>NC_134579.1:110653781-111359406 GCF_037038515.1 Microtus pennsylvanicus
ACCACTACAGCCAGCACACAGAGTGACATCCCCTTCCCCGGGTTATGAGTCCTGCGGTCATGGCTGTAGAGCACCACAACTCTCCTTGGGGAAACCATCTCTGCATCTCTGCTTGGCCATCATATCATGAGGGTTCATCAGCAAAGATGCCATCCCAGGGTGGGTGCTGGAGAGAGGGCTCAGCTGTTAAGAATACCAGCTGATCTAGCATAGGACCCAGGTTCAGTTCCCACGGTGGCTCACCACTATCTGTAACTCTAGTTCTAGGGGACATGTATGGCCTCTTCTTGACTAACAGAGGCAGCACAAATGCACATGACATACACACATAAAAGCAGACAAGACACTTACATGCATATGAAAATTAAAATTAAAGAAAGGTACCATCCAATCTTATCTAGTCAGCATACACCATCCTTCTGAACACTAGCTCCCACCACCTGGATGGAGACGAATCCTGACTGTCAATCAGACATGTGGCACTTTCTTGTGTTGATAACTTTTTCAAATCTGCACCATTGCCGTTTAAAAACCTGCGGCAGTGCTGGTATAATGATGCATCATAAGGAACCGTGAGATGCAGTGCTTTAAAAGTGACAGTCATTTGCCATCCCCCAGCTGGTGTCTGGTCAGCTGCCTTGGTGACCAAGCTGTGAGCCCATCTGGGTGACTCCGCTGGGCTCCTCTGTGCCCTGGGTCTCATTCTTCTCCTGGAAGCAAGGCTCATCCTGCTGTGTCCTTATCCCTCAAGGGTGTTGTGAGCAGTGTCCTCTATGCAGAACAGCCATTACTGTCTCCAGAGCAGCTGTGATCGCCCACAGAGCCCCTCAACATGTTGACATTGCCTCCTAGGAGGAGGAGGCATGGGGAGGGTTATTAGACACCCGCCTGAGATCCCAGTCGTCCCCTTCTGGGTTTCAGCTGTATGTACTTCTGCCCCAGCTGAGTATGGTTTCTGGGGTGCCAGAGTCAAGGAAGTCTTTCTCCGCCTGTGTGGCTGTGGGGGAAGTTGTCTCTGGTGCGGAGGTGCTTTTCAGTGATGTAAAGGTTAGAAGCTCATTCATGCTCTTGTAAGGAAATAACCCCTCATCTGTGCTCCTGTAACGAACCCCTAAATCACATTCCTTTGTGTGACCCCTCATCATGCTCCTTTGAGAAGGCCCAAGAAGTCCATTTCTTCACTAAACTGAACTTGCTTTGTCATTGGAATCCTGTCCGGAGTGAGCTGACACTTTTTCCTCCCGCATGGCCCCCAGGAAAAGTCACTGTGGTGGTCTGAATAAGAATGACCCCCAATAGGCTCATATATTTGAATGTATATTTGAATGTTAAAGTCATCCTTGAGTGGCACTGCTTAGAAGGAGTATGACGCGTGTTTTTGTTGGGGTAAGTATGGCCTCATTGGAGGAAGCGGAAGTGTGTCACTGGGGTGGGCTTTGAGATTCCAAGAGCCCAAACCAGAGAGAGTAGCACCCCCTCTTCCTGTTAGCTATAGAGTCACTGTAGATCTCAGCTTACCTCTCCAGCACCAAGTCTGCCTGCATGCCACCATGCTCCCTGCCTTCACATACTGGACTACACCTCTGAAAGTGTAAGCCAGCCCCAGTTAAACGCTTTCCTTTCTAAGAGTTGCTGTGGGCAGGGTGTCTCTTCACAGCAATAGAATACTGACCAGGACAGTCACCCACCGGAGAGTGAACAGAAAAGCTTCAGGTTTGTTAGAGGGAGGGCCCAGAAAGCACAGAACCCCACTACCAAGCAAGCTATGTGGGGGAGCCGAAAGCTGAGGGGTGGGACCAAGGGATGGAGAACTGAAGTTAACTCTGACTACCAGCACCTTTTACAAGAAGCTTCAGCCACATTTCCATGGCCAATCTAAGACAGATTTTCAGGGCGGCTCAGGGGTTCTTTTTATTCCACTGAGACATTTGTTGCTTAGCTGATTCTTATTGGAATTCAGGAAGCATCAGGGATGCCTCAGTGAATATCCATTTTGTTTTTGCCCATGTCTGCTTACTTCCTGGGGTGATTTATTAAGGGAGGTTGCTAGACCATGGTGCACATACAATGCTAAGCCATCTGCTCAATGAACTTGTATGCAGAAAGAATGTGGGGGCTCTCTTTGAAACAGGCACACAGATGCTCATCTTAGTGTCCCCTCACTGATAGAGGGTTAGCACTTTATACACACACACACACACACACACACACACACACACACACACACAAAACACTTTATCAACTGTGTAGATACAAGATGATATGGAATTAAAAATTTTAATTTGTTGATTTCTGGAGATGCAAGGATATGCTTCTTCTCTTGGAAATAAGCCATATGTTAAAATCACCTTAAGATTATGTATAATGGCTTCGTGGTTGACGGTGCTGTTCACCCATTTATCTATTTCTCCAACATCTAGCTCCACTCTGGGATCCAGAAGAGATAACAACATGGACACAAATCCCCACATCTGGGTAATTTACATGCTAATGGAAGGTGAGAGACAATAAAAGCAACCAATAAATAGCTTCTGTAGACAGCGAGAGTGACGAATGGTTAAGGAGGGAAATAAAGTAGGAGAAAGGGAGGTAACCTTTTGATGTGAGAAGAGGGGGCTTTCAGGGAAGTTTTCCTGAGAAAATGACAACCCTTAAGGCACACATAAAGGACCAAACTGTGCACCTAGAGGGAGGAGCAGTAGCAGGGTGTGTGGGGACTTTTCATCTCTGCCACCTAACACTTGACATAACAACCTAAGGGAGAAAGGATTAATTGTTTTATGCAGATTAGCTCATTGTGGGAGAAGGAGCATGTTGACACAAAACAATCCATCTTGGCAGCCAGGAATGAGAAAGTGGTCTTTCTTAGTCTTTTGCTGCTATGATAAACACCATGACCAAAAGCAACCGGCGTCAGGGAGGGGCTGACAATTACATCATACATGTCATTACTGAGTGAAGTCAGGGCAGGAACTCAAGGCAGGAACCTGGAGTCAGGAGCTGCAGCAGAGGCCATGGAGGAGGACTGGTTACAGGCTTGCCCCCCATGACTTCCTTAGACTGCTTTCTTTCATCACCCGGATCACCTGCCCAGGGGTGGCACCACCCACAGTAAGTCAGAACCTCCCACATCGATGGTTAATCAAGAAAATGCTCTATAGGCTTGTCCACAAAGCAATCTGATGGCGAGGCATTTTCTCAGTTGAGGGTCTTTCTTCTCAAATGACCATAGCTTGTGTCAAATTGACACAGAAGAAACCAGCACAGAGGGCAATACAGAAATAAGCCAGCAAAAGGTATACATTCAAGAACATTCTTTCCTTTCCTACACACCCAGAGACTTTCCAAGAGCGAGGCCCCACCTCCTGTCTTCATCACTTCCCAATAAAAGGAACAAATTTTGAATCCATGAAGGTGTTGATCTCTTCTTTGAGGCAGAGCCTTCATGATTTAACTTCCATAGACACACTCAAGAGGCAGGCCATACAAATCTCCCAGGTGCTTCTTAATCCAGTCAAATTGCCAGGACCTATTGGTCAGGGTAAATGTGTGTTGAAATCCTGAAGTGTGGCTGTATCTGGTTTGTTGTAAAAATAGCAAGAAGTCCAGTGAGGGGCTGGAGAGGAATCATGAAGAGGAGGGTGGCTGTTGGTCAGTGAAGACCACACTGTCATCTCTATTTTGTAAAACACTTGCCTTCATGTGAAGTGGGGCTGTGCAGCACCTTTTCAGGGGAGACGCAGACAGATGTCTGCTCATCCCAGAGAGGAAGCAAACCACAGACCAAAGTGCAGCTGCCACCAGAGTCCAATTTGGTGGACCAAGGTGTCTTATTGAGGTTACTTACAGGAGCAGAAATGACTCAAAGCTGTGTCTCCAAATCCCACCCCAGCATAGTGACAGCTCACAAAATCTGGGAACCTGGAACTCACGGTGCAGCCTGCTGGCAGCTCAAGAGGCTGGGGAGTTTCCTATACTGGGGGTCAGTGAGCTTTAGATTGATTCTCAGCTGTCTTTACTACGTATATGCCCTTGGGGAGGAGGAGCTTGTATATCTGGTCAATTTCAGGGACTTCCTGCAGTTATCTTGAGTAGTTTACTTCCTGTCTTATTTATTTATTAAAAATTTCTGTCTCTTCCCAGGCTTCCCTGCAGTATGGTTCATCTTTCAATAAACATCCTGCCTTAAAATACCCTTTGGGTTCCTCTTTCACATCTTACATTGTAAGAAGTTTCCCTCCAAGCCAGAAGAAACTACCACACAACAACTATGAAAATAGTTTTCAAACAAAATTCATAAAAATTCAAATTCAGAGGACTGGAGAGATAGCTCAGAGGTTGAGAACACATTCTGTTCTTACAGAGAGCCAGGGTTCAATTCTTAGCACCCACAAGTCAGCTCAGGACCACCTGTGCCTCTAGTGCCAGGGGACCTAACACCCTCTTCTGGCCTTTCAGGGCACCAAGCTTAGAAGCAGTATATAGAGATATTCATGTAGATGATGGAGGAAGGTCATTGGCTAATAAAGAAACTGCCTTGGCCCATTTTATTGGTTAGAACATAGGTGGGTGGAGTAAACAGAACAGAATGCTGGGACAAAGAGGAAGTGAGCTTAGAGAGGCCATGCTCCCCTCTCCCGGGCAGACGCAAGCCGCCAGGTCAGACATGCTGAATCTTTCCTGGTAAGACCAGTGCTACACAGTTTATTAGAGATGGGTTGATCGGGATATTAGAATTAGCCAGTAAGGGCTAGAGCTAATGGGCCAAGCAGTGTTTAAAAGAATACAGTGTCCGTGTAATTATTTCGAGGCATAAGCCAGCAGGCGGCTGGGGTGCTGGGGACGCAGCCCCACTGCTCCTAATACTACATGTAGACAAATACTCATACATATAAAATAATTCTTTTTAATAAAAAAATTCAAATTCAATATGGCCATATGCAACCAATCTGGGTTCAATACGTACCCAGGAGGTTTGTGTCCCACATGAGAGAAAAGACATCTTTATCTAGAAGAAAATGGCTCCTATTTTTCCATGGGCCCTCAGATCCCCATATGAATAATAATACCTCAATTTTCTCTCCTTTTCTTGCAGTCATATGCCTGTCACTTTGTGTTATATATTAATATAGGCTCATATAGAGAGCTTCATCTGATAAAATAATCTGTATAATTTTCTCCCCATGGAAATGAGTAGACATAGTGACCACAGGACTAGATAACAGCACCCACCTAAGCTTGCTGTGACCTGCTGCTATGATGCAGATGCCTAAATCATCCAGTTCAGGTCCTCCTCCATCTCTGAAGTTTCGTCAGTTAGTGGATTCATTCTCCGCAGAGCACAGTGAGGACGACTCATGCCTGGAGGCTTTTTGTAGGGGAGGAAGGTGAGTCTCTGTAACCTAACAAGACAGGAACACAATGCCAGAAGACTTGGTGACTCTTTGGTTGTAAGTGTGATTGTAACAAGGGCTGTTCCAGGCAGCCTGGGGCATCATGGTCTGAACAGTGGGGCAGGAGCAAGGTTTCTGGGGGCAGGGGTTGGATGTCAGTTTCCTCTGAAATGGAAACATTCCCTATTCGAGAGAAGGGGAGGCTCCTGTGACTCAGGAGGAAATAAATCGCACACACCTGCAAAAGATGAAATTTGCAAGGTTCCTCTGGCTCAGTCTTGCAGAAGCAATGAACCACTGCTCGGAGAGCAGACTGACCACTGTGCTGCAGGGAGGGGATTCTCAGAACCTCAGAGCTGCCTGCAGGGTTGCAAAGAGCTCCAGGGTTGCAGCTTTTGAGAGCCATCACTCGGAGTAGGGTGGGCTTTACAGCAATGCTGCTGCTTTAGAGTCAACGCTGCCTCTATCAGTAACCCCAATAACTCATTGATTCACCAAGTTGTGCTTTGCTGGAATCATTCATTACTTTGGTCTGTTGTGGTGTGTGTGTGTGTGTGTGTGTGTGTGTGTGTGTGTGTGTGTGTTAGGGTATAGAGTTATTTTGTTATTTTGTGCACCAGGACAAAAGGTGGTTTAAACTCCTTGCCACCTCCAAGAGAGGAATCATGCAGGTACCCTGACTGACTTGCTCACAAGGGACTGGGCAGTGAAACTGGGGAAGAATTTCTAGGCTCTTTTTACACTAGTACTTGTGTGCATGATTGAAAACAAGCTTTATGCACCGTTTCTTCCCATGAAGGTTTGTGTTTCCTAGTCCTTGAAGGCTCTGTCCTATCCAGGAGGGAGGAACAGTGTGACCACTGTGGTAGTTTTTCAGGATGACAAACAGCTTAGAGTCCGGAACAGTCATCTTACGAGGAAGACGGCAGGCCTGGCCCTGAAGCTCATTTTCCTGAGTGCAGAGATGAGTCACCTAGGTTTCAGGATGTTGCATCATCATCAAATCAACACGAAAGCCTTGGCCAGGTCCTCTTCCTCTGTGGATTCATATGACATTTAGGGACTGAGTACATCTTGGTTTCAGGATGTTGCATCATCATCAAATGAACATGGAAGTCTTGGCTGTGTGTTCTCCCCATGTGGACCTGTGACATTTAGGGACTGGGTACACCTGGCTTGCAGGATGTAGCATCATCATCAATGAACATGAAATCTTGGCCAAGTCTTCTTCATATGTGGATACATGTGACATTTAGGAACTAGGCAGAGAGGTGGCAGAGCACAGGACCATGTGTGTCCATTGGGACCTTGGTGACACAAGTTGCCAGCTACAAGTCAAAGGCATCTTAAGAACTCATGACTATGTCTGTGCCCCAGGGTGTGCAAATTGGAAAACTCCAAGTGCCTCTGGCACACAAAGTCTGGCCCCGATTGAACAGCCTCAGATAGGTTTGGTTATATACTAACATGGTGCTCGGTTTGGCCAGGATAGCCAACTCACTGAGTACCAACCAGAGTAGCCTCTGCTGCAGATATGTTAGCTACATCTAAAAGGAAGATTGTTAATTGAATCCAGCAGTTTGTCTGAGTAATTCACAAACGAAACAGAATGCAGCATTTCAACATGGAAACAATTCACTAAACTAACAGACCTCCAGACTGGGGCAGGCTCAAAAAACTCCAACCAATAACAGGATCTGACAGCCGGTATAGAAAAAGGAAGTGGCAACTTAATTGGTTACAAAATAATTGGCTAAATGGTTACAGAGCCTCCTGCAATCAGTCAGAGCTCAGCCTCTATGGGAAAACATGAAATTGCTTTGGTCAGCTGAATCCAACAGATAGGACCAAATTAGAGCCCTCCCTCATATTGTAGTTAATAGGAAACAAGATGTGTTTTACACCAGAGGGGTCCTGGATATTTGATCTATGAGGAAGAGGCTGAGTGATTTTGCTATTTGTAATGACAATTATTAATACCCACTCAATATTTAACCCATGGCCAGGAACAGTATGTGCTAATAAGCAACTCACCTGCTCCACATTAGCTCCAGACTTTCTGCATTTAATCAGACTTTTCCAAGCGTCGTCTATGTGCCAGATGTGAGCTAAGTTTCAAGAGTCTAGTCGTAGTTAAAAGGAAGGTGGCCATGACCTTGTGGGCCTTCTAGTTGTTGGAGGAGATGCTGAGATGTTGAGTTAGTGATGTGCCAGGATAGGAAGACCAAGATACGGCAAAAAGGGGAGAGGACGGTGGTGGGGCGGAGGATGCTACAGAGGGAGACTGAGGGAGGGTGCTGCAGCTGAGACTTACCCAGAGAGAATCCTGGTGAATTAGAACTGACGGAAGTGCCGGCAGGAGACCTCAGGGACCTTAACTGGATAGTTAAGATTCTGAGTCTATCAGCCCAGCGTGTATGCCTTTATACTCAAGAACCTAGGTCTCCTAACTCCAGAAGGGCTTAATCAAGGCTTCAGTTTGGGAGGAGCAAAAAGACCCCAGCCAACTTGTTAGCAAGGGCAGCCTTGTCCACCTCTCTGGGACTCCCTGTGACTTCTGATGCAGAGATGAAGTGGGTTTCTGAGACGGGACCACAGTTGTTTTCAGAAGAGGGAAGAAAGTGGCAGGTGCTGGTAGGTGTAATTAGGAGAGCAAGTTGTTAAAGGCAATTATGGAGACAGGTGCAGCGGCTCCTCGTTCTGCTATGTACGGGAGCGCTGGCTTCGTCTCTAATTGAGGCTGACACCCTAAATGATGATTCCACTTTAAGTCAGGCCGTAACTGGATTTGGCCCACTGCATGTTAAGATGGGTTCCCAGCATCCCGAAGAGCAGATGAGAGACAGAGACAAGGTCATTTCCAACTGTGAGGAGCCCATTGCAGCCCACTGTGAACCATATCTCACTCGGGTTGTTGTAATATGGGTGGCGGCGGCGGGGCTACGTCCCCAAAACCCCAGGCCGCCTGCCCGGCTAGCTTATGCCCCGAAATAATTACACAGACACTGTTCATTTAAACAGTGCTCTGGCCCATTCCATCTAGCCTCTTCTAGGCTAACTCTCGCACCTGGACTAGCCCATTTCTTATCATCTGTATAGCACCGGTCTTACCGGGAAGATTCTAGCCTAAGTCCATCCTGGGTCGGAGCTTCATAGCGTGCGTCTTCCCTGGAGCAGGTAGCATGGCGTCTCTCGCGTCTGCTCCGGAGAGGAGAGCTGTCGAGTCTGACCTCACTTCCTCTTCCTCCCGGCATTCTGTTCTGTTTACTCCACCCACCTAAGGGTGGGCCTATCCAATGGGCCTAGCAGTTTCTTTATTGCTTAGCCAATCAAATCAACAGATTGATATATGACACTCCCACATCATCGGGTCTTCCAAGTTCTCTGGGCCTTAGCTTTTTAAACACATACACATCTGAGTGTCCGAAGCCGTGCACACCTGGTTGGCTGCGTGACACCTGCAGGAGTAAAGGGCTCCGGGCTGGGTGAGGGAAGAGGTTGCAAGAAGCCAGAATCTGATTGGGGGATGTGGGTCATGTGTTGGGCTTTAAACCTATCACTGAGGGCCAGAGAATTCCAGGTGCTCGTTGGCTGCTGGGTTGCATTTGTAGATTGACTTTGGGAGCTTTGGGTGGGAATATATATGTATACATACATATATATATATGTGTGTGTGTGTGTGTGTGTGTATGTGTGTGTGTGTATGTATTCTAATATATATATATATATATGAACTCTATTATTTGTTCATAGGGAAAAGCACATGGCAAACTAATAAAATAAACATGCTTATTTATTTATACATAAAGAATGAACTCCCACCCAAATATTTAATACTGTAGTATGTTGAGACCCTTCAACATTTTTCAGGGTTGTCTGGTATTTTTAATTTTATAATCACAAATGCTGAGAACACCATTTTGCATAAGCAGTAAATTATCAAAATAGGGCCACTTCAAAAACTGTTGGAATTCTGTCCTAATCCCAAACTAAAATTCACTTAGTGGTTTTGGAGGTTTGTTTTTCTTGTGAAACTCAAGGCAGCAACACAGTGATTTTTAAGATCTCACAGTCTGAAAAAAAAAAAGAGTTTCCAATCCAGAGACATACTAATTTGATAGTTATATGCTGAGGGATGATGGGAGGAAAATATTAAAAAGTTTGTTCTTTGCAAACCTTGTTCTGTTAGAACAAAATGCTGTTTACATACTGAATAACACCGCTTGAGTTGTGCACAGCAGTTAGAATCTGAGCTGGGTGCTTCTGACTGAGTTTGATTGTGTTGTAGGGGAGGTGGCAAGCACAGTGCCAAGTGCCTAGTGAAATGGTCAGAAACGAGACTGGAAAGAACAGTTTGCAGAAACATCAGCTGCATCACTGTAGGATTGATGTAGACGCATTGCCAGCAGCATTACTAACAATGGCAGTAGGTGGCTGAGGGGTTCCAGACCTTGACCAAGAGCCGGACTGTGAGAGAACAGACTGGAACCTGACTCCTCTTGTATTGGATTTTAAATTGACTTTTGCCTGTTACACAGTCAGAAACCCTTGCTGTTGGTTAGCCTTCTGCAACCCCCACCTTCAGTCACCGGGTCTCACATGTGGTCACGAGCATCCCTTTAGAGAGTGGTACCTTACCACGCCCTGCTCAGGCCAACATGTGGTGATGAGGTGGCTGGCAGTTCTGCGACTTCTGATATGGAAGAAAATTAAAGAGGTTTGTGGTTCCTGAGGAGCAGGAAGCTGGTGTAACTTGATGATCCCAGACCATCATTCACAGAAGCAGCCTGGGGATTCTGTGCTGGGAATTTTATGTGATGCCTTGGTTTAAGGAGTCGCTTTAGGTCCTGGGAGGCTGGAGCAGTGTGGCAAAGGTGCAGAATTATCAACTGTGATGTCTTTCTGACTGCCTGCTGACACATTAGAATCACTTGTAACTTAACAAAGTGATCTTGGCAATCTTAGTAAATTTAGTCATGTTAAGTTGTGAAGATGAATACTTTACCAAAAAAAAAAATAGTGTTATACACTACTCTTAGTGTAGTTTTACAAATATCTCTGTAGAATATCTTAGGCTGGGTGTGGTGGTGCTCACCTTTAAACCCATCATTTGGGAGGTAGAGGCAGGTGGGTCCCTGTAAGTTCGAGGTCAGCCTGGCCTACACGGTGAAACTATCTCAAAGCAATGGAAAACCAACCAACCAACAAAAAGCTGAAACAAAACCCAAAAGAATGATTTTTAAGGGTTTACTTAGTTTACTTTTAATTACACATCTCTCTCTCTCTCTCTCTCTCTCTCTCTCTATATATATATATATATATATATATATATATATATATATATATATACACATATGTGTGTGTGTGTGTGTGTGTGTGTACCACATGAGTGCAGTGCCTACAGAGGCCAGAAGAAGGAGTTTGGTCCCTAGAACTGGAGTTAAAGAAGGTTCTGAACTATCATGTGTGTGCTGGAAACCAAACCTGTATCTTCTATAGGAGTAGTGCTCCTAACCCCTGAGCCACCTCTTCAACCCTGTCTACAACAACAGCTTAACAGAAGACACTGGGACTGTGGTTCTTTATTGCCTATGCTTCTTACTATACCAGTGTTCCTAATGACAAAACAGTCTAAAATCTTTGAAAGAAAATGTGGAGCTTTCAGTCAGATATGCCCGTAAGAACATGCAGCCATCTTTAGCTGATATATGTGTGTGTATTACATATCAGCTGATATACATGTATACATATGTATGTATGTATGTATGTATGTATGTATGTGTGTGTATTTAAATGGCTGAGCTGATATTTAATTTCTGGTATGTATGGGAGCTCACAAAATGTCCAGAATCAAGGGCCCAATGCGAACACTCACATTAGTTATGATTTAACACCCACACTTCATGTGATCCAGTTTAGTTTATAAGAACGATCATAATCTTACATTTATTGTTCGTGACTTTAGACCACTAAGAAGCAAGTGTATATACATACGTAGCATAGGTAGTTTCATGTGAAAAGTTGTCATCTCTTAGGTAAGTATTAGGAGTTACCCTATTGTCTGTAAAAACAAAAAAAGGTTGCTCTTTGTATTTCCTTTCCTCTTCAGTAGTTTTTAGAACTGTTTTTGGGAGACAGAGAAAAAGAGCAAAGAGGAATGAAATCCAGGCCTTCTCTTCTCACAGACATATACCCTCTCTCATGTCAATATCCCTCACCAGAGAGTCACCTGAGTAATAAGTGACAACCTACACGCATGTATAAGTAACATCAGTAGTTCACGGTGAGGTTAGTGTGGGTTGGGATATAGATGATGATATGTGCCCACCATTTCACTCTCAGACAGAGGCATGTTTCTATGACCACGAGGTGCTCTGTTTCTGTCTTTCTGTCTGTTCTCTCTCTCTCCTCTCCTGTATACAGGTGCTCACACACTTCTGTGTGCATACAGTAGAGAATTTGCTGGTTTGAATAGGAATGGTCTCCATAGGCTCATATACTGGAATGCTTGGTCATTAGGGAGCGGCACTACCTGACTGGGGGTTCGGAGATGTGACTTCGTGGGAGTAGGTGTGGCCTTATTCGAGGAAGTACGTCACTGGGGGTGGGCTTTGAGATCACAGAAATCCAAGGCAGGCACAGAGGTTTGCTCTCTCTCCCTGATGACTGCAGACCAGCTCTCAGACCCTCTCCAGCACCATGTCTGCCTGCACCACCACGCTTCCCACCATGATGATAAACCTCTGAAATGCAGGTCATCCCCAATTAAATAGTGTCCTTTATAAGAGTTGCCATGGCCATGCTGTCTCTTCACAGCAATAGTACAGTAACCAAGACAGAGTCCATAAGTCTCCCTTCTTTATTATTTCTTAAAAGCCAGCCCCAGGCATTTGCCTATTTTCGCGTCCCCGATGCTGCAATTATTGCTCACACCACTATGTCTGGCTTACTCTGTGCGGCTGTTGGGGTGCACTCCCGGCTCTCATGCTTGCCCAGCAGCTACTCTACGGACTGAGCCATCGGCCCAGACCCCCATAAAGTTTTCTATGTGAGGTCTAACGCTTCCTTCCTGCTGTATCTTCTTATTTACCATTTCCCCTGCCTTGCTTTTTCCAGGCGCCGCACGCTAAAGCCATAGTCTTTCAGATTGGCTTCTTTTACTAAATAACACTCATTCAGGTTTCTTCCACGCTTGGCCTTGACAGCTCATTTCCTCGTGGTATTCAGTACACCATCATCTGGAGCCACAGCCCTCTCTCCATTCACCTCCTGAAAGACATCGTTGCTGTTTCCAAGTTCCGATGGCTGTGAATTAAACAGCTATAAATACACCCTTTGCAGGTTTTCACGTGGACATAAATGTTTAACTCCTTTGTGTAAATTCTGTAATCACTTTTACTGGGCAGCACACAAAGACGGCGTTTATTTTGTAAGAAGTTGCAGTACTGTCTATGGCATCGGTTGTACTATCTGGACTCCAACAGACACCGAGTGGGGTGTCGTTCAGGGCATACCCCCTCCAGATCTTGGGGTTTCCAGACTTTTCCATTTTTGCTCTTTGATGGGTGTATAGCCACATTTCATTGTATCCCCAAGGACAGGTGACATGAAGCACCTCTTCATGAGCTCATTAACATGTTCACCTTGGAAAGTTTCGGGGCAAGTTCTGCATTAATTAAGCCTCATTTGAATGATGAACACATGCTATTTATTTTCTTGGAGAGCTGCTCCGAGGGAAGCAGCAAGGCTGCTCCTGCAGGAAGCCTGGAGCCTGTGGGCCTGCATCCCACCCCTGGGATGAGGGAGGGGAGGGCAAGGGTTCTATTTTAGACTCCCCATTAATGCAAGAAACACCCATAGCTGGAACACTGTGAGGTGGTTGTCAGCTGTTCCTTTGAGAAAAGGTCTGGGGTTAGCCAGCGTCTTCTCCATCCTTCTCAACATGGCTCTTGTGTTGCATATGATGTGGTTGAGATGCCCTCCCATTTTTATCTCCCCAGATCATGTCATGGGGTCAAGCAGTATGGTGAACTTATGGCTGTGTGACTACCTTGCTGGGGGAAGAGGAGACTCCACAGTGGGTGGTGCCCTGACTCACAAAACACCCAGACCTGCCCGAGGTCATCCCGGTTGTTGAAGTTTTTTGTACTGACCATTAGTTGTGGGGATTTGGATCTTATGAGGGCTCCCGGACCAGTCTGAAGGAAGTCTGCACTTAGGTTTTCCCTGTGAGCTTCTGCAGACGACTGTGCAGAATGACTGTGTCTCTCACATGGGACATGAAGAAATCCATCAGATTCCCACAGGCTTCCATCCCCACACACCCAAGGCTTTCCTCAACAAAAGTACATATACCAGAATCCAGATCAGAGCTCTGCTGATTAAAAGCATATAGGAAAGTGCTTATCCATTTTGCTGGGGTTAAGCCCCAAGAAAATCTAATACTGATTTAAAACAAACAAACAAACAAGATAAAAAGGTTAAAAACCTTCCCTGGGAAAGGAGGGAGGTGGAGTTACCATTTGATTCTCCTTTGTCATTGTTATCAGTTTTGAATTTTAATGGTTTCTGAATTTGATATACAACCAACCACCTCTCTTTCACATCAGTGGCTGGATTTTCATTTTAGATTCCACTTCTTTGGGAACCTACATGCTACCTGGTGTTAGCCAGCAAGTATCAACTATCCAACCAGAAAAATGTAACAAGGGAGCTAAGCTATGAGTCAAGTAGCCACATACCAGGCTGCCTTGGGGTTGGCACAGGATTCTCTCAGGTCTCTGTGAACTCAGAACTTTCCCCTATGACTGCCTGGGCTCCTGAGATGACCTCCATCCCTCGACCCTGACAGACTCACACTGTTCCCTGCTCTCTGAAAGATACAGCTCTGGCTGGTGGGAAAGAAAGTAGCGGTGTGGAGGAGGAGGCTGAGGTGTTGTCCTTCTGTCTCTGGTCCAGAGGGAAATCGTGCTTTCAACAGAATCAAGGAAAATGACGTATGACCCCTATATCTCTGTGAGATAAGTCCCTGTGATTCTCATGGCCCCGAGAAGTGGGTTCTCATGAGTGCCGTTTACAGATGAGGAGACTGAGGTGTGGAAAGGCTGAGTTACATGTCTTCTTCAATAAGGACCCGGCATCCTAGCTCTTTGGTCTTCAGCTTTCAAGTCCTGTGAGAGGGGCCGTTGACGGATATTTGTTTATACTGTGTGAAGATGTGTCTCTAAGATAGGTTTAACAAGAGGCTGAATGGCCAATAGCTAGGCAGGAGAGGTTAGGCAGGACTTCCGAGCAGAGAGAGGAATTCTGGAGGATGACATTGGGGAATCAGACGTACAAAATGGAGGAGAAGTAAAGAACCACATGGCAGAATGTAGATTAATAGAAACAGGTTAATTTGAGTTATAAGGTCTAGTTGGGGTCAAGACTAAGTTTAAGGCCAAGAATTCATAATTAATAAGAAGTCTCTGTGGGGGTTGGTGGTTCCAAAAGAAACTATGAGGGGCCATTCCAGGGACAACATAAACAAGTGTTTATTCTGGCCTCTGAGGTTGGAGCCCAGTCCCCCAAAAGCTCTGCTCTCAGGATGGTAGGGGCACCAGGTATATGAGGTTATAGAGTCTGCTCTGCTTCACCCAGCCTGATGCCTGCTCCCTCTAAGGCTCCCTATCCACGAAGGTGCTATAATCTTACCTTGTGATTTTGATAACCCAGGAGTGAAACAGACAACAGCTTCAACAAAGAACAGGGCTCTGTCACCCTGGGAGGTGAATACACATCTCTCCAGGAGCGTTCAACTATTTGTAGCTCCAAAGACCATCAACCCATCAGTTCAGTGGCCTCAATATTATAATCATGGTAACAGACAGGCCACAGTATAAGCTTATTAACTAGGTAGTTAGAAGGCTGGTCAAAATTAGCAGTATAAACAGGAGAATGAGGTGCTGGAGAGATGGCTCAACAGTTAAAAGCATTGGCTGCTCTTGCAAAGGACCTGGGTTTGCATCCCAATACCCACATGGTATTTCACAACAAGCTGTCAACCCTGGTTTCCTGGGGTCTGATGCTCTCTTCTGGAGTCCATGAGCACTGTACCTCCATGGTGCACTTACATACAAACAGGCAAAACACCCACACACAAAAAATAAAATAGATTGTTAAAAAAGAGTAAGAAAATGGCAACGTCTTAACAGAAAAGAAACATTCAAGGAAACATAAAAACACAACCCTGTTTATATTAACCCTAAAGGATAATGAGAACAAACTATTACCTAATATTTGAAAGGGTGACATTTCAATGTACAACCTTCTTTCACTTGATTATTATTTCTACAGTAAAATCATGTTCATTTCATAATTTAATTTAAGCTTGACAGTCTTCAATTCTTCTTAATTAGTCGGCATTAAAAGGATTTAGCTGAACTCTGAGAATTCAGTGATTTTTTTTCTTTCTAAAGTAGATGTGTGGGTCTTTGCAAAGAGAAGTGATGTGTCTGTCATTACACAGTGACCTGCAGCTGTCACCTGGCTCAGAAGGACGCTTTATCCCTCTTCTGTAGGAAATCGTTGTTAAAACAGCAGTATGAACTTGCTGTCATAGTCTCTTCAGACTGCTGCCATGAAAGGCTGTTCTAGTTATGTTTCTGCTGCTGTGATAACCACCAGGCTCAAAAGCAACTTGGGTGGCGGGGGGAAGGGGAGGTTTGCAGCTTATAGTCAATCACTGAGGGAAGCCAGGGCAGAAACTCAAGGCAGGAACCGAAGTAGAGGCCATAAGGGAATGCTGCTTGCCGGCTTGCTCCCCATGACTTGCTCAACCTGCTCTCTCAAAGAACCCAGGGCCACCAGCCCAATGGTGGCACCACCTATAGTGCTGGGTTCTCCCAGGTCAGCAGTCATTAATCAAGAAAATACACCACAGGACAATCTGATAGAGGAATTTTCTCAACTGATATTCCTTCTTCTCAAATGACTCGAGCTTGTGTCAAGTTGACAAAACAAAGCAAAACACAAAATTAACCAGCACACCCACCATTAATAAAGTAGCTTATATACAAGAGAATACACCCACTGTGTATATCAAGTGAATACACTGGACATCCCAGATGAAGCCTTTTCTAGGGTTGGTGAGATATTTCCCATCCATGGGTGTCAATTTCTTCACTACAGCCTCACGAAGTAAAAGGGACTCTCCGGTATCTCCTTTAAACCACTGAAATCATCAGGCTTTTTTGTATACCACTCAGAACCAGTATTTATTAAATTCTCATTTCCACCCAGGGTTCTAGGTAGGAAGCCAGTTCTGTCTGGTTCAAAGAGGATCTACCAAATGTGTGAGAGAAAACACTTTGTCTTCAAAACAAAATGTCCTCCTTGCTGTAGTGGGAAGGATTGGAACATAATTAAAAAGGGATACAATCTCTCACTCAGTGATTGTGGGTACTAATGTCCTGTCTGGCTTAGCCTAGAATCACACCAATCCCTGTCCCATGATGCCTACACTTGGGTAAGCACTGCTAGAGTATAGAGAACAGAACTTACACTTTCATGATCCTGAACACTTTAGCTGAAGTAGAAGGCTTCATGAGGATGTGCAGGGCTTTAGTTAGAGAGAGAATACATATGGATCATATGCACAAGTTTACACTACTCATGGAGCTAATGGCCATGGCAGAGAAACAGCAGGGGACAATTGAAGGTCATGGTGTCGGCCCACCAGGAGGCAATTCTTTAATGGATGAATCCCCTTTAGACAAGGGTATGGTGTTGGAGGAGACTGCTCATTTGTTTCCCAGCTGTCCAGACCTGAATAATAACATAGAAACTGTATTAATTACAACAGTCTTTGGTTAATAGGTTAGGCATATTTTAGGTAATCCTTACATCTTAAATTAATCCATAATTCTTGCCTGTGCTAGCCACGTGGCTTGGTACCTTTTTTCAGTGAGGCATTCTCATCTTGCTTCCTCTGCATCTGGGTGATGACTGCAGACTGAGCCTTTCCTCTTCCCAGAATTCTCCTCTTCTGGTCACCCCGCCTATACTTCTTGCCTGGCTACTAGCCAATCAGCGTTTTATTAAACCAATACAAGTGACAAATCTTTACAGGTTACAAGACCATTGTCCCAAAGTACTCTATGGGTCTACAGAACCCACAATGTCTTTTGCTTCTGTTGTGCCTTTACATGCTTGTTACTGCAATTGTCCTCTGGTATCTAGTGTGGTGTGGGTGGATGTGGGGAGAGTTCTGTTGTCTGTAATATAGCATGTTTATCTCTTGGAAACATCCCCTTCTACTGGGCATTTTATCTGTGGATTATCTAGAGCCCCTCCCTAAGCTTTCTATCAAAATTGATAATAATAATGATAACCTATACAGGGTTTTGATAAATAAAAGTAAATACAAGGATATGTTTCACAGCAAGGGCTTCTGAGTTTCACCTAAAGAGTTGCATACATTGTAGTTCAAGTTAATGAATAACAATTGAGTGTTAGCCCAGCCAGTTTAAATTCTTTTTTTTTTTTTTTTGGTGTTTCGAGACAGGGTTTCTCTGTGGTTTTGGAGCCTGTCCTGGAACTAGCTCTTGTAGACTAGGCTGGTCTCGAACTCACAGAGATCCGCCTGCCTCTGCCTCCCGAGTGCTGGGATTAAAGGCGTGCGCCACCAGGGCTCGCAGGTTTTGGAGTGCATCACAGCTGAAACAAAGCTTTGAAAATGACAATATTAGACTAAGATGTTTTTGTTAAATAGTTTTGAGGTGAAAAAATCCAAGAAGACAATCTAAGGTTGAAAGCAGAACTTACTAAAACCAGGGAACAAGAACAAAAGCAGCCCGATTATCACTGGCTGGTATATCTTCCTTACTAGGATTGGTTGATGCCAAAAGGTGATGATTAATTCCTTATACCCATTTCTGCCCTCAATATCATGATATAAAAAAAACTATTAGTGAGTTGGTATATTCCTTTTCAGTTTTCATATAAAAGTTTAGGTTTGTGATTCCTTTAAGATTCCTTATAAGCTTACCTTTCAAGATAAGTAATAAAGTGATTGTTCCTTTCTTTGTAACTTCAAAATGCAGCCTGCCAGTAAAAGACCTAACTGGCAAAAATACCTTGCTTGCCCACAGGGTTAATCTATAACAAGTTGCTTGGGTATGAATGAATGTGTGTAGGTTCTTGGGATAATTTGTTTTTCACCTGTATTACATAAAATGTTTAATCATGTAAGGGATATGGAAAACATGCTGGTTGCTACTGTTTGTTTTGTATTCATTGTCATCTTTCACTTGAAAAACAGAATGTAACCACACTGTAATTCCTATGTTGCCTGAAAAACTTTGTTGAGACCATATAAAAGAAGTATACAGTATAAGGAAGACAGAAAGAATATGAGAGAACAGAGAATAAGGAAGAAAACCATCAAGAAAGTGTGTGAGTGTTTTTTTTTCCCCTTAAACCCCTTCAGACAAAAAAGTCTTAGCTTATGCCAACTCTGTGGATTTCTTCAATGCCCTGTGTTCCTGGAGATTTCCCCTCAAGACAGCATTATCGTGGCTTCTAGTAGTTTAATGTCTTTTAATACATACATCATATTTATTTATTAGCTTTGTGTGTGTGTGGCTGTGTGTGCGAGTGGAGGTGAGAGCACCCCTTGCAGGAGTTGATGCTCTTATTCCACCAAGTGAATTCTGGGGCTTGAACTCAAGCCGCCAAGCTTGCCACAAGCATCTTTACTCACAAAGTCATCTTACCACAGCTCACTCTTCTTTTAATGTCAAATTCTAAGTCAAGAAATAGTTCTGTCATAATACCTAGTATCTTTGCTTAATTTCAGAAACCAAGGAAATATGGCAGCAATCAGCTGGAGTCTGTGAACAATGCCAAGTTTGTATTACAAGAATGATGAACAATTAGTATTAACAAAAAAAAAAAAAAGAACCATCACAGCTGTGGATTTTGTTGGCAGAGCTGTGGTAGAAATATCTTTGTATTAATAAGGCATTGTTTAGTCTCTCACAGTTATTCAGTGCTGATATTTTCCCTCCTTGTCATAAAGTTTATTATACTATCATTGAAATGTTTCTTTTAATTGAATGTAAGTACGTGTGTTTTAAAATGAGATCAAAATAACACTCTCAGGAGAAATGTTTTGTCTGCCACTGAGAGAAAAGTCAGCGCGGTGCTTGTCATGTGTTTTAGTTTGCTCCTCTGTTTCTGTGATGAAACACAGACACCAACAACTCACAGTCCATCATTCGGGGAAGTCAGGGCAGGAACTCAAGGCAGGAACCTGGAGGCAGGGACTAAAGCAGAGCCCATGGAGGAGTACTCCTCACTGGCTTGTACCATGGCTTGTTCAGCCTGCTTCCTCATGGTACCCAGGACCACCAGACCAGAGGTGGTTTCCATCCATAGTGGGCTGGTGTCCTTCATCAATCATTAGCCAAGTAATGCCCCACAGACTGACTTGATAGAAGCATTTTCTTAATTGAGATTCCTTCTTCCCTGATAACTCTAGTTTGTGTTAACTTGACAAAAAACTAACACACCATGCAAGCCTGAAGACCCGAGTTTAATCCCCAGAACTCATGTCAGACAATGTGAACAATGGGCATGGTGATGCATACTTGTAACCTCAGTGCTGGTGAGACTGAGACAGAAAGGTATGGGGAGATCATAGGCCAACAGCCTAGCCTAGTCAGCAAGTTCCAGGACAATGCGAGACCTTGTCTCAAACAACAAGGTAGATGGTGCCTGAGGAGCAATAGCTAAGTTTTGTCTCTGGCTTCCAAAGATACTTGCATACACCTATGGACACAACACATATAGACACATTTGTACTTGGACACACAAGGGGATATGACATACAAGTGCACTCACATACAGACATGAAATAAGCTTGACAAAAGGAGACCACCACCCTTGTACTTGGTGCCTGCATCCTGCTTCCTATTGGTTAAGAAGGAGGCTAAGAAGCATCAGGGAAATGATATTGGAGGTGACAAAGCTTCTGTTTGGTGTCCCGGAAGATGTCTTATGGGCTTCAGAAGGTAGCTACCCTTGACTCTATTAGGTGTTAATCCAGCTGTAGCTACATCATTTTGAAGATTGGCCAAGCAATTCTAGAACTATGCACCATGGCTCCAGCAGCCACTGGATACTAGTAGAGGTGAACAATTTCAGCTCAAAGGACTCTGTCATGGCTGATGATCCATTTTCCTGAGACAGTGGTTAGTCTAGGCATGAGAAAAGGACCTATTTCTGACTATTTCTGAGTAACTCTCCTCCTGGTATACATGGTGAGTGCTCGAGCTGTGGTGACCTTCCTGCTACCAGAGGCACATGCTTCTTGGATGAATCAGTGTGCTGCAGATGAAGGACAAGAAGGATGAAGGTTCTTCCTTAGCTGAATTCACTCCCAAATATCTCACTGAGTAAGTATCAGTCATGTTCATGGTTTAATGTCTTGATGCCAATGTGTTGCTTGCTTGCCACCAAAGGAACACAGAGCAGCATGACATTAAAGCCTTCATAGCTGCCTAGACCAGGCATATGAATTTCAGGACTCTCTTTCTGTATGGACATCAACAGAAGGGCAGGGGAAAAAGAGACCAGTAAAAGGGTAGGGAAAAATAGTCAAGCTTTCCTTGTTTTGTACTCTCTCAGTTACTAATGTTTGATTTGATATTTAAGTCAACAGATTTTTAAGAAAAAACACAGATGGGGCCAGAGAGATGGCTCAAAGGTTACAAGCACTGACTACTCTTCCAGAGGACCTGGGTTCGGTTCACAGCACCCACATGGTGGCTCACAACCATCTGTAACTGCAGCTCCAGGGGATTTGATGCCCTTTCTGGCCTCCAAGTGCACTGTATTCATGTGATGCACAGATAGATACAGAAGCAAACACTCATACACATAATAAATAAATAGGAAGAAAGAAAAGATACAGAGGGTATCTTGAAAAATGAGCTATAAATTGTTTAGCTCAAAAGGGGATGTAATGGACATTTTTGTGATGTTTTCAAGGGCCAGTGATGGAATGGTTCTCAATCCCCCTTCTTGTGGACCTGCTGACTCATTTAAGCAGACTGCTTCCTTCTCTCCTGTCACCTGTGCAGGGAGGGCTGTTTTCTAACCTGTGTCTTGGGGCTTTCTGTGCTTAAAACACTACATCAGGAGGGTAAGGCAGGGGAGGGACATATCTGGAGTGAGTTCACCTTTCTGTAATAACTGAAGTCAGATCCTGAGAACATGGGGACCACAGATGACGGATTTTGAGATCTTTATGTGAAATCTTCAAATTTTCCTGGGATCCTGCAAAAGAGGGGACCTTGCAAGCTGTACTGGAGTTAAACCAGAGTGTGGTAACTGCATTGCTTCCTAATACAGCCTGTTCTGTGTTGACTCTGAACATTTATGGTCAATCATTAAACCTAAGAGTGGGAAGGACCACAGCAGAGATGGAAGAAATATGGGATGGTGTCTTTTTATGCTGTAATCACCACAGGCTTGCCCATGCCATTCCCATACTTGTGGGACCATGTATACCTACAAGTGGGGTGGATGAGCAGGTACATTACATACAACTGGAGGGCAGTATTCCTCAGTGAATTGCAGGCTAGTGGGATGGGATGAGATATTGTAGTGAGTCTTCAATTCGAGGGCTCAGGAAATACCTTCTACCTCTCTTCTGCCATTCTCATGCTGATCAGACGCAAGCACATCAGATGCTTGGGCCTTATCCAATGACGCTAACATTTCTTGTTTCATCAAACTCTATAGGGCTGGGCAGTGGGACTCAAGAACATCTGTCTAGGAAGCAGGAGAGACAGAAACAAGTTTGTCACTCAGTTGAAAACGACCTTGGGAGGGATGATGGGTAATTTTACTAGAAAGTTTTTTAAGTCTTCATAGACATCTGGGTCCATGGAAGAGCACATTAAAACAAAGGAGAGAAACGTTAGACAGAGATTGGGCGCATGTGCTCCCTCCACTGGAACATCTTACCCTGGATGCTCCTTGCTCCATTCATGATACAGCACTGGTCCTGCCTTAACTTATGCTGTTCTGTTAAAGGGGTGGAGGCTGGATCCTCAGTAGGCACGTGTAGCCTCCAGGAGCCTCATGCATAATCGTCAGAGTGCTGTCAAAATATTCTTCATTCTGGTGTGCTTCGGCTTTGGAAAGAATGGGTTCTCCTCCACAGGCTCTTAGTGGTAACATCCTGGTTGCCAGGCACCCATCTATATGTGAAATAGAACACTCTGTGGGGGTCTATCCCATCTGTTCTACCCAGATGGGCACTGACAGCTAGGAACGTTCTCTGACAGTAGAGCTTAGGCCCTATGGTGGCCTTGTTTCCTGCCACACACTTAAGTGCCTGTTTTTTTTTTCTGAGGAAGGAAGGTCTTCCATGGTGTCTGAGGGTTCCAGACAGGCCTGGGCTACCTCGGTGTCTCTCCAGGAGATTGGTTAAGTGTTGCTGTGATAGTTGTCAGAGTAAGCCAGTTGGAATAGGAGAAAAAAATGGAATTAACATTTCCTAATTAGTATTATTAGTTAAACAATACAGTGTTACAAACATGTTTGACTGCAAATATGTAAAGAAAATTAAAATGACCCCTGACCTTTTAACAACAGGAAAATGGTAAAATAGCAGCGAACAGCCAGGCCATCATAAGCCTATTTCTTCTTGTAAGAATAAAAAGACCAAGCTGTGTGCCATGGTGATCACCCATAATTCCAATCTCTGGAGGCAGAGACAGGAGCATCAGGGGTTCAAGGCCAGCCTTCACTGCATGGGTTCAACAAACCATTCTGCGACGTGTGAGATCCTGATTCAAACAAACAGATCAAACAAACAAAAATACTGAGATGGAGAAAGGGACAGAGAGAACGTCATGGGTTTTCACTCAAGGTGTTTGTGGCTCACAGATCACCAAGGTAACGGCCGCCAAAAAGAGTCAAAAATCCTTGTTCTGGACCTCCATGAGCCAAACACAGCTGTCCTTTAACTCAGTGTGACAGGGTGAAGAACCTGAAGCTGATGGAGGAGGTGAAACTGCAGCTTCATAACATCTGGAGCCATGTCCACCATTCATTCCCAGATGGAAGGAAAACTCATCATCTGAGAGTAGCCATGTCGACAGGCCTGGGACACAGCCCACTGACAGACAATGGTAGCCCCAGTCCTGACCAGCTGCTTGCAGCCTGTGATGCCCTTCTCGGACCTCCTTGGTGACAGTGGTATGGAGGGTGGCTATGGCTTGTATACAAAGGGTATGGATCCAGAAAACAGGGCTGACCTGGATGCTCAGTTCCAATGAGCAAGCATCCCACAGTTAGAGCTTAGCGGGCAGGGAGTAATGGGATTTACAAGTTCTGTAGGCAGAAGGGGAGAACACTGGGGAGAGGGAAGAGTACCAGGGAAGGGGAGAGGAGGGAGGTAGCAGAGGGCAGTGTGGGGAGATGAGTAAGAACAACCAAATACAATGGCACAGACATGTAACAATGGCATAACAAAGTCCTTTACATTTTTTACTGACTTAAAAAGAATTCACAATGAAATTCAGAGCCTGAGCCAGGCAGGTGGTCCGAGTCTGTTTTGCCTGCACTTGGATTGTGAGGGCAGGGAGTGCGCAGGCATGAAGCAAGTCTTAGCTCCAGGGCCAGAGACTATATTGAGAGTAAAATCGAAATAAATAAAGGAAGAAAAGAAAATGCATAGCAGGACCCCAGTGTTCGGCGGAATCTCCACATGCCTTCTGCACCAGCTCGGGGCTCCCTATGGTGACAATCACAAGTTTGAGTTTGTTCTAATCCATGTTCTTTACCAAGGGATTTCCCTGCGTGAAATCCTGTAGGCTTAATATGACCTTTGTGAAGAGGGACTGCGTCAATGAGAAAGCCAAGGGGCTGATGGACACAGGGAGGAGTAGAGCAGAGGGTGAGGTGGATGAAGACACAGACTCACATCTGCACAGGAGTGCACAGGGGGATACAGTCTACTACTGAGTTGACTGGAAGCTGGGCAAGAGGTAGACCCTACTGGACAATGAAGAGGCCCTGCAAGTTATGGGGGCCCGAAGACCTCCTGCTTTCTGACCCGTTCTCTTAGATGGGAGTGTTGGAACAAGATAGTCTGAGACACACATAGGAGAAAGTCAGATGGAACTGGTTCTGCCTATGAAGTGTTAGTGGTGTAAGCAGGAGGCCTGGAGTTGAAGCCCCAGAACCCAGGGTCTTAGTTACTTCTCTGCTGCTGCGATAAGACATCTCCATCAAGACCACTTACAGAATGAAGAGGTTGTTTGAGCACATGGTTCCAGATGGATACAAGTCCACCATGGCAGGAAGGCATGGCGAGAGGCAGTAGGCATGGTGGCTGGAGTAGGAAGCTGAGAGCTACATCCTCAACTGAAAACATGAAGCAGAGAATGAATTGGAAGTGATCTGCGGCTTTAAATTTTCATACCCCATCTCCAGTGATGTACTTCCTCCAGAAAGTCTACCTCTCCTAATAATGTCTCTGATCAGCCCCATCAACTGGGGATCCAATATTTAAATGCCCAAACCTGTGGTTGGGAACATTTCTCATTCAAACTGTCACCCCTAAATAAACAAACAAAACTCAAAAAGGCCAAAAACCAACCAACCAAAACCAAGTGTAGTGGCTTGATTATAACTCTAGCTCTTGAGATGAAACAGTGCTTAGAACTCTTTGTCCAGCCCAGTTAATCTAATTGGCAAGCCTTAGGTGTGAGTGAGAGACCCTGGCTTCAGAGGAATGACACCTGTATTTACATGGGTGCACATATATGTGTGTATGTGTTTGTGTGTGAATGTGAGTGTATACATATGCATACACCACACACACACACACACATACACACACACACAGTGTAAAAGTCTGAGCCTCTGCCTAGAGAAAACAAGCTGTAGCTACAGCACCCTTCCCAGAGTTGCCTGCTGGCTGTTTTATTGGTGAAACCATCAGTCTTGTTAGCTTTGGCAACACAGTACTGATGACCGGGCGTGTTTTCAGTGTTGTTATTATTCTAACATAATCACTATTGGAAGCATCTGTTGTTAAACACAGTACTGTGTGCACAGTCTTGGTTGATTGGTTTCTGTTAATTGCATCCATAAATTATGCATTAAAGTGGAGGCTGAAGCAGAGGGAGTGTAGCAGGCACTGGGAAACACTGAGCCAGCTATCTCCCTGGGAAGTGGTCGGGACCCAGACCCTTCATTGTTTCTTTCTTTGACTGACTCCCTCTCTTTTCATATGTGTATTCTTCACACCCATAACTGGTAGAAGTCACAGAGAACCAATAAACTATTAGGGATCTGGGAAGACACTTCCCGGACGTTACTTGTGGCTTATCCCCTGGGTCCTTAATCCAGGGCAAGGTAGGACCACCTGCTTACGCTGAAGTTAGAGACTTGATTGTCTCTAAGGGCAGCCCACACTGGTGAATTTTGGTTCATTCTCATGATTCTTCTGGGAGGGAAAGTCAGTCCCAAATCAGCAGCCATAAATACTTCCTTCTTATTGACCAAAATCATGATGGTCTTCCTCGCCTGGGCAAGGGCCAGTCTCAGCTAGGTCCTCCATGCAAACATCTTCCGAGGCCTGGCAGTGGGCTGATTGAAGCTCTCCTCTCCCTTCTCCTACAAGTGCCTCCATTCTTCCCTCTTGAACATCTTCAACTTAGCCGTTCCTTCTTCAGCACCTTGGGTTCAAAGCTGGCGATGTCCATAGGTAGTCAAGAACCTCGCCATCCTCACACCCAGTGCACAATTCATCTGTTCCGCAGGAGCATCCATTAAAGTGGCCATTCCTTACTTGTGGCCTTGGATTCTCCTGTCATGATGTCACTTCTGTGCTTTTCACAAGGACATAGACTGTGGTTCCCTGAGTCTTCATTCTTCTTGCTCCGTCCTCCTATATTGTCCAGCACTGCATGAGTCCGCTGATCCTCCACTTCCTTATCTGTGAATTGGAGATACAGTGGCAGTAGCCTTGTGTTGTTATGGTGAGAAGTGAGTGACTGGAGTCAGGGTAGTGCTCAGAGGAGATTAGAGATCAAGATCAGAACTGTGGGCTCCTTGGGCTTTGACCCCACAGGTTGCCAATGGCTACCACGTTTTTCATCTTGTGGAACTACTTTTTTTTTTTCACAAAAATGTGAACATCTTTTCACTTGAGCCTCCAGAATGAGTCCAGGTTCTACATCTAGAAGAGTGTCTTTTTCTCTTATGCATCTTTCCTTGCTTGGAGATTAAGATCCTTTTGCTTTCCATATTAGATTATCTTATCCCCGTGACCTAGAAGCCTGACTTAAACAGCACACTGAGCACAAAGGTTTATTATGACTCATGGTTTCAGAGGGCTTTGGTCCATGGTTGGTAATTCCCAAGCACTCAGGCTCATCACAGTGGAAGCTGATGAGAGAAAGGGGTGGAGTCATTTGATTGGCTTTCTCCTTTTTTCCAGCCCACAGGAAGCCACCATTCACATTTACTCTTAGTTAACCCTCTCCAGAATTGCTGTTATAGAAAAGCCTAGAACTGTGCTTCAGTCTCCTGAGTGATTCGAATGCAAGTCACGTCGACAACGAGGACTAAACATCTCACAGGGTTTCCCAGATCTGCTGAGCTTCAGGATCCATTCACCCAGGAGAATGGGCCTAACAGTCAAATCATTGCTCACACTCAGATACGAATCTGGGTCTTACATCCGTGTCAGATCTGTTTCTGACCATCCACGCCCACCCGTGCCCATCCACACCCTACTCCCCCTGTACCATCTGCTTGAGTGCTGCCTTCTAATTCACTGGAATCCCACGAGCTTCCTCCCTCTCCAGATCTCTCCATAGCTACAAGCCCCAGACATTGAAGCATAGACTGTGATTTAAAGATTACATCACGGGGGCTGGAGAGATGGCTCAGAGGTTAAGAGCATTGCCTGCTCTTCCAAAGGTCCTGAGTTCAATTCCCAGCAACCACATGGTGGCTCACAAACATCTGTAATGGGGTCTGGTGCCTTCTTCTGGCCTGCAGGCATACACACAGAATATTGTATACATAATACATAAATAAATATAAAAAAATAAAGATTACATCGCCTTCCATGTGTATCCTCTCCCAGCCCCACAGTATGTGTCAAAGAGGAAAGTTCCTTCCAGATCTATCCCCAAACCTTGCTCTTAAGTTTTCTTTCTGGAAACACTGGACTTTTCTGTCTTTCGCATAAATTTTTTTTTATTGAGAAAAGGAGAAAAAAAACAAGTTTCCGCCTCCTCCCAGCCTCCCATTTCCCACACCCTCCTTCCACCCTTCTCCCCCTCCTCCCACCCTTCTCCCCCTACCCCCACTCCTCTCCCCCTCCTCTCCAGTCCAAAGAGCAGTCAGGGTTCCCTTTTATTTTTGTATCCTAGACCTCAAGTCATAAACACCCATTGTTTCTCAATTCTCAGCAACTTCTTGTCTTGTTTGTATTTTATCTTTGACAAATTCTTCTGTCCTGGAAACTGTCCCTGATACCCTTGCTGGGTCTACACACACACACACACACACACACACACACACACACACACACAGAGAGAGAGAGAGAGAGAGAGAGAGAGAGAGAGAGAGAGAGAGAGAGAATTGGACTTTACAATTATCTTTCTATTGTGTGCTCCTTATATATGATTAAGCAATCTCATGAAACAATCTTGTGGTTTTCCCTAAATTTGAGTGGCAGTTTTGTGTGCTCAGATACTTGGAATTGTCAGCTGGAAGATTCTTAACTGGTTGTTTCATAACCGTCAAATCCATTTTCCTAGGATCAATTTTGATAACGAAGTCAAGCTTAATCCTATTATAATATCATTGCTGGCTGGTTTCTTTATTTAACAGACACTCTGATCTTATCACCAACCACTAATTGCATATGACAAATTATGCTTTCAAATACATCGGTAGACAGTTGTATAATGCTGTAAGATTTTTCTCAAGCAGTGTGAACACTAAACACAGAAGTGCATTGGAAAGGCTTGCAAATATTTTGGTCTCCAGTAGACTGGCTTGTTGTTGTTATAATTAATTTGTTTTAGGTTCCAATGACTTCCATTGAGATGCAGCCTTCATTTCTGAATTCACTTCCCTGTAACCCCCACTCTAACAAAAGTCAAAAGATCTCTTTATAGAAATCATGCCTTAGGTTGGAAATGGAAGTGCATTCTTGCCTGTGATTCTCGCTCTCATTGGCCTGAAAGAAGATGGTCATGAGTTTGAGGACAGCTGGAGCTACTTTGAGGGGGCAGTTTCCTCCCAGTTGAAGCATTCTGTACTGCATGGTAGGTCATTAAGGCTGAGAAAGTAGATAACTCAAAAGTCTCAGGAAGTCCCTGAAACTGACCAGGTGCACAAGGCTCCTCCCTCCACAAGATTACATAAACAATGAGAAATAGTGAGGAGAGGAGACTTTCCTACCTGTTGAGCTGTTCTTACACTGGGGTGGGTCTGATGTAGCTGCCTTTGAGTCCTTTCCACTGGAATCTGTGTTCTGTATGGGCACAGTCGTGGGACAATTCAGAAAACTATTCCAATGTGCAAAGCTAAATCTCTACCTGAAAAGATCTTGGTAGAAGCCAAATTACCCAGGAGCAAGGATCCTGAATGGCCAATACCAGGAATCTTTTACTTTCTTCCTCTAATGGAGGAAAGATGCCTTCATCATCAGCAACAAAGAGAAACCAGTTAAAGGCAAAGCTGTAGATGAGAGACAGAGAGAGACCAAAAAGTGCACAGAGAGAACAAGAATCACATTACATCAGGAAAAAGTCATGAAACCAAGGCTCAAGCTGCCTCTCTGCACAGTAGGTGAAGCCCCTGAAGCCAGTGACTGAAAAATTGCTGTGATATTAAATCTTAAGTACCACTCCTATGAAGTACCCCAGAGGTAACTGGGGCTCTACAATTGCTGCATTTTCTTAAAGCATTCTGGCCACAGAGTGTGACTTGTGATAGGTGATTCGTGTTCTCTGAGGCTTGGGCTATTAGTCTCGGAGGTGGCCAGCCAGCAGATGCACAGTCTGACATTCCCAGCATGAAGTGTGGTTCCATTCTGGATAAAACAATTATTCTCAGTTTGCTCATTATTAATTAAAATGTTTCCTGGTACTGAACAGAAAACTGATGCTGTCTGGGGAACCAACTGTCTACATTGTGAAAACGGCAACCTCACCGGGCTTACTACAGAGATCTGCATGCATCTCTGCAGCCTCACTGAAGCTGTGATGCTGTGCATGACCTGTAGGGGTCAGGAGACTATAGAGATTTATGTTCACTCTGTGTGGCTGTGAAAAACACAAGCTTTCACTTTTGCCAATCAGAACCAGTGGCTCAAAAGAAGAGAGGTCGATGGAGATGACATCAAGAGATGTGGGCAGGGCTACAGAAACCCAGAAGTATCGGGAAACCATGACAACACCTAGTGTTTCAGATGTGTCCCTACAGCCTCTGGATTGCCAGTTAATATTTCTGAGTCTGAAGACCACATCTCCCAGATAAAAGGAAACAGTAAAGCAGTTCCTGACATTTTGCTGATTCGCTCTCTAAAAATAAACCCTGTGGCTTAAAGTGATGAGTCAGTGCTGGGGCCAGATAGTACACAGCTGTAGATCCACCCATTCAGTTACAGGGTTGGATATCTCTAGACCGTTCAAGACCTTCTCATGTGCATGCCAGATAACCAGTCTGCTGTTAGCAGGAGCATCTAAAGTTTTTTTTCACCAGGCACCTCATTCTCTCATGTGCCTCCGTGCATGGGATTTTCATCCTTGGGGCAGCATTCGAGAATGATGGAGATGAAAACTGTGAGGTCTTTGTTACTTCTGATGCAGGATCGATGGTGCTCATAGTCAGCAATTGGGGAATGGATTTTTCCTTTCTCTGGGTGGTGAGACTGCTAAGTCACAAGGCAAAGGAGTGAAAAGTGGATGGCCACCCCACAGAGGACACATGTAGTGGGCATCACAGCACTATGGATGGTTTCTCTTAGGTATGAGCTTCATCTGGGCACATCCACTTATTCTCTGGTAAAGGAGCGTGTGTGGTTTGTACTACGTCTTGTATTGGAGCACATGGGCAACTCCGTGGGTTGTGTCAGAGGATAAATCATTTCTTTGTACCAATGGAGACTTGGAAATGTCAGTAGGGTCACACTTCCTGGATGGGTTCAATAAACCTTTGCATCGGGGCCTTGTCCTCTACTATCCAAGATGGTCGACAGTTGTTTGTTTGTTTTTTTTTCTTCAGTAAAAACTGCTCTCTTCCATGCAGATTCATTGTGTTCAATGGTTCTTGCTGCATCTACTGACAGCCTGGTGTAAAACTTTTTTTCAGTGAAACAATACAGTTATATGCATGGTGTATTGATTTCTGTGACTCAACATTATTTTTTGTGAAATCCACTCATAATACTTGTTACTCATGCTTTTATTTCCCTCATTTTTCACTATGAGAAAATGTCTCCCGGCTTCTTTGGCTATTACACGCTTAGCAAACATTTGTATGGTTTTCATCTTGTAAAATGTTCTTATACATCAATTTTGCTGGGCTTTTGTATGTATGGTTCAGTATATCTTTTTATTAAATATTAAATATTCATTTAGATCTCTCACATCTGGGTTTACAGCATAAATAAATACATAATTCTCCTTGAACAAGGCACATTCCCTAGTCTACTCTATTTCTGCATATTTAAAGCTAATAATGTCCTCATTAGATTGCAGTTTTTTCTATCAAACATGCCATTGGTAAATGTCCCTTTCAGTAAGTAAAAGTTTATTCTTGAGTACAAGTAAATATTCCCAGGTACATGCTCTTAAGTATAGGTCTAATTTTGATCAACAGTTAAAGTGAGAATGAAGGCAGCTTTCAGGGAACATGTCTTCTTCCCAGATTTGAAACTTACCAAGGCAGAGGAATGGGACTGTGAATGATTTTGAGGTCACATGGTTGACCACTGCCAATCACTGTTAGTGATAGTCTCCTGGATCTGCCCTCTATAGCTTGATGCTCATATGAGTCATTGTTCCAGGCAACCTCTCATCCCTCAACAATAATACTTCTTTGCCCTTTGTCCTTTTTGGTCAGCATAGCAGGTATCATCTCAGGAAGACTTGACACTCATTAGGAAAATAAATCTCATTTCGTAACTTGATTTCCCTCAGTCTTGGGAGGATGATCATGATTAAGGATAGGAGCAAGAGAGAAAAATACTTCTTTGATTAAGAGACTCAAACCTGAGGTTCTTAGAGAAAGTTTGAGACATTTTCTGGGACGTTGTTGTTGATGATATTATTGATGATGATGATGCCCCTTATGCTGGTATGGATTTTGATAATACTCATGGTTCTGTTGATGATGAAGATGATGATGGTGATGATGTTGGTGAATGATAATGATGGTGATTATGTCAGTAAAGATGGTATGGTACTGATGGTGGCAGTGATCATTATGATGTTGGTGTTGCTTATGTTGGTGATGATGGTGATGATGATGATGATGATGATGTGGGTGGTGATGGTAGTGATGATGTTGATGATAGTGGTGATCACAATGATGCTGGTGATGAGGACGGAGATGGTGATAGTCATGATGATCATTTTACTTGTTCTGGAACTCTCCCTCATATATGACAGCAGACAAATCACACTGAGCAGCTGATAAGTCATCAAAATGTATTAAGGAAAAAATGAATTCATTACTTTTCTATTCAAGGCCATTTCCCCCTGCTTCTCTTAAGTATGCACCTGGACAATGGATCTAAACCTTTTTCTCATTTCCTAATTTCCGTTTACCAACACAGACTTAACACATACTGCAGAATACCTTGTTCTCATTATGCATATTACCAAGACATTCAGGATCCTTTCCCTATAATGAGCCATTTCATGATGAGCATGCCATTTGTTCCAGCATTCTCCTGACTGGTAAAATTTCTGGTGTCACCAGAAACATAGCCATAAGCACTTATTCCGGTAATGTCTGAATCAACTACAACATGAACACGTGCTTTTGCTTATGTCTTAGGCATCTTGATGGCAAACTCCTTTTCTCATGATAGGAAAGAATCTGTGAGTCTGGGACTCAAATCTGACCCTGAGCTCTGCCACCAATTTGCTGTGTGACTTCAGAAGTTCTCTAGTCACTTTTTGGGATCCAGTGTGCATCTGGTGGTGTGTTTTGTTTAGCTTCTAGCACACTATGGTATTATTTTCATCATGTTCTTTAACCCTGAAGTTCACACTCATCCCACTTCCCCACTTGACTTATGGAATCACAGCCTCCTGGATTTCCATCTATGTCTCTGCTTTTGTTTTTTGTTGTTGTTGTTGTTGTTGTTGTTTTTTCATGCATTCAACACTATCAGCTGTCCTCAGTGGTCCTAGATGTGAACTCACTAATCCTCCAATTTCCTTAAACCTACCATTTTATTCCATGCATTTACATGTCCCGTTTTATTGATGACTCATGAGTCTACACCCTCATCCCATTCTGAGTTCTTGGTACACCCAAATGACCACATTCTAGACATACTAAGTACTTCATGCAGTAGTCACAGCTCACGGTCCCTCCCCACCACCTGTGGCCAGGCCCTAACCACCAACCATCTTTTTCAAGTCTGTTCATTTCCTTGTTCCCACCCCTCCATGACAATTCAATGAGCCCGGTAAGCTCTACAGTAACTCCTTCACTGTTCTGACTCATTGCTTTGCATCTCTCTCCTGCTTTGAGATATCACCTTCCTAAGGGACACAGGTGCTTATTCTTAGCTGCCCACGAAAGCTGAAAGCTGAATTAGTTAATTTTCAACTCACAGTTTGGAAGGCGCCGCTTTTCATAAACCTCTACCTAGTTCCATCTCACTTGGGATAATAAACAAAATCTGCCCACCATCTGTCTCTTCTTTTTCTGGGTTTGTGTTCTCCCCTTCTGTCTCTCCCATTTATTCATCACACTCCACTAATGCTGGTTTTATTGTTTTTCTTTTATCTTGCCTTGCAACTCCCCTACCCAGGGCTAGTGCTCTTTTCCCCTTAGCCATCTTGGGACTCCGCATTACTTTCTGTATGCAAATTCTGCAGCCCCTCCTGAGGAATGCCTGGTGATGCTGTCTGACAATTAACTCCCCATTATCACAGGAAACACACACACCTGGACCCAGTGGGGGAGCACATCCCATCAGCTGCTCACCTGAGAACTTGCCCCGCATCTGTGCAGCATCATTTCCCACAGACTTTGATGCTACTTTTGGCTGTGAACACCGTGGGCATCTAAATTCTGGCTCACTGCATTTCTTTCCAATTCCGTCCTCTGAGTCATTTATGCACTAATTGTTCGGGGAATGTGTCATTGTTCTCAGGCATTAGAGATCACGACTGAAGCACCGAGACCATTGAAGATGAGAAAACCCAAGACCAGACCCCAAAGAGGCAACCGGGACTCAGTCTTAAAAACATCAGCGAGCTCCATCCAGCCTGGGCTTTGAGAACAAATGCAGAATTCTGTGCCGGAAAATAGCGTTCATATTTCCAGCCTGCTAAAGGGACGTTGGGGCTGTTTCACAGCCGTTGATCAGGCCAAATGAAGTTTCATTACTTATCTGTTTCTTATGGTTGATTTTTTTATTTCTAGAAGATTTGGGGGTTTGGTGATTGTTTCTCTTCTGAAGAATAGTTATGAAACCATCAAGGGTCTCTCAGCCCTGTCATAAAGTGTACATCTCTGTGGTTTGTCTGCATTTGATTTTCTTCCTTTGTTGGCCACATCTCCACCATAATTCTAGGCTAATTTGCGGGAAAGGAGGCTTTGAAGGTATGGACCCTCTTTCTGGGATGGTGTCATGTGAATGGGAATAAGCATTCCGAAGAAGACCCTGGCTTACACTGAACCTTCTGCAATGCAAATGAACTCACTAGAACTTCAGTGATGCAGAGGGTTTAGGATGCTGCAGATCTGCAGACACCTCATGCTGTTGAGCATCTTTAAGCAATTTTAAATAGCCATTTATTGCCCAGTACCTGACCTAACAGCTTTGTGGCCTTTAGGCAAATTCTTTGGAGTGTATGAGCAGACACCCAGTTTCTAACCAAACAAAGGGCTGAATGCTGTCGGATAGCATCAAGGCCAACAGCGGAGCTTACCCTGCTTTGTTGTAACCTGCCTCCCTATGTTCCCACCGAAGTATTTGAAAAGTGTCTTGACTCATGATTTTCATCGTTCAGTTACCATAAAGCTTCACCACATGGTTACTGCTTTGGAACATGGAATTTGAGTTAACCTGAGTCTGTGTTCCTGAGCCATGGTCACTCCTATGTGGTGCCAGAACAACCTGTCCTGTATCCCCTGTGAGGTGAGAGTTTCCTTTTTATGTCAACAAGAACACAGGCAACACTCACTAATATCTGCCCGGTCAGGAGAAAATCGTGTCCTGGTAAAACCTATCATCATAGTGACCTGCAGGTGACACAGACAGGGTTCATGAACTGCAGGTCTGTTTTCCACATTATGGATCTTCGTTCCAGTCCAGAAATTCCTCTGCAGAGGAGCTAACGCTAACAGCCTTTGTATGATGGCAAGGAACTGGATACACAGCGGTACAAGAGACGTTTCCTGTCTCACACACAGCAAGGCCTCCCTTAGCAGTTCGCCGTGTCTTTAAGGACTCAGAATCTTTCCATTTTACGTTTCTACTGTTCTCCACATATAAGCTTAGTCTGTGATTGTTCTTCTTGCAACTGCAGTTTGGCCCCTGGAAGGTCTAGCATTCCATCTGTGCAAAACCACTGTAGAACAAAGGGAGAAAGAAGTCATACTGAATCTGCAGGTCTTTTGTTGGCAGGAAGCATATATGATGGATATCATCAATACTCTGAATTTCAGGGGCTGGGGTGGGTCACATGACATCAACCAACGAACGTCTGTTGTTGGTTATTTTTACTTTTACTCTTTTGGCTTTTGGGGGGGCCTGCCACCCAGTTCCCAAATAATCACATGCAGAGACTTTTCTTACTTATAAATAACCAGCCCTAGCCTGGCTTGTTTCTAACCAGCTTTTCTTTATCCCATCTTCCTTTGGCCTCTGGGCTTTTATCTTTTTCTATTTTATATACCTTTTTTTTACTTCTTACTCCATGGCTTGCTGTGTAACTGGGTAGCTGGCCCCTGATGTTCTTCACTCCTTCTCTCACTCCTCGATCAATCTCTTCCTAGATTTCTCCTATTTATCCTCTCTGCCTGCCATCCCCACCTATCCTTTCTCCTGCTGGCTATTGGTCATTCAGCTCTTTATTAGACCAATCAGGTGTTTTAGAAGGGCAAAGTAACACAGCTTCATGGACTTAAACAAATGCAACATAAAAAAAAATGTAACCCATCTTTGCATCATGAAAAAAATGTTCCACAGCATAAACAAATGTAGCACATCTTAAAATAATATTCCACAATGGCTGTCACGTGGAGGAAGCACCCTGACCATCCATTGGCCCTGTTAGAGGGAATCCCAGGCTCTAAGGCTTCTGGTATAAAATCAAGGTATCCTAGGCAGACAGAGATCCTCCAATTAGATGTGGACTGGGCCTCAGTGAGGAAGAAGACGTTAATGCATTGTTCCCTAGGGCAAGGCTTTCAACCTTCATTTCGGGTTTCAGCAGTCTTTTTTTTTAATCGTCTGTCTTTCCTTTGGGATTATTTATGGGATTAATGAGGCAGAAGGGTCAATTAGGAAACATAAAAGGAATGGAGCGTGTGGGAATCCCTGGGGAAATCCCAGCCCTTAGGAGGAAAAGTGCGTGTGGATGAATCCTGCCCATAGCCTGCAGCCTGCAGCAGCCTGACTCACCTCTAGGTGCCTGTGATTGCTCCGGCCGGAACAAATGAACACACCGACAGAGAAAAATCTCCAACTCATTTGCTAATATTTCTATTTCTGTTTGTAATAAAGGGCCATACCCCTGAGACCCAGCCCTGGCCAATGTTTGCAATCTAGAGGGTCAGCACAGATTATAGATTTTCAGCCTTTTATGGAGAACCATAAGAGCTGAGCACTGGGAAGTCAGTCCTGAATGCCTGGGCGCTTCCATCACAGTGGCTCCATTGTCTTCCTCTTCATGCTACCCCTGTGCACTCACCTATAAACAATAGCTTACTGCCTGAAAGGAGTTTAATATTTTGTAGAACTCCTTCTTGCTGCTTTAAATCAGCATCATTAGTTATTTTGCAAATAGTATAAACAAATATGGCAGAATTGATCTACCATCCACAGAGCAAAGGGAGGCTTCCCTTCCATGTCAAACCTAACGTGGTGCTGATGGAGCTGGGTGTGTCCTCAACAGCTTGACTCTGCCAGCTCCTGTTCTGTGGGCAGCGGGGACACAGTTCTCATAGGCACGTGAGACAAAGTCATGGCTGAGGTTTTAAGGGATGCATTCCTAGGAAATAAAGATTCTTGATAAGGAAGTTTGTTGGGGAGTTTGCCATCTGGCCTCTGGGGAAGATTGAATGGGGGAAATGGGAGGAATTAAGGGTGAGACTCTGTGAGTGTACAGGAAAGCCCAGAGAATCCTGACCCACACTTGGAGTTAGAGATTCTGAGAGCTACTCTTCCCCCCATAGCTGACTATTGCATGGTCTGGCTACCTTCTTCTGATTGAAGGAAGATGTAGGGTTTTGTGCTAACCCCCTCCAGTGGGTATCATCCTTACTGAGATAGTGGGAGGAAAATAGAAAGAGAAACCCTATTCCACACTGTGTGACTCTCGGATACTCACTTTTCCATTCAAGCTCCTCTCAGAATTAGAATGCAGGTCCCACATGCACAATAGCATTTCTGGTATATCATACACTGTCTGTCTGTATGTCATGAAACATATTTCAGAGACAGGCACTAAAGCAGAAGTGCTCCCTTATTGGTGGAACTATCACAGCCAACATTGTGATCGCCTTCCTTCTAAATTCAATGTTATTCCTGTGTATGTGTGTACGGGTTCTGTGCACTCATGTCAGAGAGCATTTGTGGAGGCCAGATGATGTCTGGTCAGCTCTAGGTGTTAACTTGACACAGCCTAGAGTCATCTGAGGAGAGAGTCTCAATTGAAAGCCTGCCCAGACAAGAATGGCCTGTGAGTATGTCTTCGGGGATTGCCTTGATTATTAATGGATGCAGGAGGGCCCAGCCCACTGTGGGAGGCACCATTCCCTAGGCAGGGGGTCCTGTGCTGTATAAGAAAGCTAGCTGATGGCTTTTGGGAACCTGCTCCCCATACTGCACTACTTTACCCAGCCTTGGTGCAGGAGGAGGAGCTCCGTCCTACCTCAACTTGATGTGCCATGCTTTGTCCAAACCCATGGAAGCCCTGCCTCTTTCTGAATGGAGACCGTGGAGGAGAGGATCTGGGAGGGAGGTAGCTGGAAGGAGGTGAGGGGATTGGAGGAGGGGAAGGAGGGGAGACTATGGTGAATATGTAAAATAATTGGAAAAAAGTTAATAAAATTAAATTAAATTAAAAATAAAGAAATTAACTAAGCATGAGCCTTCAAGGGAGCTAGCACACAGCATCCTCCATGGTTTCTGCTTCAAGCTCCTGGTTGGGTTCTTGTCTTAAATTCCCTCAAGGATAGGCTGTAGCATGTAAACTGAAACAAACCCTTTCTTCCCTAAGTTGATCTTGGTCAGAGCATTTTATCACAGCAACAGAATGGGCACTAGAACAGGGATGGCTTTGTGGGGTTGGTGGCCTCTTTCCATCTTTTCTTGGGTTCAGAGCTAGAACTGAGGTCATCAGACTTTTACCCAGTGAGCTGGCTCACCGGCACAGTATATTTTCAATAGATACCCAGTTCTGCAATTGCTTATTAAGACATCCATCAAAGAAGAGACATATCTATTTCTAAATGTGTATCTATTTTCCTATCTATTGATTTTGCATCTATGTCTCCTTCTCATTTCATGCTTTCCTCTGAAATCTTATTTCAATTCTGAGTCACCAGTCAAGAGACCTGTATATTTTTAGCCACAACTTTGAATCTCACAACTTTTGTTCAAGAATAGACTAGTCAGTGCAGCAAAAGTTTAGAAACATTGATGTAGCATTTGAACTTTTCCATTGACTTTGTCTTAAAAATTAACTTAGATTCAACCTTCAGTTTTCTCTTTTAGGTCCCTGATTGTATTAAAAATCTACGCACGTACTGGCTTTGGGGGAGCCTAGGCAGTTTGGATGCTCACCTTACGAGACCTGGATAGAGGTGGGCGGTCCTTGGGCTTCCCACAGGTCAGGGAACCCTGATTGCTCTTCGAGCAGATGAGGGAGGGGGACTTGATCAGGGGAGGGGGAGGGAAATGGGAGGCGGTTGTGGGGCGGAGGCAGAAATCCTTAATAAATAAATAAATTTAAAAAAATCTACTTTCATGGTTTTCTGTCTGCTAATTTGGTTTTTAAAGGCTTGTCTTTTACTTGTGTGTATGGGTGTTTTGCTTGCATGCATGTCTGTGCACCATGTACCCACAGTGCCACAGAGGCCAGAAGAGGTCACCGGGGCTCTGGAACTGGAGTTACAGATGGTTGTGAGCCACCACATAGATGCTGGGAATCAAACCTAGGTCCTCTTCAAGAACAACAAGCACCCTTAACCTCTGAGCCATCTCCCTAGCACCTGTGTTCACTAATTCTTAGTTTTTCAACTTTTTTTTAAATTTCATAATTTTGTGTTACTTATGTGATGTTTATTTCCACTAGTACAATTTTAAAGCAAATTTGCACTACATACCATTGTACTGGTATGTGTTGATTTTATATATAGTGCCAAGCTTCTCAAAGACATCTTCTGTCAGGTATATCATATACTTGATCATATTAAATGATAAGTTTATTCAAAGATGCTATACCATTCATTATGACAAATATGCTTTCTTTTTCTTTTATCTTTTTTTTTTTATTGTGTAGACCATGTTGGCCTTGAACTCACAGGGATCCACTTGCCTCTGCTTTCCAAGTACTAGAATTAAAGACATGCTTCACCATGCCTGGCTATGACATGTCTTATTAACAAGACAGAGGTCCATTTTGAAGACAAGCATGGTGGAGTGAAGATTTTCTAACAATTTCCCCCCTCATTGATACCATCAGAAAAGCTGAAAATAATTGGAAAGGGGAAACATTGTTTCTGTGGTATTTAATATTCTTGACTTAACACAGAAGAAACTCAAAACATATTGTGTGGCCATGGGCCATGTAAATGTATCCTGTTTCCTCACAGGAGAGTCCATTTGGTCACTGAAATTGCAGGATGACCACCTGGCAGCCACCTTCCCTGCTTATAGGGGATGGATCTTGATTGGTCACACTAGCACAGTCACAGAAAATCTATCCTGTGTCTCTTACACTTAAAGAAGTGATTGGTGTAGTTATAGAACACCTGAACTGGGTTTGACCAATGAGAATTGAGAATGTACTGGAAGGAGAATTCAGGGGAAAACTTTCTATTTTCATTTGTACAACAATATTAGATTAACGTGGCCTCCTTTAAAACCTTCTGTTCTCCTAGAGAGATACAATATTGAAAACTCATCTGTCTGTCAGTTACAAGGCAATACTGCATGAGAAGACAAAGGAGGTTAGATACAGTGAGTGAGAGCTATGACGCAGCCCAGCTGCTTGCTGACCAAGAATCTTTGAACAAACCCTACAGTTGCTGGTGATGGCAAGCAAAATCCTCATGATTTAAAAAAAAATCAAAAACAAAAAATGGAGTTGAGGGCTGGAGAGAAGGCTTAGTGGTTAAGAGCAAGTACTGCTCTTGCAGAGAACCCAAGTATAGTTGGGTTGCTCACAACTGCCTGCAATTTCAGCTCCAGTGAATCTGTGTGTGTGCCTGTCTGTCTGTACATACAATGGAAAGAGTTCGGAACCAAAATGAGTGACACAATTACATATTGTTTGACAGTAATGACACCAGAAACAAAGATCATTTACTGTGTCTGCCTGCTTGTGTGAAATACCCAGGAAAGGTGTACTGGTCCGCCATAGCTGTCAACTTGTCACATACAGCATAGATCAGACTGGCCTACGGATGTGTCTTCAGGGGACTGTCTTGATTCTGATTGTAATTCACATATGAAGATCCAGCCCACTGTGGGCAGCACCATCCCTAGGCAGATGGCCCTGATTTTTGTATAACAAAATTGAGTTTTGTATAAACAAATTTGAGCCCTAGCCTGCCTATGTGGCAGCAAGCAGCCCTCCAGATTCCCGCTTTGCTCTTAGGCTGTTCCTTGGTGAGAGGAATAACAAGCAGGTCTGTGTTCAAGTTCCTGCCTCGTCTTCCCTCGGTGATGAACATGGACGAATAAATCCTCCCCTGTTTCTTTTGGCCAGAGTGTCTAACCATAGCAGCAGAAAGGCAAGTAGAACAACAGGAAAACCCGTAATGATGGAAAACAGGTCTGTGATTGACAAGGACAAGGCGCTGGAGAAAAATAGGGCATAAGTAGTAAAGAAGAGGAGTGTGTAGAACACGGTGGAAGGCTCTGAAACTATTTCACAGTGATGGTTACACAGCATCCACAAAGGCATTTAGCATTGCTTGGTTGTCTTCCTGAAAGCGTTACAGCCTCTTGTACACTGTGTGGATCGTTTGATTAAAAAGGGGAAGGTAGAATTTAACAGATTTGTTTAGGTAGTTACTGTTTTGTGTGCCGGTATTTATAGTGTCAGTGTGGAGATCAGGAGACAACTCTCAGGAAATGTTTCTCTCTCTCCACGCTGTGGGATCAGACTTGGGTTCTCAGGTCTGTAGACAAGAGCCTTTACCCACTGAGCCATCTCGCTAGTCCTAACACTGAACCTTGGTCCTTAGTTTCTTTTCCCTTCATTTTAGTGTTTCAAGGTCTGCCTGTACGGTAACCGGCTCTCTGCCTCAGCATGCTGATAGTGCGGAGAGGTTTGAATGCCCATCACATCAGAACTAAAGGCCTGTGATGCTGGGCTTTCCTCTGGATGCGCTTTGATGGAGGGAGGCAGTTTCCCACACCCTCCAAGCCAAACACTACAATCGGATCTGAGCATTGCTCTGTGTCAATGAAGGGAAGTAAATACAAATTTTGAGCAGGTTTTCAAAATTGCTTTGACAGCTTTTCTATTTTAGCTCAGCGGCTCTGGGAGTGAAGATCTATATTTTGTTTGGATTAAATTGTCAGAAGGGTGAGCTTCTCAGCCAACAATCCTCCTGCTTTGAACAAAGGTTGGCAACCCAATGAATTTGTGCTGCCTAAGATTTTTCTTTCTAAAAAAAATACATATTTGATTTAAGAAATCCATGACACAACGAATTGGGGAGAGACACATGAGAACAAACGAAGCCTCCATGAAAATTGCCCAGGTGGGAGGCGCAGGGGTTCAGTGGAATTTCTTTCTTAACAGAAATGTTACTTTTCTTTTGTTTCTGCGATTTGTCAGGTGAAATAAAAAGGCGAGCGGAACGATGCCTGAAGATGTTTTCCTTATTTTTCTCCCATTTTCTCAGACTGCTATAGATCGCCTGCCACTCAACGCTAGAGATAAATAACCCACTAACAGGAAAACAAAAGCAGGATTTGACCGGGAAATAGTCTGGCCTCAGAACAATAACTCTAGACTGAGGAAAATGTGTTTAGCTTAGAGACAAATCTCTGCAGTTTCTCGATGAACACACAAATCTCTGCAGTTCTCATAAAACAGCACAAACGGCATGGACTCAGGCTTGGTGGCAAGGGAGGTCCCCGAAGCAGGTACCAGAGCTTAGAGGCTTGGTTTTAAGGATCTGCGCCTCCCAGGGATGTTAACAAATTGATTGACATCTTCCCTCTCTGAAAGAGAAGACATCTCTTCCTGAAGTTAATTTATAAAGAATGTTAAAAGCAATCTTTGGTCACTTTCTATTCATGGTTGTAAAGCTAGCTGCTGGGTCTTTACGTGCTCCCGGAGGGCCATTTTGGGGATGTTTGCTAAGCATAAAAACACTACCAGTAAGGATTCTTGTTGTCTTCAACTAAAGGAAGCATCACATCCATCTAAGGACATTTGCTCAACCTTGATGTGATGGCCCCTGTTTGGTTAACAGACATAAACCCCTAATGACAAATTTGATATTTTTTTTTGGTCCACGAACAAATGATGTGGAAAATACATGAAAAGAGCAGGTAAAATCACACGAATTTAGGATCTTGTGAGTAGCAAAAAACGGGAGGTAGGATTTGTGAGGCACAGATAAGCAAGGAAACAAACCTTCACAGAATGCCAACTTCTTATGTACCTGACTTGTTTCTTCTCCAGCACAAAGTAGAGCCATGTTTGATTTTAAGTACATTGTGGTTCTTTTTCAGCGTCTAAACTAGCAGGTCCATGCTGGGACTGGAATTCGAGTTTATGTACATACACACACACATAAAATATTTTTGTGAGGGAGTCGGGTGTGGATACATGCAAGTCAGTGCAATGTCTGAGAAAGCCAGAAGAGGGCAGAAGTTTCCCCAGAACTGAAGTTGCAGATGGTTGTGGGCAGTGATGTAGGTGCTAATAGTTAAATCCTAGTCCTCTGCAAGAGCAGCCAGCACGCTCAGCCACTGAGCCACCTCTCCAGACCCAGAATCCGTGTTTTTTAATTGCTAAACTTTGGTCTTATTTTCAGTATATGCTGCCCTGTGAGTCCGGACTCGGTGTATGCAAAGGCAGAATGAAGAGCATTTCCCTATAAGACAGGATGCTGGGACGGTGAGGAGGAAGGAAATTACTCTCTGGTCCCTCCGTGGAGACATCTTTACGTCCATCTCACATGGTTTAGCCCAGGAGGCTGCTGTGGAAATGGAATCTCGCTGAAGCTTCAGAGCAAGGCTTCTGTCTCTCTTAACAAGAAGACCCTGTGCGCATGCGCGTCTTACTTTCCTAGCACCGCAGGCTGGGAGATGTAAACAGCGGCCATTTATTTCCGGAATTATGGAGGTTAGAAATCCAAGACTAGGGGCTTGACAGACAAAACAAAACACAATAAACTCAAGGGGGTATGACTGAGCAACCACACCTGGGGTTAACTCCTGATGTACACACAACACATACACAACACAATAAAACACAAATCTACACACATACCTACAAATACACAACACATGGATTATTTTGGGAAACAATCTCACCCATAAGAACAATAACAGCTGTGTTTTCTCATTATACATCTGCTTTCCTTTTGTTCTTGATGCAAATTCAGAATGTCAGCAAAATACTGTACACTTGGTTCAAGCTAATGCTGCTTTAAGGTGGTCTTAATTTGTGATTTTATTCCACACCATAGATTTGCTGGCTTAAACAATACACAGTAATGTCTCACTATTCTGAAGAGTAGGAAGCCTGTGACCGTGGTCCCAGATGATCCCCAGGTCTCCAGAGGGCTCAGCCCCGGCTGGCTCATGACCTTAGTCTCTTGTTCTCACACCATTGAGGAGAGAGAGAGAGAGAGAGAGAGAGAGAGAGAGAGAGAGAGAGAGAGAGAGAGAGAGAGAGAGAAAGAGAGAGAGAGAGAGAGAGAGAGAGACTCATGCATCTTGTTATTGAGGCACAGATCCCATTCACAACTGGACTGGACTCTATGGTCTAAGTTCCTACCAAAGTCTCCCCCTCTTAACACCATTGAAATTTAGGATTAGGAGGTTCTCCTGAGATGCAGGATGCATCTGTCTGTCTCTGGACTTTCCTACGCTGAATGTGAACATCTTGGACAATCCAGGAGACAGTATGACAGTGCAGGGATTGAACAGCATAGGGCTCAACGTCCATGTTTCTGGAGAAGATGCACATGGGAGATCCCTGGCAAGCAGGAGACTATGAAGCCACTGGGAGTTATTGATGTCAGCAGCCCTTGGAAAATTCTAGAGGAACATAAGACTTGGGATGTGCTTGAAGCGTTTCTGTGTCCAACGCTAACATGCCATAAAGAATGGTCAGATGACTGAGCCAGTTATTGAAGGTTCGAGTACATTACACACATGTATGTAAGATGAGGCTGAAATAATAACTGGTTAGTAATTGCAGTTATTCTGACACACTCACTCGACAAACACTAACTTAAATGACTTTTAGATGATTACTTACAAATCTGACTTAACACTTCAGACACACACACACCTTCCTGACCACTCTGGCCGTTTTCATCTGCAGACTTGGACACAGTATATACAGTACATAGAAAGAACAGTATTTATTATTCTACCTCCCACAATATTTATTATTCTACATCCCACAGGCCAAGGTCGATGATGACCCCCTTTTCTTTGTTCTCCAAGATCATTTATACTTCAACGAACTAAATAAAAGTTTTTTTCACAAGGCATTTTCTTTGGATGAGTTTCGGGATAATCAAATTGTTGTGGAAAGCATTTGTCACTGAGCGGCACAGCTTGCGGAGTTTGGCCAAGCCAGTGTGTCCTTTGTCTCAACTCGGCTGGATTTCCAGGAGAGTTTCATTGTATGAGCTCAAGTCTTTGCTTGGCAATATTTACCAATGAGCATTAAATGGGGAGATAAAATTAAAGTTGTGTGAACAATTAAAGACGCTTTGTGCAGAGAGACAGCTTTTACCACTTTCGTTCCGAGGGTTCACACTCGGTAGACCAAGTACAAAGCAAATTAAAATGAAAGGAAGGAGAAGTCACAGGTCTGAACAAAGCTGCCGTGTCCTTGGGGGAACCTGACGTCTTATTATGCGGAAGGTAGTTGCAAATCAACACGTTCGCGTTTCTATTCTGTAGGTGTATGTCACAAGAGTTGCAGTCTTTCATGGGTGCCTGCCCGTGGTGTGGGCCATGTGAGACACAGAGAAACCTAGTGAGCTGGTCCCCTCTACTGTGTGTTGAGGACTTGAGGACCTGGTCCACTCTACTGTGGGTTGAGGACTTGAGGACCTGGTCCCTTCTACTGTAGGTTGAGGACTCGAGACACAGCCTGATTAACTGTAGCCAATGGTCACATGCCACATGCACCTTTAGAGGCAGAGAATAACTTTTTCTTTATTCTCATTCTTTAATCTTATTTTCCTTTAAAAATTTTAGAGTTGGGGGAGAGCTAAGGCAATAGCGCAGTCATTGAGGTGCTCAGCGTGCATGCATGAAGACGTGAGGGCAGGATCCAGAGTTCACATAGAAGTCAGGCTCCCACTTGTAATTCCAGTCCTGGGAGGGTGGAGACAGGCACATCCCAGGCAGTAAGTGAGCTTCAGGCCACACTGACACTGTGTAAAACAAACAAACAAAACCCCAAAAAACAAAAAAAACAAGGTGGGTCTGTGTAATGTTGCTTGAAAGTGGTCATTTGGTATTGGAAGACTCATGAGTCTTTTTTTTTTTTTTTTTTTTGCCCTGGGGGAGACTGTTTCTCCCGTTCTCAGCTTTCCTTACTTGCTCACAGTTCTCTTTGTAGGGCTGAGGCCTCACAGGTTTTCTCTGTCCATCTTGGTGTGTCTGTTGGCGTCATCTTTGTTTAGCTCCTATTTAGATTTTTAAAACCAAAACATAAAACAAGGTGACCTGGTCTTGAGGAAGGGGGAGTCACACACCCATTTGCACATGTGTCTGACACCTATGTACATACACGTATCCATAGAAATGTATTTTTTTAAGTTAGACTGCATAAGGCCATGTTCACTCAAGGGTGAGCTGCCCCCTGCCTTCTTGTCCCTCCTGCCATCTTAGTTTCTGTCATTTCTTGCCACAGTTTTTCTTAATTTCATATGATCAGTACTTTACTTTTTTTCTTTTAATTTCTTCTGTGTTTCTTTAGAAAATTAAACCTGGTCGGTGCCACTGTTTGAAATTCCAGTGGCTCAAAGAGTGAAACCTTGATTTAATTTCATGAGGGGTGGAGCATCATGCCACTTTGGGCAGGATTAGGAAGATGGAGGCTCAGGGTCACAGTGTCATCTAGAGGTTGTCTCTTACTGGTGTTGTCTGCTTGCTTATTGGAGAGTATAAATTAGATTACAAACAAACACTGTAGCCTTAGCTACATAAGTCATGCAGTGTGGAAGAGAAGTGATTGCTGGACACACTGTCACAGAAAAACTAAAGCTACAGTTAGGGGAGGAGGAGCCATCACCACAAACAACACGTGCAGTCAGTTTTTTTCTGTACTATGTCTCTCCTCTCCCCCCCCTTTTCTCCTCTCCTTCTTTCTCCTTCTTTGTCACTTTCATTCTCTCTTTCCCTTCCCTCTCCCTCCTTACCATTGTCCTGTTCCTCTTCATCTTGCCCAACCTCTGCTTCTACAACTTGACTTGCTTTTTAGTTTTTATCTCCACTGCCTCTTCTTGCCCAGTCACCAATTTTAAATCTCCTCATCAAGCAGGTCTATGTACACGCCCTTGTCCTTGGGAGGGAGGCTAGGAACTCAATTCTATTTCGAAGACATCTTGCTTCTTAGCAAAGGCCTTCTTCACCCATTCAAAGGCAGTAGGGTGGTAGAGCCGCATCACACCCACAGCGCCTGTCTTTGTACATCCTCCACAAAATCATCGTTTTCTTTGTGATCCTCTCTTCTTGCAGCGTCTTTAGGCATCTGAGAGCTTGTCTTTGTATCAATCATCCTGTTAATATAATTGCCTTATACAGATAGTCAAAAAGACTTTTGGGAGGATAAGAATGCTAGACAAATATCTTTTCACTCAAAACGTCACAAATTGAATTTTGAAAGCCTCCAATGGATTGCCCATTATGTCTATGAAAATTTTAAGTCATGTCTTCCATTACCTTTTTTTTAAGGCACTAAAAGCACATTCAGATGCTTTTGTTTGTCTCTGGCGGATCCCTCCAGTCCTCAGTGGTGTCTGCATCTCACTCTCGAGGACACCACTCAATTTCTCCATTGCTCTCAATGCAGTGGGGCCTGCGGGATGTGCACAGATGCCTCTCTGAGCTGACGTGATGGAGAGGACCTGCCTCCTCCACACCTGTTCTCTCCTCCATCAGCAGGTTTTCGTAGAGGGGGAGTCCTAGAAATAGGGCAGATGCACAGATGCCAAAAGATTGGGTCCCCAAGTCGGTTTGAGAAGCAGCCAAGACAAAGAGAAATCAGCAGGAGCTTGGGTCCCTGCAGGATTCAGGAGTTGTATCTGATTGTTTTTATCCCGACTTATGTCTATAACAATATGAGGCAGAAGCTGCTCTGTAAAAGTGTGGTTGTGCCCAAGAGTTGGACTCTGGATAACAAATGTTTGAAGTGTTTGCCACTCACCTAAAACCCTAGAAGCATTTAAATGATGTTCAGTTTCCCTGATTCTATTCATACTTGGCAGAATAATGGTTGAGGGAAAAAAAGTATATCCATCTCTGATGAGCCCCTGGATACATATATGCCCATAGTCCAAACTTGGAACAAATGTTTGAAGGAAGGAGAGAAGAAGGGAAAATGTGATGAGGTCTGAGGATGACATTTAGGTTAAACCTGAACAACAGACAAACGATTTGGGCTCACACTAGGCTCACTCCATAAACTGATCAACTGTGCCGTGGGGGTTTGCCCCCAAATTCCTCCTTCAGAGCTCTCACTGTTTCAAAAGTTAGTTTTATCTGGATTGCAAAGTGGTTGCTTCTGTGGATTTTGACACACAAGCACATTCTAAACTTATGCACCAGAAGAACCATTTCTGAAGATGATTAAAAGCAAAATGCTAGAAATAACATCTTTTGACAATATCTGAGCCCCATCTCTATTAATTCCCCCAAGACTACAAAGTACCCCCTCCCAATGTCATGTCCTTTTCTTTTTTAAACCCACGGAGCCCAGTTTGTGCTGCCCATATGCACATGGGTATGGGGCCATCCAGGAAGCATGGGCAACCTACTGAAAGAGGTAAGCAAATTGCTTCTTGTGCACTGAAAGAATATCCCATTGTGGAGGGTTCACACACACCCAGGTGGCTCATATCTCTAATCCCAGCAAGGATGACCTGCCACACTGATGCCCAGCCTTGGAATTTGGTTCTCTATGAACACATACAGCAACACCGAGTGGAAACATTTGGGACCAAATTAAATCAAAATACTGTATGGAAAACTTTCAATGTTTATTCTGCCTTTGCTTTTGGAAGAGGCATTGTGGAAAAAGTGGCATGGGTCAGGAGATTGCATGTGAATTTTAAAAACCCAAGGCATTTTTGAGGCTTCTTTTACTTGGAGTGAAAAAGGGTCATGTGTGCTTTTTTAATTGACTCATTTGGAAACACCGATTGGGTCACTTTTGGGTAAAGTCCCAAGTTAGAAGATCTGACAGGAAGCAGAAATGACAGCACCCAGGGGAGGGGACAGCTGGGACACTGTATGGTTCACTGGGGATTGAACTTACAGCTTCATGCTTGGCAACAGCTCGACAACCTAACTGTGTCCCCATGCCTCAATGACAATATTTTTATTTTTCATTAAAATTACCATAAGTGCATTGCTAAACAGCCAATTAAAAATAGTTTCCCTGTGCCAGCTTTGAAAAAAATCTCCCAAGTTCTCTTTGTAGTGTTTCATGCATACAATAACAGATATTTCCATTGTCTATAAGGGATCTCCTTAGAGGGAAAATAGCATTTAAGTGGTGGCTCGTGAAAGGACCGAACTGTGGTAAGTAATCGTTTCCTGTACCAAAGTCACTGAGCAAATTAGATGATCAGTATTCTCTTTAAATTAGCTGCCACAGGGCTGCAAAGATGACTAAGCGCTTAAGTCAGAACCTGTATAGCCCTTCTAGAAGAATCCGTTTCCTTCTGAGCACATATGCAGATTGAACAGAGCAAAAGCACCTGTAATTCCTGTTCTAGGGAATCTGACGTCCTCTTCTGGCCTCTGAGGGTAGTGCACTTATATACACAGATATATACAGATACACATACATAAAAATACATTTAAAAATATTTGAACAGATACTCGTGCTCTCTCTCCTTCTGCTCCTGATTTGGACCTTGAGATTTCTGTTTGGTGCTCCAATGTGGGTCTCTGTCTCCTTTCATCGCCTGATGAAGGTTAATATTCAGGAGGATGCCTATATGTTTTTCTTTGGGTTCTCCTTCTTATTTAGCTTCTCTAGGAACATGAATTATAAGCTCAATGTCCTTTATTTATGGCTAGAAACCAAATATGAGTGAGTACATCCCATGTTCCTCTTTTTGGGTCTGGCTTACCTCACTCAGGATAGTGTTTTCTATTTTGAGAGCACGAGCAAGGAACTCAGGACTGCGAGAGGTGCACCCACACATTGAAACAATGGGGATGTTCTATTGGGAACTCACCAAAGCCAGCTGGCCTGGGTCTGAAAAAGCCTGGGATAAAACCGGACTCGCTGAACATAGAGGACAATGAGGACTACTGAGAACTCAAGAACAATGGCAAATGGGTTTTTGATCCTACTGCACGTACTGGCTTTGTGGGAGCCTAGGCAGTTTGGATGCTCACCTTACTAGACCTGGATGGAGGTGGGTGGTCCTTGGACTTCCCACAGGGCAGGGAACCCTGGTTGCTCTTTGGGCTGACAAGGGAGGGGGACTTGATTGGGGGAGGGGAGGGAAATGGGAGGCAGTGGTGGGAAAGAGACAGAAATCTTTAATAAATAAATAAATAAATAAAAATTTATATCAGAAAAAAAAGACACCACTTAGAATAACATTTGGGGGCATCTGGAACCCCAGACAAGCTTGTAGATCTACACATGGAAAAAGACTGGAAACTTCTGGGAGAGACTGGAGAACTGAGGAAGAGGGCTGTGTTCACAACAACTTAGAAAAGCTGGTTATGGGTACCTGCCCCAGCTCTCTCCAGTAACATCTAGACCATAACTAGAAGATGGTCTTGGTGATGGAATTTACACCATAGACATTGGCAAATGCTTAAAGACAGTTTCTCTGGAAACTTGTTCACCATTCGCCAGCACACAAATGGCTGTGTGACACTCAAGGATCAAGAAAACTAAACGTGTTTGCACGCCCACCTCATGTGAACTATAAAAGTTTCAGCCACTTTATGAACGGATTAAAAATCGACACGGACATTTAAAAAAAATTGAACAAATAAATGAGCTGCCATGATGGGATGTTATGAAGACAAAAGAGAACAGTAGTGTGTGTTTTCAGCATTATTAAAGTTCAGCAGTTTCATATAATAAAAGTATAAACCTGTGAGTTCCTAACTTAAGAAAAACCCATGGCAACAGAGTTCCAGACTAAAGTGCTTCTCAGTCTAGAGACTGCAGATTAACATCCTGTGTATGGTCACACCTACCCTGTTGTGCTGGCCCCTCCTTTATGGCTAGTAGGAATGCAATGACCATTACTAAAGTTCTCCAACCCGAATCATTTGTCTCTGAATTAGATGACGCAAATCCTTCGAAATTTCCTATCCTGGTTCATTTTAACCCTCTACTTGACACAGGTTAGCATCATCTGAGAGGAGAACCCAAGTGGAGGAATTAACTGGATCAAATTGTCCTGTGGGCAAGTCTGCCTGAGGGGGATTTTTCTTTATTATCGTCCATGTGGGAGAGTTCACCCCACCGTGGGTGGCATCATCCCTAGGCTCCAGCTATAAGTGAAAGAGGTTTAACTGTGCAAAACAGCAAACAGCACCCTCCATGGTTCCTGATATAAGTTCTTTCTTGAATTTCTGCCATGACTTCCCTCACTGATGAACTAAATCTTGTGAGGGAAAATAAACCCAGCAATGATGTGGGAGTGTCATATATCAATCTGTTGATTTCATTGGCTAAGCAATAAAGAAACTGCTAGGCCCATTGGATAGGCCCACCCTTAGGTGGGTGGAGTAAACAGAACAGAACGCTGGGAGGAAGAGGAAGTGAGGTCAGACTCGACAGCTCTCCTCTCGGGAGCAGACGTAAGAGAGACGCCATGCTACCTGCTCCGACCCAGGATGGACTTAGGCTAGAATCTTCCCGGTAAGCGCACCTAGGGGCGCTACACAGATGATTAGAAATGGGCTAAATTAATATGTGAGAATTAGCCAGTAAGGGCTAGAGCTAAGGGCCAAAGCAGTGTTTAAATGAATACAGTGTCTGTGTAATTATTTCGGGGCATAAGCTAGCCGAGCAGGCGGCTGGGGTTTTTGGGGTCGCAGCCCCGCCGCCCCCCTATTACTACAAATGGCGCCCACGTGATGGACTAAACCCACTTAAAAAAACCTGAGAAGGCTTAAAAATAAGGGAGAGAGAGTTTAACACAGATTTTTGCTGTTTGTTGGTGGCGTGCTGTAGAGAGATTTCCTGATTCAGCAACAGCAGCAGAAAAAACGCTGTGTCATTTCAAAGCGTGGCTTCCTGGGGCTATGCCGCCAGTGCAAACTCTGGCTTTATGTTGTGTTCCCGCTTGGGATCTGAAGGAGAGTGCTCTGAGACCTTGACGATGACTCAGAGCTCCCCGCCTGCTCCTGGGCAGAAGGCAGAATCAGGCTTAGGCAGGCTGAAGAGCATGGCGGATTCCTGCTGCCATACAGAGATGTGTTTTCAGACTGCGTAGTGCTCTGCGTGTCAGATTTGGATGTAACTTGGATGAAAAGAATTTCTGTGCTGCACGCTAGGTCTCAGAATTAAAGTGCTGAGTGCCGCTCCTACCTGGTGGCCCCAGAGCTAGCACAAAATGGTATGTCCTCCATTTTGAAATTTTCCTGACTCAGCAGCAGGAACAAACCTGTGTCGTTTTAAAATGCCGGCTTTCTGGGCCATCCTGCCAGGGCAAACTCTGACTGTTTGAGGCAGGAGGGCTGGCTACCGAGAGAGGATTTGAGTGTTGTCTGTTGTAGCTCGCTGGCTGGCAGGGACCTTGAAATGCTATAAACATGGCTACAGCCAGTACCTCAGCCACGAGGCTGGAAAGCTAAGGAATGGGCTACATCTAGCTGGCAAAGCCACACCTTTAGTCCTACTGAGATTGCTTGGTAAACTCGTGGTCAGAAAAAGAGAGATATACAGTAAAGAGAGATTCAAAGACAGAGAAAATTTCTGAATGGTTTAAAGTGTGTTAAAAATATATGCAAGCTGAAAGTTGAAGTTCTTAAAGCAAAAAACAAAAAAAAGGAAGAGAGTTGTTGTGTGTCGTAGTACACACCTTTAATCCCAACACTTGGGAGGCAGAGGGAGATAGACCTCTGTGACTTCAAGGTGTGGTAGCACACGCCTTTAATCCCAGTGCCTAAAAGGCAGAGACAAACAGATCTCTGTGAGTTCAAGGTATAGTAGCAAACACCTTTAATTCCAATGCCTGGGAGGCAGAGACAGGCGGATCTCTGAGAGTTCAAAGAGAGCCTGGTCTACAGGGTTATTCCAGGTCAAAGATCTGCGCTCAAAAAGCAAAAAGTTAACTTAGGAATGTCACATCTTAGATTCTTAAGCGCCTAGTGATTTAAAGGCGCAAATCAAAAGTGCTCCTGGATAGTAAAAAATTGCAGATTCACAATAGGACAGATTCAGACCACTAAATGAGTCACACTGTTGGATAAATGTACGTAGGCTTAGGAGAGAGAAGAAAAAGAATATAGAGAATAAAGTTAATGGTTAAAAAAAAGTAAAGTCTTTAAAGAGACAGAGTACAGATAGTTATAGATATAAATAAAAATAAGCCGCGTAAAGATGGAAAATTCACAGAGAGTCTGGATTATGTACGTTGTGTTTTCTTTAAAATTTTTGACTGTGAAGAAGCTAAGTACAGAGAGACATTTCATTATATGGGCTGCCAAGTGGAACCAGAACAGATATCATGAGGGTATGATTTCAGAATTTGGATCTAAGGATATGATACTTTGGAAAAGAGAGTCTTCTTTTGTTTTCATAGAGGATGAGACTCTATGGATTTCTTCTATTCCGATTTGGTATGATGGACCACGTCCTCCTGAAGGGTTGCTGTGAACATCTTCAGAAAATTGCTTTGCTCAACTGCCAACTGAGATGAAACTAGCACACAGGTTATACCATGAAAGACCTAATTAACGACGCCCCCATTCAGCAGGAAGCAGTTTGGAGAGAAAAAACTGCGCCCATGTTCCCAAATATGGTTTATAAATGTTCTTTTACATTTAAAGGGGGATATGATATAGGCATGAATAATTTGCATTAGTATAGATTTTGCTTTATTTATAGAGATTTACGGTCAATTTTGTTATATGTATAAATGTTTCTGATGTAACTTTTACTTGATAACTGTTTCGTTATATGTAATTTTGCTATGTTAAAGTTAAAGCCTTTTTTTTGTTTAAACAGAAAAAGGGGAAGTGATGTGGGAGTGTCATATATCAATCTGTTGATTTCATTGGCTAAGCAATAAAGAAACTGCTAGGCCCATTGGATAGGCCCACCCTTAGGTGGGTGGAGTAAACAGAACAGAACGCTGGGAGGAAGAGGAAGTGAGGTCAGACTCGACAGCTCTCCTCTCCGGAGCAGACGCAAGAGAGACGCCATGCTACCTGCTCCAGGGAAGACGCACGCTATGAAGCTCCGACCCAGGATGGACTTAGGCTAGAATCTTCCCGGTAAGCGCACCTAGGGGCGCTACACAGATGATTAGAAATGGGCTAAATTAATATGTGAGAATTAGCCAGTAAGGGCTAGAGCTAAGGGCCAAAGCAGTGTTTAAATGAATACAGTGTCTGTGTAATTATTTCGGGGCATAAGCTAGCCGAGCAGGCGGCTGGGGTTTTTGGGGTCGCAGCCCCGCCGCCCCCCTATTACTACACAGCAATAGAATTTAATTTCAGCAATAGAAAGAAATTATAACACTCCCATTTTGGTTAATTTTGTTCTATCTTAACTGATAAATAATTTCACATACTTATAAAGTACTATGCAATATTTCTATGTAGTTTAATGTATAGGTATACATATGCATTATGCATAACATATATAGATACATTGTATGTGCAGGCATGTACATATTATGTGTATGTATAGAATATGTTGTTGCTACGGGAGTGTTAGGCCAGTGGCCTGACTATGTGGTAGGGGTTGTCCAATAATTGAAGTCCAGCCATTTGCCACCAAAAACAAAAAGAAAAACAGTGAAAGCCTATGAAGAATCTTTGATCAGAATGGGAATGACATGGAGACACAAACCTTTAGCCCTCTCTGTGGAGGCACAGATGAGAGCTCCCAAATCCTATAAGGAAGGGCTAGAAGGGGTGTGCGGGGCAGGGAGGGTGTACGACTAATTAAGTCTTGATCAGATGGTTGTGGGATGATCATTATCTCAGATCGATCCAGGAGGCTTTGTCAGTATAAGAACATTGTTGTTTCCTGAGACAGTCTAGACTCTTGTCACAAGATGTCTGTTGATCAGACCCCCCATTCTGGGAACCCAAGGTGACTTCGATGGCCAGGGAGATGGGTAGACAGTCCAGGCAGTGACACTTTCAGTCGCCCCCAGCTGTCTGTGTACCTTTCACCCAGGCTCCAGAGACTAGAGAGATGGGAGGTATGGTTCAAAGGGCACAAAAATTCCCTTAGACAAAAGGAATATGTTTGTGGGTTCAGTCACAAAGCATGCTGCTTACTGTCCACATGGACGCATATTTACTCTCTGTCACCAGCTACCTGAGGCCCATCTCCCTGCTCTTTTGTTGTGTGGCTAAGTAATCCCTAAGCGCTCTGCCTGTAAGCTTTCTCAACCAAAGGGACCTTATTCCTCTAAGATGGTATTGCTACAGGCATCAGATGTTTTCATTAACTCGCAAGTGTTTGGTGAATGAATAACTAGTAGGCGCTGCTTCTAATTCTAGGGTTTTTTTCCCCCTTCATTTGAAGTGTGAGGGCTTAAAGAACAGACTACACATGTGTACCTAGGATTTAAGATGTTTTAAACTTGTCTGTGGAAGGACTGGAAAGATGGCTTAGCAGTTAAGAATTATTGCTGCTCTTCCGAAGGACCCTTGTTCAAGTCCCAGCACCCACATAGTGGCTCACAACCATCTGAAACTCCAGCTCCAAGGCATCTCATGCCCTCTTCTGGCCTCCATGGACAGCAGGTACACATTGGATACACATGCATACACACATGCAAGTAAACACTTATACATGCAAAATACAAGTGAATAAATCTTTTTTTTTTAAATTTGTTTCTTCAGCTCTCACCTTGAGTTGCATGTCATGGACCCTAATATCTTGTCACATGACTTCTCTTCCTGTTCTCTTAGAGATTCCCTTGTTTTCTACATCTTAGCTATTATGAGTCCTGTACTGTCAATACTCAGGAGGGAGACTGCAAGATTTGCCACCTTGCTATTTCCTTTCACACTTTATACTGAGAAGAAACTCAGGAGCACACTCACCCCACACTCACCACAGGTCCTGCTGGTTTGGTTTTGTTGTAGTGTTTGCATGTTTGATTTCTGTCTTTGTGCAGGACTTGACTTTAGTAGCCATAATCACATTTAGTGTTTAGTAGAACATAATCACGGCGTAATTATGGAGTGTCTTAATTGCATCTGGTTGTGTCTATTCAAATTTCGCTAAATAAACACTACCCTTTTGTTTTCTTCTGGTGACTGTCTGAAGCTGAGTTAGGATGTCATTGTGCACTCTTCTGGAATGTCCATTTCAACACAATTGCGTTCTACTCAAAACAAATCCCCAAAGACACTGACTGGGAAAGCCACATGCTTGAAAAGTGACCTTAACTCCAGCCATGGTTGCCTGACACATGGCTCTCAAAGACTGAGTCAGAAAACGTGGGTAATTTTTTTGCTCCACCCCATAAGCTCAGACTTTGCAATAAAGAACATTGGTGTGGAAACGTTTTGTTGCCCCCACTTAGGTCGGAGTCACCTTGCTTTCTAAGGTTGTAAACAAGGACACCCACGACTCACCTTGAAGGAGCATCTATGCACTGGGCATGGTGTCACATGCTTCTTATCCCAGCCCTTGGGAAGCAGAAACAGGCAGATCCCTGTGAGTTCAAGGCCAGCCTGATATACATAGCAGGTTCCATGACAACCAGAGCCACATATTGACAAGATGTCCCCACAAAGTATCTATGCAAGTCCTTTCGTCTTAGGATCTGATGGCAATTTTCTAAGCTTTGTTTTGTTTTATCTATTTATAGTAAAAAAAATTGTCTACACAGCTTCAGGGGTTTCATTCTCTGAGAATTTCTCATCTGAGGGGCTGTCTGGTGCAAATGTTTCTTAACATCTTTGCAAAGCTGGAGTTGGATCTCTCTGCCTTCTGGGTGCACAGTGACGTTTATCATGCGCAGATGGATATTTTAAAAGAATCAAGGAAATTCCATATTCCCTGACATTCTGGGTGGGTTATCTTTACACTCTCATTGCTCCATGCTAGATTTGCCTCCTCCTGCCAAGCATCACAGGATGGAAATCGAAATACATAATGGTCTGATCACTAATTGGAATATACAGCGGTCTCCTCTTTGCTGTATGTATGCTTAAGGTCTCTCTGTTGTCCTCTCTTAGAATTATTTCATTCAATTATTATTTTTCAGATGTATTTATTTTTAATTAGGTGTATGTATCTGTATGGGAGGGTGCACGGTGCCCATAGGGGTCAGAAGAGGACATCAGATGCCCCAGAGCTGTAGTTACAGGTGGTTATGAGCCACATATGGGCGGGGGGAATTGAACCTGGATCCTGACAAAAACAGTATGTGTTCTTAACCATCAAAGCATCTTTCTAACCCCTTTAGCATCATTTTGAAAAATAAGAATATTATTTTTGTGGCCTACAGAATTACTTAGGCATTTATCCAATTGCTCCTGAATGTGGTTCATGAACGTACAAAGGCTGTTTGATTCAGCATTTGTTACTTTCAACTATTTTTTTTTGTCTAGTGCTTTTAGTAGCTGGACAATGTTTCTCTGGAGAAAATAGCCCAGCTGTTAAAATTCCATCCTCTACAGAGGAATATATGTTTGAATGTCACCGTTTTAAAAAGGAAAAAAAAAGTTGTTAAGGTCTCCAATGCTTAAATAATTTGTTCCCATTTGAGTTCACAAGGCCACTCAATTTTTTAGGAAACGTATTTCCATTTATCTCTGAGGAGGTGAATTACTCCAGAAGAGTAGCCATCTGCTTAATAAATCACTGCTTAGATTGTAAAGACAGGATTGAAGCCAATATATCCCCATATATTCTAAACCCACTCTAGAAATTTACAGCATTCAAGACTCCCAGGGCTTTCAATTTACCTAGCTGAACACCTGACATAAATCCCCATCTTCGCCCGAAGAGCCATTCTAGGTCATATACCTCCAACAGCCATAAAGCTTAAACCAGCATCTTCTGGCTAAAGCAAGTCATGCGAATTCCCTTTGCAGCTTTCTGTTACTCAGAAACATACAGCTATGCCTAGATATTGCTTTGACTTCCTATAAGACATCTTTAAGAGAGCTACTTGGGGGAGCCCCCCAGTACTGGGGGACAATGGCTGAGAAGATGGCTTAGCAGTTAAAATCACTCGCTGCAATTGCAGAGGCACTATGGACCACTGCAGTGTGGGTGATATACCCAGTATCACTCTATGAGGAAAGCGGTCGTTCCCTCTCCCAGCAGCTAACAGCAACCAATAGCTCTTGGATAGAGGCAGAACTTGGTGCCCACCTACTTTCCTCCATGTTAGAATTTTTTTCTGCCTTGAACTTGTGCAGGTCCAGCGCATGCTGTCACAGTCTCTGAGTTCACACTTGCATCTGCTCTGTTGTGTCTGGAAGAGAAGAATTTCAGATGTGTTTTTAGAGATCAATTGGCAACTAAGAGGCTATCACAAGTATACGTCAGGAAATGGGTACTTCCTGTACTGGAGAGCTGGCTCATCAGTTAAGACCACCCACGGGTGCTGACAACCGCCTGTGATTCCAGCTCCAGGGAATCTAATATCCTCTTCTGGCTTCTACAAGCACTGCACATACGATGTGCACAGACACAAGCACAGGCGAAATATTCACACATATACAATTTTTAAACTAGAATAAGAAATAGGTGATTTTTTTTCAGTGAATGTATGTTGAGAGAGCTAAGACAGATGCTAGTGGAATCAGATCATATCTTTCTGTATTACCTAGTGGACATTCTCTGGTCACAACCTAATAAGGAACACTTTTAAGGCATTTATTAAGATGGATTTTGTGATGATGCCTCTTGTCAATGTGACAAAGTCTGGCATCCCCTGTGGGCATGCCTGTGGGGGATTTTCTTGATTAAGATAGTTGAGTTGGGAAGACCCGATCACTCTAGGTGATGTCATTCTATGGGCTAAAGACCTGATCACTATAGGTGATGCCATTCTCTGGGCTATAGACCTGATCACTATAGATAATGTCATTCTGTAGGCTAAAGACCTGATCACTATAGGTGATGCCATTCTCTGGGCTAGGAGAAAGTGAGCCAAGCACACCTACTTCTTCTCTCCTGATTATGTATGTGATGTTACCAGATGCCTCAAGGTCTTGAAGCTTTGACTCCCCCCACCATCGTACCTGGAACTGTCTGGAACTGTGAGCCAAAATAAACCTTCTTTGCTTAAGTTGCTGTGATCATAACATCGCAAAAATTAACAAAGTCCCCTGGTGTCCCCTATCTACCTACAAAAGTAAATTCTATTGCCTATGAAGTTATTTCACACATACTGAAGTTTTGTTTTTGTTTTTATTTTTCAGACTATATCAAACAAATCTAGCCATTGGCTGTGAGACTTGACAAACAGCCGTTGCTGCCATAGATAATAGAAGTTTGGAGGTAAATTACTATGACCCAAGCCTTCCAGAACAACATTGACTTGCACTGTGATTTGCACATACCTCACACATAACCACGGGATGTGAGGCCTCAGCTAAGTATGACCAAACTTCACAATTACAGTTGCTTTCTTTCCATCAGCTTCAAGATTGCAGGAAATCAAGACATGAAATGTGGAAGACGATTCTTTGTAGAACAGCTGGGACAGATGTGTGCTTTTGGAACTCATGTTTGATATATTTGGATGTAAATTCATGTCAGTTTTTTTTTTAAAGAACAACATCAGAAATGCAAAGCCAATGTTCCACCCCATATCCTCACACTGCAGGTCTTTTCTTCTGAGTGAAAAAACAAAATTAACTACATGGCCAAGTCAAATAACTTCCATAAACACAAAATGTGGTGATTTAGGTAAGAAATGCCCACTCCCCGCCCAAGGTTCAGGTGTTTGAACACTTGGTCCCAGCAGGTGGCGCTATGTGGGACCATTATGGAACCTTTAAGAGGTGGAGCCTTGCTGGAGGAAGTACATCACTGGGGGTGGGATTTGAGAGTTTATAACTTCACTCTATTTCCTGTTCTTGCTGTGATCATGGATGAATGGGTAAGCAGCAAGCCTCCTGCTCCCGCAGTCCCTTCCGGGGTGGACCCTCTCCCTTTGGAACCCTAAACCAAATTACGTGCTTACTTTCTGAACTTTGCTGCTGGTATATTTTAATCACAGCAACAGAAAAGCAACTAATACACAAAAATAATTTATAAGCTGATTTTAGTATTATTTCTTTGTAAACTGCTAATATGTATTGCTGCTTTGAGAAACAGGCAACTATATTTAAAATAAAACAAAGCGGTTGGTTTGTTTATTGTAATTTAGAGTTGACAGGTTAACATTTACAATGGGTTCCCTGTTGCTGTACAAATCCCATGTAATGCTCTAGAGCTGAATTGAAATTTCGTGGTTGAGGGGCCAGGAAGCTTGGTCAGTGGTTAGAACACTTGTCACACAGCATGAGGACCAGAGTTCAGACCTCCAGAAACCCAACTACATGATGAGCGGGTGTGGTGGCCTGACTATAATTCTAGCCTGGACAGGCAGAGATAGAACTTCTGCAGAATATGCTGGCCATCAAGATCAGCTCCATCAGTGAGCCCTGGATCTGATTAAGCAACCCTGCCTCAGTGAATTAGGTGGGATAGTGATAGAGGGTGATACATAACATCAACCTTGGGCGAACACATGCATGTGCAAACACATATGCAGAAACATATCCATATCACACAAATAAAAATGGGAAAACTCGAAGCAATGAAAATGTATAATTCAATTTTCCTTCCAATAGCCCAGACGGGCAGGACCCAGACAGCTACTCTGGTGTCAAAACCAGCTGTTGGGATCCCTCTTATCACCTTCCCCAGGATGTAGGACAAGTTGATGAGACTCTACCAGGGGCTTTAGGTTTAGGCTGAGATGTGCTTATCATCCTAGCTAACTCTGAAAGATATCTGCTCCATCCCTACAACTGCCTGGTGAGAAGTCTGAGAGTTCCACCCAGGAGACTGTGCAGTGTTAGCAATTCATTCAAATGAATCAATTTTCGAAATACATTCATTTGAATTATTAAAGAACTAAGAAGATGGAGAAGGAGGAGAAGGAGGAGGAGGAGAAGAGGAAGAAGAAATCACCACTGCCATTAAGCCTCATGACTCCCCCACTGCTACCATCTCGGTGCTGGTGCTCTCTCATCCAGTTAGAGAGACAAATCCGGAATGACTGACAGCCCTACCTGCTGTCCATCAAACTGGTCCTACTGTTCTCCTGCTGAGGGATTTGCAAACACCCACCTGGACTCAGAGTGTCTCTAAAAGAAAGGCTATAAATTCCTGGAGCAGAGGACTTCCCATTGCTTTGTACTTTTCCAATTTTCTAAACAGTTTTTTTCTGCATTAGCTACTATCTGCTTCCATCTTAGACTGTTTCAACTTAAAAAAATAAATAATTTTTTTCTGCATTAGCTACTATCTGTTTCCATCTTACACTGTTTCAACTAAAAAAAAAATGCAGCTTGCTTTTACAAGGAAAAAGAATTTTGATGATAATGATAGTTCAGAGCCCAACGGAGGAAAACTACCATGACTTCACAATGTGAAATCATGATCCATCCTTACTTCTAATTTTCCACAAGTCATCTATTTAGACATATTATCTTCTTTAAGATAAGGAAATGCATTAATTATTTTTGCTCATTTGCTTTCTGGGAGATGGTACTTAGATTTATGAGTAAAACTTCCTGGGAAAGAGGCGGAGAGGAACAGGAGCGAACTTGCAAGTTAACAGTTTTGCTAAAAAGCTTCTGTGAGGACTGAAAGCCAGCGGGGCAGATGTTAACTAGAATTAACTGCAGCCATCTGCTTGCTCCTTTCAGAGGAAGATGATTTTTGTGGGATGTAAGTCATTCTTGTTGGAGAAGAGCTACCGTCATCTTGCTGCCTTAAGCTCCGACCAATGTCTTTCATTGCTTTCCTGGCTTTGTGTGAGCTGCAAGGAGTCACTGCGGTGGTGGGGGGCTGAGCCTTTAGGGTTCAAAGTATGCTGAGGAATCCAGAGATTCCATGTGCTGATGAAGTATTGTTTCCAGTGCAGTGTTGCTTCCTGAGTGTTGATTTTTCAGAGAACAGACAATTACAAAGCAGAGGTGGGGTAGGTCCCAGATCCAGCAAAGCTTGCCTGTAAGGCTGTCTCCATCTAAGTTCCTAAGGAGAGTGCCACAAAAACAGCCCTTGAGAGAAAACCCACAGGGGACTGACTGATATGAAAACAGAGCCATAGTTCCTTGTTTTGTAGTCTTTGGATGCAGAACCTGTCAAAAGGGGGAAGACAAGTCAAATAATCCCAACCTAAGCCCACATAGAGTATTCTAAGTTTTTTCTTTATTAAAAGGTAACTTACGGATCACAGTGAGGAAATGGGAATGGGGTCTGACATCCAGGTGTGACTTGTGGGAAGAAGAGACCGAGGAGGACAGGACCATGGCTTTTTGGTACCCAAAGTTACACACTAACCTGGTCCAGCCTCTTAAGGCCATTGGCTGAAGGAGGTTCCCCATCACTTCCCCCTTTTGTCTAAATAATAGAGTTCCAAACCCAATACAAAACTATATACATTAAGAACAGATATTAAGTATAACAATTAAAATTACAACCAGCATAAACAATATTAAGCAAGGAACACATGCTAAATGTTTTAATAATCACTTTATCCTAAGGAGTCTAAGTCGTGTATTAGAAATGATTTGGCTAGATCATAAGAAGAAGGTAACTATGACGATCTAATCTTCAACCCCATCAAAGGCCTGAGAAGGGAGATAACATTACTTGAGTAGGCAGGAAATACAATCAAGCAGCTTCCAAAATGTGCAGTAGATGACAGAGACAGCCTGGCTACCTGGACAATCCCCCAAAGTCTCATTTGCAATGTTGAAGCAACCAGTTACTAAGGCCTAGAGTAACTGACAGACCATTTTCAGAGGGAAGAAAAATTTTTAAAACCCTCTTTAAAAAACCTGCTCTGTCTTGGCAAGTTTGGGCAATATTTTTTCTTGTGTCTTGTGTGTTCAATCCAGACACCACGTACTTCAGCAGTGGTTGAGGCATGGGCAGTTCCTTGGCCAAAGACCAGTTTTGCCAAGTAGAAAACAAGCTCCAAATGGAATATCTTCAGTGCTCAATATTCTCTTGGAAATAGATTGGTGCTTCCCAGAGCAATTGTGTGTCATGTCAGCAGAACCCTAAGTTATTTAAATGTAATTTTCTACAGACCTTTAAGGTGGTTGAAGGTTACCTATCCATGCAGAATACAATCTCTGTGTATCTAAAGAACCTAATTAGTCTGATATAAGTATGACAAATATGAATGACTATTGACATATAATACTTCATACCTATATAACTTAAAGACTAAGACTTCATTCAGAATATTAAACAATCTTTAAACAACTGTGCAGTGAATAAGGGCAATAACCTCAAAATGTAAATAATGTATAAGTCTTTATCAGAGGTAGAAATATATAATTCAATATGATAAGTATATGCTAAAATCATATAAATATACAAAATGTCTTAAACAAAGGAAGAAACATGCATGCATACAATCTGACAAAATAACTTTGCATAGGTATACAAATATTGTAAATAAAAATAAGAACATATTCAATATAACAAATACACTTTGAATTTATGTCAATATACAAGAATCTTTACCAATATAATTGTCCATAAATTATAGCTCACAAATAGTCACTTTATTACTCACTATTATTATTATTATTTGTATGAGTAAAGTCATACTTATCTACCTATTATCCCATTCAATTTCCCTTCCTTTTTTTTCAAGGAGATCTCTGGGCCTACATAATTTCCACCTTAACTCTCAACCCTATATGAGTAATAATCAACCCCTAAATGATGTCCCTAACCATGAGAACAAACTTTATTGGGAAAGGGGACATTGTCTTTTAAAATTGCTTCCAGTTGTCATGGGGCAATGTTCATTCTATGGGATCCTGTAAAACTAAAATGGTGGTTGGTTAAGTTTCAAGGTTACTACTGTCTGGTATAATTGTAAATGGTCTCTGAGTGGTCAATAGGGTTTTTCTGAGGTTCTTATATGGAATACTGGCCAGAATATTGTAAAAAGGTGTTCCTTTTCAGCTAACCAAGTTGGAACCATATTGAGCAGCTGGTACCCAAAACTGGTCTCATAATAACGCTATCAGAATCATAGTATCATATCACCAGGTGGAGTTATTGTTGTGAGGCCCCATCTTCTTCCTGGAAACTTAAAAGATTACTTCAGGAAAATCTACTGTTCATTGTGGAAAAGTTAAACGTTATTCATATAGACATTTTATCTTTCTACAACTGCCTGGCCTGTAGGATTGGTATACCTATAATATGTTTTATATTTTTATATTATAATAAGCAAAAAATGGTTTCATTTTTTTAGACACTATGCTGGACAATTGTCTTTCTTTATTTGTGCAGGTATATCCATGATGGTCATAACTTCTAATAAATGTATGGTTACTGAATCAGTCTTTTTTGAGCTCAAGGCCGTTGCCCATTGAAAACCTGAATAAGTGTCTGTGGTGTGGTATACATATTTTAATTTTCCAAATTCTGTAAGTTGGAACACATCCATCTGCCAGATTTCATTCCTTTGAGTATCCTTTAGGTTATCCCTACAGGCAATGGTATTTGGTTATAGAAAGAGCAAGCAGAACATCTCTTTATAATTTCCTTAGCTTGTTGCCATGTAATAGAAAACTCCTTCTTTAAACATTTGCTATTGACATGATGTATTTTTATGAAATTCTGAGGCCTTCAGCATACTTCCAATCAATAATCAATCAATTTCTGTATTACCTTGTGCCAGAAGACCTAGCAGACCCATATGGGATTGGATGTGCATTATGTATATAGGACAAAGTCTATTCCTGATTATGTCTGGAACCTGAATGAATAATAAAGTCAATTCTGGATCATCTGCTATAAATTCAGCAGTTTCAATATGTAAGACAACTCTTTCTGCATATTGTAAAACAGTAACTATATTGAGAGGTTCTTTAAAATACCTCAGTACCATGAGAATAGCATATAACTCTGCATTTTGGACAGAATTATAAGGGCTTTGTTCCACCTTACTTAATTCTTCTGATATGTAACCTGCCTTTCCAGATTTATTTTCATCAGTATAAAATGTACGGGCTCTAGTTATTGGTGTACCACATACAATTTGGGGGTGGATCCAAGTAATTCTCTTTATAATGCTAATTCTATCACTTTGGCATAATTGCTATGAATTTCTCCAAAAAAAAGTTGGCATAAACTCTTTGCCATGGTTCATAGTCTTCCCATAATTTTTTTTAATGTCATCAGTAGTAAAAGGCACTATAATCTCTGCTGAGTCTATACCTGCTAGTTGACAGTCTCAATTTTCCTTTTATAATTAATTCAGAGACTTTTCCCACTCAAGCTTTTAATTTCTTAGTTGGTTTATGTGGTTAAAAAGATCCATTCTAAGATAACATCTTTCCTCTGCATTAAAATTACTGTAGGGAAAATTCTGGAAGGCAATATGACTAGAATACAATTAAGATTTGGATTCATGAGTCCTCGGGGCGCCCGGGCGGGCTCCACTGCCTTTGTTTCTGTGGCCTGCCTGCACCAAGGAGGGTAGGCGCTTTGTTTACGAGCTGCCCAACCAGCACGGAGGCCTGATCTCTCGGCCCCAGGAGAACCAGCATTGGGGTGAGTTTCTGGCCCACGGCGCCAGCCAGGGACGGGGATCTCGGGGGTCCCTTGGCCTCCTGTCTTTCTTGGGCTCTCTGCAGGACCTCTATTCCCCGGTTACTGCCTCTTTCTTCCTGGCCCACCCAGCTTCCGTCCAGAGCCCTCCCCACTTGGGCCCCCCCGCCCTCTTTTGGCGTGTGGCATTGGGAGCTGGATCCCAGTCCTCGGGGCGCCCAGGCGGGCCCCACTGCCTTTGTTTCTATGGCCTGCCTGCACCAAGGAGAGTAGACGCTTTGTTTGCGAGCTGCCCAACCAGCACGGAGGCCTGATCTCTCGGCCCCAGGAGAACCAGCGTTGGGGAGAACCAGCATTGGGGAGAACCAGCGTTGGGACAAGCCAGGGTTGGGCACGGAGACCTGATCCCTTGGTGCCAGGAGAGCCAACATTGGGGAGACCGCGTTGGGTAGGCAAGGAGACCTGATCTGGTAAAAGAAGACCCATAAGGGAGTATTTGGAAGAAGAGATGGGCAGACGCCAAGGCAAGAATTCGCCCAACAAACTGAAAAGCAACATGAAGCCACCAGAATCCAGCGACCTCACAACGGAAGGACATGAACACCTTAATCAAGAAGGAGAAAAGTTTGACTTCATGAAAGTGATTGACGCCCTTAAACAGCATGTAAAAAACGCCCTTATAGAAATGGATGAGAAATATAACAGAAAGTTTGAAGAATTGAATAAATCAGTGAATGATACCCTAGAAAACCAAGGAAAAACAATCAAACAGATAATGGAAACAGTTCAAGACTTGAAAACTGAAATAGAGGCAAAGAAGAAAACACAAACAGAGGGCCGGCTGGACATGGAAAATCTAGGTAAACGAATAGAGACTACAGAAACAAGCATAACCAGCAGAATACAAGAGATAGAAGAAAGACTCTCAGATTCTGAAGATACCATAGAGAAAATAAACACTATGATCAAAGAAAACAGCAAGTCCAACAAACTCTCATCACAAAACATTCAGGAAATATGGGACACAATAAAAAGACCAAACCTAAGAATAATAGGAGTAGAAGAAGGAGAAGAAGTGCAGCTCAATGGTCCAGAAAATATATTTAATAAAATTATAGAAGAAAACTTTCCCAACCTAAAGAAAGATATACCTATGAAGGTGCAAGAAGCATACAGAACACCGAATAGGCTGGATCAAAAAAAAACATCCCCTCGCCATATAATTATCAAAACACAAAGCATTCAGAATAAGGAAAAAATATTAAGAGCGGCAAAGGAAAAAGGCCAAATTACTTACAAAGGTAAACCTATCAGACTTACACCTGACTTTTCCATGGAAACCATGAAAGCCAGAAGGTCCTGGATAGATGTACTGCAGAAACTGAGAGACCATGGATGCAAGCCCAGATTACTATACCCAGCCAAGCTTTCGTTCACTATAAATGGAGAAAATAAAATTTTCCAGGATAAAAACAAATTCAAACAATATGCAGCCACAAATCCAGCCTTACAGAAAGTAATAGAAGGAAAATCACTAACCAAGGAATCCAATAATGACCACAATAACTCAGACATCTAGAGACCCTTCATCAACACAAACCAAAGAAGGGATACACACAAACTCTACGACTAAAAAAAAAAATGACCGGAGTTAACAACCACTGGTCATTAATATCACTTAATGTCAATGGTCTCAACTCACCTATAAAAAGGCACAGGCTAAGAGATTGGATAAGAAAACAGGATCCAACGTTCTGCTGTTTACAAGAAACACACCTCAACCACAAAGACAGGCACCTACTCAGAGTAAAGGGTTGGGAAAAGGCCTATCAAGCAAATGGACCAAAGAAACAAGCAGGTGTGGCCATACTAATCTCTAACAAAGTTGACTTCAAACTTAAATCAATCAGAAGAGATGGAGAGGGGCATTTTATATTCATAACAGGAACAGTTCATCAGGATGAAGTCTCAATCCTGAACATCTATGCCCCTAATATAAAAGCACCCACGTACATAAAAGAAACATTGCTAAAATTCAAGGCAGCCATCAAACCGCACACACTAATAGTAGGAGATTTCAACACTCCTCTCTCACCAATGGACAGGTCAATCAGACAGAAACCTAACAGAGAAATAAGACAACTAATGGAGGTAATGAAACAAATGGACTTAACAGACATCTATAGAACATTCCACCCAAATAGGAAAGAATACACCTTCTTCTCTGCAGCTCATGGAACCTTCTCGAAAATCGACCACATAGTCGGTAACAAAGCAAACATCCACAGTTACAAAAAAGTATTACTAACCACCTGTGTCTTATCAGATCACCATGGATTAAAGTTAGAATTCAACAACAAGGGTACCCCCGGAAAGCCCACAAAGTCATGGAAACTGAACAGCCAACTACTGAACCACACCTGGATTAAGGAAGAAATAAAGAAAGAAATTAAAGTCTTCCTGGAATTCAACGAAAATAAAGAAACAACATACTCAAACTTATGGGACACTATGAAAGCAGTCCTAAGAGGAAAGTTCATAGCACTAAGTGCCCACTTAAAGAAAACAGAGAAAGCTCACATTGGAGACTTAACAGCCCACCTGAAAGCTCTAGAAAAAAAAGAAGCAGACTCACCTAGGAGGAGTAGGAGACTGGAAATAATCAAACTGAGGGCTGAAATCAATAAAATAGAAACACAGAGAACAATCCAAAGAATCAATGAAACAAAAAGCTGGTTCCTGGAGAAAATCAACAAGATTGACAAACCCCTATCCAAACTAATCAAATGGCAGAGAGAGAATTTGCAAATTAATAAGATCAGAAATGAAAAGGGGGACATAACCACAGACACAGAGGAAATTCAGAGAATCATTAGATCTTACTACAAAAGCCTATATGCCACAAAACTGGAAAATGTAAAGGAAATGGATACTTTCTTAGATAAATATCATTTACCAAAGTTAAATCAGGACCAGGTGAACAATCTAAATAGACCTGTTAGTCGCGAAGAATTAGAAGAGGTTATCAAAAACCTCCCTACCAAAAAAAGCCCAGGACCAGATGGTTTCAATGCGGAATTCTACCAGAACTTCCAAGAAGACCTAATACCTATACTCCTTAATGTATTTCACAATATAGAAACAGAAGGGTCATTACCAAATTCCTTTTATGAAGCTACAGTTACTCTGATACCAAAACCACACAAAGACTCAACCAGGAAAGAGAATTACAGGCCGATCTCACTCATGAATATCGATGCAAAAATCCTCAACAAAATACTGGCAAACCGAATCCAAGAACACATCCGAAAAATTATCCATTATGATCAAGTAGGCTTCATTCCTGAGATGCAGGGCTGGTTCAACATACGCAAATCTATCAATGTAATCCAGCATATAAATAAACTGAAAGAAAAAAACCATATGATCATTTCATTAGATGCTGAAAAAGCATTTGACAAAATTCAACATCCATTTATGTTAAAAGTCTTGGAGAGATTAGGGATACAAGGGTCATACCTAAATATAATAAAAGCTATATACAGCAAGCTGACAGCTAACATCAAATTAAACGGAGAGAAACTCAAAGCCATCCCGCTTAACTCAGGAACACGACAAGGCTGTCCACTTTCGCCATACCTCTTCAATATAGTGCTGGAAGTTCTAGCAATAGCAATAAGACAGCATAATGGGATCAAGGGGATTCGAATTGGAAAGGAAGAAGTTAAACTTTCGTTATTCGCAGATGATATGATAGTGTACATAAGCGATCCCCAAAACTCCACCAAAGAACTTTTACAGCTGATAAACAGCTTTAGTAATGTGGCAGGATACAAGATCAACTCCAAAAAATCAGTCGCCCTCTTATACACAAAGGATATGGAAGCAGAGAGGGAAATCAGAGAAGCTTCTCCATTCACGATAGCCACAAACAGCATAAAATATCTTGGGGTAAATCTAACCAAGGAAGTGAAAGATCTATTTGACAAGAACTTTAAGGCATTGAAGAAAGAAATTGATGAGGATACCAAAAAATGGATGGACATCCCTTGCTCTTGGATTGGGAGGATCAACATAGTAAAAATGGCAATTCTACCTAAGGCAATTTATAGATTCAATGCAATCCCCATCAAGATCCCATCAAAATTCTTCACAGATCTGGAGAGGACAATAATCAACTTTATATGGAAAAACAAAAAACCCAGGATAGCCAAAACAATCCTATACAATAAAGGATCTTCTGGAGGCATTACCATCCCTGACTTCAAACTCTATTACAGAGCTACAGTAATGAAAACAGGGTGGTACTGGCATAAAAACAGAGAAGTCGACCAATGGAATCGTATAGAAGACCCGGATTTTACCCCACAAACCTATGAACACCTCATTTTCGATAAAGGAGCTAAAAGTATACAATGGAAGAAAGAAAGCATCTTCAACAAATGGTGCTGGCACAACTGGATGTCAACCTGTAGAAGAATGAAAATAGACCCATATCTATCACCGTGCACAAAACTCAAGTCCAAATGGATTAAAGACCTCATTATCAGCCCGAAAACACTGAACCTGATAGAAGAGAAAGTGGGAAATACCCTACAACAGATGGGCACAGGTGATCGCTTCTTAGGTATAACCCCAGAAGCACAGGCATTAAGGGCAACATTGAATAAATGGAACCTACTAAAACTGAGAAGCTTCTGTAAAGCAAAGGACACTGTCACTAAGACACAAAGGCAACCTACTGACTGGGAGAAGATCTTCACCAACCCCGCAACAGACAAAGGTCTGATCTCCAAAATATATAGAGAACTCAAGAAACTAGACTTTAAAATGCTAATTAACCCAATTAAAAAATGGGGCACTGAACTGAACAGAGAATTCTCAACAGAAGAACTTCAAATGGCCAAAAGATACTTAAGGTCGTGCTCAACTTCCTTAGCAATCAGGGAAATGCAAATCAAAACAACTTTGAGATACCATCTTACACCTGTCAGAATGGCTAAAGTCAAAAACACCAAGGATAGCCTTTGCTGGAGAGGCTGTGGAGGAAGGGGTACCCTCATCCATTGCTGGTGGGAATGCAATCTTGTGCAACCACTGTGGAAGTCAGTGTTTCGGTTTCTCAGGAAATTCGGGATCAACCTACCCCTGGACCCAGCAATACCACTCTTGGGAATTTACCCAAGAGATGCTCTATCACATGTCAAAAGCATTTGTTCAACTATGTTCATAGCAGTATTATTTGTAATAGCCAGAACCTGGAAACAACCTAGATGCCCTTCAATGGAAGAATGGATGAAGAAAGTATGGAATATATACACACTAGAGTACTACGCTGCGGTAAAAAACAATGACTTCTCGAATTTTGCATGCAAATGGATGGAAATAGAAAACACTATCCTGAGTGAGGTATCCCAGACCCAAAAAGATGAACATGGGATGTACTCACTCATAATTGGTTTCTAGCCATAAATAGGGGTCACAGAATCTACAATTGGCGAACCTAAAGAAGCTAAGTAAGAAGGTGAACACAAGGAAAAACATATCGTTATCCTCTTGGATAAGGGAAGTAGACAAAATTGCCGGGGAGAAAAGTGGGATCTTGGGTGTGGGGTGGGAAGGGGGTAAGGGGAGATGGGGAGAGAAAAGGTAGAAGGGAAGGAGGGGGGACTTGGGGAAATAGGAGGATCGGGATAAAGGAAGGTTGGATAGGGGAGCACGGAACCACAATTCTTAGTTAAGGGACCCACTTTAGGGTGGGCAGGAGAATTGACCCTAGAGGGGCTCCCAGTTGCCCAAGCTGAGGTCCCCAGTTAGTTCCTTGGGCAGCTGAGGATAGGGAACCTGAAATGACCCCATCCTAGCGCAATATTGACGAATATCTTGCATATCATCTTAGAACTTTCATCTGGTGATGGATGGAGATAGAGACAGAGACCCACACTGGAGCACTGGACTGAGCTCCCAAGGTCCCAATGAGGAGCAGAAGGAGGGAGAACATGAGCAAAGAAGTCGGGACCACGAGGGGTGCACCCAACCACTGAGACAGTGGAGCTGATCTACTGGGAGCTCACCAAGGCCAGCTGAACTATTACCAAAAAAAGCATGGGATAAAACTGAACTCTCTGATCATGACGAACAATGAGGGCTGATGAGACGCCAAGGACAATGGCACGCAGTTTTGATCCTACGCAATCTGCTGGCTTTGTGGGAGCCTAGCCAGTTTGGATGTTCACCTTCCTAGATATGGACGGAGGGGGGAGGACCTAGGACTTACCACAGGGCAGGGAACCCTGACTGCTCTTTGGACTGGAGAGGGAGGGGGAGAGGAGTGGGGGGAAGGGGAGAGGGGTGGGAGGAGGGGGAGAAGAGTGGGAGGAGGGGGAGAAGAGTGGGAGGAGGGGGAGGGAAAGGGGAGGCTGGGAGGAGGTGGAAATTTGTTTTTTTTCCTTTATTCTTTTATCAATAAAAAAAATAATCAAAAAAAAGAAAGATTTGGATTCATTCTATTCACATGTACCTCCTATAATTTCTCTTCAATGACAGTCAGTTATTTCTCAGCTTCAGCTGTTAATTCCATGGGACTATTTAAGTCTTGGTTATTATCTAAGGTTTTTTTTTTAAAGATGAATTATTAGATCAAGTGTTATCCCAACAGCTGTTCAGAGGCTGGAAATGTCTCCTAACAGTCTTTGAAAGTCATTAAGAATCTGCAATCAGGAGCTAGAGAGATGGCTCAGTGGTTAAGAGCACCGCCTGCTCTTCCAAAGGTCCTGAGTTCAATTCCCAGCAACCACATGGTGGCTCACAACCATCTATGATGAAGTCTGGTGCCCTCTTCTGGCCTGCAGGCAGAGCACTGAGAATACTGTATACATAATAAATAAACAAATATAAAAAAAAAAGAATCTGCAATCAGTCTCTCCTAATTTGTGCTTTTGTGGTCTAATTTTCTGTAAACCTATTTTATTACCTAGGTAATTGACAGAACCTCTTGTTTGTATTTTTTCAGGAGCATTTTGTAATCCTCATTTAGGCTTTTCTTTACTTCTTCAAACATTCTTTCTAAAATATCTGCATTTGAATCAGAAAACAAAATGTCATCCATGTAATGGTAAATTATAGATTTAGGAAATTGTTTACATATTATTTCCAATGACTGACTTACAAAGTATTGCCACGGGGTAGGGCTATTGATTATTCCCAGTTAGAGGAGTGTCCACTGTTATCTTCTAGTAGGCACTGTGAAGGTAAATTTTTCTCTGTGCTTTTTTTTTGTAAAGATATAGTGAAGAAACAGTCTTTTAAATCAACAGCCATGAGAAGCCATCCTTTTGGTAATAGAGAAGGCAAAGGAATTCCAGATTGTAGAGATCCCATAGGTTGAAATACCTTGTTGACAGCTCTTAGATCTGTCACCATTCTCCATTTTCCGGATTGATTTCTTTTTAACAACAAATATAAGAGAAATCTAAGGGTTGGTTGATTCTTCAATATGGTGAACATTTAGTTGTTCCTGTACCAGCTGTTATAAAGCCTGCTGTTTCTCTTTTGTTTAAGGCTATTGTTTAACTTATATTGGTTTCTCAGTTAACCAATTTAAAGGCAGGGCCATTAGTACCTCTGAAGATTTGCTAGTTGCTTTGTGTTCTTGTATAGCCCGAATGCCTGGTAAACTTATAATATCCTTCCCAGAAACATTAGTTTTTGGGACTGCAGGAATCTTAATCTGGGTATCCCATTGCTGCAACATGGCACAAACCCATAAATTCACTGTAATATTATCTACACATGACCCCAGTCTTCCTTTAATGATACTCATGTCCATGCCCATGTCTAGTAATCCCTCAATTACAATGTTATTTATATGTACTCTTAGCTTTTGTATTTGATCATTTATTGAAATCTGCTAAAATATACATTTTCTATTTCCTACAAGAGTTTTTGATTTATCCTCCATGTCTATTCCATCATCCAGAAAGTATGTTTTCTTTTATAGTAGGCACTGAATTTTTTTTTAATTTTCCTGGTGAGACATGTTCTCCACAGCTACTGAGAATGACTGGACCATGTTTGTCATAGTGACCTGTGAGAGGCTCCCCAAGGGTTCCCCCATGGTATTGGATTACCTTGTCTATCTTTTCTCAGTATACATTCATTGGTCCAATATTGGCCTTTGCTACACCTCCTACATATTCCAGAAGGCTGAGACAGCCTATTTTTCCATTTCCATAGAAGACATTATTCCTAGGAATTCCTTGTGTATAATTCCTTTTCAAATGTCCTATTCTACCACAATTAAAGCATTTGCATTTTGGTGTCTCCTCATACCATTGGAAATCACTTCTGTTAATCAAGCCCCAGTACTATAGTAGTCAAATGTCTCAACATTTATTGTATGCAAGATCCATTCATCTATTGGTGCTGATATGACCTTTAAATGTCCAAGGATCTTTTTACATGTTAAATTGACATTTTCAAAAGCCAGAAATTCAATAAGTAAACATTTAGCTTTTGGGTCTGTTACTCCTACTTGTACAGCCTTAGTTAATTTTGTAATAAGTCACTAAAAGGTTATCTCTGGCCCTGTTTAACCTTGATATGTGACTCAATTATTTTTCCCATTCCTGAATCCTGTCCCAAGCATTTAAAACTGCTGTGCTACATAGAGACAAGGTGTGTTCATTGTAAAGAACCTGGTCCAGAGGATTTGAGTACTGACCCTCATCAAGAATTTGATCTTGGGAAGCCTCAAATCCTTTTTCTTTTTCCTTTGGTTCTAAAAAATTTTGCCTCTTCTCATCAATAGCACTTCTATTGAAGCTGGAGACCATTTTCTAGGATCTCTGAGATTAATTTAAGCCAATTGTGTGGGGCAGCCTTATTGCTTGAAGCCCATATTTTCAACATTTCCCCAACAAATCATCAATGCAGGCCATAAGACACTATTACTTGCTTAATTTCTTTCAAATCGCTCATACCTATAGGTTTCTATGTATATTCTTTGACTATCTTAGTGTATTTTGTGCCAGATGGTGTCTCAGAGGAAATTACATGTTAGGTAGTTAAAACTCTGGGTAAGTCTGGCAATAACTGACAAGGCTAAGTCCTGTCCTTCTACCTGCTGCCCTGCTAATCATTTTTGGTAATTTCCTTATTCTTTCAAATCTTTTTTACCACTGCCTTTTGTAAAGTCTGAATCTCCTGTCCAGTGTTTCATTATAATGCTCTCATTGATGATTTAAAGGTATGAAATTTGTCCAGTAAAGATAACATCCCATCCTTGAACATAATTTTGATGGTGTGTATATTACCTTCCTGGAGATATTCCTTATTCATTTATCTACCATAATTTTTCGACAGATTCTGATTATTAAATTCAATAAAACAAATTCTTCCAGATAATGTCTCAGCACCCTTTGACATTGATTGGATTTTGTCTGTCAAATTAATGCCATCCCTTTCCATAGTATTAATTCTTTCAACTAGCTGTTCATTATTAGTCTGTAAAGACTGTATCATTTCTAAAGGTGCCTCATTCTTCACTCTGTATCAAACCATTTTCTTAACGATATAATATTAAAAACAAAACTAATTTCCAAAATCAAATAAATGGATGTATAAGGAAAATCACATAAGCCTTACAGAATACCATCTATAACATAATGTTTATTAAATTCCTGTATGGTAATATTATCAGTAATCATGTAAGTTTTCAAATCTTACCTGTTAGGCAATTACAGTGAATAGGAATAGGTGTAACAATCTTTATTGGCCAGCAGGTGTCTCACTTGTTGCCATGTGGTGAAGAGACACAGGAGAAGCTGGCCTTCTTGGGATTGTTCACTCTGGTTCTGTGCACTGTCGCCTACTTAGATATTGATAAATATGCTTTGTTTAACAAATTAAGAGCCACCATGAGGTTCTTGGTAATTGATCTTAGGATGACATGTTTGCAGAGCTATCCTACCAGCCCAGTTTCGTAATTTTGATACTATTATAGAGATGATGTTTATATCATCATCTGGTAACTGAGGACAAATAATAATGTGTACACAGAACCAAACATATTTTATACATACTCAGAAAAAGTCACAAATACTTGACAAAGATTTTCCTCTTGGATCATATGAGTTTAGTGATTTTAAATATCTTGATGAATCTGTATTGCTCAGTTTTCTATGTAAAAATGTATATTTATATGTGAAAATATGCTAACATGCAGGAGGTACAAGAACTCCTCAACTTTACATAAAGAACTAAAGGCAACTGAAGAATGCTGAGAGTAGGAGAAACAATCTTCTTCTGAGCACCCTAACTGGTTATCCAGTACAAGATGGTCAGTCCTGAAAACCTACATACAAGCAACATTATATGAGCTGAGCAGGTTAAATTTATGTATTTAGGAATATACATGCATATACAAATGTATGTATGATGTATGTATTCATGCATAGAAATATTTATGTAGCAACAATTAATGAAAAAGGAAGCCATGAATTTGAAAAAGAGCTAGGAGGGGTGTACGGAATTTTAGCAGGAGGTAAGGGAAGAAAGAAATTATGTAGTTATATTATAATCCCCAAAAGAAGATAAATAATTTAAAGAGATTAAAGGAAAAGAATGAAAACACTTGGAAAATGAAAAGAACCTAGATGTCAGATGATTACTTAGTTAATTAATCAACAGATTACTGGATAAAGGATAAACACCCAGTAAATATACACAAGGGATCATTATATAGTTATAAAGATGAAACCATGACAGTTTCAAAAAATGAAAAGAACTTTAGATCAGTATGTTAAACAAAAATGTCCAGACTCAGAGAGACAAATATAGCACATGTTCCTTATGTGCAGGATTTAGATTTTTTTTTTTGTGTGTGTGTATAGGAGGTTATCAGTTTGGTGTAATAGAATATGTATGACCCTAGAATAACATCATTCTTTGGGAGTATCAGAAGAGAATCATCAAGAAAAAAAAGAAGAACAAAGAAAGGAAGCTATTGGAAAAGTGTGGTTGTTTGAATAGTTTGTTTCCCATAGACCCGTATGTTTGAATGTTTGACCCATAGGGAGTGGCACTATTAGGAGGTGTGGCTTTGTTGGAGTATGTGTGTCACTGAGGGGGTAGACTTTGAGGTCTTCTATATGCACAAGCTATGCTCTGTTTCCTTCTGCTGTGTATGGATCCAGATGTAGAACTCTCAGCTCCTTCTCTAGCACCATGTCTGATTGCATGCCACCATATCCTTCCATGATGATAATGGGCTAAACCTCCGAAACAGTAAGCCAGCCCCAATTTAATGTTTTTCTTTAAAAGAGTTATCATGGTGGAAACTTTAAGGCAGAGATAGATTAGAATGGGGTATAATGATGTATATGTATGAAATTGTCACAAAAAAATCCATCATTTTGTATGTGTTCTAACTTGGTTTCTGTTGCTGTGATAAAACACCATGACCAAAAGCAACCTAGAGGAGCGAGGGGCTTATTTTGCTTACACTTGCTGTTCACAGCCCATTACTGTGGAAGTCAGGATAGGCACTCAAACAGGAACTGAAGTAGAAACCATGGAGGAAGCTACTTGCTAGCTCACTCATAGGTTTATGTTCAGCTTGCTTTCTTATACAGCACAGGACCACCTACCAAGAGAATGGTACCCCCCACAGTGGGCTGAGCCCTCTTGCATCAATTAACAATCAAGAGAATCCACCAGTGACATTTTCACAAAATAATTTGATGTAGCCAATTTCTCCATGAAGGTCTTCTTCTTTGATTAGTTTGACTGATCAAGACAATGATTAAAGTGGACTGGAATTTATGGTAGCTTAAAAATTAAGGAACTATAGAGATGGCTCATATTAAGAGCACTGGCTGCTCTTCCAGAGCGCCCTGGTTCCATTCTCACCACCTATTTAGTGGTTCTGTAACTCCACTTTTAGGAGATCTGACACTGTCTTCTGATTTTCATAGGTGGTAGTGCATGCATGTGGTATGTAGACAAACATGTAGGCAAAACACCGAAACACATAAAGTAAAAACAAGCTGGGCCAGGCATGGTGGTCCTCTTTAATCCCAGGATTTGTAAGGCAGAGGCAAATGGATTTCTATGAGTTTCTGAGCAACCTAGTCTACCTAGTGAGTTCTAGGCCAGCAAGGGCTTCTTAGAGACAACCTGTATCAAAAACTGAGAGAGATATGGGGTGGGGCACTTATTTGCAGAGGAGAAATGAAGTCCAACAGTGCACTCCACACCCCATCATGTCTATGCGATTTCATGTGTGCTGGCCTGAGCTCATGAGGAAACAACCTTCTTCCACTGCCAGCATCCCCACCTGGTATCATGACATCATTACTTTTCCTGCTCTGAGAAGTTTCAGATCCATGAATCACTGGGCCGGCTCTGCATCTGCAGCAAGGATGTCTGAATGAGTCTGGTGATTATTTCCTGATGTTCTCATCAGAGATGCTGCTATTCATGTCACCAAATGAGCTTACTGAAGCTGTATCTCCCGGGGATGACACCCACGTCACATCTGACTCAGCCATGATGAACGGCTGTAGAAAATTAGCAACTCCACCGCATCCACTTTGCATGCCATTTTGAAGATATATTTGGTACAATTGTCAAGCTTACAGTTGTGGCTATATGCCCAGTTCAAAGAACTGCTTTGAAATATGGTCTGCCATGAAATGATCAGACAACATCTAGACAATTCCAGGGAGCAGAAATGAAGTCATGCTTCCAGTCTGCTTGTTTTTGTATTAACAAAGAAAAGACCATTTTCTGTCCCAAAGTGCTTTCTAGAGTCTTGATTGTTTCCCCCACTTGGGAAATCTTTAAATAAATCTATGTACCTACACTTCAAAATTAAGCTTTATTTTGAAAAATAGAACATCCTACTGTCTTAAAACTAAAAATCTTGTCTAATAATGGGTGGATGTGATTATTTATTTTTCATTAAAAATGAGTTTTTATTGTTTTCTATTTATTTATTTATTTATTTATTTATTTATTTATTTATTTATTACTTTTAGGTTAAATATGACTAGAAGGGAAGGTAACCCTCATGAAACCTCAAGTTTGGATTAAGAAAGCCATAACATTTTTTTTTTGTGTTCTTTTCTAGGGCAAGGGAAGTTAAAAGCATTTTCTTTATATATTAGTCTTTCTTGAATCTTTCTGATGGTTGCCACTACTACACCCCCCCCCCCACCATTTGCTTCATTGTTACTGCCCAGTGAGAAACTACATTGTGCTTAAAATCACTTGAAGTTGTTCTTTGGTCACTGTTAGATTAGCAATATCCCAAACCAGAGGACCTATCAAAACTGGCCTGCTGCAGTGACTGTCACAAACATATACTAAGGACATAAGCTTGGTTTACAGCACCCGCATTGAGCAGCTCACAACAATAGCTCCAAGGGGATACTAGCAACACCCTCTTCTGGCCTCCATCAGCACCTGCACTCAGGTGAACATACACATGGAGATACATATATACACATAATTAAGAATTATAAATCTCTAAAAATTAGTAGATAATCCTTAGAAAGTAAGCATTGGCAAGAAGCTCTTATGGCCTCAAATGATTATTTCCCTGACTCTCCAGGAAATGTGCTTTTCTTCTTCTCCCATATATGAACATATGGGCACATGAACACATGTCCACATGTGCACATACATGCATAAAATTAAGAAAAGATAAGCATATACTGTGTGATAATTCATGTATTTATATATGAGTATACTTCTATAACTATATAAATCATAATGGTGGGCAATTCTTTTTACTTGATGTTAAGGGGCAACACACATTTTTTTTTGCACAAGGGGTGTTCATTTGTTTATTTTTGTATTGTTAAATATCAATTTTACAAGTTATTTGGTTCTGATACCATTAAACGCCACAATGATTGAATTAGAGTCACTGACATGTCTGCCATCTGAAAGAGTTACCTGTTTGTTTATGGGGAAACACTGACAATGCTGCCTGAGATGGTTTGAATGCAAATGTCCTTCTAGGCTCAGGTATTTGAATACTTGGTCCCAATTGGTGAATCTGCTTGGTAAAGTGAAGGATCTTAGCCTTGAGAGAGGAAGTGTGTCACTGGGGGTTGTTTTTGAGAGTTCATAGCCTCACCTATCTCCAGTTTGCTCCCTCTTTTTTCTGATTATGATTGAGATCTAAGCCCCCAGCTTCCTGTTCCTGCTGCCATGCCTCCCACAAGGACAGACTCGTAACCCTTTGAAACCATAAGCCTAAATAAACTTTTTCCCCCTTTTGCTTTTGGCCATGGTGCTTTAATCACTGCAACAAAAAGTAACTCATAATGGGCTTCTTATTTTGAAATATTCGACTCCTGTGGTCAAGTCCAGTCATCCTGCAGCATAACAAACCACAAGCCTGCTGCCCTTTCTGCAGTTTGGGGGGCACTCAGCAGCCTTCCCATGGACCACCGTCCCTCCACAAAGGGGCTCTCACTCTGTGCTCTCGTATGTCTTCAGCCAGGTTCTCCTGGATACTCAGGTTGATTCTTGATCTCAGTCTTTGTGTCTAGTGGGTCAACCAACAGGGAGTTCTCCTCAGAACTTCAACTTCATTTTTTCTGGGCACAGTCTGGGGATCACTGGTCATAGAGGTAGCTGAATTTTTAGTGTTTCTTAAGAGTTGCTCTAAATTGGCTTTCCCAACAGTGTATGAAAAGACCCCCCTCCCCACGTCTTCCCCACTATTTCTTTTTGTTACTATCCATTCTAACTGAGGCAAGCTGGTGTTGGTCATGGATGAGACTTTTCTGTCTCTAGTGAGAGAAAGTGGCAGTTGTGCATTAATTTCATGCATTGTATCTCATTTCCATTCAGTTTGAAACACTTTAAAACTTCTGGAATGTTCTGGTTTGAGTATTTTTCTTTCTTTGTAAATGTCTAGGGCTATCCATCAATCTTTCAATGATTGAATTCCGATTTAATCCTGTTCTATTATTTGAATCTTCAAAAAATTTCTTGATGCTATTCTTATGACACAGAACATGGTCCATAATCGGGAATGGGTCCTGTTAATGAATACTTGTGGAGTATTCTGTAAATACCACTCAAATCACTTTATGCTGTTGTTCAAACTCCTGCTCTCGCTCTCTTGGTGCCGGTCACTGGCAGAGAGTCACACTCTGCATTCTGCATCCTGGCTGCCATTCATGCACAATTCTAGGTTATCGAGGGGCCGCTACACTTAAGGTTCTGACTGGGGCAGCAGTGATGATGCCACAAAATCCTTTTGTAATGAAATCCAGTAGCTAGACTCACATCTCCAGATCTGGCTATTCTGCAAGTTCCCACTCTTCTATTTTCGTTTTCTTTCTAACCGACCACCATGTCAAACTGAATGAAAGATTGCATTATTTATCATTAGATTATAGGGCAGCTTTAGGTTACTGATCTTAATTATGGGACCTTTCATGAAAAATGATTGTACTTCACCAAGCATATATAATAATTTAATTTTATTTTTAGTTATGAGACCTATAATCACAGCCTTCGTGGGTAATTATCTATAAGAGAGGAAAATGGTCTCCCACCTCATCACTGAGATGCAAAATTCATAGTTATTAACTGTCATTCATATTAATAATAACTACCAAGCTAAATATGCTGGCTCTTAACAGATTATATTCCATTGTAGAGAGATTATTGTTTCCCAGAACAAGGAGCATGGTGGAATCCATCAAGTGGACCTATAGATTCTAATTTTATTCTGGCTCCAAAGGTCCATCTTTTGTTCTGTCTGAGAGGCCTATGTTATATGCTTGCATAAGTCAGCTCTTTTGTTCCTGCATCAGCTCTAATATTCTCGCTCACCCATCTCATCCCATCCTTGATGCTAGGTGAGACTTCCATTTGCAACACCCGATCTCACACATTCCCTTGCTTAGCACCCCATCTATCCGCTTTCCACCAGAGGGCTCGTAGACATGGTCTCCTTCACTTGCTCCAGCTCACATAAAATCATCTCCTTGATTTCCCCTCCCATTCTTCTTCTTCTTCCTCCTCTATCACTACTACTGTTCTCCTCTTCTCCCTCTCTCCTTCAACTCACTAATTCCAGTTAGTGTTGCACAAATGTACATGGGCATATGTCCACTCACTGGATCATGGACAACCCAACAGTGGCCTCATTCTTGAAAACAAATGATTCTCACTACCACCATCAACTGCCAGTAGCTCCTCAGTTAGGAATGGGGTCTCAGGAGCTCCCATCTGTGTTGGAATTTTGACTGGCTGAATCTTTTATGGGTAACCATAGCTACTGTGAGTTAATGAGTGCAACAGCCATATGATATGCAGAAGAAAACACTGGAAAAAGCCCAGGACTATGGGTCTAAATATAAATATTTGGAAGGCAATTTAACAACATGGCCATTTACAAAATAACAATAGCAGATTCTACCTAGTGGACTCACCTTGGGATTGTAGCAATTTTTTTTTTTTTAATGATAAAAGGTGGCAGGAAGTTAAGGGCATCAGTTTTTTTTTTTTTTGTCTACTGAGGTCAGAGTTAACAACATTAGGTTCACAGTGTATACATCAAAAGTGGGGAGAACCAGCAGGGACTAGGGTGTGAGAGAAGACAATAAATCCACAGAAGAAATCAGACACCGACATCGAAATACGGGGGTTGGTTATTGGAAAAGAAACCATAAACAAGACCAAAACACATCACAGACCACAGCCGTGACACTGGGAGTCATTAAACTGTTGGGTGCAGTCAGTGTTTGGGTGCAATGGAATTTTTCCAAGTGAAAGGCATTGAGTTAGATAGTTTGCAAAATTGCGTAAGTCCTAAAGGGAGGAAGTAACATGAATGAGGGTCAGGTCAATGATTTTGCAGACTGTATCTGTGGGTTTGGCTTTATTTAGTTTTGTTTGTTTTCTTTTATGAAAATGAAATATTCGAACATGTACAGGACTAACCATGGTGCTTTCGTAGAGGGATACAGTAGTGGCACTCACAAAACTTTGTCTTCGGCAGACCCACTGTTTATAACACTGTCAGGATAAAGTGGGTTCAGGGAAGTAGAAGAGAACTTTTCAAGCAGCAATAGAAGAACTTAAATATAGTCATAAGGTGAATACAGAATTTTGTGTGCCAAGGACTCACCCACACTGTAAAATAAAAACAGAAAGGATGTGTGACAGGTGTTGAATTTATTTTGTCCATTTTTTAGGCCTGCCTTTGGAGCAAAGCAGATAGAAATCATCACCCCTCAGAGGGACCATCCTAGGAAAGAAATTCTGGATTTATTTTTTACTATTTATTTTATGATTTATTATTTATTGAACTTAGAAGAGATATGACATGCATGCTGACAAGTCATCTCCATATGTTAAAAGGTTCAATAGACCCATCTCAAGAGTTTTGCTCTGTGACAAGAAAGACCTAGGAGGATGGAGATTTGGTTTAGCAGTTTGAGCAGTTTCTGCTCTTAGAGAAGATTTGAGTTCAATTCCCAGCACCCACATGATGTCTCACAACCATCTCTAACTCAGGTTTTAGAGGATGAAATACCTATTCTGGCCTCCGTGGTCATTTTATGCATGTGGTACACTGTACGCATGGACAAAACCCACATACACATTAAATAAAATAAGTAAATCTAAAAGAAGACAAACTAAAAGGACACTGAATGCTGCTTCATATTTGGTATTGTTCTGGCAACCGAACACAAAGCAAACAATCTTTCCCATGCCTTCTGTGTTTACTGCTATTTTTCATATATAGTGAGTCAAACCTTTTGTTACAGTGACACTGTTAGCAAGTTTGGGGTCCCAGACTAAAAATCAAAGAAGCCAAGTTTAGTGGGAGGTGGTGGCACATGCCTTTAATTCCAACACTAGGGAGACAGAGGCAGGTGGATCGCTGTAAGTTAGATGTCAGAACTAGTGCTAGAACAGGCTCCAAAGCTACACAGAGAAACCACATCTTAAAAAAAACAAAAGAAGAAGAAGAAGAAGAGGAGGAGAGGAGGAGGAGGAGGAGGAGGAAGAGGAAGAGGAAGAGGAAGAGGAAGAGGAAGAAGAAGAAGAAGAAGAAGAAGAAGAAGAAGAAGAAGAAGAAGAAGAAGAAGAAGAAGAAGAAGAAGAAGAAGAAGCAGCAGCAGCAGCAGCAGCAGCCAGGTTCCAAGAATCCAATTAAAATAGCCAAATTAATAGTAAAACATAGAAAAAGAAGACTTATTCAAAGTGACACATGAGATAAAGGGACAAAGTGTCCATCTTTGAGGTCCTGAAGTAAGGTTAAAGTTTGAATACAGGACCAAGAAGTGCACATCTAAGCAGTCCCATAAAGATGTGGTCCCGCTCACCATTGACCTGGGGTCTTCATTCTCCTCCTCTAAGGTGGGTTGGCAAGTCTCTAGAACTGTGAACTCTCTTTCTGGAAGACAGGTTCTCCCTCTGGCTGGTGCCTTTGTCTTCTCACATGGTGAGAATCCTGGAAGAATTCCCATTTTGGGGGGGTTCATTGCTTCAATAAACTGATGGTCAGATTGAGAGACATGGGTGTCTCTTTAGAATATCTTCATTTCTGTCAGGCTAGTTTCAAAGGGGAGGTTCAGATTCTAAGTCCTGAAGAGCCAACCTTGAATCCATCATGCAAATCAGGCTTAAAGTGGTACATCATCCATATATGGTTATAAGGAATGTTTATTTTCTTCATTCTGACCTGTTTTTTATATCTTGCTTCTTTTCTTGGACTTTTTCACTGTTTATTTGTTCTATTTGAACAATAAATAAAAATAAATAAAACCACCTGCCCAATCTGAGACTTACTACATAGAACATGTTCCCATGGAGAACCTGGTTCGTCACTGCATGCTCAGTGTTCCTTGAGACCTGGATTTCACTGGGAGAAAATGTTAACCTATTAGTATATCACCTACTGGGGAAGCTGAGGAGTATCTGATGGGAAATCCATCAACGCTTTCATTTCTTGTCCTGGAAATTGCACTTGGCAATTGTATAGATGAGATCGTGCATTTGTGGCTAATTGGATGAAACAAAATATTTGATCCAGTAAAAAATGAAATAAAGACAGGTGGTGTATTAGTACCTTCCTTGGTTCTGGGACACAGGCAGGTTAGGGAAGGAAGGGCTGATTTCACTCACAGTACCTGGGTACAGTCCATCATAATGAGAAGGCATGACAGCAGGAGGATGTGGCAGTGGGACACACTGCATATGCCATCAGGAACAGAAAAAGGTGAATGCTGGTGCTCAGTTCACTTTCTCCTTCATATGCAGTCTAGGAACACATCCTATGCTGCCCACAGCTAGGGTGGGCCTTCTCTCTTCAATGAACCTAATTTAGAATTTCATAGTCACACCCAGAGGCATGCCTCATAGTGATGCTTTTCAGTTAACAAGCAACATTAGCCATCATGGGTCATATTATGACCATTTATGTTGCAGGCACATTACATTGAATATTTTAAATGCTCTCAATTTTTTAAAATTTAGTTGTTCTTTGAGAATACATGTGTAGAGTGTATTTTGACCATTCTCACCCCCACTTCTTATTTTTTCCAGACTCACCTACTTCTCCCAAGTCTCCTACCCAACTTTGTGTCTTCTCTCTCCACCCATCTCAGGTCACTTGATCTATATGGCTCCTTGTCCATACATACATCATGTGCACAGACAACAATAATATATTTTTAGAAAGTATATATGTATATAAATTATACTTCAATGATTCTTTAAATAAAATTCAAATGATTGGGCCATAAAGGGCTGTTTAAATCATGCATGCATAGATAGATTTTTCTTGGACTGTGCCTCTTTGCCCATGATCTCATTCACTTGCTCCTCACCTTGCCATGCAAGGAGCTGGGTTCTCTGTTGGGGTTTCCAGGGCCCTGGTTGTTGTGGGATATTAATTTAAGGTGTATTATATTCATTTATGCTGTGGAACATTTGTTTAATTATACAAAGATGTTTTGCATTCTTTTATGTTGCATTTGTTTTACTTTGTAAAGCTATGTTACTTTGCCTATCTGAAACACTTGGTTGGTATAATAAAGAGTTGAACAAACCACTACCTAGACAAGAGAGAAATAGGCAGGGCTGCAGGGTAGAGAGAATAATAAGAGAAGAAAAAAGGGAGGATGAAGAAAAAGAGAAGAGAGGAGGATGCCAAGAGCCAGACACCCAGCCACACAGCCAGCCATGGAGTAAGAAGTAAAGAAAGACATATAGAATAAAAAAGGAAATAGCCCAGAGCCCAAAACGTAGGCAAGATATTTTAAGTTAAGAAAAGCTGGCTAGAAACAAGTCAAGCTAAGGCCAGGCATTCAAAAGAAAGAATAAGTCTGCAAGTATTTATTTGGGAGGCCCTCCAGAGTGTAAAGAACAACAACAACAATAACAACAAAAACACCTGGCAATGAGGTCACTGCAGCAGTAACTTTCAGCCCCACGGACAGCGCAAGACATACCCTTGTTTGGTGTGTGGTTTTCCTTCAGGCAAGTGTTTTGACATAGTAGTGTTTCTTAGCAGCAGGACACAGGCCTTCATTAATACAGATGAACTTTCCGAGATGATGGCAGCAATTGCGGGATTAGAACAGACTGGTGTTTTCAGAAAAATCAGAAGTTTCAATTATTTAGAAAGTGTATAGTCTTAGGACCTAGTTTAGATGTCTGGCTGAGTTATAAAGTCTCACAGGATTGCACACATTCATACAGGAGCACACGCATGTACATATACACATGCTCACAGAAGTACATACATGAGCACATTCATTCACAAGTGAGTATGCATATCTACATGTATACATTCACATAAGAGTACATGCATGCACACATGCACACATGCACACAAGAGTGTACATATGCACAAGGAGTACACATATGTGTATATATACACAGAAGTGCATACATACACACAGGGGTACATGCATATATATTTACACAGGAGTATATAAATTAATAAGTACACATGCACATAGGAATGCACACGTACAAGTACATGCACACACATACATGTACACACAGAGGAGTGAAAATCAACCTCACAGCCTTTTGCGTGTCACAGAAGTGGTTCTCTAGTAAAATTAAACCAGCTTTTCCCCTCCCTTAAGCAGAAGCTCTTCTTTGATCCATAACTTTTTTTCAAACTGACAAGGATGTGGTATTTCACTTCATTTTTTTTTGTGGTTTTCTTATGGCTTGAAAAGATCACACAATATTTAATAAAGCTTTTTTTTAAAAAAGCAAGCTACAGTATTATCTGAGCTTTCTGTATTGCTGTTTCACTTTCGTTAGGGTATGCCGCTCAGAAACCCAGTGGAAACCCAGTCTCTCTTCTGTCTTCAAGAACCAATTACATAATTTCTACTTTGCGAGAAAAGCCATGAACTTGTCTGTAATTTGGGTCCGTTCAGCCTGGAGCTGGTTATTAGGTTTGCAGCCACTGAGTTCATTGTGAAAGAAGGCACCCTATAGTTCACCTCATGACAGCTGCAGAAGGGATAAAAATAACCACAGCCCATACTTACTTCTGCAGCTTCTTGTGGGAAATATTGAGGGTGTGCTGTCCCAGAGTCTTGATTTTCTTGTTTGCAGGTTTGGGGTGAAAAGCTATGGGGTTTGAACTGCTAAAGGGTAAGTTATTACTTCCCTTTGAATTTAGCCATCCTGAGACCAATTCTCACATTTCTGTGGAAGGGTTTCAGTTGATCTCTAGGAGCAACAGCAGACAGGTCGCCAGTTCCCGTGTTTTAGCGTCTGTTGAGAAATGTCAGTCCAAAGATACAAGGTGAAAGAAACTTGATTTAACTATGTGAGATGGGTGTGGAGGATGCATGTCTGGAAAGTTTTAAAATGGAAACTCACCCATGGGGTTGGAAATGGAATCGAAGGAGTGAGCCCAGAGGTACACAGCAGTGAGACTGATGGAGACTTCAGTGACACACTGAACACAGAACAGGCTGCTTTATACCGTTCTTTCATTATTGTCTCAGCCTCCTCTTCAGCAAGGGAACTGAAAGAAATGGAAGGAAGAGGAAGGAAGCAAGCTTGAACAGCAGGTCAAACACCACCAGTAGGGTTTTTTAATAAGAAGGAAAGGACCAGAGGTTGAGTGATTTTTATTGTACCACGTTCAACATCCATTAGAGTCTTTGGGGATCCAGACTATACATGTGGACAGAGTTTCATGATCTCTACAATTTAAAGTCATGAAAACTTTTTGGACAGAAATGCTCTTAGGTTGGAGAAAGTGGATGTTGAATTTGGTCGAATTCAACAGTTTGCCCTTGAAGCATCTACTCAATTCAAATCAATATCTGTACAGTCATCAGGAGGTTCCCTGCCTGGGTATATTCCCAAGAAACTTTTTTCTTCAAAAGACTTGACTTTTTTCATAAGAACAATATCTTCAGCAGCAAAGAATGACCCTCAAACCAGAGAATTCATAAATATAATGTTGACTGTCCATATGTTTGAACACAGCAATGCAAAAATAAAAAAATAAAAACAGGGATAAAAACCATTAATGCACAGAAGAGCACATATAAATATCACAGATATAAAAGGGATCAAATGAAGCTGAATTTACAAGAATTTATCAATGATTCTGAGTGGGTTCCTGATAAGAGCTTAGATCCTTTTATCTGCTCTCCAAGGAGTGGGGTCAATCTGGTCACATAAACCAGAACACAGTCAGGTGCTATAAAATTCTATGTTCTGAATTATTAAGTCTCCTAGAGGTGCCTAAAAGATACATACATGACCAAAATGTTCCCACACTATAGTCTCCATTACATGTAGCATAATATTTCCATAAAAAGAAATTAGTGGAGTCCACCTTATATATTCTGCAAATTAGCATCCATTAAATATATTATTAGAAGGTCTCCAATGTAGATCTGAATAGTGACCCTGAGAAGTAGTTTTGGGGGATAAGAAGTTTATTAGAAGCATCATTAATGCCAATTGGAAGGTGAATGGACAGACAATTTCAAGGACGGGGCTTTGAGGAGAGCTCACAGCACCACAGAAAGGCATTATGTGTTTGGGTGTTTGCCTGCATGTATGTATGTGCATCCTGGACATGCTGGAGGAGGCCAGAAGGGGGCATCAGATCCCTTGGAACTGGAGATGTAGATGGTTGGAATTAACATGTGGGTGCTGGGAATTGAATCTTAGTCCTCTGGAAGAGCAGTTAATGCTCTTAACCATGGAGTCATCTCTCCAGCTCAAGGGAGTTTCTTGTCAGAACTCTCTAAGAACAGGGATTCACAGAAGACACTTGCAGCCAGGATTTGTGATTCCCAGACAGGAGGCTTGGAAAGGGGTCAGACAGGATGTATAGGAATCCACGTGGTCTTTGGTGTAAACCCACATCCCCAGGTTAAATATCTGGGCCACGAGAATGTGTTAATGTTCTCAGGAGAGGAATGTTCTCAGCTCACGGCTGTGGCCTGAGAAGCAGCCTGCTCTGGTTTCTAACATTATAGTTGGTGCTGAGCCTTTTGTTTGCTTGGGTTTCCTGTTGTTGCTTTGTTGTGGATTTCCTCATGATTCAGTAGGGTTTAACTCATTCAGAAAAGAAAAACGTATCTTTGATTCTATAAGATCCACTGCAGGAGAATATCCTTTTCTTACGGGCTGAGGATGCAGCTGGCCAGTTCTCCAGAGAGAGGCCTTAGAGAGGAGAGCAGAACCACACACAGTATTACACCGTGTCTGCACAGCTGCTGCTCTGCTGTGTAACAAAGAATTCAGCCCGGTCGTTCAAGAAACTAAGAGATGAATCTCTGCTACCCTGTCTGTTCCCAGAGAGGCGTGAGGGGTTACGGAAGTATGAATTAGATCAAAACTATCTTCAAACATTCTGAAGCAAATGTTAAACATTTCTCACCTCTTCGGGTACATTATCCTGATATCACTACTAACATACTGCTACCAGAGAACAGCTCCAGTTCTAGGTATTGTGTGTACGGGGTAAGGTGAGAGATGACTCAGAGGCTACGAACACTTGTGACTCTTGCAGAGGACCCAGGTTCTATACCCAGTACCCTCATGGAAGCTCACAATCATCTGTAACTCCTGTTCCAGGAAACTTAATGCCCCCTTCTGCCATCTGTGGGTATTGCATACATATGGTGCATGCATGCAGGCAAACACTGGTATGCATAAAATTAAAATTTAAAAGAACATGTTGGTTATCAGCCCAGAAGTGAACTAATAACCAAGAACTCCTTCCTGCTGTTGCTGTAGAGAGTTGGGAGGGAATTTGAATGTCCATAAGGGAGCTTATAATTTTCACACCAGCCAAGGATCATACCTGGCCTTTCTTGCATGTAAAACTGGGATACCTAACTTATTCTAGACAATGAAGTTTTGTGGCACCCGGAGTTTGTAATCTCAATCCCAGGAACCCTGGATCGGAAGGAATGCAGGACTCTGTTGATATGTATGCAGTCTGGTATGGGTGAAAATATTCTAAGTAGGTGTGGTTGTGGTTGATTTGTTTTGTTATAGAGTATCACTATAGAGCCCTGGCTAGCCTAAAGCTTGCTTTGTAGACCAGACTGTGCTTGAACTCACAAAAATCCTCCTATCTCTGCATCCATAGTGCTGGGATTAAAGGTATGAGCTACCAAGCTCAGTCTAAGATATTCTAAAGAAATATTTCTATCATTTACTTTGGCCATGAACTATAGAAACACGGGACCCTGAAAAATTGCAATTGTTCCAGGACTCTCAGACTGGGAGAATTGAAAGCCTTCTGTCTAGGTGGGAGAGAGGGGACACTTTTCTCCTAAATGATTTACAATGTATCATATCATGTAACAGCAGAGATGGTGATGTGTCAGGGGTGGGCAGGACCATGCCTTGACTGCTTAGATAGGCATGACTCTGGTCTCTGCCTATCCCTGGCCATAGTTCAGGACCCTAAAGATGAACTTAAGTGATCTCTGAGTCTCTTTGTCCTGCTTCCTAGCATGACCACTTAGAAGAAATCTTTTTCTGTTTTCACTATTTGTCTGTTTTAGTTGGCTTGTCAAGGGCAGGAGACTGAACCGGGCTTGTTGGGGGTACAGGTTGTGACTCTAAGTCCAGTAATAGAATTGTGTCATTCTTGATTCACTTACACATCTCCTAAAAATGTCCCCACTGTTCACCCCACTCTTCACTATGACCATTTGTACTTGTTTTATTATATAAATGTTTCCTTTCTCCAGCTCCCAACTAAACAGTGAAACATAGTGGCTGAGTGCCAAGCTTTGTTCTTCATCCCCTAGTTATCTGCCTCAACCAAGGACTTCTTCATACTGCTGCTGTAGAGAATTAGGCGGGAGGAAACTCAGAGGGGACAGTGACAAGATGCATAAAGGTTTGTGACGAAGATAATTTTGAAGCGTTTGGGATCAGACATAGTACTGCAGCAGCTGTGAAGTTCTTGAAGAAGGCTCAGAGTCACAGTTTCCAAACATCAAACTCACCAAGTGCAGTCTTTGCCTGGACCAGTCAGTATTTCCATGCACAAAGGCAAAGTATCTAGAGCCACAGTTGAGGTCACTCCATCTTGGGTTCTTACCTCCTCTGTTACGGTGTACTCATCCATGTGGTGATGAGAAGGGGCCATGCCCGCTCCAGTGAAACATGGTGCAATGTGACTTTTTGAATCTCATGGCCACTATCAGTCAATCTCATGAAAGTCCTTGTTGAGAACACTGTTTCTCTCTCTCTCTCTCTCTCTCTCTCTCTCTCTCTCTCTCTCTCTCTCTCTCCCTCTCTCTCTCTCTCCCTCTCTCGGCTTCAGCATATAGACCAGGAAAGCAATAAATGATTGATGTGCCTTGTTGGACAGTAGCAAGGACACATACAATCTTCTTCAATCTCACACTATACCAGACATGTATTTTACTTATGATGTCAATGACAGGACCTTACCTGACATGTTTTCCCCTTTGATAGCATTGGTTTCTGTGGAAAGAGAGATGCTACTGTTCCAGACAGCACATAAGATTTATCAGTAAAGAACAACGTTTTGTGTGGTGGTCACTTTTCCTGTGCACAAGTATAAGTCTCAGAAAGTAGTAGCCTCCTCATGAAAGACGCATGGATAGACCTGGTGTTTGCAGCTGCTACACACATGCCCTCGAATTTCAATGGCCAGGCAATTAAAAGTAAATGACATGTGCTATCATTCAATATGGATTTCTTCTAAGGAGTCAACGTCTGAGCTGATGTATTTCTGGGTTCCGCTTCCTCAGCAGCTAAGTGTTTGAACTGCCTTTGCCTCAGCCTTTCAATAGCTATAAAATATTTCCAGCCTCAGGAGTCTGAAATGGACTATAAATTCTTGTTTGTGTTGCCATGGTGATTGATATTGTCAGCCTTTTAATAACCACATCAAACGCGGGCATTAAGTAGCAATATAACACCTCTACATAATTTAGCACCAGCCATTTGTAACAACTTCTGGCATGATTTGAAACATTACATGAGGAAATTAAAAGTAAATAGAGATAAATCACCATAAGCCTGAAACACATAAGTGTTTGAGCTGTGTGTTCGTCAGTTTTACATCACTGTAACAAATACCTGAAGTAATCAACTTATAAAGAGAAAAGGTTTCTTTTGGCTCTCAGTTTGAATAAGGTTCTAGTACATGATTGATGGGCTGCCTCATTGCTTTTGGATCTGTGGTGAGATGGTTTAACATAGCAGGAAATGAAGGAGTAAGTGGGGGAGGGGTAACCAGGTTTTATATTCCCACTGAAAAGAAGTCCTTAAATTACTGTGGACATCCAACTCGCCCCCTCCTCTGAAAGCTGCCACCTCCCAGCAGCACTAGTCTGGGGTCCATGCCTTTAACACATCACACCACTCAAGAGTGGTCAAGATTAAAATGATAACAAGTATATGAGCATTGAATAAAAAATGGTTTAGGAAATGCTGGCTCTAGTATTTCATCAAAAACTATGGTTACTTTCTGTACTCTTCTCTCTCTTTAAAAAGTGTGTGTGTGTGTGTGTGTGTGTGTGTGTGTGTGTTACACACATGCACCACAGCATGCATGAGGAGGTCATTTGAAGCAGTCAGTTTTCTGATACTAACAGGTGGGCCCCAGGGATTGAACTCAGCTCATCAGGATTGATGGGAAGTGCCTTTACCCACTGAACCATCTCAGCATCCCTCCTTTGCAGATAGGAAGCACATGTTCTGGTATTACTGGGGCAGAGGACTCCAGATGCATTTTTATAGGTTTTTGGATGATTTTGCCATCACAAACTATGGAATCATGGAGAATTATCTTTGAGAAACTAACTAGAGACTAAAGTTATATCCAACATATTTGCATTGGGCTAAACTTTAATGGTGTGACAGGTGTTTATCTCTTCCCATTTGATGAGCAGACATGATCATCCCTTTCACAGACGGATGGTTTGGACATATGCGAGCCAATGAAGACCGAATGGGAGCTGAAGCAACAAGGGACTGAGGAAGGGACTTATGATTCCCTGAGCAATAGACAGATGAGTCTCTTTCCAAAGAATGCAAATCTGGGCTAATGGTTGATCCACTTTTTTTCTTTTCTTTTTCTTCTCTTTTCTCCTCCAACTTTTCTTCCTCTTCCTCCTTCTTTTGCTTTCACTCTCCAGTTACATTTTCTCCTGTTCAGAATTTCTTAAGTGAGTACTCTATCCACACCATTTGCACCCTTCCCATCCCTCCTCCAACTGCTCTGGCTCCTTTCACTCACTCTCAGAGATAGGGCCTCTTCTTTAATTATCACACACACACACACACACACACATACACACACACATACACACACACACACACCACACGCACATACACATGCAAGCTCTGTGTCCACTGAGTGTTGCACATATGTACATATGGTTAGAGTTGACCACTTGGGAATGGATAACCTATCAGGATGCTCATCTTTTGGGAAGACTGATCCTTCCTCTCAGCAGCCATTGTCTGCTTATAGCAGTGATGAGCACACAGACAGCATCATGGAAGGGTCTCTGAGTAGAGATTTTAGACACAAGGACAACAGACTCACAGCATATTGGGGGCCTCTGAAGAGAGGTATCTGTTCCATCTGGCAGAGTTGGGGGTCTCCTTTAGCTCTCTGAGGAGAGGGGATTTCACAGAAAGAGACTTCAGCTGGGCTCTCTGATTCCCAGGCAGGAAGCAGGGAAGGTGGTGGGTGGCAAGCTGTGTGGCCATCAGTGCACCTTTCAATGTGAACTCACCTCCTGAGGAAAGAAATACATTAGCTAAAGACTCAGAGACAACATTCTCTGTAGTTGTCTGTCAGAGTTGGTGAGATGGGAGGACCGACGGAGTGTTGAGACCTGAGCGGTAGTCTGGTCTAGAATCTAATCGTCAATTATAGCATGTTGGAAGGTATAGCTGTGTGCACAGTTATTGGTCACTTACCTACATGATCCTCTGTGCCGGGGAAGGCAGGACTGCCTCAAGAAAAAGTGACCAAGTCGTTTTCATTTCCAACTCATGTAATGCATGATAGAGTGGGTTATAGGATGGGAGGCATCTGTGGAGCCATGCTTAGGTATAGTCTATAAAACATCGTGCTATAAGGGCTGGAGTTGTGGCTCAGCAGTTAAGAGCACTAGCTCTTCTTCCAGAGGACCTGGGTTCAGTGCCCAGCATTTCTGTGGCAGCTCACTTACTCTCTAACTTCAGTTCCAGGGGATCCAATGCCCTCTTTTGTCCTCTGTAGGTACTGCACACATGTGGTGCACATGCACACACACAGGGAAAAGACCCAAACACACAAAATAAGAACATCCTAAAACATGAGGTCTATATGTCTTAGTGTGGAGGACTGCCACTGCCATTTGGAGAGAATCCACAAAGGTTATCAAGCTACCCTGCTGCCAACACCATGATCTCTTGTACCCACCATAGTGATATGTCAGCAGGGAAATGAAGCCAAACTCCCTTCTTCTTCTTCATCCTCCTGGTTCATATAACAAAGACAAAACCTGTCAGCACAGCAGTCAGCCAAGCATCTTTTATTCCCTAATAATCTGATGTGAATCTTGGAAATGTGAAACCAGCTTGAACTAATCCTTCAGTCTGGACTTGGCCTCACTGATTCCAGCAGGAGTCACAGACAGATGGACTGGAAAAACAAATTGTTGAGATATAAGCAATTGAGCTTCTCATTGGCACAGCCTTATGTCATTATCGTAGCTACCTAATAGAGTCCATTGCCAACGCAAGTGCATTAAATATCATATATGTCCATAAAATAGAGTCAACATGAAGTATGTACTAATCAGAAATATTGAAGAATTACAATAGGAAAACGCTGGTCAGGGCAGACAGTATCAGAATTATCTTGATTATCATTTTGCCACTATTATTAGCATAATTTATTTTGACAGCACATATTGGTCTTCTAGGTGATTTCAAGCAGATTAATAATTTAAGGAACACTGACAGGAAAAAAATTAAGGAAAAAAGCTACTTCCCGTGTCAGTATGTGCCTGAATCTGAGTGTGCATGTGCTCCATCTTGGATGGCTTTTCTTCTGGGAACCATACGTGGACATTTATTTTAGCAAGAGACAGCCCCACATAGGAGCCAGTACGCATTGCTGCTAAGGGGGTTTTCCTAGGGAGATGTGAACAAATGTCTAATCATTCCCAGCAGGACACCAAGGGTGACAGGGGAAAGACTTGACTACAATAAATTGTAGCTTAGCAAACCAATGAGTTTACAGGGTTGTTTGCAGGACTGTGGGTGAGGGTTAGTTACAGGAACATGGTGACTCCAAGAGCCCACCTAGGGAGGGGTGATGGCTCAGGAAAGCTGTATCCGTGGAGCTTCTGATAAAACACGCAGGGGACTCAGCACATCTGAAAGTCTTTCTGTGTAGGGAAGGGGTTCTCGTGAACTTGTAGACTTCAGGAACTTTGGAGATTTCACAGGTGTCTTCTCCCTGAGTTTTGGCAGATTTGGTTACATTGTCATATCTCTATCAGCCTACATCTTGACGATAAATGTCTCAATTTAGAGGAAACCTACTGAAAGGTGATGGGTACTGTTCAGGAGTCAAAGCCCAGCGACATCCTTGGACTGTTTAACTTGACAGCTGTGCATCATGTAAAGCAAGACAGCAACAAATGAGTACAGAGAAGATGTCCCTTCTGTGTGATGGAGAAATGACATCCTAGGAGCTGTGCACTCAGGTAGAAGGGTAGACAGGACCACAGAAGGCACACAGGCGGCAGGCTCTATCTTGAATGACTACAGTCTCAGTAAAATTTTGAGTTCACTGTGTCAGTGTACAGGACCAGCCAGTGGGCAGTGGGTGGCTTCTTGCCTTGATGGGTATGCCAGACTCCTATTGACTTTTCTTTCCAGAAGTCTTTGCATTGCTGAGCTGTGATAAAGTCCCCTCCTTGGGTGTGGAATTCGCAATTCTATTTGATGTACAGGTAAACTCCCTGGGACAGCCTGAATGCAGCACAGGTCTGTTCCTATGACATATAAACCCTGGAGTTCTGTTCCCTTCAAAGCTTGCTCCTTAGAGAAAAACGCATAGCCTCTGGCTCAGCAGTGCCACCCCAGGGATCCTTGGAGAAGCATTGTCTGCACTATCAAGGGTGCTGCAGGCTGAGCCAACCACCCATCACACTGAGCACTAGATCTGAGAGCATTTGTTTGTCTAGATCACTGTCAAGTTGCCAAGCCTACTGCAGTGGATCTCAGATTCACACCAGGCTTGCTGATCTTGGCTTGAATTTGGATATCTACCCCAGTGTTAGAAGGTGGACATGAAAGGTGGAGCTAAGAGAAGGGGGAATCCAACAAGCCCAAACTCTGCTGCTCTGTGTCCATTGTGACTAGCTATTGCAAAACCTTTGCCACTGTTTTCATGATAAATCCTTGCTTTTAAAACAGTGGAATGCCTTAACCTTGAGGCTTATTCAATACACAGGCAGTCAGGAGACCAGACAGGAGACCTTGAACAGCCTAAAAAGGTAAACAATGTAATTCAAACTGATTCTAAATGGACATGGGACAAAGGGGTACATTTTGAATACGCTAGGATGGAATGGAGACAGGATGCTGTAGACAGAATCTCCTGGAGATATAAAGGCATGGGACCACAGATCCTGTGGACTGATCCTCCCTCATGTCACGGACCACTTGTCTCTCCCTCTGGAAGTCTTTGACCACCTTAGTAAATCTTGTTTACTCCATTTTCCTTTGCCTCTGTTGAATTCTTCTCTAGGAAGTAACAAGAGCAGAGAACAGGGAGATTCTTCTAACACCATCTGAGGCAGTCTAGTTCATACCCCTTTGTTCCATACCATTATCCTGGGGTTCATACCACCACCACAGGGTGCATATGGGCTTACTGGTTCACTATGCATAAGTTCAGGCTGTGGTACTACACTGTTAACTTTTGGTCTACGCCACTGCTCTGCATCCTTCTTCCACTAGGAACCCGGGTACTCCACATTGACTGTGCCCCCTAGCCCGTCTTTCCACCCAACTCCTAATAGACAGTGGACTGAAGTGCTTCATACATCCATTGTGGGCACCAGGCTCACAGTCTGATGTTGGCTCTGGCATCTGTCCTTGAGGGCATCATGGACCCGAGTGAAGAACAGAGGTGGCATATCTAAAGAGGCTGAGGGGCTGACTTTTGGCTCGCAGGTTTGCAGATGTGGACTAGTTGGCTGCACTGTGCAGGCACAGAGGACCAAGATTAGAACTTAGACAGAAATTGGTTGGGTCTCAGGAGGAGGCTTCTTTGTCCCTTTGACTTGACAGCAGACCCTGGCCATGGGAGTTGTTGGGAGAATGTCCTTAAGAAGTTGCAGTTAATTAATCCAAGTATTTTAAATGTCTTTGATGGTATTTTTTTAATATGAGAGGGAATCTTATTTCATTATATGGAATTTCAAGGAGAAATATCATCAGACTAACTTGACTGAGTCCTGCTGTGCTTCAAGAGAGTTGTGGCTTTGAATCAAAGAGACAAAGTTCTCAGTTCCAGATAGGCAGATAAGCAACAAAAAATACATAACCACAGGACAAATTTTTAGATAGGGACGTTAAGTTACAAACTTAAAAGAGAGGGAAGAAAGGAGAGAATTGGGTGTCAAAGAAGGGCACCCACACTCACAGCTGAGAGTGTGTGCCTTACAATAAACAGAAACTTCCCTAGTTTGATGCTGAAATCACAGACCCAGGAAGCTTAGTGAGGATGAGGCAGGGTAAATGCCACCAAATCTGCACCTGGACATGCTGCGTTCAACCTTTAGAAAAGTCATTCGGAGGAGAAGGAAAGCCTCATGTCCATGCAGGTGAGGGGAAGATAAAATGTTCACTTTAGAAATCACACAGGTAGGAACAGAGCCGAGCAAAACGTTCAAGCTCACAAAGAGTGTGTGTTTGTGTATGTGTGATGTCTGTAGTTGGTGAACTCATCTTCCAGAAGTGGGCACAAATGGAAGATATTTTCACAAAGAGAGGAGGAGGGGCAGAGGAGGGAAGAAGAAAGAGAGAGAGGAGTCAAAGAGAGAGAGAGAGAGAGCCAGAGAGATTATTGCCCACAAAAAGCAATCAAATAAGACCTTCAGTTGCAGAATTGGCAGGCCACAGGGGGGTTGAGGTAAAGTCACTGATAGAACAAGGGAAGAGATACGTGGAGTAACGATCCGTCTACATTGATATCACTGCCTGTGAAGCACACAGAACACCAATGTGTATGATGGATGCACAGATACTGGGAAACTGAAGTGGATGGGCACTTGGGTAGCAGTAGGGGTGCTGGTACAAGGAACTTTGTAAAGAAATGGAGTTTTACTCTTTTTTTTTGCTATATTTGTTTATTTCTCTCTCTCTCTCTGCCTCTCTCTCTCTCTCTCTACTCCTCTCTCCCCTCCACCCCCCTCTCTCTTTCTCTCTCCACACATGCACAGGTCCACACGTGCCACAGTGTACGTGTGGAGGTCAGAAGACAGTTCTTAGGAGTCAATTATCTTCTGTCTCGTTGTGGGTCTCAGGGCTCTAATGGAGGCCATTAGACCTGAAGATAACTCTACCAGCTGACACATCTCCAATGCCCAAAGTTTCATGGCAGGGCAGCCAGGGGGGACTCAGCCGAGCAAGGGTATTCAGCAAAGGATTCCAAACAAGAGATAATGACACTATGAAGTTCAAGAAAAGAACTGAAAAGGAATAGACGGCTTGAGGAGGGTTTTTTTTTTTTTTTTTGAATGATCAAAAGAAGGGAGAGTTTAGTTCCTAGGATACAGTAAAGGTAGTAAGGGTGCTTCTCTATTTTGATTGACAGGAGGTAGTAAGGGCAGTTCTCTGTTTTGATGGGCAGATTATGTCATAGTATCGTTTCTACTGTGAACTTTTACTTCCCACAGTGTGCCTGATTTTAATCATAGTCACACTCAGTTATACAAAGACAACAGACAGAGATGTTTCCTAAAAGTCCCACCCTAACCAATAAGCTATTTGCAACTGATACCTTCCAGGAAAGGGAAAAATCAGTTTTCTCCAGGGTCCAGGTACAAAATGGACTCCGTCTTTTTTGTTGTTGTTGTTGTTGTTGAGGACACAGTTTCGCCTTTCTGCTCTTGCACTTAGAACCAGTTCAGGCTGGATCAACCGCTGCTCAACACAGGGATTTGGATGTCTAAGTTTGTTTGATGGTTCTTAAGAAAGGCGGGAGGACATATCCCATTAAGGGTGTGCATGGTACCTGCGGATGAAGAGTTTCTCCCCAGCGTATTGTTAAAAAGCGGGGCAGGGGTGTGTGTGTATAACCCAAAGCAGTTACATTCCCACGTTCCTAAATTTCCCTGTGCTTGATGTCCTGGTTTTAAACATCACAAAGATCCATGTTATTTGGAAACAAAGAATGAGAAAAGACTCAGTCATCAGCAAACGCTCTTTGAGCATGCGGTGGCTGACCCACTATTGCGGGAAGCCTTTCCATTAGCCTCGCTTCAGAGCCAAAATGCCCTTTCGGGCTCTGCGCTCAGAGCCCGCAGCACCTGGGGATTATGCTAATACTGTTTTCCTGCAAATGAGCTCCTGTAGGTTTTCTGCATCACCAGACATTTGAAGAATGATTCCCATCTTTAAACGGGAGCTGGTTTAGCCCACTGCGAGCCTTCTGGACCCTGTGTGTACAGAGGGCTTACCTATGATGAGCCGCTGGGGGCGGGGTCTCTCAGAGCTGCTCTCTGCAGGTTCCCCCCACCCATCACGCTCATCGCTGTTTCTCTTATATTTGAGGAAGATGTCACTTCTGGGGCCATGAGGAGAGTCACTTTCCCCTCGCTTCATAGGCAATGCTTGGACATGTTTCTTCTCATTTCTTAGACGCTGACTTCAGAAATCCCTCTTTGTGGTGAAGCTAGTTAAGTTAGTTAAGTGTGAGAATCAGGATAGGTCCCTTTAACACCAGATGTGGCAGCTCACTTCTGTAATCCCAGCACTTGAAACAGGGAGGCAGGGGGAGAGCAATGAGTTCAAGGTCAGCTTGTGCTACAGAGGAAGTTACAGAGCATCCTAGGCCACATGAAAACAAAAAAATAAAATTTATGCCCTGGCAATGCTGAAGTGTGTATGGGCAGTGCCTATATGGAGATTTCATTGAACTCATCCATATTGGGTTTCATGGTCTAAGTTTAGGACAACCAACTAGGTTTTTTCCTCAAGAGGGCACCAGATCTTGTTAGAGAAGGTTGCGAACCACCATGTTGTTGCTGGGTATTGAATTCTGGAAGAGCAGACAGTCCTCTTAACTTCTGAGTCATCTTCCCAGCCCTGGGATACATGGTAAAATCTTCCAATAAATAAATTAGTAAATAAATAAATAAAATACAAACTAAAAACTAAGAAAATGCTTTCCAGTCTGTGCCTGGGATATCTTGTGCAAGTTCTTACTGAAAACCATGCCTCACTTCCTGAAGGGCATATTTAAGATCAGGAAGTTTTTTTTCTTCTACATTGGACCCAGTGAAAATTGTCTTCCTCTATGAAACACTGATGATACAGCATGCATGAAGGACATTGTGGAGAAAGACCCTTCCATTGAAACCTGGGTTTCACACTAGGAAGCAATGAGAAAGATGGGGAAAGCAGAATATATTGAGTTTTGTTCAGGAGAAAGACTTCTCACTCTTCCTGACAACAGTCATTCCACGAACTCTCCTCTGAAGGAAGATATGTGCCCCAGGTTCTTTAGGAAATGCTACCCACAGACAGTCCTGGGTGTTATTCTTCCTGAGAGTCTCTCTGCTTCTCTACCTATGCATGTGTCAGTGTGGATTCCTGGAGACTGATTTTGAGACAATCCAACACTATTTACTTTGATACTACCTATTTGTTTATATTATTTTTTTCCGGTCTGGGCCATTTTACAATGTTTCCTCCAGTTGTCTCTTTACTATCTTTGATGAGATAGTCCAGGTTCATCTAATATATTCGTGGTCTCAATCATGGTTCATTTACATTACAGATCTGGTTTGGCTTCAGTGGTCAGGCATGTCCTGGGCTTTCTTGAATCCATGTTGGTGCATTTGACTACAGTCACTGTGCTTGACACGTTCAGTTCAGTAGTTCTTTTCTGGGAGATTAACTGGGAACCTAGTATATTCATGGTGTCTTTCCTTTGGGTTCTTAGAACAACAAATGACAGGCTTGCCCTCCTCCCCATTATTTTCTGAGAAAGACATCACAACTCCCCCACCCCCATATTTGGGCATGAAGGTAAAGGGTTGATAGGGAGAATGAAGCTGATACAGGGCTATCCTCAGGACCCATAGAGCAACATATTCTAATTTCCATTCGCTGTTTTTCCTTCAAGTACACAGAGTGCCTCCTGGTCCTATTGGAATGAGCAAATTATCACCTAATGGGCTAAAGAAAGTGCCATAAACCCATTTGCTATGTTAGGATAAATCATTTGCAAAGTGTGGAGACAAAGAGAAGTGAGCATCTACATTTAGGTAGAAGAGGCTTTAGGATGATAAAAAGCTATGGAAGAAAATCACAAGGAACAATCTAAGTCATATAACGTTTTGGAGTTTCTGTTCATCTCATTCAACCAAAAACAAAACTGAAATAGGTAAGTGACATTTTGGGGGAAAATATTTGCAAAGCGAATGATGGGACTTGAGGCAGAGAATCGGTAAATTAATCAAGTTGAAAGCAGATTTGTCAACTAAATGAGTAAAGGGCATTAGTGAGGAAGCGGGATGGGAAATAAATGGAACGTCGGAGGAAGACACTCCGCTTCATTAGTCATAACACGATTCAAGGAGCTCGAAACGGTGGTTTTATTGATATAACTGGGAAATGCCTTGTTGGGCCACTATCCCAGTTTCCAGCTGTGTTGAAATGGGCACTTCAGTCATTACTGATAATTCTGTGTATTAGTGTCACCTTTCTGGAGGACACTTCTGCAATTAGAATCGAAAGGCTTCTTTATAAATGACCACGGTACCGGCTGCAGTGATTTCCCTCCTAGGTATTTACGTGAAGCAAAGGATCAGAGAGGCAGCAAGATGGCTGACAGGGCTACAGAGGAAGGAGCGAGTTCCTCAGTTCAGGGGGAGGCTGACCACTGGAGGCAAGGAGGATTCCCAGAGAGGGCTAGTTTCATGAGCAGTCCTGACATTCTATGAGATTTTATGAGTCTGTCACCTTTGGATAGAACGTAATATTCAAGGCTATAACGGTGACATAAGCTCTTTATTCATTACCTTGATAGGAAGAGCAGCTGGGGCTTAGCTAACACTTGTCCTGAACCCAGCGCTGTCAGAAGCACATTATACATACTAGATTAAGGAAGCTTTATGACATTCTGATGGCCATTTTTCTCCTCATTTTGTAGGTAAGAAAAGCAAGGCACAAAGAAATCAAATAGAGTCTCAAGGTCACATGGAAAACAAGTAGACAGAACAGGCTCTTACCATCCTGAAAGAAACGGAGATAGAAAAACAAAACCCAAAGGACAAAACACACACGACACAAACCAGAACAAACTAAACCAACCACACATGTCCCTCTCCTTGAGCTATCAGCCTACTGAAACAATGTTCCCCAAGAAATTGGATTCCACCAGAAGTCTCATGTTAGGGAAAGGAAATAGTGGAAGCCTGGTGCCGGTCAGAGGAGAGCTTGCCAGGGAGAGATGATTTCCCAGAGTTCTAATGACTGATCAGACCACCTTACAGGAGAGACAGGAGCTGAGACAAGAAACGATGAGTGATGGGCGGGACCTACACCTCATGTCTAGAACCTGAAGATGAACTTGGGGGGGGGTCGCTTCATTTCTCTATTTGCCTCTCTTCCCAGAGTGGCCACACTGAATAAACCTTTTCTCTCTGCCTTTCAGTATTGTCTGTTAAACTGGCATTTTGAAGATGAGCAGCTCAACCTCGTTTGTTGTGGTTGCAGACCCCAGGTTCTGACCCTGACAACAATAGTAACGAGGTTTTCAGCCCAGATGGCCATCTACACCTCTCAGGGTTATCTCCCTGGGAGAGCTGGCAGTCTAGTAAATTCTAAGTCTGTGTTTGGACCTGCCTTAGTTGATTTCCAAATGGTACCTGCTGTCCTCAGCCACTTGGTGATATCAATACTCATCCTCATTCACACAGGTCCTCTGATGTAATGAGGCTGGGTTTTCTCACAATAATGAACTCTCCGAGTTAGGCTCAGGCTCAGGGTCATGGCTCTGAGCTCAGCTGAGTTCTCCTCAGGATGTTATGGAGGATGGAGTATCAATGGGCATTTTCTAGAGTGGTAGAGCCAATAAAACATGTATTATTACACAAGAGATGTCATGGACTGGCTTACACAATTGGAGGGTAGACAGTCTTGAGGGAGTAAGGTGGAGAGCAACGGAGTGGACATTTAAGCTCGCCCTCTGGCTTTTGTGAACACGCACTGGTGGACTCGATGTGAGCAACTGTACACCACAGGTGCTCACACTCCACCCTTCTCCAGGACAGCAGAGAAACTCAGAGTCCATCGCAGGCTCCCTGTCTCTCTCCCCATCGTTCATTCTGTGTAAATGTCTATCTTCCCCCATCTCACCTCAAAATTCAAATTAAGGAGAATGACTCAGTGATATTCATGTTCTACAATGTTCCAGAGATCCCATTGTCATGCTTTTGTTCTCATTTCCCAGGCTTGTAAAAGGAGTTGAGAATTGTCCTGCTCTTTTTAAACGTAGGATTGGGCAAGGTCTGAGTTCTGATCTAAACAGGATGGTCTGGGGCTGACGACATGGTCAGTGGGTAATCAAGGGGCTCACTGACTGCTTGATGGCCTGGACTCAGTCTCCAGGGCACACTTAGCTGGAGAACAGTGACTCTGGCAAGCTGTACCCTGACCTCTACAGACACACAGTGGCAGGTGTGCACATATAATAATTACATACATAAGTAAACAAATCAATTTCAAAATTTAATAAATGGAATGATCATTGTGGACCAAAAAGGCCAGAACAATACTTAACCAAACCCGTGGGTCAATGGTATCCGTGTATCTGTGTGTTCCCACTAATGGAGTCAGGCCTTTGCCACTCTTGGTGAGCTCGTCTTTATTCATTGTCATAATCTGTGGTTAGCATAGTTGATGGTCCCCAAAAGTCCATATGTTAAAGGTTCAGGTCATAGTCCATGGTTCACTGTAGGTGCTATATATAATATACATGCACATGTGCACGCACATGCACGTGCGCACACACACACAAACACACACCTTATCTTAGAAGATATTGAGTGTTACTATAAAACATTGTGGGACAAAATGAAGACAGGGAATATTTCCAGGTAACATCACTTTCTTTCTTTTCATAAAAAATGTGACATAAATCACTGGATGATTTATTTCAGCTTAAAGCAGGATGGATTCGGAGTTATGAATTCTGCGTGATCTATGCAGGCAAATGAAACATAAATTCAAAGATGTGTCTGGAGTCCCCTCTCTGGCTTCTTTCTATTTGCTTTCTTTCTAGTCTTTTTCTCACTGGCTCAACGGGGGAGAACTGGAACCAAGAAAGGACTCGGAGGGTGGAGACACTTGCAGCCAAGCCTGACCACCTGGATTCAGCCCTCAACACCCACATGACAGGAGGAGAGAAACAACTCCTGCAAGCTGTCCTCTGACCTCCACATTCGCCTGATGACAACGTTCACACACACACACACACACACACACACACACACACACACACAGCAAAAAATTCAGTGATAATAAAATTAGCACTTTGTAGTAATATGGGCGGCGGCAGGGTTGCGTCCCCAAACACCCCAGCCGCCTGCCCTGCCCGGCTAGCTTTACCCAAAATAATTACACAGACACGGTATTCATTTAAACACTGCTTTGGCTCATTCCTATCTAGCCTCTTCTAGGCTAATTCTCACATATTAATTTAGCCCATTTTTAATCATCTGTGTAGCGCCCCTAGGTGCGCTTACCGGGAAGATTCTAGCCTAAGTCCATCCTGGGTCGGAGCTTCATCACGTGTGTCTGCCTGGGAGCTGGGCATGGCGTCTCTCTTGCGTCTGCTCCGGAGAGCAGAGCTGTAGAGTCTGACCTCACTTCCTCTTCCTCCCGGCATTCTGTTCTGTTTACTCCACCCACCTAAGGGTGGGCCTATCCAATGGGCCTAGCAGTTTCTTTATTGCTTAGCCAATGAAATCAACAGATTGATATGACACTCCCACATCAGCACTTTAAAGAAAAGTGAGAACTGCCTGGTCTAGGAAGGCTACGGATCTCCATGCATGTCTCTAGTAAGGCTATTGCTAAAAGTGAAGGTCCCTTCCAGCAGCCAATATAAGGTTGCTTATAGAAACATATATTCTAGACCCTCCAACAAAACGCAGCCAGCTGCCACCAAAACACCAGGTTCTGAGAATGGGAGAACTAGATGGCAGTGGTGCTTTTTGCTGTTTTGAGTTTTTATTAAAAAAACATTTAAAATGCATTTTACTTTTAATTATGTATATATGCATGCAGAGGCTGGGGCAGAGCATGTGCATGTGAGTGCAGGTGCATTGGAGGCCAGAGGGGTCACTAGATTCCCTGGAGCTGGAGTCACAGTTGGGTGTTACTTCTAGGGACCAAAGTCAGAGAAGTAGGAACTTCCTGTCTGCTGCTGGGTGTAAAGAATCATAATGATAACAACAACAACAACAACAATATCAAACTGGGGTCTTTATGTTCCTCCTTTTCCCATCCAAAGTCTCCACGGTGTCATCCCTTCCCTGGGAACTACAACTGTCCTCAAGGGTTCTTTTCTACCCTGCTTCTTCCCTGTTGGGTAGGACCCACTAGCTCCAAAGCCTAGCAACATGACATTCAAATCTTTACACACATAGTTGTTATAGACACAGGTCTGTGAACCATATATTTAGCCCTTATGAGCATGCTTGCTTTGCAGGGTCTCAGAGTTGTATCCAAAGACACCTGCCAGTCATAGAGAAGATGAAACATGCCGCTGTGAAGACCCGCAAGTGGACGCTAAGCTTTAAACCTCTCTGACCCAGGGATTCCCACCATGCTGTGAATGAACAGGTCCTAGACATGTGATTCTCAACTCCACCAATCGTTCCTCTGTGGTCCTTCTTCCTGGGTGGGGGCTCCAATACCTCTAACAGCTGTATGCTGTGAGGACCTCCACTGCCTGCAAATCTCAAGTTCTTGCAAGTGAAGGCCTGCATACTACTGCCACCTGGAGGCCATGCCTTTTTGATTGCTGGAACTCTAGATGCTTGCAGTCCAATTTCCCCATCCACCTCTCTCTCTTGTCTTCTTTTGTTTTTCTTATGCCCTTGAAAAGGTTAGAGAGCTTAATGAATTATTGAATATGCTTTTGGATATGTCTCTGAAAACATTTGTCGCTGTTGCCTTGTTTTAGAAATGCAATTTTTTGTCAATATTTCTGTTCCACGTGTGCAGAGAATCTTCCTACAGGGAGAAGAGCAAGATCACCAAGAAACGTAGCTGCTGGATTGGTAGTTAATCCACTGGTAAGGGTGATGCCGTGAGCTCAATTTAACCTACACAATTAAGAGACCTAGTAACACAGTAATATTGTAGAGACATTAGATGGGGGCTGGGGATGTATTGGAAATCTGAACTGCAGGTTGGGACGGTGGAGAATTCTGCACCTTTGTCCACTGAGGTTTTGCTAGAGAAATGAAAGTAAAGATTGTCCCAATGTACAAAAGTCTTCCTACAGCCTCTCCTCACATAGGGCTTGTTACAGATTGTTTCCCACTCGGGGTCTCAGCATAGAAACCCCACCTACGTGTGAAACAAGAGGAAACAGATGAAGAAAAATGCAGAGCCTGCACTTAGGTGTTTTGGGGATTGAGGTGGAGGGTGAAGCGTGTGGTCATTGAAGATTTCATTCTGACACCACCATCTGTCTTGACTCTTTGTTCTCTGAGCTGCACATTAAAAAGCCCGTGTGCTTATAAGTAGGGCATGGAGGAGAAGATGGTGGCATGTGACAGAGATAAAGACCGGGAAGCCTGGTGGGTGGGGTGAGGTGTTTGAATTTTGTTCTCATCAAAACGCAAGTCTCTGAAAGACTTCAACAGAGCAGAGGCGATGTCTGGTTGGTACTTTCAAATTTCCACTCTGGCTGCTCCATGAAGAACTGGCTGCAGAGTCATCAAGGACAAGAGTATATTGAAAAGCCTGGGAGACAATGCAGACATGGAGCTTTAGTTTGAGCCATCATGTTTCCTTTTGAGTTCTGGATCTTCTTCCTCCTTTCAGCTGCTGATAGTGAGGTTCTGCTGTGAGGAGTGAGTATCTGAAGCACAAATGTCTGCTAAGACATATACACAAATCAGCATCACAGGACTGAAGACTGGGTGTCCAGGAACAAAGAATGGAAGAATATGATCTATTCGCTGACTCAGCAGAGCAACCATCAGGCAAGGTGCATGCTCAGCTCCGAAGGAGCTATTCCAGAGCTCGTAGATGCAGAAGAGACTCTTACTGCGTTACCAGACTCCCAATCAAGTTCATGTGCAAAGCTCTATTAGGAGCTCCTGAAAAGTTGTCCGTTTCCCTCTTTTATTGTTTAGATCAGTGAGTCTCTTGAAGAGACAGAGAAGCTGAGATACATCCTGATTCAGATCTCTCTTCTCATCTTCTCCATCCTTGTCACACCCACGAATGCATCACAAACATACAAGCGGGTGTGGCAATAGAACAGACAAAACTCAACCCACAAAAATTTCAACACCTTTGATTCTCAGAGGTCTCTCTCCCTAGTGAGTAAAAGTTCAGAAGAGAACATTCCCTGATTAAGCTAGCTTTGCAGATGAATCCCAAGACACAGTGTTTCATTACACATGATAGATATTTCTTTTTAAAAAATAGTTACTTATTTTATGTGTATGGCTGTTTGCCTGCATATGTGTCTGTGTGCCACATGCCTGCAGTACCTGTAGAGGCTGGAAGAGGGAATGCGATGGCCTGGAAATGGAGTTACAAGTGTGAGCTGTCATGTGGGTGCTGGTTATTGAACCTAAGTCTTCTGCAAGAGCAGTCAGTGCTCTTAACTACCGAGCCAGCTTTCTAGCCCTTTGTAAATATTTCTGTATCACATGGGAATTTCAGGATGCTAATAATATGGGGGCAATTTCCTAACCTCAGATATCTCCCTCTACTGTATCCTTTCATTTGATCATGTATTTCTCTTTATGAATTTAAGCCCCTTGAGCTATCCGTAGAAATGCAGCCTGCACATCTGGCTCCCCGCATTCTGTTGGTTTTATTTCTTCATATTGTGGTCGGTGGTTGTTTTAGTTTCCTTTCTGCTAGTGTGATAAAACGTTCTGACTGAAAACAAGGGAGGAAAGGGCTTACTTCACCTCACACTTTCAAGTCACAGTCCATCACTGAGGGAAGTCAGGGCAGGGACTGCACCAGACACAATGCTTGCTGGTTCATTGGCAGGACCATGCTTAGCTCCCTTTCTTCCATATCTCAGGACTACCTGTATGGGGAATGGTGGAGCCCATGGTGGCCTGGACCATCTTACATCAATTAACAATTAAGACACACTCAATGACCAATTTGATGTGAGAAATTCCTTAATTGAGACTCCCTTTTCAGATGACCCTAGACCTGGTTTATAGCCAAGGCTAGCTAGGACAATAGTACATCTATATTATCACACGAACATATAAACATTTGTGGTGAATGTATGCATGTGGATGCCAAAAGTCGATGCTGACTGCCTTACTTAATCCCTCTTTACCTTATTTTCTGAGAGATAAGGTCTCTCACTGAAACCAGAGTTAACCAACTGGCTCGTCTAGCTGATCAATAAACTATAGGAGTCTACCTGTGTCTATCTCCACATTTCTGGGATTACAGGTATAACACCTAGCTTTTATATGGGCACTGGGAGCTGGACAGGGATACTCATGCTTGCATAGCAGGCACTTTGCTGACTGAGCCACCTCTGTCCCCTTTACAGTCTGTCTAAATGCTGGCATTACATGTGGCTACAGTATCTTGCTAACATTTTTGTGTCAGCGTTCTTGGTGTAGCTATCACCTGCTTTGTCATTTGGAAACTACCAGCAGAAGTGTTATTCTTACAGGTACCCAGGTCGATTTTTTTCTGGGGTCTGAACACATCAGACATGCAGAGCCTAGCACTGTACATAAAACCCATTGCTGTTTCACTCTAACAATGTATATCCATCTGACTGGAAAACATGAAGTTGGAAGTGGATATTTAAAAATGAGACATCTAAGAACTAAGTGAAGTCTTGGACTAATCTAAAGGAAATACCCAATAGGGACCATTCGAATTCCTAAATTGAGAGAATGTGGGCGGCTCATTGTACAAAAAAACACAGGGATAAATGACTCTTGGCTGGTCCCAAAGGGAAATCTGTCAGCAGAGCAATGATCTGGTCTTGAGTGGATGATTTCTCTGAGAGCAAAGCTCATGGGGTCGGAGCCTGAGAGTATGTCTAAAAATACTGAGAGAGTCTGGTGTCTGATCTGGAAAAGCAGCCCATTCAGATAAATTAACAGTGTTAAATTGTTTTCTGTTGGTGCTATGACAGTATGTGGAGGTGAGTGTTGGAGTTCCCTTTCTATTGCTGAGATAAAACACTGACAAAAGGCAATCAATCTGAAGGAGAAAAGGGTACGTTTTGGTTTGTACTTCCAAGTTACAGACCATCACTTGGGGAAGCCAGGCCAGGAGCTTGAAGCAGAAACCATGGAGAAATACTTCTGGACTCATTATTAACCAGCTTTTTTATAGTCCAGGATCACCTGCCCAGGGAATGGTGCTTCCCACAGTGGGCTGGGCACTCATGTCTCCATTATCAATCAAGACAACCCCCTAATATTTGCCTACAGGCCAATATTATTTGAGCAGTCCCCCAACTGAGACTCCCTACTCAGGCAAGTGGATAATTGATTAAGATCAACAACAGGAATAAGATTTTATTTCTACAGCTTTGCTGGCACCACTGGACAATTAAGAAATTACATGGTTCTACAAATTTCATATTGTTTTCTTATAACACTCTTTTATGTTCTGCTAAATTTATGAGTAATTAATTAATTAGTTAATTAATTAATTTGCTCAGAAACCTGGAATGACTAAGATCTCCATAGTGCAGTTTTCCATTTTTCTTGATTATTCCTTTGATTACATATTTTATGTAGAGTCTTAAACATAAGATGGTTTCCCTTACTTACACTCTGTCTGTAACCCACCACTTCCCTACCCCACATCTCTTGCAGTATTGAACCCCTGAGCCAGCAGATGCTTTCCCACTTCAAATTCCTTCCACTGTTAAAGGCTGTCCCTCCAGTATAGTGGCTTTCTTTACATCTTAATCCTGTTTGTTGTTAGAACAGTGTTGTCAGGCATTCATGTTCTCTTGTTATTTATTTAGGACCTAAAGTCTAAAGAAATAGGTTCCTACTTGTTGTTGAAGGCTGCTTGTTCATTCCCAGCTGCCCAGACTCCCAAAATAATCACACAGAAATCTATATTAATCAAATCACTGCTTGACCTACTAGCTCTAGCTTCTTATTGACTAGCTCTTACATCTTAAATTAATCCATGTCTATTCATCTGTATATTGTCACATGGCTGTGGCTTACCAGCAAGGTTCTGGCATATCTATCTCTGGACAGTGGCTGCATGGCTTCTCATTGACTCCACCTACTTTCTCTCTCTCTCTCTCTTCCAGCCTGGTTATATTCTGTTAAGCCATTGGCCAAAAGCAGCATCTTTATTAACCAATAAAAGCAATACATATACAGGACTTTCCACACCATTTCCCCCTTTTTTCTGACTAAATAAAAAGGAAGGTTTTAATTTTAACATAGTAAAATTACATGTAACAAGACAGGTATCGAGCAAAAATTACAGTTACAATATTTGTATCTACTTTATTTTATATAATAACTAAGGAAAATTATAATTATAACTATCTATTCTTCAACTCCATCAAAGACCCCCAAAAGTATAAAATATTACCTATGTTAACAGGAAGTGCATTGTAAGCAACTTCCAAAATTCTAGAATTGACAGAGACATTTTACTGCCTGGACAGTCACCCAAAGTTCTTCTGTAACATTGGGGAATCCAATCTTCAGCCTATAGGCCCAATAGTATCCAGCAGACTTTTCCATGAAGCAGGAAATATGAATATCTGTTCTGCCTTGTAATGGTAAAATCGATCAGTTGCTTTCTTCTGTGTCCTGCAGAATGTCTGGTAGACTCTTTCATGAAGCAAGAACACCAAAGGACTGTCTCATCTTCTTTAGGGAACTTAAGCAGTCCTTTACCTGTCCAGGTAAGAGCAGGTTCTTGCCCAAATGGCTAGCAAATTCTATAAGGAGCCTCTTCAAACCCATCTTCCTCTTGAAGTAATCGGTGCTGCCAGTAGATGTGTTTCATTGTCATGAAAGTTCTAAGTTCTTAAAACATTTTAAATTCCATATTCTGTAGTCTTTAAAAGGTTTGAAGAATAACTCTCTATCTGAAATATATCTCTTTACATCTAGAAAACTTAAATTACATGACTACAAGCTAGACTATTAAAGATGTTTATCTATTAACTGTATTTCTTAATTATACATTACATTTTTAAATAAACTGCGTAAACACAATACCTTAATAAAGAGCAGAAATATATATAGCAAAATTGGCCTTAAATTTGTATCAACAAATCAAGATCCACACCAATGCAAATCTCTATAGCATATCCTCCTTTAAATGTAAACAAACATTTATAAAAAATATTTAGGAATTCTCTTAAACTGCCTCCTGATGTTTATTGGGCAAAGTAATTTTTGGGGTATCCACAGAGACCTTTCAGGTGGTCTTGGTTTATCAAACTACATTAGTCTGGAGGAAATCCATAGGTTCTCATCTCCTGTGGAGACAAAAGCAAACCTCTTTTCCAAAGCAGCAAATCCTTAGATTCAAATTCTGAAGTCAAGATACCTCTAAGATATGTATGTTGATTTAGCTTAGGAGCCTATACAATGAAATTTCTCTCTGTACTTAGCTCCTTCACAGTCAAATAATTTAAAGAAAAACAATAAGATATATAATCTAGACTCTCTGTGCACATTCCATCTTTACATTGCTTATTTTTCTTACTTTATTACTTTTTCTACAAGTTATTTGGTTTCATTAAAGACTTTGTTTTATTTCAAAATGATTTACTTCTTTATAACTCTCTATATGCTTTTCTTCTCTCTCCTAAGCCTAGGTACATTTATCCAACACTGTGACTCATTTACAGGTCTTTTTGTTTTTAAATATAAATCTATCTTTGTTGTGTATCTGTAATTATTTTCTGACCAGAAACGTTTTTTTTAAATGGGTGTGGCTAGGGCCCTCCCTGCTTTGGAGAACTTGTCCAACTTGGAGGAGGTCTGTTCACCACCTCTGCGAACCATGCTCACAGTCTCATTTTCAGGTACACAGTGGGTCTATGTTGCTATTGAGCAAGATGTAGCACTCTGCTCACAAATCCCATTTAAATGCTCTGTAGCCAGATCTCTTGAAAGAGTCAGAGCCATTTGTGCTGGTGAACCAGTAAGCCTCAGTTTTTTTTTAAGAAGCCATGAAGATTTTTACTGTACCTCCTTTGCAAACAGAGCCTATCTTTAAAAAAAAAATACTGTTACTAAGAAGCTCTGCTTGGAACATATTTTTGTGGATCTAGAAACCTTAAAAAAAGCTTTCTTAGACTTTACATGGAAATTCTTCCTCCATGCTTTTCCACACCACGTAGTGAAGGGTAAAATTTTGCTCCCTGTTTCAGACATGTATGATCCTAGCATAGATGAAGATACCTTAATTTGAAGACAAGGCCTTTGTAGATGTCAAGATAAGACTAGGTCATTAAGGTGAGCTCTGATTGCTTACAGCGGGTGACAAGAACATGTTCGTAGGGTGTGTAGATATCTGCGCAGAAGATGATCTTGATGCAAGAATGGCACAATGGCGGTTTTCCTATTGTGGGAATTCTTGTGTATTCACAAACCAAAATGGAGCTATCCAGGGACCATTCAACTGACCTGGATCAGCCTCTAGGGAATTTACTGAGAAGAAATGGCTTTCATAAATAAATTAATTTAGCATGAAGAGCTAATTATTTCCCAGTAGGGAATGAAGGATTTTTAGAATATCCTACCTTAAATCACACTGAAATTGATGTTGTGGTGGTTGATATTGATTGCAAACTTGACAAAATTCTGTAGCACTCATCAAATCAACTCCTACTGGCAGACAAGGGCTCTCCAAGCACTCCATGGGCCTCCAGAATCTCTCTGGACCTCCTTTCTCTGTATCCTCTGCACTTGTCCTCCGCTGAGCTCTAGAAGGGAGATACCCTCTCCCTGATTTTTTCCTTCCTGTCATATGATGCTGTCTCAGTCAGTGCCCCGGGACAATTTTGGTGTCTGCCTTATTCACTTCTGTTCTCTCATGAACTTCTATCCTCTGTGACCTGTATTTAATACACTTGAAATTGTTTCATATATTTTTTTAGCTATTGTGCTTTATTGCTTTAGAATGATGAAACCATTTTCTATCTTTTTCTCCATAGAAAGCTCCTACAATTTATTTGAAGAAAGCAAAGTAACATTGTGATGCAGGATACTCAACACACACACATATATACACATGCACACATACATGCAAATACATACACACATACACAAACACACACATACACAATGCACATACACACATAATACATACATATATAATACATGCACACACAAGTCTAAACATTCCCCACTTCTTCCTTCAGTTCCCTTGTTAGTGGCTCCAACTGTGTTTCTGTATCACTACTTCACCATGTTATCATGCTCACCAGTGCACGTAGTACTTGCCAAGCGACAGCTCAGAAATAGGCAAACCTAGAGCTTTTATCTGCCCATTGAAAATTCTTTATAAGTCCTTATACATTTAATAACTAGAATTAAAAAGACTATAAAGGCAAAGTAAGTGGTTTGAAATAAAATACTTATATGTATTCCTAAAATATCAGGCTAAAATGCAGGTTGTGGAGTACATAGTTTTTCAGATAAAATGAGGATGCAGTATTTTGCCACAGCCTAGCAGAGGCTTTTAATTCTCTGTAATGGGCCGTATGAAAGTTGTAAATAAATAAAATTGTCATTTTAATTATTATTCTAGCTAATTTCTAAATTTTCTTATATCAGAGTCTTAGTTTCTCTCATTTCTATCTTTAATTTCACAGTACAGGTCATTGCATAGCCCTTGGCGTGTATTGGCGTCGTTTGTTGAATGGCTATATGAATGAGTCCATTAACTTACACTTTAGAAAAACATTAGTTTTTAAGTGGCTCTAAGAGGGAAAGACACCTGTCATAAATATCACCATCTGAAATCTACTTTTTCAAGAATAGGACAAAAGAGACACTTATTTTTCCCATAGTATCCCTTTATTTATTCAGAAAATAACATCCCAGGAATTAACTCCTCCTGTGTGGGCTTTATGGTGTATCATACATATGATGACATGAACATGGAATATTAATGTAATATGTTAGTGAAGACAAGAGTGTGAAAGCAATAAATCCAAGTGTTCTTATAAAAACAGAATTGGATGTGCAGAGAAACAGTGTCTGCAAAATCCTTTTGTTGTTTCTCTTCTTGAGATTGAGTCTCATGGAGAAGCCAAGATTGATCTTGAATCTACTATGTCAGTGTTTCACAACCTGTGGGCTGTGACCCCCCCCCCCCCCCAGATATCTACATTACAATTCACGACAATAGCAAAATTACAGTTGTGAAGTAGCAATGAAAATAATTTTATGGTTGGGGTCACCATCACACGAGAAATGGTACTAAAGGGTGGCAACATTTGGAAGGTTGAGAACCACTGCACTAGGTAGAGCAGATTTGTTCCCATTAGTAGGGAGGAGTGGCACAGGTGTTCCCAGGTTCTTGGTCTCTCATCCAAAGAATTGAAAACAAGGACTCACACATATTTACGAAAGAAGCATGGTAACTTTAATCAGAGCAAATGGTAGTACAGATTAAAGAGGGCTATACTGTCCAGATTAATAACAGGATGACTGAGGACCCTCAGCACCTCCTAGATATAGCCTGAGGTCTCTCTTTATTGGGATGAAGGGGAGCAGGAGTTGGTTACTTACTGAGAGGCATAGTTTGGACGGTTGTCAATTTCAATACAGATTATCTTATATAATCATTTTTCTACTATGACTGCCCCTATCCATAATATACTTCATTTTAATCATATAATACCCCTCCCCAATTTTACACATACATGAGAGAGTACATAGAAGATCATTCCTATAAGGTTGCTAGAGGACATAGGTTTGCATTAACTGCTCTTGCAACCAAATTAGTTCAGGTTGGATGGGTCCTTCTATTCTTCATAAACAGATAAATTGTGAATACACTTGAGTAGAAACTGTCTAACTGTGACGATTGTCATGGGGTGGAGAAATCTTTACTATTATTCAGAGATAGGGATATGTGTAGATGAATATAGATGAGGGTTTGGGGAATCTTAAGGTTGCTAGGTGCATTGTTCAGAGGTGTGTATGTGTGTGTGTGTGTGTGTATGTATGTATGTGTCTGCTTGTGTGTGTGTAGCATGTATAGCCAAATGAATGAGGCTGCCAAATGCATTGGCAGAAGAGTGGTGTGTTGTGCTTAACAGAATCCAAAACAGGGCCCCAGGCTAAGCTATCCCCGCTTGCTTACCTCATTCAAGTTGGCCTTAAATGCACAGTCCTCCTGTCTCTGCCTCCTGAGTGCAGGGATTATAGGCTTGTACCACTACATCTGACTGCAAGATCATGTTTCTACTTTCTTTTTAGGTGACCAGTATTAATTGTGTGTTATGAATTGATCATTAAAGTCAGCTTGAGAAATACTCCCATATTAAACCAATCACTCCCAAGTCTTTTCTTCTTCTTCTTCCCAAAAAAGGGAAAAAAGGAGGCCTGGTCCCATCTCCTGTAAATTCATTCCCTGCTTAGCGATCAGATAAGTGGAATCATAAGGAGTTGGCCTTTAGATTCCTGTGATCTCAAGGACTACATTAAGTAGCCAATTTAGATAGAAAGCACCATAGACAGAGACAGGCACACATTCTACGCTTTCCTTCATTCCTCTGGGTGGATTTCACCTATGCTTCTTGATTCCACTGAAGTAGAAACTAGAGTCTTTGAAATTTCCATTTCATTACCCAATAAAATCCACCTGCCGTCTGACATTTTTGCCATTTACTTACGGTGGAGGTGGCAAAGAGTACAGAAATGAGACAGCTTCCTAACTGTTCACTGCCCTGTGTAAGAGCAGCAGGGATCTTGATGACCCTATCTATTGCCTTCTCCTCTTTCTCCCTCTTCACTGTAATAGAGCACCAGGATTTTCTTTATTATCCATAAGTAGTGCAGGTTTCTTCTCAACTTTGACTTTTTCCCTTTTCTTACTAAAGATTTAGTGTGTGTGTGTGTGTGTGTGTGTGTGTGTGTGTGTGTGTGTGAATACAGTGTACACAAAGGCTCGAAGAGGGCTTCAGATCCTCTATGGAACTGGAGTCCTGCGAGCAGGTTCTCTGTAAGAGCTGAAAGTACTCCTAACCACCGAGCAATCTCTCCAGCCCCTTATTTTCCATTTTATTTTCCAAATTTTCTACTATGATTATACCCCAATTTTGTTATACCCCCTTTTTAAAATATTACTTGCATGAGAAAACTCTTTAGACTATCGAGTCAAGGCTGCAATTAATCTGTATCAAGAACAGTAATTTAAAACATTTTTAGGCATTTTTAATTCAAGAGTTCTCACCCCTATTGAGCGAAATCAACAGGGATTTCACATTATGTTGGATCTATTCTTATTTCATAGTTCCTCAGTATAAATAAATAACTTAAGCATTTGCCTGTGGAAGATACATGTGATGGCTAACTTTCTCAACTAGAAACAATTTAGGATCAAATGAAAAGAAACTCTCAATTAAGAACTGTTTTAATTGAGACATTGGCTTGAACTGTGGAGGACTGCAGAGGACTATTGAGTAACTGTCTTAAGGTAATTGACAGGGAAGGTCCATCCCACTGTAGGTAGCACCATTCTGTAGGTAAGGTTCCTGAACCGTAGAACAGTAGGGAAATATAGCTGAGCTCAACCAGGCAAGTGGGTGTGTATGCATTCATTTCTCCTTGACCTTAACTATGGATGTGATGTGACTAGCTGTTTGAAGTTCCTGCTCAGAAACAGACATGAAACTAGTACAATATGCTAGTATTTTTTATTGTCTTTGTAGTGAGAAATCATTTAAAAATAAAATTTCAGGCAAAGGCAGGTAGATTGCACTGAGTTTGAAGCCAGCATGGTCTACAAAGCAAGTTCCAGGGAAGCCAGGGCTGTTACACAGTCCTGTTACCCTATCTTGGAAAATGAAACAAAATAGAAAAAGGTCTAGCTATGTAAAGCTAAAACATTGTATAGGCATCTATACAAATATTTCATTAAAGCAAACTTCAGAACTCCAGCACGACTTAGGATCCCATCCAGACACCAGCTGTATCACAGAGAAAGATGGTGTCATTATCCTGGACCTAAAGCAAAACAAAACAACAATAGCAGAAACAGCTTTGCTATTCATTTCCCCCCTAAACCAAGACTCCAAACCATACCGTTCCAATTGTTCTATTCTTCCCTAATGGAAACTACTTGAAAACAACAAAATGCATTTTTTATTTTGCTAGAATTAAGTTAGTTAACACAATAGCTTGGCCCTAGTTGACAGGAAATCCCCTGTAGCTGGCAGAGGTCTGGTAAAATCCAACCTCCAGCTAAGTTCCATGATTGGCTTGTCACTATTGTCTGTAGGGGCTCAGGAAGTAGCACTCCTGGGATATACTTGCAAGCATGAAGTCCCAAGTTCCATTCTCAGAACTCATGTGAGAAACCTGGATGTGGAGTCATGAATTTATAATCCCAGCCCTGGGGAGGTAGCTATAGAAGGATCCTTGGGCTCACCGGCCAGCCACGCTAGACTTCTTGGCTAGAGTTTCAGAACACAAAGTGCCAATAACAGAAGAAAGCATCTGGAGTTGACCTCTGGTGTCTACATGCATGCATATACACAACACAGGCACACTCAAACATATGCATACACGTGCGTGCACACACAAAGCATCCTCACAAAACTTGTTTTTTCTTAATATTTTTCTGGACTCTGAGGTCAGTCATTTTCTTTTCTTCTTGAAAATCAGGAGGCATGTGAACAAAAAAGGCTTCTACATCAACAGATGTTACAGCAAGGATGGAACACAAGAAATGGACAGATTTCTTCTGGAATTCTTGGCTTTTGCTTTTAGCTGGCAAGCAGACATCCTTGGACACAAGAACTGGATTTTTCAGTTCAGAGCTTCAGCTGTGCTCCCTCTGTTCCAGGAATTTAGAACTTGACATCTTATTCTGTGATTTCTATGTAAAAGGTCATCTGTCTGCAGCCAGGGAAGCTGGGAGGAGGTGGTAATTACCAGATTAGTCCTGCGGCTTCCTGTGGTTGTGCAAAGCAGGATCCTGTCTCCTCTTTCTTGACATTCAAGGCATAAGACATAGAGACATCCAAGCTCCCACAACCAGTCTTGATCTATTTTATTACATGGGTGGAAAGACTGTTTTCTTATTCCTGTTAATGCGGAAAATTTATCCCAGCTAAGGAGTCAACAAAACCACTATTTATTTTTCAATTGTGGATGCTCATTTTTGCATTAAGAAAATGCCTTAGAGGGAGCAATAGACACACCCGATTGTGCTTCCTCCAGGATGACTTTGTGTAGCTTTCTCTCTCCTTGGAAACAAAGCTGTTAAACATGGACAAGGTTTCACACAAAAAAGTGACACGTTCATTCTTCAGGTTCCTAACCTCAATAAAACTGATTTCTCAGGCGCATTTACTTTCTATGAATTAATAATGAATTTTACAGAAATTCCCAGGCACAAGGCATTAATGAGATGATATGAAGAAGCCTAGTGAGGTAGAGACATTGGTCGGACAGACCTAATCTCTGGGGACCCAGTTTTCATCACCTGATGGAGAGAATAATGACCAGACCTCAGCCCCAGCACATGTGAGAATTAAATGGAAGGATAAACACAGATGCAGTACATCAATCTTGACTTTCCCATGTGGTTGAGATTGTCATAAACAATCAGTCCCACCACCACAACATCGGCTGCTTGTAATGAATATGATGAGCTGTCATCCCCCTTAAAATACTGTAAGCTTTTCCTGGCACTTTTTAAAAATTATTGTACTTTCAATTATTCATAGGGGTGTGTGTGTGTGTGTGTATGTGAGTGCAGTGTCTACAGGGGCCCGAAGAGGGCACTAGACTCTCCTGGAACTGGCATTGCACACACTTGTGAACTGTGCAGTGGATGGTATTGAGAACCCAACACTGGCTCTCTGCAGAATCCATACACACTCTGCATCACTGAACCAGCCTTCCAGCTCCACACATTTAAACAACAGGTGGGAGTCAATGAATGCTTTCATACTAGAGAACTAAAAAGTCATGTGGACACTGCTTACTTTTGGGCTCCTGCTTACACTGTTAATTTTGAACACGGAGCACAACGAAAAATCCTTACAGAACCTCTTCATAATTTTTACCCCAGGTAAAGGATATGAAAAATCTTAGCCCTGCCAGTCAGAAGAGTTGCTTCTTACATTCATTTGGCCTCCATAAGAAGAGGAAAGATATCACCTATGTTCCAATAATTTAGAAATTATTTGGTTATGATTCCAATAATGAATGAGGAGAGTATAAACCTGTAGTTGAGTTGCTTATCTTAGGGGCTAAACAGCCTCCCAAGAATACAGGACTTTCCTCTCTTGGCCTTGACTTTATACACAAATCTCAGAATGCAACCTGCCACATGTTATCCACTCAATGAGCCATTGATGACTTAAACAGCTCAAGGTTATTCAATCCCATTGTTACTACCAAGTTGGTGTAGAGCCCCACAGGGTGGGCATACTGTGAAGGCTCTCATGGGTGGGTCCATCCTGAGATAACAAAGAGTAGAACCTTACTTGACCATTTTTTTCTTTTGAATCAAGGTCTTACTATCTCTATGGATGACCTTGAACTCATAGAGATCCTCCTGTCTCTGCCTCCTGAATGCTAGGGTTAAAGGTGTATGTTAGTGCACCAGAGGAGCAGAACCATGGCTCTCAGAGGCAGAGGGGTACAGTTGCTTTCTCTTGGTATCTACAACTGGGAGACAGGGGACCTGTTTTTAGTAGGTTAAAAACAGAGATTTTGGCTAGTACACACCCAGGTAGAGCTTTCAAGAAATGCCTGTGGGGCTGAATCCATTTTACTTACTATTTGATGCCTCTCCATTTTCACTTCCTTCTGCCTTTTCCTCTACTTTCTTCCCTCTCTTCCTCATTTCTTGTATTTCCTATTTTTAAATTGTTCATCTTGTTCAACGTCTGTGCCTAAAGCACATTGATTTAGGTAATTTCAAAATGTTTACTCTAAACCATACTTGTGTGTGTATGATTGTATAAATTATGTTTAAAGTATAATTTTATTTTTTTATATTTCATATACATGTATCTATCTGAATAAATGTATCATATTTCATATGTGTGTGTGTGTGTGTGTGTGTGTGTGTGTGTATCTTGTCAGGATTTCTTTTGCTGTGAGGAGACACCATAAACATGACTACTCTTACAAGGAAAAAATGAGTTGAAGTGGCTTATAGTTTTAGAGGTTTAGTTCATTATCATCACGGTGGGATATGGTGGCAGATAGGTAGATATGGTGCTGGAGAAGGAGCTGAGTGATTTATATCTCTATCTGAAGACAACAGGAAATGGACTGCCTACCGCACTGAGTGTAGCCTTGAGTAAAGGAAAGCTCAAAGCCCACCCCCAGAGTGATGCACTTCCTCCAACTAGGCCACGTCCACTCCAACACAGCCATTCCCTTTGGGGTCCATTTTCTTTCAAACTACCACAATATGAAATTATCTTCTAACTCCTTTCATATCCCTCTCAAAGACCTCCCAATTTCAAGTCTCATTTTTTCATAACCCATTATTTACAATTAATGCTGTCCATATATGTATGGGAAGCAGCTGAGTATGCACAACCTACGAGAGGGAAAATCCTCTAAAAGAATTATTTTCTCTTACCTGGGGGAAAGCTATCAATTAACTGTCAATAGACCCCTCATTAAGGGGTGGGATCTGGAGGGATCCTCTCCTTTCTGTGACAGGATTGTTGTTACCTTGATCTTGTGTATTTCTTATCATTTTTGTTATAACCACTCCACCACTCAAAATAAAGTCTCTGTAATGTAAGAGACATTGTAAGACTCTGATCTGAGCTGCCTTCCTTTTTCTTGAGAGGCACAGGATGATGGCTAAATCCCCTAGTATACATGTGGGCTTCAACTGTAGTGATTACATTTCAATGAAGTTTAAACCAGTGAAGGGAAGGGGCAGTGTGTGAGTTGGTGGGGTCAAGGCTCCTCAACCTTTGTAATGCTAGTTGCTTAGAAAGTGTGTGACATGCACAGAATTTTACCTATTAAGTCAAAGCTCCCAGAAACCAGTAATTGCCCAGACTTCTCAGCAGGGTTTTCAATGCTCAGTCAGGTTAGAAACCAAAGAAAGGTTTTCCCAGAAGAGGAGGCTGTCTTCCCTCAGTGAGGCACCCTGACTGTTACTCCTGACCCCAAGGTTCTGCAGAGGGATTTCCTGCTGGTGTACAAGTTGGCTCTCTCTCTCTCAGATGAATTATACCTCAGTATAAATAGATCTCAGAACAATTACTTCAAGCACGTTTTTCACTGCATGAAAAATGATATAGACCCACTCTAAGAATTAACCAAAGGAAATCAAGCAATCATTTCCCAACTAAACTACTAATTACTGAAGGTAATAATGGCAAGCAAAACTTGGCCCAAGAAAGCTGTGGAGGGGGCTGGATAGTTCGTTTGGCAGTTAAGAGTACTGGCTGCTCTTGCAGAGGACCTGGGTTTGGTTCCTACAACTTACATGGTGAATTACAACCATTTGTAAGTCCAGATCCGGGGAATCTAATGCCCTCTTCTGACCTCTGAGGGCACTGCATGCACATGGTACACAGATGCACATACAAGCAACAGACCAGAAGACAGAGAACTTTTTTTTTCAAAGTTAAGAAAGTTACATAGAGCTGGGCAGTGGTGGCACAAGCCTTTAATCCCAGCACTCGGGAGGCAGAGGCAGGCAGGCGGATCTCTGTGAGTTTGAGGCCAGCCTGGTCTACAAGAGCTGGTTCCAGGACAGGAACCAAAAAGCTATGGAGAAACCCTGTCTCGAAAATCAAAAAAAAAGAAAGAAAGAAAGAAAGTTACGTAGAATTAAGGGCACCCACAGGATTGTTGTCTTCCACCGTATGTTTATTCTGTGTTAGAAACCAACCTAGGACTTTGTACAGTGCTACGCAGTCACCCACCACCTGAGCCGCATGCATTCCAAAATGGACACCATTTTCCTACACATAGTTTTATCTCAACATTTATTCATGAATTTCCTGTGTGGTAGGAACCTGTATCCCCACAGAGTTCTATGTCTCATCGGAAGTATGGTCTTGACAAAACAAATGGGAATGTGGTTCTTCACATGACTCCTTAAAACATGAATAGACAGAAAGGAAGGGGAATTGGCATACAGTTAACTTATGTGCCTGTCCTCAGTAAATGTGCCTGGGAGAATCATTACCAGATACCATCTTGAAATACTGGACTCTACATATTGCTGAAGCCAAGAAAGAATCTTGAGAGTAGAGTATGTTGCTTGCCTCACAGTTGAGTAAACAACTTGCAGTTGGAAGCTGTTCATTCGTTCCTGGAAGCTCAGACCCAAAATAATCACACAGAAACTATATTATTTAAAACAGTGCTTGGCCAATAGCTTAAGAATATTTTATATTTTGTCATGAGGCTTGTGGTTTACCGGTAAAGTTCCCCAGGCATTTGTGTCCTTCAGTGGCTGCTGCATAACATCTCACTGACTCCACTTACTCTCTCTCTCTTCTCCTCTGTTTGTATTTCCCATCTGGCTTTACTCTGCTAAGCCATTGACTGAAAACAGCTTTATTCATTAACCAATAAGAGCAACACATATACAGAAGGACTTCCCATACCATTTCCCCCTTTTTGTTTAAGAGAGAGAGAGAGAGAGAGAGAGAGAGAGAGAGAGAGAGAAGGCAGAGTTAGTGAGCAACACATATACAGAAGGACTTCCCACACCATTTCCCCCTTTTTGTTTAAGAGAGAGAGAGAAGGCAGAGTTAGTGAGAAGCCATTTAGCAGCTGCCAAAGGAGACAGATGCCTATTGGTAAACCACAAGCCTTGTGGTAAAATATAAAAATAATGAAAAGGGTTAATTTAAGATATAAGAGCTAGCTAGTGATATGCTTAAGCAATTGACCAAGCATTGTATTAAATAATATAGTTTCTGTGTAATTTTTTTTCAGATCTGAGCTGCCAGGAAGGAATGAGTAAACAGCCTCCAACTAGAGATTGGTGCCCAACAGATTGGGGCCAATGTGGCCAACAAAATCCACTTAAAATCTGATAGAGTTTGAGAAGGAATTCTAGATACAAAAAATATAGAATTTAACATAGCTTCTTGCTTTGTTTGTTGGCAACAAGCAAAGATGCAGCTCTTTTAAGAGTTTTCCTCACTAAGCTTTAATGGCAAGAACTGTACAGTTTCTTTAAGGAAAGGTTTCCTGGTTTGTGCTTATTATAGAAACAGCTTTGGCTTTTTTGGGGGGTTGATGCTCACCACCCACTTTCGGTCCAGATCCTTATGTGCCTATTCAGGGTCTGAAGGAAAGAAGCTGAGACCATGCCAGCAGTTCAGCACTCCCCACTGGGGCAGGCAGTAGAATTGGCTTTGGTAGGAGTGCACAGTCAGAAGAGCATGGTGGATTCCCACCACTATACACAGAGATATTTCCAGGCCGCACAGTGTGCTGCATAGAAGATTTAGTTTTTAACTCAGATAAAAAGGGTTTATGTGCTACACACCCAGAGTTGAGGTGGTAAGGACCATTCCCACTCAGCAGTCTTAGAGCAGGCATTGAACTACTTCTACCATATTGAAAACCTGAGAGAGGTGGAGCCAGCATCCAGAGCCACCACAGCCAAGCTGCTTACCATTATAAAAGTACTCCTGGTCATAAAATTATTGCAGATATGCAACAAAGACAAATCCAAGATGGAAAAGACCTCTAAATGGACCACAGTATTAAACAAATGTACATAGGATTGGGAGAAAGAAGAAAAAGAATATGGACAGTTATGAAAGGAAGTAAATGGTTATAAAAATAAAACAAAGTCTTTAAAGAGACAAAGTAGACACAGTTGTAGATTAAAGTAGTATAGAAAAATAACATAAAGATGGAAAGTATATAGTGAGTTTGGATTATGTATATTATTGTGTTTTCTTTGAATTTTTTGACTGTGAAGGAGCTAAGTATAGAGAGACATTTCATTGTACAAGCTGCTGAGCTAAACCAACATATACATTTTAAAGGTATCTTGACTTCAAAATTTGGCTCTAAGGATTTGTTATTTTGGAAAAGAGGTTCTGCTTTTGTTTTAGCAGAAGAGGAAAACCTGTGGATTCCTTCTATACTAATGTGGTTTGATGGACCAAGACTACCTGAAAGGTCTCTGTGAACCCCAAAATTACTTTGCCCAACTAAACACAGAAAGCAGTTTGGAGAAAACAACACACAAATTTCTAAATATTGTTTATAAATGTTTGTTTACATTTAAAGGAGGATATGCTATAGAGATTTGCATTGGTGTGGATCTTGGTTTATTGATACAAATTTAAGGTCAATTTTGTTATATGTATATTTCTGCTCTTGATTTAGATATTGTGTTTGTGTAGTTCTTTTAAAAATGTAAAATATAATTAAGAAATACAGTTAATAGATAACCATCTGTAATAGTTAAGCTTGTCATGTTATTTAGGTTTTCTAGATGTAAAGAGATATATTTCACATGGATAGTTATTCTTTAAACCTTTCAAAGACTACAGAATATAGCATATAAAATGTTTTGAGAAATTAAGACTTTTCTTGGCAATGAGACACATCTACTCCTGGTAGCACTAATCTACTTCAAGAGAAAGATGGACATTTAAGAGGCTCCTTATGGAGTTTGCTAGCCATTTGGGCAAGAAACTGCTCTTGCCTGGACTGCTTGATGTTATTCTGTACATGCAGGACTCACAGGTATAGGACTGTTGAACTTGCCTAAAGGTGAGACAGTCTTTTAGGGTTCCTGCTTCATGAAAGTCTGCCAGACATTCTGTAGGACACAGAAGAAAGCAACTGATGGACTTTGCCATTAAAAGGCATAAGAGAGCTTCAAATTTCTTGCTTCATGGAAATGCCTGTTGGATACAATGGGCCTGTAGCTGAAGATTGGATGCCCCAATGTTACAGAAGAACTTTAGTGACTGTCTAGGCAGCGATGTCCCTGTCAATTCTAGAGTTTGGGGAATTGTTTACAATGTACTTCCTGTTTACTTAGGTAATATTATATCCTTCGGGAGTATTTGATGGAGTTGAAAAATAGATAGTTGTAATTATAGTTTTTCTTAATATGATAAAAATAAAGTAGATATAAATATTGTAACTGTAATTCTTGCATGATACCTGTTTTGTTATATGTAATTTTACTATGTTAGATTTAAAACCTTCCTTTATATTTAGGAAGGGAGGTAATGTTGTATTCCCCTCTGTATACTATCAATGACAATTTTTAATAAAGAAACTACTTGTGCCTATGACAGGCCAAATAGAGCTATGGGGGAAAACTAAACTGAATCATGGGAAAAAGAAGGTAGAGTCAGTGAGATGCCATGTAGCTGCTGAAGGAGACAGATGGTGGGACTTTGCTGGTATACAGATTAATAGAGATGGGTTGATTTAATATGTTAGAGTGAGCTAGAAATATGCATTAGCTAATAGATCAAGCAGTGTTGTAATTAATGTAGTTTCTGAGTGATTATTTTGGGGGTCAGAAAATGAACGAGCAGCCTCTGACAACAACTAATGAGAATTCATGCTGCATATACAGTTGTTTATAGATAAAGATTATACCTCAAAGTTGAGATGATCAATCTCTTTTTAGAAAAAAAAATACCTTTTTTAAATCGCCAAACAAAATATTAGATGTTCTTAAGGTATTTTCAAAAAGAGAGTGCTTGAATTCCCCTCCTCTGTTTCTCCTCAGTCCCTTACTCCTTTATCTCATCACCACTGACAATGTCCTTTCTGATTTCTTTTTTAAAAGATTTATTTTATTTTAAATTATGTACTTGTGTCTAGGTGTGGTTTCGTGCACACAAGTGCAGTACCCACAGAAGCTAGAAGAGACCATCAGATCTCCCAAAAATAGAGTTACTGAAGGTTTTGAGCCACCTTGTGAGTGTTGGGTACCCAACCCATGTCCTCTGAAAGATCAGTCAGTGCTCTAAACTTCCATGTCATCTCTCCACCCCTACCCTTCTGTTTTCGTGTCAGGGCCACATATCGTTTTCCACAGCATTCATTATTTTATCCTCATTTGTGCTCTCTCTGTCTCTCACTCTTTCTTCATTTCTCTGCATTTATAATCCTTTATATACATACATATGTACATTTGTACACATACACACATATGAACATACATTCTTTTTTTAAATTTATTTATTTATTAAAGATTTCTGTCTCTTCCCCGCCGCCGCCTCCCATTTCCTTTCCCCTAACCCAATCAAGCCCCCATCCCTCGTCAGCCCAAAGAGTGATCAGGGTTCCCTGCCCTGTGGGAAGTCCAAGGACCACCCACCTCCATCCAGGTCTAGTAAGGTGAGCATCCAAACTGCCTAGGCTTCCCCAAAGCCAGTACGTGCAGTAGGATCAAAACCCAGTGCCATTGTTCTTGAGTTCTCAGTAGTCCTCATTGTTCGCTATGTTCAGCGAGTCCGGTTTTATCCCAGGCTTTTTCAGACCCAGGACAGCTGGCCTTGGTGAGTTCCCCGTAGAACATCCCCATTGTCTCAGTGTGTGGGTGCACCCCTCGTGGTCCTGAGTTCCTTGCTTGTGCTCTCTTTTCTTCTGCTCCTGATTTGGACCTTGAGATTTCTGTCCAGTGCTCCAATGTGGGTCTCTGTCTCCTGATGAAGGTTAATATTCAGGAGGATGCCTATATGGTTTTCTTTGGGTTCTTCTTATTTAGCTTCTCTAGGACCACGAATAATAGGCTCAATTCCTTTATTTATGGCTAGAAACCAAATATGAGTGAGTACATCCCATGTTCCTTTTTTTGGGTCTGACTTACCTCACTCAGGATAGTGTTTTCTGTTTCTATCCATTTGCACGCAAAATTCAAGAAGTCCTTGTTTTTTACTGCTGAGTAGTACTCTAATATGTATATATTCCATACTTTCTTCATCCATTCTTCCATTGAAGGGCATATAGGTTGTTTCCAGGTTCTGGCTATTACAAACAATACTGCTATGAACATAGCTGAGCATATACTTTTGCTGTATGATAGGGCCTCTCTTGGGTATATTCCCAAGAGTGGTATTGCTGGGTCCAGGGGTAGGTTGATCCCGAATTTCCTGAGAAACCTCCACAATGCTTTCCAAAGTGGTTGCACAAGTTTGCATTCCCACCAACAATGGGTGAGTGTACCCCTTTCTCCACAACCTTTCCAGCAAAGGCTATCGTTGGTGTTTTTTATTTTAGCCATTCTGACAGGTGTAAGATGGTATCTTAAAGTTGTCTTGATTTGCATTTCCCTGATTGCTAAGCAAGTTGAGCATGACCTTAAGTGTCTTTGGCCATTTGAGAGTACTCTGTTCAGCTTAGTGCCCCATTTTATAATTGGGTTGATTAGCCTTTTACGATCTAGTTTCTTGAGTTCTTTATATATTTTGGAGATCAGACCTTTGTCAGTTGTGGGGTTGGTGAAGATCTTCTCCCAGTCAGTGGGTTGCCTTTCTGACTTAGTGACAGTGTCCTTTTTTTTACAGAAGCTTTTCAGTCTCAGGAGGTCCCATTTATTCAATGAGGCCCTTAATGTCTGTGCTGCTGGGGTTATATGTAGGAAGTGGTCTCCTGTGCCCACATGTTGTAGCGTACTTCCCACTTTCTCTTCTATCAGGTTCAGTGTGTTAGGACTGATATTGAGGTCTTTAATCCACTTGGACTTGAGTTTTGTGTTTGGTGATAGATATGGATCTATTTTTATTCTTCCACAGATTGACATCCAGTTTTGCCAGCACCATTTGTTGAAGATGCTCTCTTTTTTCCATTGTACACTTTTAGCTACTTTATCGAAAATCAGGTGTTCATAGGTTTGTGGGTTAAAGTCAGGGTCTTCTATTCGATTCCATTGGTCGACTTCTCTGTTTTTATGCCAATACCAAGCTGTTTTCAATACTGTATCTCTGTAATAGAGTTTGAAGTCAGGGATGGTAATGCCTCCAGACGATCCTTTATTGTATAAGATTGTTTTGGCTATCCTGGGTTTTTTGTTTTTCCATATAAAATTGATTATTTTCTTCTCCAGATCTGTGAAGAATTTTGATGGGGATTGCATTGAATCTATAGATTGCTTTTGTTAGAATTGCCATTTTTACTATGTTGATCCTCCCAATCCAAGAGCAAGGGAGATCCTTCCATTTTCTGGTATCCTCTTCAATTTCTTTCTTCAAAGACTTAAAGTTCTTGTCAAATAGATTTTTCACTTCCTTGGTCAGAGTTACCTCAAGATATTTTATGCTATTTGTGGCTATCGTGAAAGGTGATGCTTCTCTGATTTCCCTCTCTGTTTCCTTATCCTTAGTGTATATGAAGGCAAGTGATTTTTTGGAGTTTATCTTGTATTCTGCCACATTGCTAAAGGTGTTTATCAGCTGTAGGAGTTCTTTGGTAGAGTTTTTGGGGTGGCTTATGTATACTATCATATCATCGGCAAATAATGAAAGCTTAAGTTTTTTTCTTTCCAATACGAATCCCCTTGATCCCCTTATGTTGTCTTATTGCTATTGCTAGAACTTCAAGCACTATATTGAAGAGGTATGGAGAGAGTGGACATCCTTGTCTTGTTCCTGATTTTAGTGGGATGGCTTTGAGTTTTTCTCCGTTTAATTTAATGTTAGCTGTCGGCTTGTTGTAAATAGCTTTTATTATATTTAGGTATGACCCTTGTATCCCTAATCTCTCCAAGACCTTTATCATAAAGTGGTGTTGAATTTTGTCGAATGCTTTTTCAGCATCTAATGAAATGATCATATGGTTTTTTTCTTTCAGTTTATTTATATGGTGGATTACATTGATAGATTTGCGTATGTTGAACCAGCCCTGCATCTCTGGGATGAAGCCTACTTGATCATAATGGATAATTTTTCTAATGTGTTCTTGGATTCGGTTTGCCAGTATTTTATTGAGAAGTTTTGCATCGATATTCATGAGTGAGATAGGCCTCTAATTCTCTTTCTTGGTTGGGTCTTTGTGTGGTTTTGGTATCAGGGTAACTGTAGCTTCATAAAAAAAATTTGGCAATGACTCTTCTGCTTCTATATTGTGAAATACATTAAGGAGTATAGGTATGAGCTCTTCTTGGAAGTTCTGGTAGAATTCTGCATTGAAATCATCTGGTCCTGGGCTTTTTTTTCAAAGGGAGATTTTTGATAACCATTTCCAATTCTTCATGACAAACAGGTCTATTTAGATCATTCACCTGGTCTTGGTTTAGCTTTGGTATATGGTACTTATTTTAAAAAAATGTCCATTTCTTTTGCATTTTCCAGTTTTGTGGCATACAGGCTTTTGTAGTAAGATCTAATGATTCTCTGAATTTCCTCTGTGTCTGTGGTTATGTCCCCCTTTTCATTTCTTATTTATTTGCATGTTCTCTCTCTGTTGTTTAATTAGTTTGAATAGGGGTTTGTCGATCTTGTTGATTTTCTCCAAGAACCAACTTTTTGTTTCATTGATTCTTTTCTGTATTTCTATTTTGTTGATTTCTGCCCTCAGTTTGATTATTTCCAGTCTTCTACTCCTCCTGGGCACGTCTGCTTCTTTTTTTTTTTCTAAAGCTTTCAGGTGTGCTGTTAAGTCCCCAATGTATGCTTTCTCCGTTTTCTTTAAGTGGGCACTTAGTGCTATGAACTTTCCTTTTAGCACTGCTTTCATCATGTCCCATAGGTTTGAGTATGTTGTCTCTTTATTTTCATTAAATTCGAGGAAGACTTTAATTTCTTCCTTGACCCAGGTGTGGTTCAGTAGTTGACTGTTCAGTTTCCATGAGTTTGTTGGCTTTCTGGGGGTAGCACTGTTGTTGCCTTCTAACTTTAATCCGTGGTGATCAGATAGGACACAGGTGGACACTGATATTTTTTTTGTATCTGTGGAGGTTTCCTTTGTTTCCAAGTATGTGGTCAATTTTTGAGAAGGTTCCATGAGCTGCAGAGAAGAAGGTATATTCTTTCCTATTTGGGTGGAGTGTTCTATAGATGTCTGTTAAGTCCATTTCTTCATTACCTCCAATAATTCTCTTAATTCTCTATTAGGTTTCTGTCTGATTGACCTGTCCATTGGAGAGAGAGGTGTATTGAAGTCTCCTACTACTAATGTGTGTGGTTTGATGTCTGCCTTGAGTTCTAATAATATTTCTTTTACATAAGTGGGTGCTTTTATATTAGGGGCGTAGATATTCAGGATTGAGACATCATCCTGATGAATTGTTCCTGTTATGAGTATAAAGTGTCCATCTCGATCTCTTCTGATTGATTTTAGTTTGAAGTCAGTTTTGTTAGAAATTAGTATGGACACACCTGCTTTTTTCTTAGGACCATTTTCTTGAAACACCTTTTCCCAACCCTTTACTCTGAGTAGATGCCTGTCTTTGTGGTTGATATGTGTTTCTTGCAAACAGCAGAATGTTGGATCCTGTTTTCGTATCCAATCTCTTAGCCTGTGCCTTTTTAAAGGTGAAGTGAGACCATTAATATTAAGTGATATTAATGACCAGTGGTTGTTTACTCCAGTTATTCTTATTGTTTTTGGTAGTAGAGTTTGTGTGTCTCCCTTCTTTGAATTGTGCTGGTGAAGGGTCGCTAGATACCTGAGTTATTGTAGGCAGTGTTGGCAATGTTCGATTCCTTGGGTTGCAATTTTCCTTCTATTACTTTCTTTAGGGCTGGATTTGTGGCTATGTATTATTTAAATTTGTTCTTATCCTGGAATGTCTTGTTTTCTCCATTGATAGTGAACAATAGCTTGGCTGGGTATAGTAGTTTGGGTTTGCATCCATGGTCTCTTAGTTTCTGAAGTACCTCTATCCAGGACCTTCTGGCTTTCATGGTTTCTATAGAGAAGTCAGGTGTAAGTCTGATCTGTTTACCTTTATAAGTTACTTGGCCTTTTTCCTTTGCAGCTCTTAATATTCTTTCTTTAACCTGTATATTTTGTGTTTTAATTATTATATGGCGAGGGGATGTTTTTCTTTGTTCCAGTCTGTTTGGTGTTCTGTATGCTTCTTGAATATTCAAAAGAATATCTTTCTTTATGTTGGGAAAGTTTTCTTCCATAATTTTGTTCAAAATATTTTCTGGGCCTTTGAGCTGTGACTTTTCTCCTTCTTCTATTCCTATTATTCTTAGGTTTGGTCTTTTTATTGTGTCCCATATTTCCTGAATGTTTTGTGATGAGAATTTGTTGGCTTTGCAGTTTTCTTTGATTTATTTATTTTCTCTATGGTGTCCTCAGAATCTGAGATTCTTTTATCTCTTGTATTCTATTAATTATGCTTGTTTCTGTAGGCTCTGCTCGTTGACCTAGATTTTCCATATCCAGCTGGTCCTCAGTTTGTGTTTCCTTCCTTGCTTCCATTTCAGTTTTCACTTCCCGAACTGTTTCAATTCCCTGTTTCATCGTTTTTTCTTAGTTTCTCAGGGTATCATGTACACATTTACTCATTTCTTCAAACTTTTTGTTATACTTCTCATCCATTTCTATAAGGGTATTTTTACATGTTGTTTAAGGGACTCTATTGCTTTCATAAAGTCATTTTTTTCCACTTCTTCTGTGTTAGGGTGTTCAAGTCCTTCTGTTGTAAGATCATTGGGTTCTGGTGCTTTCATGTTGTTTTTCAGAGTATTGGGTGAATTTTTGCCTTGGCACCTGCCCATCTCCTCCTATTGATGCTATCTAATCGGCCTTTTAAATCCTGATCAGGTTTCTCTGCTGGCCAGGGGCTCCTCTTATAAAATGCCCTTGCTCGGTTTCCTGGCTCCTGCCGGGTGCCAAGATCCCTCTCACCCCTCAGAAGGGTCTTCAGAAACCAGAAACAGGACCAGGCTCCCCGTTTGCCAGGGACCTGCCAACCAAAGGCCTACCTGTTTGATTTCATTGTAGTAGGGCGATCTGCTCTCGGTGTTGCGCACTGGTCCCTGCCGCCTGTAGCCTGCGTCGTCTGCCTGTACATACATTCTTACCTATGTACATTAAAACAAAAACCAAGAAACCACATATGTGAGATCACAGATTTTAGCTTTCTGAGTCTGGGTAACCTCATTTAATAACATTACTTTCTATATATCTGTCTATTTATGTGTAAACTGCACGATTTCATTTCCTCTTACAGCTGAGCATTGTACACATGTACCACATTGTGGTTATCCATTTAGCAGCTGATGGACCTCTAGGCTGGCCCCACATCCTCTCCATTATGATAAGGAACATGGGTCACCCTTGCATCTTAAATAGTTCCCTTGAGATGCAGATTTGCATCTAAGAATTTATTATCATCTTTTTGAAGGGATCTCACTCAGTGGCTCATGCCTCATTTGTCTGTAATCACCTGATGTGTGCTGAACAATGATGTTCTCTTGAAACCATGCAATATCACGGTGTGTGTGTGTGTGTAGAGTGTGTGTGTGTGTGTGTGTGTGTGTGTGTGTGTGTGTGTGTAAGAAAGAGAACAGTTTGCAGAAGTCACTTCTCTACTCTACAGAACACATCTTGGAGACTGAACCCAGGCTGTCAGTTTGGGCGACAAACACTTTTACTCACTGAGCCTTCTCATCAGCCCAAGTTCAATGATTTCTGTAGATCTCACATATGAGCAAGATCATAATGTATTTGTTTCTGTTCCTGGATTAATCCATCACAATATTCTTTAGATTTGTGACTATGGAAAATGATGACATTTCCTTGTTTTTTTTTGAAAGGTGTTGGATTAGCAACTATTCCATTGTATGTATGTCACATATTTTAAAAGTTTATTGACCTGTTGGTGTGCACTTAAGTTATAAAAGTTGGGTGATACAGTCTATTCTCCAAGAAATAATAAAGTGGAGATATTTGGCATGCTGATTTTATCTGTTTTGGTCTGCATCCAGAAATGTCATGGCTGGGTAATGTCTTAATTTTAGCATATTTTTTCTCAAAGATCTCTATCCATGTTTTCTGATATGTCTGGAGTAATTTGTAATGTCCCATTCTCTTTTATTGTTATAAAAGTTTATTATATTTTCTGTACTTAATACTTAATTTTCCATAATTCTGGTGATAAAAATCAGCTTTTAGATAAAGCCATGTTCCCCAACCCCATTCTGCTGTTGAAAGTAAATATGATAGAAAGCTAAACTCTCTGAGAATAAGCATTTTGGGAGTTTTGGAGTAAATTAATCCAGTTATATGATTTTATACATTTTCATGGAAACAAATTGCAGTTAAGTGACTGTCTCATTTGGGCAGGATTATCCCATAGTATCTACACATATAACAAAATTCAAGAAGATTTGAATGCTCACCAGCAATATGCTTTAAAAATGACTCTTAAAATGGGAAAATAGTAAAAGTCTTCTTAACTTATATTAACAGGTCATTAAAATGTGTTTTATGTGTTCTTAAAAGTATATATCAACCTCTACTTTTAATATGCCAAAAATATTTTAAGCCTGTAAAACCTCGTGGCTACAATTTATCTTCAAGGTCATGTTTTCTCCAGGCAGACTCACACTGACCTGATTTCTGTAATGTAATTTAATTCAGTGTTTTGAAACTCCAGCCACAGAGACCCAGCATGGCTACTGTGCTTCTTTAAAAGTCGGACGTCTTATCCTCAGAAATTGACTCACTGGAAGCATCTATATCCTTTCTTTTTCTCTCTTTTTCTTCTCTTCTCTTCTCTTCTCTTCTCTTCTCTTCTCTTCTCTTCTCTTCTCTTCCCTTTCCTTCTATTCCCTTCCCTTCTTTTCTCTTCTCTTTTCTTTTCTCTTCTTTCACCTTCCCTATCTATCTCTCCCTCTCTCTTATCTATTTGTTTTATTTTATGGTGTATGGATATTTTGCCTGAATGAATGTCTATGTACCACACTCATGCAGTACCTACAGAGACCAGAAGAGGGTGGCAGAATCCCTGAAACTGGAGTTACAAGCAGTTGAAAGCTGCCATGTAGATACTTGGAACAAGACACAGGTCCTCTACAAGAGCTGAGCCATCTTTTCAGGCCCTTCTTTGTTTTATGTTGTCTACAATGTTGTTGTGGTCAGAATGGGTTCTGACTCCTGTGTATAGGAGAATTCACACAATAGGTATTGGACATGGTGAAAAATTCCTCACTGCAAAGTCAAATAGAAATCTGCACAGACAAAGTTCCAAAGATCTGTCATATGGAAGCTAGGGGACAAAGTCCAAATTCAGCAGCATTGATTCCAGGTGCTTGGGATGAATGGGGAGCCCTGGGTAAGCCAAGAGCAATCTGGCAAGCACTCTACCACTGAACCATATGCTCAGCCCCAGAGATCAACATTAGTGCCAAGCTGTCTGTACAGACCCACTCCAACACATGCTCATGGTCCTGGCAGCACATGACTTCTGATCAAACTTCTACTCATTTCTAGAACAGTCCATGAAACCATTCCTTGCTGCCTGAGACTGTGATCCTTTCTCTTCTTAAGGCAGAGTTTCATCAGAACACACAGGTAAGACTACTGATGAAGACACCACACACTGTAATCAGGAATCTTCCTCCTTGTTGGCTTCTTTCATCGTCTACAAGGTGCTATACAGGTGACTGGAGTGGGGTGGAGAGTTATTGACAGTCTTCTGTGAACCCTCTGAGCTACAGTAATGACTTTCATGGAAAGTTAATGCCCTTAAGTGCAATAGTGGCATGATTGTTATATGAGTTACCACTCACTCTCCTATTGGACTTAAGGCCTACTTCATAAAAGGAAGCATTAATATGACCAGCAGAGCCCCCAGGACTAAATCTACTACTGTTTTGCTAAATGGCCAAAGCATCAAACTTCCCTTCTTAAATTTATCTCTGCTATACACAGATTATAGCAACTTTCATACTGCATCAGAGAAGTGGGTGGTGGTTAACACCAGAACTCACAACTGGGCAAAGTGCAGAGGGTAAGCATCCGTGGAGTGCTCAGCCACAGATGGGACACGTTTATCACACCTTGAGTGTCAGGGACCTCCAGGGACAAAGAAATGGAAAGAAGAGTGTAAGAGCCAACAGTTAGGGAGGACCAGAGGAGAACAGGGTCTTCTGGACAGGACGGGACAGCTAATATTCATGAGCTCACAGCAGCTATGGCTGCCTTCATGAAATCAAACCAGTCAACATTCCAACATGGCACAGGAAGAGGTTTTTGAGCCCTCACCCCTGACTGAGGAGCTATGGACTCCCCCAAAAGTTTTGGGGGAGTCTGTTTTCTTTAAGGGTGTGGCTCTGGTAGGTCAACCTTGTCCCATGGATGAATCTATAGACATGAGAATATGGACAGCACAAGCTGAATTAGTGAGCTTTAAAACCAAGACAGTGAAGTTGGCAGGGGTGTGGAGGAGTTAGAGACAGTGGTGGAAGGCGGTGAATATGATTGAAATACATTGTATAAATTTCTCAAGGAATTAATGAGACATTGTATTTAAAAAGGAAAGCTTTGCCCTTATAGCACTATTCATAAATCTCGGCAAGCCTGAGGTGTGATGAACAGATTTTGCATCGTTAAGTTTAAGCCACAGAGCAGTCAGCATCGTGTACAACCTTAGAGAATATTTGTCAAAGCGGCTCAGATCTGAGGTACCCTGGATAGCAATCTGAACAAGCCTGAAGTCAATGCGATTTTTCCTTTTATGTGACTACGTCGATTGTATCTGGTTTGATATGGAATTGAAAACAGCAACGACAAAGCAATTAGCTCTCATTTATAATGCAGTGTCTCACTATTACTCGGATCCCCATCCCCTGTGTCAAAGAGCTCATCTAGTTTTTTTGATAGACATCTTTTTCACGTTTTGGAGACGACCTCTTTCCAGGAGTGACAACTGGGATAGCATGGAGAAGAAATGGTTATTTGTGGAGCTAGTGACAGGGTTGTGATATAGTGGCAGCTTTGGTATATGACTATCCTCCATCCAAAGAGAACAAAGCTTTATCCAGGGTTGGCAAACCCATCTGACCCCCATATAATGGGAACCAAGCTGCTGCACCAGACTTCTCAACAGAAAGTGACAAGACATGCAAACGAGGACCCTAGGATCCAGAGTAGGTGAACTGGTTATGTCTCCTGTTGTATGAGATAGGTGGAGTTTCCCTATGACTCACACCATGCTAGGATCCATCAGTTAGGAACACCCATGGCCTTGAGGGTGCACACAAGCATTGGCCTTAGGAAATGGCATCTCTCCAAGAACCTGTGTGGTACAGCACTGACTCTCCAAGGCCATCTTCCTTGTGTCACTTCTCCCAACTCCCTGGAACATTTTCTAGGCTGATGTTTGCCCTGAAACATTTCAGATACAGAGTGGAGTAAAAAAAAAAAAAAACCTTTCTATTTGTTAGTTATAACCCATGCCCTGCAACTCTGGCTATTAACCATGGATTGGAGAACTAGATGGACTAGGAGTATCCTTGTCAACAAACAAAAGGGTCCAATGTATATACGAAGCCAGACAAGACTGCCTGCCAGCACTGACTAATAACAGAATTAAAGATAAATGAAATTAAAGAGGTTACTCCAAGTGCTATTCAGATAGAAACCACATTTGTTTGTCAATGGGGAGGTGTGACTTGGAGCTGCTCAGAGTTTTCCAGGCTCTGCTACAGGCACCAAGAGTTAGTATACTCAGTCCTGTCTTGCTCACTGGTGGGAACGTTGTATGAGCTTGGAGATTTGGGGTTTCCCAATTCCTATTAATATTATTAGATTCTCAATCAACATTCCCTTCAGTGGAGTCCATGAAAATATAGAGAAAGAAAATCCCTCTTAATAAGATAGAAACCAAATGTTGGGCTAAGGAGCCACCTCACCAGTACTGAGAATTACCAGCAAATGGATTTTTGTAAGATTAGTGGTCTTATCAGTTGTCTGCCTAATCTGTTTGGAGAGATGCTGAGAATGACATAGAAAGAGGCCTCAGATGCCCATGCATTCTTCAGATGATGGACCATGTTCTGTGTACTGCACAGAGCACCTCAAGACCCTACAAGCATGTCCTTAATCCGTGGGTGGCTGGAAGGTATGACATTAAAATGAGTGATCAGGGGAGAGAGGAGGAGGAGGTCAGGAATAAGCAGAAGTGGTTAACAGCTAAAACACTGGAAAATATTTTTATATGATTTGATTTTCAGATATTTGTTAATTAAGTTCCTTATATTAGTATTTAGGTGATGTTGTACCAAACCCATCAGGAATTTAGTCATTTAAAACATGACAAATTAAAGGCTGTGGATGCAGTCAGTTGGCAGAGTGCTTGCCTAGTGTGCATGAAGCTCTGGGTTCAATCCCTAGCACCACATAAACCGGGTCCAGTATTTGGGAGGTGGCGGCGGGAAAATCTGGAGTTCCAGGTCATTGTCAGCTGCATAGTGAGTTCTAGTCCAGCCTGTGATGTAAGCAACCTTGTCTAAAAAGGAAGTGGGTGGATAAAGAGATGGCTCAGTGGTTATTAATACTTATTGAGTTCCATTTGCCACACCGACATGATAGTTTATAATTATCTGTAACTCTAGCTCTGCAGTCATGTGCACATATAATTAAAAGTAAAATAAATTTAAAAGAAAAAGGCATTTTGACACTCTGTTTATGCTAAGCTCACCTTGATCACTCAAAATAACCTCTCCATTTTTATACCATTTAATTATTAGTCTTAATTCTATGTGATAACTCAATTCCCCTTCTCATGTAACATGTAGCCTATTTGTAAGTTTGTGATGTGTTCTGGAAATGGAGACATGGGTAACCATGGGTGTACTTTTCTACTAATCACACTCTTTCATTCATTCCTGTTCATTTCTCTTATTCCTCAATTATTGTTGACAGAGGTTTCTGTCCTACCTGATGTGGCAGCCATACAGCTCCAAAGAAACACACACAGGTCTTCATTAATTATAAACTGGTTGGCCTATTAGCTCAGGCTTCTTATTAACTCTGACATTCTACATTAATCCATAATTATTGTCTTTGTTAGCAGCGTGGCTTGGTACCTTTTATCAATGAGGCATTTTCATCTTGCTTTGTCTGTGTCTGGATGACAACTGCAGGCTGAGTCTTTTCTCTTCCCAGAATTCTCCTGTTCTCATTGTCCTGTCTCTACTTCCTGCCTGGCTACTAGCCAATCAGCATTTTATTAAAACAAAACAAGTGACAAGGTACAAGACCTTTGTCCCACAGAAAATTATTGGATGTTTGATTGTAGTAAAGACATAATTTATCTACTCATATCTAAACCTTTCTCACAGGGGCAAGAACTCTGTAAACCAAAGTGAAACAGACAGACATCCACAAGAGAACAATCCTCTGACCTTCATGACTAATTATAAAACCAATGCTATTGAAAGTTAATAATCTTATGTTTTCTAGCTTTAAAAATAATTGCTTTAAAGCTTCTGTAGAAAAATGCCTTTCTTTCCTAAATGCCTCATTAAGATTTTTATCTATTCTGGTTTTTCCTGTTTGCATTTAAATATTAGGATTCCTTAGGAATTTGCAATAAAAGTTAATGAGTTATAGGAAAGTTGATGGAAAACTGAAACGCTTTGCCATGTTTTAAAATTTTTATTGCATTTTATTTATCTATTTGTGTGTGTGTATGTGTGTATGTGTGTGTATGTGTGTATGTGTGTGTATGTGTGTGTATGTGTGTGTATGTGTGTGTGTATGTGTGTGTGTATGTGTGTGTGTATGTGTGTGTATGTGTATGTGTGTGTATGTGTGTATGTGTGTGTGTATGTGTGTGTATGTGTGTGTATGTGTGTGTGTATGTGTGTGTGTATGTGTGTGTGTATGTGTGTGTGTGTATGTGTATGTGTGTATGTGTGTGTATGTGTATGTGTGTGTGTATGTGTATGTGTGTATGTGTGTGTATGTGTATGTGTGTGTATGTGTATGTGTGTGTATGTATGTATGTGTGTGTGTATGTGTATGTGTGTGTATGTGTGTATGTGTGTGTGTGTGTGTATGTGTGTGTATGTGTGTGTGTGTGGATGCAGATGTGGGGAGTCTCCTTCCAGCCCACGTCCCAGGTTTAAATTCTGGTTATCAGTCTTGCTAGCAATCACATTAACCTACATAACCTTTAATGCTGGTTTCTCACTAGAATGATGTATGATGGGGGTGTTTCCAAACAGCAACTCTAGTGACCCTGAAATGTAGACAAAGGTAGCAGTCACGTAAAACCCCAGCTCTCACCTCAAAAGGGATAAGAGATGGTTGATTTTGGAGCCAAGTATGAATCACTATAGCCCAGGAACCGAGATTCTGGTTACCCGTGAATTTTATGTTCTGGTGTAATAACAGTTTAGTTTCATGTTGTTTTTACAGAAGCAGAACAAAGAAAACATAACTCAAGACACTTTCCAAATACTTTGATGGAAGCATCAGGGAGAGTTATAGAAAAGCAAGGGCATCTTAACGATGGACCGTAGATGTTTTCTGGTCATTGGAAAGTGGGGTCTGCTAAGTGAATGTATCTCAAAAAGATTTGCCTGGTAGTCACAAGGTGTTAGGTCAGACACAGAAGTGGGAAAGTATGGCTATTTAGGAGGCTCCTGATAGCCCAAGATGGCTATCCTGAAGTTATACTACGGAAAGACATAGGCTTCACAACACCAAAGAGCTCTTGGAACAATCTTGTCTAAATGATGGATCCATGAGTAACTTTTCCATACTTCCATCTTTAAATGTACAGAGATTTCTTTCTCCCCCACCACTCTCATAGCAGATTTAGTTTTCTGCAAACAAACCCACCCTTTGAGAAACAATTCTCTCTCTCTTCCTTTTATTGAGTCTTTGGCTCATTGACTCTTTTATTTTTATCTATTACTCTGGTGGGTTTATTTTTTAAGTGTTTCTCTGGCTTAGTTAAATCAATGAGCCTTTCCAAAATAAATTTTTGGCAGAGATTCTCATTATCACTATTAGACATCCATTAAAAAAAAATGAGGATCTGGAGAGATGGCTCATGGGCTAAGGGCATTTACTATTCTTGCAAGAGGACTGAGGTTGAGTTCCCATCACCCACATCCATCTATATCTTCAGTCTCAGGGGATCCAGCACTCTCTTCTGAACTCCATGGACACACACACACGGTGCATATACAGGCAAAATATACTTACACATAAAATAAAAGTAAATAAAAGTATTTTAAAAAGAAATATGATTTTTATACAAACAACTAATACTCTCCACAGACCATGAGAAATGGCCGGGATTAGGGACAGCATGATCCAAAAACAGGTTCCTTGAAGGACAGAAGGCAACACAAGAGCTCACTGAAATTACAAATATTTCGAGACTGATCCTCTTAATCCCATGCAAGGCCACAGCTAACACAGTCCTCTTTGGCATCACCCAGATCCCCTGCTCTGCCATAGAATGTTTTTAGCATTAAATATTGAAAAGTCCTGCCAAGAAACTAAATGCATGGGAGCATGGGGTAAGGGGTGGAGGTGGGGTGACAGGGGTGGCAGGTTCTTATATTATGGTGGTCATTTACTTTAGAACATGGACTTAGGGGCTGTCATTAATATGGTTAATCATGAAATTCCATAAAAGTGAAATTTCAGGACAAAATAAACTGTGACTTCCAGAAGAAGTAAGAGGATAGTAGCCCTTGCTTTTCTTACCGTTTATCGCGTTGGTCAACATTCTTGCAAACAGTGAAAAGTAGATGATGAGCAAAGCAGGCTGCCTGTAAGAGCACACAGCCCTGAGCTCTGAGGCATCCTTTAGTCGCTGGGTCTCAGGAATGGATTTCAGTTGAGGTCAAAGGTTATGGCTACTAGTTGCAAACTAATCTGCTACTTCGTACACACGTAGGTAGCTCTGTCCTGCTCTGTGAGAACCAGCGACGTGCAGGTAAGTGCTAAGCATGCATTGGCTTGGTCAATGTTGCTTAGTAACACCCAGCCTTGGGGTACTTGGGATCCCAGAGGGTCAGAAGCGGAATCACTGCAAAGGTCTGTCTGCTTGGACACGCATTTCCTGGGTCAATGTCACAAATGTCTAACAAGGAGAAGGGCAGGCCTTATGGTCTTCCCACAGATAAAACCTGCTCCAGCTCTCATTTACCCCGACCTACAAGGAACAGCTGTCACCAGTTAGGTTCTAATTTTGCTGAAATCAATTTGTTTTTGTCCTGGTTAGCTTTGATTGTCAAATTGATACAATCTAGTCTTATCTGGAAAGCAAATCTCAGTTGAGGGTTTGTCTATATCAGACTAGTTCATGGGCATGTGTGGTGCTTTGGAAGAAAATGGCCCCCAAAGGGGGTGGTGTTATTAGGAGGTGTGGCCTTATTGAAGGAAGTGTGCACTCTGAGGGAAGGCCTTGAGGTCTCTTTTGCTCACTCTTCCCTCAGTATGACTGTCAGCTGACTTGCTGCTGCCTGCAAGATGTAGCACTCTTAGCTCCAACACCACATCTGCCTGCATGCTGCCATGTTTCCTGCTATGATGATAATGGATTGAACCTCTGAAACTGTAAGCCAGTCATCCCAATTAAACGTTTTCTTTATACGTGCTGCCATGACCATGCTGTCTCTTCAAAGCAATAAAAACCCAAACTAAGACAGCGTATCTGCAGGAGATTGTCTTGACTGTTAATTGATGTAGGAGGGTCCAGCCCACTGTGGGCAGCAGCATCCTTAGGCAGGTGGGTCTGAGTTTTATTTAAAAAGTCTGAGTACTAGTCTGCCTGTGTACCAGCAAGCAGCATCCCCTATGGTTCCTATTGTTCTTCTTTGTCTGTGAAGTGAGTTCCTTGGTTAGAGGTCATACTGTGTGGAACAGCAAGCAGGGCAGTGGTCAGATTCCTGTGTCCAAGTTCCTGCTGCGACTTCCTTCAGTGGGGGCCTAGATCCCGTAAGATGAAGTTAACCCTTTCCTCCACTAAGTGGCTTTTCTCGGGGTGTTTGTCACAGCAGCAGAATGTGACCAGGGCAGTCTCCTCACCTGCAAAACTGTGCAATAACTGAAAACTTTTAAATCATTTCTATGTTGTTTGTTTACTGCATGTGTGTTTATGTATGTACGTGGGAGCAAACATGCTGAGGTAAGAAGACAACATGTGAGGGTGGCTTTTCTCCTTCTACCATGGATCCCTGGGATCAGACTCACGCGTGGCCAGCAAGAGCTTCATCTGCTGAGCCATCTTGCCAGTACTCAGCGGCTCTTCTAAGTATCTGTGAACTGTGAATGTAGTAATCTACTGCAGTCATGCTAAGAAATTAAATCAAGTGTCCTCTACCTCATAGGACTGTCATGGAAAATTATGCATGCATGCATGCATGCATGCTTGCTTCACAGGACTGAGTCTCATGGTACCCCCCTCCCCCCACTACTTAGCCATGATAGCTAGTTACTAAGCTGAGGATTGAGGTGGTATTCTTACAGACATTGTACAGTGCCTAGCACATTGGAGGTCCCAGGTAAAGTGTATTACTGATAAAAAGAGCTATTGTAAGAACTGTAAGAGATAACAACAGTGTTACTGTCGGTATCTTCCACCCTTTGGAAAAATTTCCGCAGATCATATCAGGACATCTGGGGGCTAGAGAGATGGCTGAGTGCTAAACAGTATGTATTGCTCTTGGAGAGGACTTGAGTTTGGATCCCAGCACCCAAATGAGGCAGCTCACCACCGCCTCTAACTCCACCTCGAGAGAAATCGCTGCACTCATATGCCTATACCTGCTTTCCTACAGACAAATAAATGAGAATAAAATAGAACTTTAAGAAAAAGAGGGAGAACTTTTTCTGGGAAGCAATTATAGGTTTAAAGAGAATGCTGTAAATGAGGTGAATTGTAGAAGGCAAAAGAAAGGTCAGATTGTTTTCCGTGTGTACCTTCCAAATACTGGGACTTGCCTTCTGAAATAGATTTAGGAACTTTCTCCTCTGGAACTGTTTAAGGATGTCCCCTGCACATGGGTAAGGGAACATTAGTTGAGGTTGGGGCCGCTAGGGCAGGCTCAGTGACCCAAGCCTTGCCCTTCACAAATGGTGTCGCACTATAAAAACACACAGTAACATTTTTGAATGTCAAGCCAAGCGAGGAGTCTGACCCGAGAACATTTGCTTTCCTGCAGCTAAATAATTAATTCTTACAGTGCCTAGCACACAGCATGATCACCCTCCTCATCTACCTTTGCATAATTCAAAACCCTCTGCAGCAGCCACCGTGTCCTGCCTAGTCCCTGCGCACACAAGTTTTGATTCTTATTAGTTGCTTGAGCTCATGAATTTAGTCAGAACAATATGTACATTGCCAAGCAAGGATGAATCAGTATTTAATGGAGCCTAAAATTACTTTGTCTGTAAAGCTCCACACGAGGACACATTTATCCTGGTCGTTCTACCTACCCACTGTGTGTGCCCCAAACTGACTTTCAACAAGGTGCCAGTGGTTGGAATGGGGAGACTCGGGATGCTTGCCTCTTATGTGATACATTATCCTCATGGCCCTTTCTTTTTACTCATAGATGCAATTAAATAATTAATTGATGGGGTTGGGGAAGTGTCTTGATGGGTAAAGTATCTGCTATGCCCTGTCTATTTCTTCCTCCTTCACACACACTCTTTTCTCTGATCACTTTACTTTCATAAAGGTCTAAGGATTTTTGGGGTGACTTGAACTTGAGACTGTTTTTTTTAATTATTTTTATTTTTAAGTGCTGCGTCTCTTGCCAGCTCCGAGACTCAAGGATGACTTTCCTGGAAGTCATCCTTTGGAATGGAGCTCTCCAGGGCGATGTAGCTCCCCTTTCCCAAGACCTGTTGAAAGATCAGAAGCCGAGTGCTGCACGAAGGAAAAAAGCAGCTTTCATTTCAAAGGAAGGAAAGACATAGTTTATTCTGGAACATAAGATACATTGTAATCAGCCTCCAGACCTGCAATATGCCAACCTCTCCAGGTCACTGAGTTTCTAATCTGTCAATCAGTCTTTGCAGATGCAGCTCTGTAGGAATACTCGTTCACAGTTCCCCCGGTAGGCTCAACACCACATTTTGTGAGGTCCTGGGTCATGATCACTCATGTTTGGTTCCAGAATAAACTGTGTGTCTTTTAGTCCTCTCTGGGGAGAACTGTTTTTTTTTTTTTATTATTTATTTTCATAGGCAGTTGGTACCCCTTCCAATTTGCAAAGGTGCCATCTGGGTAAAGGAATAGGTGTATTTTCTCTCCGAATAAATCCATCTAGCTGGAATAGATGGCCATCCTGGAGAACACAGTGAAACTGCCTATAATAAAGAGTACCTAGAGAATAGGTGAGCAGTGGGCTGGACTTACCTAACTCTGAGAAGGTGTGGCTTCTCTGAGAAGGTTCTCTGGGACACACATCAGGTACCACTTGATGTCAGTCAGCGTTCTCCCTTCAGCCTCTGCAAGGAGGTTTCGAGAACCAGGCAGGATCTTATTTTTAATGATATTACCCACATCTTAGCTTACAATAGGTTAAACTTAAAGATAGCACAATAGAACACAGAATATTGGCTGGCTAGTGGTAGAGATGAATTCTAAGATAGAAGGATGCCCAGCCAGGCTTGAATGGTGGTGTCCCACTGTAACTAGCTTGTTTGGCAGAAGTGCAAAGATTCTGAAGAGACATCTTCCCCTCTTGGGCTGTCAGACTATGGAAATAATGGATCAAAAGAAATTGGAGCTCCCCCGGGGTTATGCTGCTGGAAGAGGGAAAAACTGAAAGCCTTGGGGACATTTGGGGAAGAGCTTGTCATGTCCTGGAGAAAGATTGTTAGCTAGTCAGATGATCTTGTATGAGAGACTTGGGGATGGGACAGCGGTGGCAGGGTCTACCCTTTACTAGACCGTTTTATCATGTACAGATTTTGCTTTCTGCTTAAACTTTGTTTTCATGTCAGGACCCCTTAGATGGACTTGGGACAATTGCTAGGACTCTTTGCCTCTCTTTCCAATGGTCATATGGAATAAATCTCCCTTGTTTACTTTTCAGTATAAATTTGGCTACTTTAATTGCCTTATGGAGGACAAGGGTCAACTGTGGCTTGTTGGGGCACAGTCTGTGACCCCTAAGTCCAGTGACATCACCCTCAGTTATTCACATCCTAGTGTTTGACTTTGGCTCTTTGGCAAAAGGAGATGGGGAGTGTATTTCTACCACTGTGGATTTTCTAAGACGTCATGGAGATTCAATCTACATTTAATTAATAAGAACCAAAAAGAAGTTGGAAGGATGATGCAATTGTTATGGATCTTCTAAAATATACAAACATGGGGAGGTAGATTAAACATAAAAGCATGCCCTACATCCCCATCAAATACACAGCCACTGCAGAATATGGTGTAAAGATGAGAATTTATAATGAAACTTACTCTAACTGCCTTACCCTTCTTTATTCCTAATTTATAGAAGGGGTGCAGGGAGTTTCATGACCTTGAATGATAATGTCACTGCCTCCATAACAATGATGGGCCTTCAGTGATGCCCCTAAGTAAAAGAGCCCATTTCCTTGTAGGTATTAGAACTGTTGTTATTATTATTATTAATATTATTGCTGTTGTTGTTATTTAATTTTTATCATATGATATATTTTGATCATATTCTTTTATATCTCCCAAAATTCTTCCAGATCTTCCTCACTTCTTTATCTACTCAACTTCATGCCCCCCCATCTTTAAAACTGTGGTTCTCAACACGTGGGTCACAACTATCCCTTTGAGGTTAACTACCCTTTCACAGGGTTACCTAAGACCATCAGAAAACACAGACATTTACATTATAATTCATCACAGCAGCACAATTACAGTTATGAAGAAGCAACAAAAATAATTTAATAGTTGGGGTCACAACATGACAAACTGTATTAAAGGGTTGCAGTTTTAGGAAGGCTGAGAATCACTGCTCTAAAAAACAAACCAAATCAAAACAAAATAACATAAAATTGAAACAATGAAAAAAAAACCCACCAAATCAAAACAAAATAAAAAAAAAGACCAAAACCCAAAAGCAATTGTTTTGCATTGGCCAACTACTCCTGAGCATGAAGCCCACCTAGAGTCTGCTTGATGTATCCGACGATTTTTCATTGGAAGAAAAAAAAGATTTTGCCTGCCTGTCTTTGTTAGGGTTTCTAATACTGGGAAGAGATTCCATGACCGCAACAACTCTTAGCAAGGAAAACATTTCATCGAAGCTGACTTACAGTACAGAGGTTTGGTTCATTATCATCATGACGCTGAGAACAAGGCAAGCATGGTGCTGGAGAAGAAGCTGAGGCTTCTACATTTTTATCTGAAAGCAACAGGAAGTGAACTGTGCCCCACACTGGGTGTAGTTTGAACGTTTGAGACCTCAAAACCCACCCCCACAGTGACACATCTCTTTCAATAAGGCCACACCTACTCCAAAAAGGCCACACCTCCCAATAGTGCTACTCTCTATATAGGAAGGATTCAAACATACGAGTATACGGGGGCCATACCTATTCAAACCACCACACTCCCCTAGTAGATAGCACTTATACACAACTTCTTTGTTAGGAGTGGGGCATTGCATCCACTTTCCCTTTTCAGGGCATTTTGTTTAGCTTGATCCTGTGCAGGTCAGTGTGTTGTCCAATACTCATCAGAGAAATGTCTTGCAATAGATGGGCATTAACACAGAGATCCACAAGTGGACAGAATGCAGAGAGTGAGAGTTTGGAGCATTCAGCCCCAAATGGGATGTTAATCGAAACCTTCCCCTCAAGGCTAAGGGATTCACAGCCTAGCATCTAATACCCAACTGTTGCAACATTGAACAGAAAAGGAAACATCCCAGTGTGCTGGTGATAATTATTCTCAAGAGAGTGGGTGGGTGGTGGTACCTAGCAAAAAGTTGCCATGCAGGCTGTTCCTAGGTGAGCCTCTTACTCATGAGGTTTGCTTGGCTTTATTTTGTCAGTAGTGGGGCTCTCATGATCTGGGTCTGCTCTGGTTTATTCAGTCAATCGTGTATCACTGCTGATTGATAGTTACTCTGCAGGTGATTGATGATGAGAAATAATAAAATACAAAACTTTCTTTCTGATTTGTGAGTTTTAATTTTTTGCCCCCATGTATTTTTATCTCTTGTCAATTGTTTGTTTGGCTTTGAAAATAAACAGTATCAGTTGGGGACTTGGAGAAGCTATTTTGAAAGCAGGTTTGGCAAGCTGGACATGGTTCCTCACCCTTGCAATCCCAGCACCATCCTCACATCTCCCTTTCCACTTCTCCAGCTCTGACCCTACTGTTGACCTCCGACCCCTCTTGCACTTATAAGGACCCTGGAGCATGCATGTTCTATTTCTCTGTCAACTCAAAAGTCAGAAAACATTTCAACAAAGTGACTTTAGATTACAATCACCACGGGGCTTCAGGAAATGAAAGGTAGATATCATGGTACAAGCTTGTCCTCCATCACTTGGAAGATGGAAGCAAGGCACTAGGAAGTTAACGCCTGTCTGGGCTATATAGTGAGCTAGAACTCAAGTGGGGCTCAGCTCTAGTTACAGAGAAAAAAGGAAGAAAAGAAGGAGGGAGGATGGAAAGAGAAAAGAGGAACAAGAGGAAATTGATTGTTTTTTGTTATTCTCATCACTTCTGATATAATACTTAAATTTTTTCTCTCAGAATCCTGGGTGGGCTATTTTCTAAACATTTATGACAACCAGAGAAGAAATATGGAGATAAATACAACATATTTCTGTATTGTTTTTTTAACTTGGCAGCATCTTCCAAATTAATGACAAGTCAATAGATAAAATTGCCAATGAGTTTATGGGCTATTGTTAGCTTTACATAAAAGCAGACAATGTTCAATAAAAGACCAGTGCATGGCTTGTGATCTGACACAGTTCTAGGAAATCCAACGCCCTAATGAAGTCAGTTAGAATTAAGAAGGGCAAAATAAGCAAAGAAAAAACTCACAAAAATGAAAACAAAATTAAAATTTGTCATGAGTGTAAAATGGATCTCAGACATCCTTAGGAACTTCAGGACAATCTTAGGAACTGAAGGGAATCCAGGGATTAATAGTAATTTCTCAGCTTTCCATTCCTGGAAAAGGGTTCCAGAAAATGTAAATGCCAGGCTATGAGGCTGGAGACAACTTCTATGTACAAGAAGGAAGTGAGGATTCGTGCTTAGGGAAATACTCGTTTGGGATGTGTACCCACCTTCTCCAAGATCCTCAAAACCTCCATCTCAGAATGCCTGAGTGACTTTTCCTGCTTTTCCTGTTGCTGGGATATAATATCAAAAAGAAAATCCCCAATAACAACAAGAGGAAGGAGGACTTTATTTTGGTTTACAGAAAGAGGGCACAGCCCATCATGGTGGGGATGTCATGGTGACAGTAGCAGGAGGCAGCTGGATACACAGCATCCATAATCAGGAAGCAGAGAGAGATGGATGCTGGTGCTCATTACACTTTCTCCTTTGTGTTCAGTCCAGGACCCCAGCCTAGGGAATGGTGCCACCCAAACTCAGAGCAGTCTTCTCACCTCGATTAACCCAGTAAATCTAATCCTTTACAGGTATGGTCAGTAGCTATCCTGGTCTAGATGATCACTCACGATCTTGGCAGAGGCTAGTCTAATCTCAATAATCCCTCACTGACATGCCTGGGGTCTAACCTGATTTCAACAACCCTTCACAGGCATGGCCAAAGGCTCACCTACTTGATCATGTCGGGTTGACATTCAAATAGCAACAGAGCTGTGGTTAAATAAGGTTAGACCATCTCAATGCTGTCCTGACCTTCAACTCCTCAGATCTGCTTCCGCTTCTGAAAGCGAAGACAGCCTCTGCCTGCTTCCTTGCTATCAGGATGTCAGCTTTGATATTTATTATTCTATTTAGACTCATTAGTGTCCATTAATTGTTTAGAGTGCTTTCTCAAAGTCATTACCCGAACTCTTCCAGCTCATCCTGTGATGTTTCCAATTAATCCTCTAACAAATCTCTTTGTACGGCAACAGGCATGTGTCAGTTAACGGGCGATTAGCGCGAAGGATGTGATAACCTCCACTCCAGACAGCCCAGGCCTGAGGAGGGACAGAGATGATTTAAACAGAGACAGGGTGCATTATGCAAACTCTTGTCCAAGTCAAGGGAATAAAGAAAGATTTAGCAGTCATTTTTCCATCTTAAGCCTTCCCGTGGTTTAGGAAAAAAAATAAATCCATCTAGATATGACACATTTATTCCTTTTAAAAGCTAACTGCAGCCTTCACCCACAGGGCTGGGGAGGGACTCGGGGAAAGTTGAACAGAGAAATAACCCTCTTCACAGCTTTGGGATTTTCTTACATAAAGGTGCAGTATTGCTTTATTATGCTCCCTGCTTACTTCCGTTTCCCCGAAAGCAGTCCTTGGTTATGTGCTGTAGGAGGGATAATGGTTCTCCAAGCAGCCGCCATCTTTATGAAATCTGCTGTGGCTGACTTCACCATGGTTGGGTTTGTGGATATCAACATTTCCTCATAGAAGGAGGGGTGGTAAGGGTCAATGAGCCCCCACTTAAGTGACAGCCATTCTTTCCAACATGTGGCTTGAGGGAGGAGCATATAGGTTGAGAAGACAGTCATGGTGAAGCCATCATCCATGATGCATGAAGACCTTTCACTGTGGCCATTTTGGGACCCATGATCCTGCTAGAAACCCACATCCCCCCTTGCTTTGTAAGCACAATAAGCTCATTAGTTCTCCAGGACATGCTTTCGTAAAATGACACTTTGGTTTGTTGCGGGGACTGGCTAAGGAAGGTCAGACATTGTTTCTGCCTTCCCAAGGAGGCTATTCTCACGGCATTCGAGGTTATTTTAGAGGCATTTGGGACAGATAAATTACATGTAGCCAGACACAGAGGAAGGCACACTGGGGTAGGAAGGGCATAGGTTGAGTTGACCATGAGCTGATTAGGGGGTGGACACGAGCCTTGCAGAAGGTCAGGAAGATGCTGGGTAAGAAGCTGGCCTAAAGAGCTGAGTGTGAAAGGAGGTCACACTTCTATATTGGGTTCCTATATCTCTCACTTATAAGAAAGTTATACACCAACCTATACCCAAGAGTCTCCATGCATAATACAAGGCTAGCAGCGCTGCCTCCTCATTGAGTTGGCAAAACCATATAAAATACCATGTACCCAGAACTTTCCAAAGAGAGCCATCTGACAGGCAAAATTCCAACCTGGCTTCAGTCTCGGTGTTAGATATCGAGTTAGATATGTTAAGTTTGGAGGATAGTGGGGCTGGACCCCTCCTTCATAATCAACAGACAAGGGTTACAATTGCAGGAGGCTAATAACTTGTCAGAAGAATGAGTTCGTGTACAGGGTAGTGATGTCCTATGTACAGTGATGCTGAGCAACAGCAGCTATCCTGTGACCCGGACTTATCCATCATAGCATCAAGGAAATATTCAACTGATTGCATGAGAGCTGACCATGGTCAGTGTATAGATCTAGAATAACTTAAGCACCTAGAATACCAAGAATTTGTCCATACCCTTCCAGTCTTCAGACCTAAGAAACTTTCTTTATTTTGTGCTGCAGCTCAGACATGATCATGGAGGAAGGCAAAGAAAGTCCCCAGGTCAGAAGCCCAGCAGATTCCTGTACCTTTGCCCATGGGAGCACCTAAGTTAGCATTGCACTGTTGGATTGCCACGCAAGGTTTTCTGTTAGTCACAGGCCCTTAGCGACATTGCCAAAGGAAAGCAACCTGACCTGAGTGAGAATAGCAGCAAGGTAAACAGAGCAACCTTAATGTCACCAAGCTTGCTTTGTTCACAACACTAGTCTCCTAGGTAGCGGGGCGTGTCTTAACAGTCGTAAGTGAAGCATGTTCTCAGCTCCAGCTGTGCCACCCTTTGCAGCTGTTGGGGCATCTTTGGAGTACTGGTTTAGAGGCATTTCAAAACTTTGGTATTGCCACCTGATGGCTGCTTCCTGCACAAAGTGTCCAGGAAAGAAGATGCGAAGAGATGGGGCAGTTTTATCCATTCATAGGAACACCAAAACGGGGTCCTTCCGTGGTCATTTAACTTCTCCTGGGGGATATAAAGAAATATCTTCCTTTACCTCACACAGAAAGGGTGCTGACTCCATAGAAAGAGCCATATCTCTTTGATAAACCGGCATCTGCTCATCACTTCCTTAGACGTTCAGGTTTGTATACTATGTCAGTCGGTTCTAGGAGGCTTGAGGCCACTGCAGCTGGTGTCAATTGATACTAATTATACCAGTGGTTGGCTCTCCAAGAAGAACCCAAGCTGTGTTAGCAGGAGTCAGATTTATTTATTTATTTTTTGAGTCAGGCTGTCAATCACCCTTTCAGGATTACATGTGATGGCCAAGAAGAATTTTGTTTATGATCCAGGTCAATGATCAGAGAGGGAGGCAGATAGAGCATGGTCACGACACAATGCCTTTGAATGCATGGTTTGAGGGGTTTTAGAATAATGACCACGATAAGTAATAATTAAGATTGTGTGGGTCAGAATAAAAGGGCATTGGAGAATTTGGAAGCATGCTACAAAGCTATACTTTCCTGAACTAAATTTATTTTCAGAGGTTCATTATAAGGTGACTGGAAAAGGTCTCAGAAGCTTGCCCTCGATGCTGATGGACAGATGTACATTATTGCTGTTTGTCAGTTTATCATTTTCATGATAAGGTCTCTGTATACCCAAATTTGGCCTTCAATTAATTCTTAAAATTTAATTCATTATTTTTAAATGTGTGTGTGTGTGTGTGTGTGTGTGTGTGTGCGTTCATGCTGCATGCATAAACGCAGGACCAGAGGATTCCATTAGAAGTTGTTGGATCCTCTGGAGCTGGAGTTACAGGTGGATGTGAGTCACCAGATGTGGGGGCTGTGAAACAAATTTGTGCCCTCTGAAAGAGCACTGCATTCTCTTAATTTCTGAACCATCTACTCAGCCCTTACTATTTATTTATTTTTTAAAATTTATTTATTCTTTGAGAATTTCATGCATGTATACAATGCATTTTGATCATATCCATTTTTCCTCACCTCCGATTCCATTCTACCCTTCCCTCTCAACACTCCTTCCTCTCCTCCTCCTCCTGCTCTTCTTCCCCCCTCCTTCTTCCCACTCAGTCTAGTTAGTGCTACTCATATATTCATGAGTATAGGGTTTTCCACTTGTGTGTAGCCTTATAGTAATCTACTTGCCTTGTCTCCAGAGTCCCTGGATTACAAGTATACACCACAATACCCAGCTAGGTCCTTTATGAGTTTCTTTGGGTATTTTGTCAACATTGTTTCAATGCACACACGTGGGAGAGAAAGCTAGCTGGTATTTATAGAAAACTGAATCACACAATTACAAGGTGATGCAGCAGAAATCTCTTTGTGGGAACATAAACGGAGTGTATTGTGTTACTTTTGTTCTAGGCTCTACTGAGTGGACTTAGTATAATATTTACATGCATTAATGCTCAAGTAGTAACAATTAGCTACTCTGTTACAACCCAAGAAAGAAAATCAAGAAAAAACAAACCCCTATCTATAAAGAAATCACAATAATATTAACCACAAAGCCTTGCCTAACACATTCAAAGTTATAGGTTCCATGTCATTTATTTCTAGGAATTCAATGTCACAGAAAAATTTCATAATTTTCCCTCATCTTGCACCTGTAGATAAATCCAAGTCTACCTTTCAGCAGCTTTCCCTCTTAGGGATGACATGATGCCTTGGCCACCAAATCCTTGATGGAACTGAGTCACCTTTCCTCATTCTTTAAGGGTCATTTTGATTTGAGGTTTTATAAATGGAGACTGCTCTTTCATTCCTGGGCACCCAGACCCGAATAATCACACAGAAACTATATTAATTATATTAATTACACTGTTTGGCATGTTAGCTCAGACTTCTTATTAACTAACTCTTACATCTTAAAGTAGCCCATTTCTAGTATTTTATATTTTATCTCGATGCTTGTGGTTTGTTAACTCTTGCTTCTTGGGCAGCTGTGTGGTATTTCTCTGACTCCATCTTCTTTCTTCCTCTATCTCTGCTTGGATTTCTCACCTTGCTCTATTCTGTTCTGCTATAAACCAAAGCAGCTTCTTTATTAACCAATGGTAATAAAACATATTCACAGCATACAAAGGGGAATTCCACACCAAGGTTTGGAAGGACAGGAGAGAGAGGTGATGTTGATCCTAGTATGTTTTTTGGAGAGTTTTTCTTCTTCCACAGGGAACCCATTGTGAAAACTCAACATGCAGGTAGTCTAAATGCTGGCTGTGTGCATTGTGCTTAGTGCTATTGTGTGCACAACCGTGAAGATACTGTTCTAAAGTGGTTGAAATGGGTTTCGTCATTGACTAGTAGTGACTGCATGGAGAACTGGATTCACAGTGGATAGCTAATTGGAAAGAAAGCTAGATCAATTAGTAATGTCTGTCAAGGTCACAGAAAGGTAAAAGGGATGCTGTCTTTAGAAATTATATTTCTTTGTGGCTTACAGGGCAGATAGCTTTTTATAAAATATTTATTTTTAATTATGTGTATATGTGTGTGGATACCAAGGGAAGTCAGAGGAGTTTAATCCCCTGGAGCTGGAATGACAGATAGGTAGTTATGAACTATTTCGTGTAGGTTTTGGGAGCCAAACATACTTGGAATATGCCTCAAGTGGTCTTAACCACTCATCCAGATTTGACCAGGGCCATCTATATGGATGTATAGCCACTTTTCCAGCACCAGGAAATCTTTTTCGTAAATAAATTGTGTACCATATTATTTACAGATTTGATCCTATATATTATACATATTCATGCTGCATATTTTACTATGGTTATTATATAAAATGAGCAACATAGATCATGTTATAGTATATATGTACACACATACATACTAATTGTATGTAATTATATATGTGTGTACGTATACATATACTATAATATGATCTATATTTCTCATTTTATACAATACACATATATGCTATTATAATAATATACACATATATGATCACAATTAGTTAATCCTATGTATAAAATAAATATAATATATAATCCTATATTACATACGATTAGTTAATCCTATGTGTGGTTCTCACTCTACGACAGGCATGGTTTCTACGTATACTGGCTCATGCTATCAGTATTAATAATCTATCGGGAGGATGTCCTCTCCTCCATTCTGCACATGAGACAGACAGAGGACATACAAGATCGCTTGATGGATAAGGGTTGGCACCTGCATGAAGGTCAGGATCCTGGGTCGTGTTTGGTAGCTTTGTTCCTGAGGAAGGGTGTGATGGGTATCTGCTAGTGTCACCTTGTGTCTGATTTGGCTATTACCATGTAACAGAGATTTGTATTAGTGGGAACATTTTCTTAGGGTTCTCATTATATTTCCTTATGACCTTGAGTTTATGATCATGAAAAGTTACTTTCTGTCACTGAAGCACATTGCACAGTAATATATTAGGATACATCTGGATTTTTTTGTTAGATCCTGAGTTTTATTGAGCCTCTTCCAAAACATTTTACGTAAGATATTATTATCGATTTTACCCTAGCAAATTCAGAAAATTTTATTTTCTGTGTACATTTTTATCCCAAACTTTCTCTCTTATTCTACATTTTGCCTATTTTTTCAGCCTTTTAATCTCACTTTTCTCCTACATTAAAAAAGATAAGTAGGCTGATGACTTGAATAATTAAAACATCTGACATAACTTTAGCCTCTTATTTATGTGTAAGTGCACACCAGTTTATGTTAAGTATCTATTTCTGGATAGAATTCTATTTACTGCAGATCTCTCTGCCAGCTCATGCCTGCACCTGTATTATTATGAGGGATTGCGTGGGCCTGGGAACCAACAGAGTATCTTTACCTAAGACAACACTCATCATTCTCACTGTTAAAAAATACTTACTCTACACACAAGTGGCAGCTCCTTTGGTACTTTCGAGTTCTTAGGGTTTTATTTCTGACTAGTTTAGAAAGTTCCTTGTAAACATTTAGGTATGTCCAAAAGTCTCCATACCATAAGAATTAAAAGAGAATCCATAAAGGGGAAGCCTGATGTGGTGATTTCAATGGCTCCCATAGGCTCATAGGATGGAATACTTTATTACCAGGGAGTAGCACTATTTGAGAGGATTAGGAGGGATGGCCTTATTGGAAGAAGTGTGCCAATGGGACTTTGAGGTTTCAGAAAGTCTATTCCATGCCTAGAATTCATCTTTTCCTGTTTCCTGCAGGCTGTAGAACTCTCAGCTCCCCTCCAGCAACATCTCTACATGAAGACCATCATTCTCCCTGCCATGATGACCATGGACTAAGCCTCTAAAACTGTAAGCAAGCCCCAATTAAATGATTTCTTTTAAAGAGTTATGGTGGTCTTGCTGTCTCTTCACCCCAAATCACCTGACCTCTAAAGTTCTAAAGCAGAAGCACGGGGTCTGGCCTTGATGGATTCATATGTTTTAGGGCAGGGGCATGTGGATAGAAACGTTCAGCAGACAAAACAGAGATACAAAAGAAAAAGACACAGTCACAGAATAGAGTTGGGAGGGCAATCCAGTTAATACTGAATTTGCCCAGTTTTATTTTTTATATATTTTATGTACCTCAATCCAAAATGTGGGGGAAGAAGGCAAAAAACTGCTTTAACATGATACAAAGAACAAACAGAGTAATTACCTCTTCGATACCCAAGTAACTATATCCTGAATCCTGAGTTAAGCATTCTGTTGTTTAGGCAAGACAAGCAGTGACCACAGCTTAGGCCAAGTATCCTGTAGGCAGTCACACACAGCCTGGGTCAAACCTCCTGTCATAACCTGGAAGGAGCAAGAATAGGCCGGAACTCTCGGACCGTTAGACAAAGTGCAACCGATCTACTTCTGTGGGCTCCAAGACTAAAGTGAGCATAACAACAGAACCCACTCTTCAAGTAAGTTGGGAAGAAGAGTCATACACATGAATCTGTCAGAATGCCATTCGGATGCGGGACAAGAATCAGTGCATCTATTTACACACTTGCTGGGAGAGCAACAGGAGTAACACACACAGGGTAAATCAGCAGAATAGTAACCTCCCCTCTCAGATCCTGAATCAACCAAGGTGAGGTGATCCAGTGTCCCTAAGGAGGGCAGAGAAATGAATTCTCTGATCCTGCCATCATCACTCCCCAGTAAAGGCACTTTCAGATGTGATCGAGAATTCTTTAGGCAGATTCCTGGATGGAAAAATGTTCTTTTCCTCTAGACAGGCAGTTGTTCCTCTGAAAGTTGAAGGAGACAGTGTATCCCAGCTCAGTGTCCTCATTGTTCTACCAGGACAGCATCAGCTGTGCCTGCTACTTTCCCTTCAAGAATTACTCTCAGAGTTTAAGGAAATTTCTATTAGAAGGATTAAAGATTATCATGGGATAGAGCAAGCTGACCATGATCTGGATCAGAGCCCAAGGAGGTGATCAATGTTTCCTTAATGCCATTATCCAATCCCACACTGAAGCAGGCTCAAGTGGCTTATCTGACAGATGCATGGGATGACTTTTAGCTCCCCGAGGCTGGAGAGTCAGATTATATTAAATATTTAAGGGCATTATGGAGAGCATTTCAGGTGTTCCTTTATAAACATTCTCAAATTACAAGGACCATGATCCCAAGTCAATCGTTTCCTAATACCACCTTATTGATTTGGAGCTATATGTTTCCAGGCCAGCAGAGAAATAGGTGATCATATATATATATAGTATAATATATTAAATACATTTTTTGTGGTTTTTCAAGACAGGGTTTCTCTGTGTAACCATCCTGGCTGTCCTGGAACTAGCTTTTGTAGATCACCTAGCCTCAAACTCACAGAGATCCACCTGCCTCTGCCTCCCGAGTGCTGGGATTAAAGGCATACACCACAACTGCCCAGCTTAAATATATAATTTAAATATATATTTTATTAGATTAAATACATAGATTAAATTTAAAATATAGATTAAACATAATCTATATTTAACGGATAATTGAATGTGTATATGTGTGTGATTGTATGTATTGAATGTGTGTGTGGTGTGCTACCTGAGTGCAGTGCCCACAGAGAACAGCAGAGGGCATTAAATCCCTTAGAGGTAGAATTACATGTGCTCTAAACAGCCAGGTGGATGCCGAGGATTGAACTCAGGTCCTCTGCAAGAGCAGCAACTGTTCTCATCCTCCGAGTCATCTTTCCAGTTCCCCAATATGTAATTCCAATGACTACTTAGTGTCAGAGCCCCTGCAGTGTTCTCTGTTCTGTTCACTCTTCTCTTGCTGTCACTCACCCCTGCTAGTGACACTTGCATGCTATCCCAGTGCATCCTTAGGCTGCTTGTGCTCACTGGGAGCCATGGGGAGAGGGTATCTGTTGGCACATGCTGCTGTACCCAGTTCCTCCTGAACGTGCATCCAAGGATGAGCCGATGGGGTTTCACTTTTGTCTCCGTGAATATGGCAGTTGTTGGGGACCTAGTACATGGTGAGGGTTGAGTTGGTTCACCAGTGTCCTAAGATGCCACAGGTGGAGCAAACAGCACCTGCACAGGTTTGGACTCCCACTAGGTAGGTTGCATGTACCAAATTCCCAAAGACAATGAAAAAGAACAAGTCTTTCTCCTTTGTTCTACCTAGCTAGACATCTCATTTCTGGTATTTACATGTTGTACCTCAACTAGCAAGAGCTGTGTCTTCAAGCTGAGTCCAGACCACACTCCCCATCACACACTGATATATCTGTCTCATTACCCTGGCACACCATGAAACATCCTCAGCCCTTTTGCACTGAGACAAAAAAAAATCATTTTCTCTTTATGGGAAAAGGAGAATGTTTATACAAAGAAGCCTGAGAAGTATTACAATAAAATATCTACAAGACAAGAGAGTTTTCCCTCCCACATTATCTTCAAAGAATTCATATCCTGTTGTAAGGACGAACTTCAGCTACAGGAGAAAAGAATGGGGGCTAGCGAACATAATATAAGCAAGTAATTTACATTATAGATACACATCATTTTCACTTTCAATAAACTATAGTGACAAAAGTAAAAATAAAGCAGAAGTGGCAGCTGGGAAATTAGGATAGAAGATGAATTAGGTACAATCCTTTGTACTCACCAAGATAGATAGATAATGGGGTATCCTCTCTCAATTTGTCAAATGTAAGTGGACTAGACACTGCTGATGTGTTATATATATATATATATATATATATATATATATATATATATATGGTGTATACTTATTGTATATAGTTTTTCTTATATTAATTATAACCTTTTTTATTTTAGACAGAAAAGGAATGTGGTGATATTTTATTTGTGCTCTAACAAATAAAACTTGTCTGGCCATCAGAGTACAGAGCTAGTCACTAGTTAACCACAGAGGCCAGGCAGTGGTGACACACACCTTTAATCCCAGCACCTGGGAGGCAGAAACAGAAAACGATATGGCTGGTAAGAGGGAGAAAGTGATAAGGCAGAGTGGAGACAGGAGACTGGCCCCTTTTCAGCTTAGAAGTTGGAGAGGACTGATCTCCCAAATATGCAAAGAACTCAAGAAATTGGTCATCAAAAGAACAAATAATACAATTAAAATGGGGTACAGACCTAAACAGAGAACTCTCAACAGATGAATCTATAATGGCTGAAAGACACTTAAGGAAATCAACATCCTTAGCCATCAGAGAAATGCAAATCTAAACAACTATGAGATTTCATCACACACCTGTAAGAATGGCCAAGATCAAAAACACAGATGACAGCTTATGCTGGAGACGATGCTGGATAAAGGGAACACTCCTCCACTGCTGGTGGGAGTGTCAGCTGGTACAGTCACTTTGAATATCAGTATAGTGATTTTTCAGAAAATTAGGAAACAACCTACCTCAAGTCCCAGCAATACTACTTTTAGGTATATACTCAAAGAATGCTCAATCATACCACAAGGACATGTGCTCAACTATGTTCATAGCAGCATTATTTGTCATAGTCAGAACCTGGAAACAACTTAAATGCCCCTCAGCTGAAGAATGGATAAGGAATATGTGGTACATTTACACAATGGAGTACTACACAGTGGAAAAGAATAATGATATCTTAAAATTAACATGCAAATGGATGGATCTAGAAAACATCATATTAAGTGATGTGACCCAGACCCAGAAAGACAAATATTATATGTACTCACTCATAAGTGGTTTTTAGACCTAAAAAAGAAAAACCAGACTACAGTTCACAATCCCAGAGAATCTAGGCAACAGAGAGCACTCTAAGAGAGACTTATATGGATCTAATCTAATGGGAATTAGAAAAAGATAAGATCTCTTGAGTAAGTTGGGAGCATGGTGAGGGGGAATGAAGGGAGAGGAGTGGAGAAAAATATATAGCTCAATAAAAATAATTTTAAAAAGTTGGAGAGGTAAGAGTTAACTGTGGCTTGTTTCTTTATCTCTCTGATCATTCAGCATTTACCCTGATTTCTGACTCTGGATATCCTAACCCTAACCCTAAGAAAACGTTTATTACTGATTTCAACAAATTATATACCTTTTAAAATTATCTAAGCTTATGATACCATTCTAATCTTGATATCCTGATATATTTTCCCAGGTCACAAACAATCTCCTTGTGCTGAACTAGACTAGTAAGTCTCAGTAGAAAATCCACTTTCTGGTGTAAACCCACACTGTGTTTAAAATAGCCAGTTTCTCATGTAGGCATGCACACATAAATAATAATAATAAATTTTTAAAAGAACTAAGCATAGGAAGATGATTAGGCTTTTATGAAAGCTGTTGACTTCAGTCATGGTGTTCGAATTAAATACAAAATCACAAAAGCACCAATTGAAAGACAATGTGGGCAGACCTTCCTTCAATACAAAACAGTGCAGGCACACAAGCCCTGTAGAAGAGTGACGCCTGGCAGACAGACCCCAGCACTGGCATAAGAAAGGCCTAGAGAAAGATGTGGTCAGGTGCAGGACAGGGCTGCAGGTGTTCGTGCACTCTTATGATGGAGCCAGAAAACCATTGGAAGAGTTGAGCAGTGAAGACCCCATGGTGCTTTCATTAACTTTACTCTGAATTCTTTGTGTAACATCTACTTCATCACCGTGGGTCAGTCTTTATCCATCTCTGCGGTTGATTCTGAAACATCTTTGAAATGAATGGTGACTTAGTTATTTTTTTCTATCACTGCGGTGAGACACTATGATGAAGGCAACTTCTAGGGTTTATTGGTGGCTTACAATTTCAGATGGCGAGTCCACGGCCAGGTCGGGGAACATAGCAGATGCTAGAGCAGTGACTGAGAGCTTATATCTGAACCATGGACATCACACACACACACACACACACACACACACACAGAGAGAGAGAGAGAGAGAGAGATAGAGAGAGAGAGAGAGAGAGACAGAGACAGAGACAGAGAGAGACAGAGAGAGAGAGACAGAGAGAGACAGAGATAGAGATAGAAACAGAGACAGAAAAGAAAAAACTAGAAATGGCAGGCACTGGACTTTTGAAACCTCAAAGTCATACCTTCTCCACCGAGACTATGACTCCTAACACTTCCAAAAAGTTCCACCAAATGGGTGTCCAGTATTTACATATAGGAGCCTAGGGAAGTCGTTCTAATCCAAACTACCACAAATGGCAAGGAGAAACTGGATCCTGGTATCCATGATGCCAGCAATGTCACAGAATCCTCAGATAACCTCCTATCTGAGGGGTCCATGCTGCCTCAATGAGTCTCTGCTGTGTGTATAACTCTCTGCATGGAGAAGAACTTAGTTCCCTAACTACACACCTTCCTAGTTCTACTGAAAAATAGATGCAGGCTGAGGTGAGGTCTGCCAGTGGCTGGTGTCTGGGATAAGGCATGGCAGTACCACATGCAGTAAAAATGCAACTGACTTTCCTGACCCATTTTCTTCCATGTGATCAGGCAGCCTGGAGCGCTCCCCCCCCCCCCCCCCCCCCCCCGCAAGCATTCACTGCAAGTTTAATTGGGAAGTGCTTTGTAATTGGTGCCATAAAAAATAATGTCATGGTAATGCTGGTCAATTACAGAAGATGAACAATTAGTCAAATCCCTTGGTCCCAATATAGCCTGATGCAAGATCCAAAGGAAGACAGGAGGTCTTATGTTTCTTGTGGGGGAGTATCAAATGTCTGTATATGGGTGAGAAGAGAAGAACTTCCTGACTAGTTAACAGGAAACCCAGCCTTGTAAGCTACTTAGTGCCTCCAGGACGCCTCAAGAAGTGCTGCCGTGCGACCATGACACCACTAAGCAATTTCATGTCCCCAAATACAGCTGTGTGTTTATCCCACGGGCCAGCACATTCTCCAGATGGCTCAGAAATATTTGTAAATATACTCAAATGAATAAAATATATCAGGAAACTTTCACCTCTGAACAGATGGGATAGACACACTCTATTGCTCACTGTAAGAGTAGAGCCTAGACATTAAATCTCAAGCAAAAAGCAGGCTCTGACAGACTAAAAGTACAGTCGCTGGGGCCCCAGAGAGTAAGGCAAAAAAATAATAGTAATGGTAGTTTGATCCATGAGTATATTCAGGATTCACAAGTTGAAGGAGATGCCAAGTATGGTGGTTTGAAAGGTTGTTCCTCCATAGGCTCAGTATTTGAACACTTGGTCCTCAGCAAGGCACTGTTTGTGGAGGAAATGAAACCTTTAGGAGGTGGAGCCTTGGGGGAGGAAGTACATCATTGGAGGTGGGGTTTGTGGGTTTATAGCCCATCCCACTTCCCATTCACTCCACTTTGTTTTTGCAGTTGAAAGTATAATCTTTTAGTTTCCTGCTCTGGTCATGTGCTACCCTGTCTCCCTGTTATCATGAACTTCCTCTCTGGAGTCACAATGCAAACAAACTCTTCAATAAGTTGCTTTCGGTAACACTTTAAAAAAATATTAGCACAGCAACAAAAAGTAACTGATACAGTAAGTGAGGAGGAACTCCAGTGGACAAGGATATAATTATATCATCATAGTAATAATAAATAGAAGGCAATCTCCTTTAGACAGGACAGGATCAGCCTGGAAGGTAGACACTTAGATAACAAGTACTGGTTCTAATCAGGCAACAGAAGACAGAACTGCCCATACCAGAGTCACAGTGGGAGATGGAAAGTTCAGAGTTCTAGCCCCACTAAGCCATAGTGAGGCATGTGGACACCCCACAGAGGAGTGTCACAACAGGTCAAGTGTATTGCTGAAACTTTCATCCTTGCTGACTGGTATGAACCACCTCTTTCTATCTATTCCTCCAACCTCAGTGGAAGCCACGTGGCAAGATGTGACTGCTGCTTCTATCAACAGCAATATGGTGACTGTCCCCGCCTCTGCTGGCTGGTGTCAGTGCACATCTAGTGCAAAATGAAGTCATGATGAGGCCACCTTATCAATGTGTTAGAAAAAGGACAGACAGGTGGGGAACCAGAATTCTAACATTCCCAAATGGCTGAAATGAACACCTTTGATGTCAATGGAGGCCTAGCAGTGACTCTGGACTTTCTATTCGTCTCTTTCCTTGACAAGTATAGGGAAAGACAGCTATATAAAACAGAAGCACACCAATGGGACCCAGAGTTTCTCAATTATAAAATCAAAAATGCAGACTTCAAGGTACATTATTTACTATGGAACTAAGCAGAACATTTAAACACAAACGGAAGAATGAAAGCAATAGTTTCTAAAGTGGGGGTCAGGTGGGGAGGGCAGACACTGGTATCAGAGGGCAGATTTTTAAAGCTACCCTCAACCAAATGTGCAATAACCACCACACTTCAGACTCTGTGTAGGGCTGGGCAGAAGGCTCGCTGGGTCCGAGTACTTGTCACAAAAGCATGAAGACGTGAGTTCAAATCTCTAGCTTTCCCACATAGGTTTGCAACTCAAGTGCTAGCAGGGTGGAGACAGGAGGATTTCTGAGGATTGTTGGCTGCCAGCCAAACTTCAGTTTCAGTGGAAGACTTTGTCTCAAGGGAACGAGGCAGGAAATGATAGAGCAGAGCATCCAGGAGATGTCCTTCTCTGGCCTCTGTGCATACACACGGACCGGTGCATACATTACACACACACACACACACACACACACACACACACACACACTGTCCCTACCAACTATCCCTGTATTGATGTTGTACCTCAAGAGAGTAATATAAACTCTCAGAGAAATGGGAAACATAAAGGAGAGCCAAGTTGAAAAGATTTATTTTTATTTTTTTGTTTATGCATGTGTCTATGTGGTAGTATGTACACCACATGAATGCAGTTGTGGGGAGACTAGAAAAGGGTATCTGATCCCCTGGAACTGGAGCTACAGAGAGTTGTGAGCTTCCATTGAGTGCTGGGAATCAAACAGGCCCTCTGCAAGAGTGACCAGTGCTCTTAACCACTGACAATCCCTCCAACCATCCTTTAAATATTTTTTAAATGTTTCAAAAAGATTTTTCTTTTTCCTCTTTTAACTAAGTGAAACCTATGGCAGACTTGAACAAAGATCAGGCATTCGAAGATTATTTTTTGAACTAATAAATACAGTTAACGGGCCTTTGGATCATGCTTTAGCTTACTTTAAAAGTATCCTTGAGTGTTTCATACATGTGAAGTTCATCCCAGTCCCGAGTCTCACCCTCACCGTTGGTGAAACCCTTCCCTTGCTTTTGCTTTGCCTCCTCAAAGCTGGGCATGGATTAGACGTGGAATCAGTACTGACTTGTAAAAATGCTGGTAATCTCCAGTGCTCTAGTTAGGCTGACAGTTTGAATAGTCCTTAATCTATGCAGCAATTTAGTCTATCTCAACTCTTGGAGCCTCTCTGGTGGTACGTCCACGGTTATCATATGCAAGCCTTCTGATTAAGTCAGCTAAGTTAAAGGGCAAAGTTGTTCTGATTATCAGAATAACTGTCATGAAATTCTAGAGTTGACTGGCAGGGAGAGTTTAGCTCGCAATACCTTATATTGTTTAGACCTCACTATGGTGGCTCCCTAAGATCATATTGCCTAGCAACACCAGAGTTCTCTTAGTGTGAGCATCCAGATGATGTTTTTATGAACACATACTTCTCAGAATGTGTCTGTCCTTATACTGAGGCAGGATTTCCTATATGGATGATAAACAATAAAAAAGCATTTCATCCATTTTTTTTTGTTTTAAAGGAAAATGTGAGTCTAAAATGGCAGTCATTAACAAGACCCAGCCCCCATCCTCACCAAGCATCCTCCTTCTAGCCTAGCTAGAATCTCTCAGTGCTAAAGCCCTAAATGATTACTGTCTCCTAAGCTCTAACTGCTAGGTCACCTCAGGCTTCCTTCTCCAGCATGGTGGTTTGTTCTCAACAAGGCAGACAGCCGTGGTAACTTTGGTGCCAGGCCTTTGGTGATCTGACCCACAGGCTCCACATGGTAAGAGCTCTACCTGGATATCCAGAGAGGCTGGAAAAGGGTGTGCCACTGACAAGCAGTCCGCCGTGTTTCCCAAGACTACATATAAAACATTAGTTCTACTGGATGTCTCTGGGCATGCCCACAGATCTTCTGACTGTTGATGGACAGCTAGCACTTGTATTTGTCTCTTAAAATTACATTTATGCGTTTATTGTGAATATAAAATCTTTAGCTGTCTAATATACAAGTGTTTGTAAGCATTTATATATGTGTCCTTACCTGTGTTACAGATACACACACTCGTGGGAGAGCATCTTGCCTGATCCCCAAAGGAAAATCTGCAGGGAACTCAAGAATCAGAAGATAAATAAGCCCAGTGATGGAGGAGGGTGAAGGCAGGTCTGCTACCTGGCAACCACCAACTTCTGAGTACCATTTATAAAGTCCTATTCATCTTTTAGCCACATCCCTGAAGCAAGCAAACTTCCAGGTCAGCGCTTGCTAACTGGACGTCAGTGTATGATTTCCAGAGAGCGGAGGGTCATAAGGAGCTTTTCTCATCTATCCACATTTCCTGAAGGCAATGGCATAAGTAATGCTTTCATTACTTGCTCAGATTGCCTGTCTTCTCATTCTTTTCAAAATTCCTACCAATCCCTTTCTGGGTTAAGGTGTGCTGAGAGTCGAATCTCCTTCAAGGAAATGATATAAGCCAAACACTCGGTGTTCTTATAACTCAGTGGAAAGTTTGCATCCAGGAAACCAGTCCAGGCTGCTCTTTCTTATCAAGTTTATAAACTTACAAGGCAATAGTCTTGCCATTGACCCATCTCAGCACTCCAGACTGGGATTAGGAGTGTTTACTGGTCTTGCAGAGGACCTGAGTTCTGTTCCCAGGACCCAAGTCACAACCTCCTGTAACTTCATGACACCCTCTTCTGGTCTTTGTAGTTACTACATTCTCATTCTCTCTCTCTCTCTCTCTCTCTCTCTCTCTCTCTCTCTCCCTCTCCAGATTTGACTCTCAACAGCTGAAAAAGGGTAGAGATGGAGACCACTATCTAGTTCCGACACAGTGGAGAACACTATCTAGTTCCGGCACGGGGAGCTGTGAAGACTGGAGTGTCATCCTTGAGGTTATGGTCTGTTCATGGTTTCAGGACACTGCATGGCTGCACTTGGGACACCCAGGTTAGACTGACATTGCCATGCCCTACACTAGCAAGTCTACAGAGACCACCTGAAAACAGCATGTGTCAGGCAGAGATGAAACATTTAACCTGCTGTATCCAGGAAGCCTTGAGAGAATCTCAGTAATATTTCAAAAGGGAAGAGAGGCAATTAAGGTATTGTACATTTCTGGTATCTGGAATCCATTTTGTAAAGGTAAAGATGTAAAAGCTAGGACTAATTAAATCTTGAATAATTTCTAGCTTCATAGCTTGGCACAAATTCAGGCATGTTGGTGAATACCTACAACCCCAGCACTGGGGAGGTGGAGGCAGGAGGACCAGAAGGCATTCAAGGTCAACAGCTATGTAGGGACCCCCAAGTCAGCCTGGCTGTGGGAGCTCTTGTTTTCAAATAATTCAGAAGAGGTGGATACAACCAGGTCAGTGAGTTGTTTACTAAACCATTGACTGATAAATGGACTGTTAACTCAGGTGAGCAAATTAATTGCCTGGATAAAGGGATCTGTGAAGTGTTCCGACACAATCAGTAGCTAATATTGACCACACAGTCTTGTTTTAAAGAGTGAACAATTCCTAGGAAAACATTCACATCATTGATACAGAGGCTTCCATTATCACCTGGAAGAGATTCTCATTCTAAGATTAACTGGTTAAGAAGTTCTGGACAAACCATAAAATCTTTCTGAGACTATTTTCTTCAGAAATAAAATGTGGCTATAAGAGTGTTTAGTTCATAATGCAATTCTGAGGGTTAAATGATATTATCTGTATAAAACACTCAGGAGTTTCGACAAAATAGAATTCAATAAATGATAGTAATGCTGATAGTACTCCAGCATTATAGAGACCTGAGAAAATGTAAGAAATGTAAGAAATTATTGATTTTTGCAGGTTGATTTTGTGCCTTGCTACTGTGCTGAAAGTATTTGTCAATTCTGATAGTGAAAGCAAGAGTCAGCAATCAAACTCACACTCTTGTTAAGGCATAAGCCCCCAGTCAAAACCAAAAAATTACATAAAGCCTCTCTAGAATCAATAGAGAAATTATTTTTAATGGTTTAAATAAAATAAACGCTTCCCTGTCATTATAAAGCCACAGAGAAATGGGTCACAAACACTTGAGAAGCAGGACATCAAATCTGATCTTGAAATTTATGCGACAATTTATCATTTAGCTGCTGGTAAGAATTGCAAAGCATACGCCTAAATTGAAGTGTCAAGTCTACAAGGCAGACAGACTTAGCCGATTGCTGCTACGTTGTGATGCAAGGCTAATACCCGCGTAGCCAGAATTCTAATTTTTGCATCCACAAACAGAATTCATATCATACTATTAACTCTTGGGATGGAAGTTTAATATCTTGCAGGGCAAACACAATGTGGCCACAGGCTGATGGTATGTCACCTTCTTGGTCACCCTAGGTGCCCTCGTTTGCTTTTCCATTGCTGTGATAAACACTAGGACTAAAAGTGACTTGGGGAGGAAACGGTGAGTTTCAGCTTATGCTTCTAGGTCATAGTCCATCACTGAGGAAAATCAGGGCAAGAACCTGAAGCAGATACAGGGAGGGATTACCGGTTTGCTCTCCGACTCACGCTCAGCTTCTACTTCCTTTTTTTAATTTAAAAATTTATTTCATATGTATGAGTATTTGCTTTCATGTCCACCTGGACACTGCTTACATGTCTGCTGCCCACAAGACTAAAAGAGGGTGTCCAATCCTCTGACACTGGAGGTATAGATGGTTGTGAGCTTCCATGTGAACGCTGGGAATTGAACCTGGGACTTCTGCAAGAGCAGCCAGTGCTTTTAGATGCTGAGCCTTTCTCCAGCTTCTCAGTTTACCTATGAAGTCCAAACCCACTTGCTCAAGGATGGCACCACCCACACTGGGTTGGGCCCTCCCTCCCCCATCAATCATTAATCAATAAATGCCCTACAGACACGCTCCTGTTAGTGACTTCATTTGAAAATGAACTGTAAGCATGCATGCCCTGTAAACTTAAGAATGTGCAGAATTTCCCAGGAGCTTATTTTGATCATATTGAGTTCATTAAAAAGAAAAAAAATATTTTCCAGAAATGGTGGTGCACACATTTAATCCGAGCACTTAGGAGGCAGAGGCAGGTGGATCTCTGTGAGTGCAAGGCCAGTTTAGTCTACATTGGGGGTTCCCAGCCCACTAAGGTTGCACAGTGAAACTTTGTCTCAAAACAACTCCTCCAAATCAAAAAACCTTGAGAGTTCCAAAGAACCCAGTCACCATAGCAATAGAAAACAGAACCTTTAATGTTTTTCTTAGACTAACTTTTTTCATGTTTTGTTTTGAGAGGTTCTTCCGCTGTACAAGCAGGGAGCCTGAGTTCTTTCTCCTTAGATGACAAAGCTTCAGTTCAGCTCTTCTCTCTGCTAACTAAAATGCTCCCCTGCTTTTTTGTCTTTCTTCTAGGGTGAGTGCAGGGTCTCAATTTCCCAGGTTGGCCTTGCATTCCCTGTGCACCTGAGGATGACCTTAAACTCCACATCCTCCTGTCTCTCCCTCCCAAGTTCTAGGATTACAGACTGATGCCAAAGGCACCGTTCTTAAAATAATGTTTTGAACACAAAAGGAAGGAAAAGTCAAATATACATCAAATAGAAAGAATAAAAATGTTTCCATCATCCTTCCAAGAAGAATGATGCCTTTGCTTAGAATCTATCAGCTCTGTTAAGTAATTGGTACCAGGTCTTTCATTTGCAAGTTAGCTGTTACCTATTTAAATCAGAGCCTTAATTGCCTATATTATGAAGGTTTCAGGAAATGGCGCTGATATTAATGACACAGTATTTATATTTTTAAGAATAATTTCATATTAATCACATAATAACTTGCATGTGTTTTTTATAACACGCCATTGATAATAAATTACAATGCCCATCTCTTTAATTGCAAATTAAGTACATGCATATGCTGGAGAATTTCTCATTAAAATATTCACAGGAAGTGATTTGATGTGGCAGGGCTTTCTCTCCTTATTCTATTCTGATGGATGGTGCCTTGACATTCACAACAGCTGCTCAACTCAGGAGCCTTATGCAAGAGGAAGGAAAATCTGGGAAAGAAGAGGCAGCATCCAGTGCCCTCAAGGCTTGGCAAGGTGGATTTAGAACTTCTGGGTTAATTGTGTGTCAATTCTTAGAGATCACAGTCAGTTGGCTTGTCTTGCTCAGTTGGAGGGGGAAAATGAGTCAAGGGGGGGAGAGATGCATATATTTTCTCCATACAAACCTGTACCCATTGGAGCCTACAACAGGGTTTAAAGAATTTGCCTGTGAGACTTCTATTGTTCTCAGACCTTCAGACCTGTCCCAGCAAAAGCAACTCCACAGAGACTACAGTCCTGATACTTAATGATGCATTTATTTATTTATCTTAGGAATGACATGTCTCAGCCTTTGAGGTAAGCCTGACTACTTGTGTTTGATCTCCCGGCCCCATATGGTAGAAGGAGGACTCTTTTAGGTTGTCCCCTGACCACCACACTCTCACTGGGGCACACATGTGCCCCCATATACACACACACAAATAAACACGTATAATACAACCTAATAGAAAGAAACGGCACATGACCGGAATACAGGCCCAGTTAGACAAACTGAAAACCATCCCTCTGCTAGTGTTCTGTACAGCCATGAGCACGGCGCTTCTGCACTTCAGGTAACTGATGCGTTTCTTGACTGTTCTACATCTAGACCCACTTGGTTCACATCGTCCATGAGGAATAAAGAGTTTAAATATCCACTGAAACCCAATGCAGTTTGTGCCTGCTTGTGGAAGAAGGAATACAAAGTTCTATCAGTCGGTATTGGTGCCCTCCCCCTTCTCCTGCATGTTATGCCAGGGCCTCAGACAGCTAGGCAGCGGGTCTCCAGGCCGAGAAGAACATGAGGCTTGACCAACCTATCTGTCCACTAGCCAAAGCTTGCAATTCTCGGAAGCTGAACTATGTGAGATGCAAAACACACCAAGAATTTGATCTGGGCTTAATTGTGTCGCCATCTTGCCTTTCTCTTCTTTCACTGTGTATATTTGCAGCACATTTGTGCCTTTGATAAAAGCAGCACCTTTATCTGTGAAATCGGGGAACTGGAGCGGTTTCCATCTGGATTTTCAAGCTGCTCAGCACAGCCTGGTGCTTCTCGCCGTAGAATCCCATGCGAATCACCTGAACTATTCTTGTTAAAAATATGGGTGCTGATCAAGCAGGTCTGTGGTGGAACTGAGATTTGGCACTTTTCAGAAGTGCACAGCTGCAGGTACTTAAGGGTCAGTGGAGGCCCAGATGCAGGTACTTCCGGGTCACTGGACAGGTATGTCGATAGAGACATAGTGGTCACTGAAAACCTGCCAGATTCTCAGACTGAAGAAAATAATTAAAAGAAAATGCAAATGTTTTTTGCTAATGTCCTCGTGTGAGCCTGGGGACAAAAAATGAAAAAGCGTGTCCTCAAGGGGCTTAGCCAACGCCTTCTGAACAGGTAGATGTGTAAATTAAGAAGCTCAGGGCTGATTGAGGTGTGTGTGTGTGTGTGTGTGTGTGTGTGTGTGTGTGTGTGCACATGTGTGTGTGTATGTGTGTGTGCGAGTGCGCACATGTGTGTGTGTATGTGTGTGTGCGAGTGCCCACATGTGTGTGTGTGTGTATGTGTGTGTGCGAGTGCGCACATGTGTGTGTGCACTTGCAAACAGGGAAAAACAAATAAAAATGAAAACGAAATTTGAATGATTTGGAGAAAACTGAATTGAACTGAAAAAAAAAATGAATTGGAGAGTTAACCAAATGATTTTAAAACAATGATTACTGACATATAACCTAACGAATTGTGACCTTGGTGTTTGTCATGAAGACATGTACCAGGTTTAGGGCAGAAGTAATAGCTACAACATTGGGACTGGAGGGAACCCAGCACAGCTGTGTAACTGCCAGGAACAGCTGCCCTCTCCTGTCAGAGTGCAGGGAACCCAACAATTCAGTTGAGAGTAAAAAATTAAGGAAGCAGCAGATGGGTTAACATGACATCTGTGACTCTCCCCTCCTTTGGGGTCTATACTTGATGGCCAGTACCAATACAGGGTCCTCCTCACTGAGAGAAACACCTGGTGACCCATCAACTTGTTGGGGCCAGTCTCTTCTTCTCTAAATTTGCTCTCTGTAGGGCAGCTCCCAGTTTATGCAAGAACTTCAAAAAAGAGTTCTTCATTTTTATTTTATGTGTACGGCTGTTTTTCCTGCATGCACATCTATGTACCAGGTTTGGGAAGCACCTGTGGAGGACAGATGTGGGAGTCATATGCCCCTGAGCTGGAGTGAGATGGTTGTGAGCTGCCATGTGGGTACTGGGGATTGAACTCAGGTCTTCTGCAAGAATAGCGATTGGTCTTAAGCACTGATCCATCTCTCCAGTCCCACAAGCAAAGATAATTTTTACAATGGCATTTTGCACATATTGTCTTATGTTCTCCAAAGTGACTAATTTTATACACATTCATCAGATGACAGACTTGAGTACGAGCGAGGTCGCTTATCAATGGATGCTCAGGGATCATGTGATGCAACTTAGACACACATAAAGGCATGCTCTCTGCTCCGGGGCTACTTTACTTGGAGAGCCGCTTAGTGGACAGTGCGTGCAATGGGAGTGTCTAGGGCGCCTTCTCAGTTCCACGAAGTCAAGCCCAGGTGGGGCAGAATTCATATAGAGAAGAGAGAAAGGGAAGCTGGAGATCTTACCACGCAAGGGTTCTCACTTTGTCTCATGATAACTTACTCTGAGCAATGGAGCTGCTGTGACTTTGGGTGTCACCAATGCTCCGTAAGTCATCAGTCCTGCTTGCTAAGACACCATCTGCTTTGAAATAAGGCCGCATCGAGAAAAGATAATTCTGTCTGCGAATGACTGAACTCAAAAACCTCAGCTCCAACAGTATTCCTTGTGCTAATCCACCCGTGGAATAAAACATCCAAATTTCTAAGGAGCTGAGCTCACGGCATGTTTAATGTGAATTCTGTCATCCGTGTCCTGATTCCTACTTGTCTCCTTTTTTGATGTTTTTATTCCTGTTTTCCTTTTCTTCTCTTGTGGCCTGGGAAGAGCTGAGGAGATCCTCCAGGCATTACATAAGAAAGGAGGCTCTGTCTTTTGTCTTGGGAATGCAGGTGCGTTTTAGAGCACATTTGTTGGAGTTTTGACGGACGTGTTTCTGTCGGTCCTTCTAGACACATCCTGTCACTCCCACCTCTGGTCCTGTGCCTGTGAGGCAAAAGCACTCAGCTAGGACCCTCTTGTGCATCGTGTGTAGGGTCCCTCTCAGGGCATCTGAGAGCAGGAGAGCAGGGATCTGCAGGTTTCTATTCTGGTTCTCCCCCCACTGCATACCTTCCTGGCATTGTCCATGATTCCTAGCCCAGGGTTCTCAACCTTCCTAATGCTGTGACTCTTCCATACAGTTCCTTATGCTGCGGTGACCCACCAACTGTGAAATTGCTTTCGTTGTTACTTTATAACTGTAATTTTGCTAATGTTATGAGTTGTAATAGAAATAACTGTATTTTCTGATGGTTTTGGGAGACCCCTATGAAGGAGTCCTTAGATTCTCAAAGAGATTTTGACCCACAGGTTGGGAACCACTGCTGTAGTTCAAGATAACGACTCTGTTCAGTCTCTCCAGCTTCTAGAAGAATTCTGTTTCTCATATTCCTCCAGGATCATGGACAGTCAGGGTTTCCAGTTCTTGCTGTTCTTTGGCGCTTCATAGCCTCTGCTTTGTCCTTGTATGTACATGCTCACATATACACATACACGTGTGGGCACAAGTGCAAGTGTGTGTGTGCGTGTGTGTGTGAGCGTGCGTGTGTGTGCATGTGTGTGTGTGTGTGCACGTGTGTGTGCGTGTGTGTGCGCATGTGTGTGTGTGTAGGCCAGAGACAGTCTCGGGTGTTGTTCCCATGAGATTGTTGTGGAATTGAATATTTGTTTGACTATGTTAGGATGTGTTGCTGTTTTACCTTCTTCACCTAAGGCACCTGATTGGTCTAATAAAAAGTTGAATGGTCAATAGCTAGGAAGAGTAGGATAGTCAGTACTGGTGGGCCATGAGAAAGGGACGCCCCCATCCAACTGGGCATCAGCCATCCAGACACGGAGGAAGCAGGGATGCAGGACAGACAGTACGTAGATGAGCAAACTAGGCTCACAGCAGCACATAGATAAATAGAAAAGGGTTAATGTAAGTTAAAAAAAAACTAGCTTGAAACAAGTCTAAGCTAAGGCCAAGCATTCATAATCAATAATAAGTCTCTGTGTTGTGATTTCAGAGCTGGTGGTTCAAGAAAGCCAGCTACAGGAGACTTCCACCTTGGTTTATTGAGGCAGGATCTAATTGAGTCGACGAGGCTGGCCAGCCAGGAAGCCTCAGGGTTTCTCCTATGTATGGCTCCTAGGACTGGAATGATAAAAACACTAACCATACTTGACTTTTTCATGTGAATTCTGGGGTCACACTCACATGGCAGGCACTTTACTGACTGCGTTTCCACCCCTCAGCTTTCCTCTTGATTTTTGTTACCCTGGCAACACCATCATCAATAACCTTGCCATTAACAGTTCTGCATTCATTCACCCTTTGCATAGGCTGTTTCCTGAAGTTACCCTGACTGGCCAAGTTCTGATTATATTAAAAAAAAAATTTCAAGTACTTCAATTAAATGTGTGTTTTACTTTGACATGAGCCGGGTGCTCATGTGTAAAGGACCTTGGATTGTCCACACTCTCCCATGTCCCTGGTGTGTCTCTGCTGCAAAAGGCAGCCATGCAGGGCATGCTTCCCACAGTCAGGAGCCAGCCCCGCTCAGCGCTGTCATCCGCCTCACAGAGTGGAAAAAGCACAGAAGCTGTGAAGCTGTCGTCTGCCCTAATTCTAGATACAGTGATAAAACAGATGAACAAGGCTCCTTCCGCCCAGGGGGGCAGTGCTGCACTCTTAGAATCCCAGCACGAACCTGAGTTCAAGTCCAGCCTAAATGCATGCACTAGTTGTTCTTTGCCAATCTGACAAAAACCACAGTTGTCTGGGAAGAGGAGCCTCAACTGAAAAAAATTCCATCCGATTGGCCTGTGGATAAGTCTGTGTGGTATTTTCTTGGTTTGTGATTGATGTGTGAGGGCCCAGCCCACTGTGGGAGGTGCCACCTCTGGGCTGGTTATCCTAGATGGTATACGAAGGCAGGCTGAGTAAGCCCTGAGGAAGAAGCCAGGAGGAAGCATTTTTCTGTGGTCTTTACTTCAGTTCCTGCCCCCAGGTTCCTTCCCTGACTTTCTCCTGGGAGGAGCTGTGAGCTGCAAGCTGAAATGAATCCTTTTCTCACCTAGTTGATTTTGGTTGGACTGTAGGATCACAGCAACAGAAAATGAACTACGACACTAGACATCAAGGTTTCAGGCTATCCTGGGCTAACTAGTGAGATCCTGTCTTGAAAACAAAATACACAAACCAGAAGCTCTCCTTTTGGTACTTTTCTCTCCTGGATCCCTCTCCCACTTTTAGGAGTTTCCCATTTTTCCTTAATTTCTCTCTTTTCTGTAACTCACCTTAATAAAGCTTGCTTCCACTCTGAATAAAAAGAAACACTCCTTTCTCCCACTGTAGAGACTCACTCATCTCTGGGAATAGCTCTAGTGTCTATTCTGTGGGAAAACACTAAACACATCATTAGTAGGTGATAATTAGAGTCAGCAAGGTTGAATGTGTGCTGCCTTGAGACTCACGGAGAAATGCATTCTGGGAAATCTGCTGCTTGAGCTCTTCACTCTGCTGACATCAGCAACATTTGCAAACTGCCATGGCCTCTATGGGCATCTTCTGGGTCTGCCGGTCACAAAGAAGCTGTAAAATTCCCGCTCCTCTCTGTGGCGCATGTTCCACAGGAGTAGTTAAAAAAACGCATGGGTCTGTCCTTTAGTAAGGAGCCAGACATTTCCCAAATAAGTGTAGGGTCAACAAACACTGCCGCTGGGCCCCTGTTCTCAGTGCTGTGGAGAGTTGGCTACTCTCTGCCCATTTACCTGCTGCAACCTTTCTCGACGTGTGTACATGTGCCAAGAGTCAGCCATTTGGTGAATCGTGGTGGGGGTAGACTGTGTGCCGCTCTATGTATGGTTTCCCAATTGGTGCCTTCATCTTTCCACTGTAAAACCCAGAAGTTGTTAGATAAAGGGACAGAGGTAAGGGGAAGGGTAGGGGCTGGGATGCTGAGAGTCTCTCCATCCTTTGGGAATAAATTTTACAATTTCTTTTTTTGTTCCACCTCAAAGGAAGTTAAAGGTGTGTACTAGATGTAGATTAGGAGTGAGCACATACTGCTCATTAATATTTGCATGAAATGGACTAAAATAGCCAACTGTTCCTTACTTATAACATTCTGGGCTTACAGATCCACGTCAGCTACACTAACAACAGCTGTCTGAAGTTTGGGTCCCTTGTTGAGGGGCAGTGGTGAAACTTGCATGTTAGTATGTTTAATGAACTCTCCAAATCATTTTATTTTTAATTTGTGTATGTACACACGCGCACACATGCATGGTGATGGCCATAGTCACCAAAAGGGCGTCAGAGCCTCTGGAACTTGTGTAACAAAAAGTTGTGAACTATCATGTAAGTGGTTGGAATTGACCCAGGTCATCTGCAAGAACACCCAGTGTAGTTAGCCACTGGGCCACCTCCCCAGCCCTGTTAACCAATGGTGTTTTTTATCTTGTATGTGTGCCCAGACCCCTGCGTGTATGTGGAGGCCAGAGGTCAACCTCAGGTGTCATTCCTCAGGCACTGTCCACTTCCCTTTGCGAGACAGGGTCTCTTACTGGCCTGGAACTGACCAAGTAGGTTAGTGTTCTGGGCTAGTGAACCCCAAGGGTCCCTGCATCACTGTCTTTTAAAGCTGGGGTTACAAGAACGTGCTACTCTGTCTGGCTTCCTTTATGTGTCTTCTAGAGATCAAATTCAGGTCCTCGTGTATAGAAACATCTATGCGCCAAGCTAGTTCCCCAGTCTGTGTTTCTCAGTTTTAAAAATAGACTTCATTCCATCGTGGGTAAACAGAGCTATTTTTCTCTTGTTTGCGATCACCTTACCTCCTCTGCATGCTCCAGTGTGGACATGCTTCCCTTTATCCATCCCTGCCACTAACAGCATTGCCTTTTTCAGAAACCGCCTACAGTGGGGTTAGCCTGCTGAGACTGCCACCACTCCACACCGTGAGTCAAGGGACAGAGCTTTCTATGTCCCTCGGGTTTCACAGCCCCATGCCCCACGTGTAGCCCTTTGGCTCTCTGACGGAGAGCAAGCTCAAACTTAATCATACTGTCTCGTGATTCAGGGTGGGAAGTCAGCCTGACAAATGTGTTTTCAGAGGCCGATGGTTTTTGAAATTCTTTCAAGCTGTGTCTCCTTGTCTGTAATGCGAATTATTTTCTGCACCCTGAACAAAGACAACCTCTGCCCCTCACTTATTATCTTCGGGAAGGGAGATGAGTCTTCTCTTTTTCTCACTCAATTAATTTAGCTTGGAACATTTATATTTTAATTCAAGTGGCAGTTTTCATAAATATTCATCAATCGCAAATAAGTCTACAGGGTCGGGAGGCCACAGTCCAGGAAGGGAGAACATGGGGGCTTTCCCCTCCTCGAGGCAAGTTCATTCCCATGAATACATATAAAGTTCTCCATTCTATTCTAAATTCAAGAAGAATTTCCTGAAGGTCTGTGGGTGCGAGGCTTCTGCATGGGAGGTGAGAATGTGGGGGTGATGAGAGCTTCTCTCTATGAGCACATATTTATGTATGTCTGCTCATCTCCACCTATAGCCATAGTGACATCTTTACGGCCATCAGTTATGATATACTTATACTTAAAGGGCTATAAATCACCTGGGGAGACAAGACAATTGGTGTAGTGGTTGCCACACGCACAAGCACAATGACCAGAACTGACTGTCACAAGGTTGCGCGTCATCTGATAGCTGTGCTGATCGTGCCTGGTTAGTTTAGGCTTTTGTTGTCATTTTTAATTGTCTAGCTTAAGATGTTTAAGAAAGCTAACAGAAACATGAAGACAGACTCAGAAACACCACCTTAACACACCCCCTCCATCGCTTGAGGTTTCTTTGCATGCTCTGCCAACATCCAGCCCTGAACCATGTCTGGAGTGTGTACTGGCGATATTGATTTTCTTCAGTGATGGGGAAGCTCAGCCGATCACATTTTGCTTGGGTGTGGCGACCTGGTCCCCAGGGAAGAAAACCTGGAGATCCAGGTGCGCTCACTCTCTGCGTGCGGCGTTCGCCTGACCCATTTGGACATCGGAACTTTTACTCTGGTTGCATGAGTTTCCTCATTTTTCAGTTATTAGATTATATCTGTTGTTTTGAGCTGGTATGTTTATTTAAGCGTACTGGTCGAATACGCCTTCACTTCAGCTGATCACTCTACCTGAACAAATTAGTCAAAAATCATCCTCATGCTGGGGTCACTACTTTAAAAAAGAAAATGGAATCATGAATGATCTTGGGAAGTGAGATTAAGAAATTCAAGCTTAGAGTTTCCTGAGGAGGAAGAATTCAGTCTTGGAGCAGTAACCTCATATTCTATCCCAAAAGTTCCAGTCCACCCTGCCCAACTATCTGCTTTATGAAGTTTGAACTTCCCTTGCCAGTCCCCCTACACATGAGAATCCTTTACTATAGGAGACATGTAGCTCCTCATGCCCACAGATAAGCGCCAGGAAAACCAGGACTGTTAAACACACAGGTTTGTCTCATCACACTGAAGAAGGCTGGTGACCTAAGTGCTGTGTGGCCAAGTCACATCAAATCCTCCCCCAGAACTTTATGTTGAGCACGTTTGTCTTGGTCAAGCTATAGGGCTGTCTTCCCCCAGGCCCTTATCATGAGCTTGCTTCTCTTCAGCTTGTTTTATCAGCTAATCTACAGAACCTTCCTTTATGAAATATGTCATTTATACTTTACAAAGGGTTTGCTGTAGTTATGTATCAAGCTTTGCGGTGTACGTGGAAACTGAGTTTATTATCACCAGAAATGTTTTTTTTTTTTTTTTTACCAAATTGTGCTGTATTTAAATATGCCTAAAATAAACCACTCAAGGTCAGACTCTCAAAGTCTGAACCAACGCCAGCCACTGAGACACGTTGAACTGAACTGCCTTCCTACCTCCCTTGGATCATTAATCTGCTGGCCTTGGTGGTCTGGTTGCAGAGACCCCTGCATATAGAAGATCTATAGATCTACCTGTCAATGAATCCATCAATAATTTATCAATCTGTTTTTTAAAAACAATAATTTCATAGAGTCCTCCTTGGCTAGCGTCAACTGTGTGGAGGTCAAGCCACAGTTTCAGTAAGCAGCTCAGCCCACCATCACATCTCCTGGAGCAAGCCATGGGAATATACACACTCCAAGGAACAAAAAGATAGGAATTATCCTTGGATGCAGTGCTGGTGGGAAGGAAGTTATCATGCAGGGACATCTTCAAGATGGGGATGCAAGGTGGATGTCTGTTGGGGCAGCGAAAGATGTTTGGTGGTGGCACTGTCTTGTCTGTTGCATCTACTGTTCTGCCTGAAGATCCCGCTGTGCCCTCTGCTCAGCCCGCTTGGTATTATTGTACTTCATCTGATGTTTCAGCCTTGGCCAAATCTTGTAATGAAATCTCCCCTAGTGCACCCTGCTCTCTTGAGGGCTTGTCCGCTCTCTGGCTGTGTTTCTCACTCGGCACAAGCTGAATGAAAGCTGGGTTCTCACCTAGGCTCTTCACCACTGAGTCCTACAATGTCAGTCATACTGCAGCTTTTCAGTAAAATGTTGATGTATTGTAAACAGAAGCTAACCATGGCTTCAAAATAAACTTAAGCCCAATTTGATAAGAAGACTTGGTTAAATCTCCCACTGGGCTTAACAAATTGCCCACATTTTCTCAGAATGACATTTTTAACATATGTGAGTTTTTTAAAAGCATTCTTTCTGCATCTGATACAGAAATTGCCTTTGGGGACGTACAAATGCAAAGCATGTAGTCAATGAGGAAATGAAGTCATGATAAGTTAGAGTTTTTCATCTGAATAATTGGATTTCTAAACACATGCATATTTTAAATGTCTCCTTGTATTAAATCATTCATGGAAAATATGTTGCTGTTAAATAAAATAGTATCTGACAACAATCAGGAGGCACCATAATGATTTTCTCTTTCACACTTGGTTAGGTATAGCATTTGTGGTAATACCAGCGAAGATAAGTGATTACAGTTCTGAGGAAGAACATTGTGTGAGCTCTGGCACAAGCTGCTCCTTGCAGTTACTGTGGTGCGGAACCTAGGGGTGGAACAGAGTGCCAAGGTCAGTCACAGACAGACCCGGACCAACTGTTTGCAGGGACCATCACCTGGCTCCTAATTCAATCATGAGTCCTAAGAAGCAGCTAGAGAGATGACCCAGCAGGTAAAGGCATTGCCTCTGAGCCGAGTGGTCTGAGTTTAATTCCCAGGTCCCATGTAGTGAAAGGACAGAACCAACTCCATCAAGTCCTGAGTTGTCCTCTGACCTCTGCACTCACATGGCCACACAAAATAAATAAATGAATATTTAAAGAGTCCTACTAAAGGATCTTAAAGCTTTTGAGCAGGCACATTCTGTTAACAGCTTGCACCCTGATTTATTTCCTCTATCTATCTGTGTATCAATGTATTTAAGTATGTATGTATGTATCTATCTATCTATCATCTATCTATCATCTATCTATCTATCTATCTATCTATCTATCTATCTATCTATCTTCTATCTATCTATCTATCTATCTATCTATCTATCTATCTATCTATCTATCTATCTATATCTGTCCCATTGCCCAACAGTATCATCCATAGTTAAATACAGTCCAGTCAAACTATACACGTCCACGAATGCTCATTAAGCCTGATCCATAGTCACCATGGAGGAACGTGGAGCAAAATAAACAGATATTCTCAGCTGAGATTCCAGAAAACTAGATGTGATGCCCCAATCGTTACTTCTCTAATTGTCTTCACTAAACACCTGCCCAGAATAAATAAGGTTTATTTTGGTTCAATATTTGAGGGGAGAGGGTTCACCAGGGCCATTGACCGAAATAGCTGAGACGATTAGAAAAAGAAATCACAGAAGTTTATTTTGTGTGTAGATCTGGAGGTCGGAAGTCTAAGCTAGAGATACAGACATGGAGGAATGGAGTGAGGAGCATCCCCTAGGCGGAGAACTGCTGGCTTCTTCACCCCTCACTCCTACTGCAGTGGGAAAGTAAACTGTGGCAGCCACTTCAGAAATAAGTCTGGGGGTTTCTCTACATTTTTATTACATTTGCTTACTTTGATTTTATTTTATTGGGAGGGGGCCCATGTGTGGAGGGCAGAGGACAACTTGTAGGACTTGCTTCTCTCATGCCACCATGTGGAAGGAGCTCCGTCAAGGTCAAGTTCCCTCATGACTTGTGGAACACTGTGACCTCTTAGCCCAAAGCTAATCTGTTGAGCCACTGACGCTGCTGCATTGCCACCAAGAGCCTATGCCTTCATCGCCACACTGATTCCTTTGTAGTTTTCTGGATGGTTAATCAGTCAAGAATCTTATGTCTTGTTCAGCTTTCTGGTGTGTTAAAAGTTACCCAAAAGAGAAGAAAGACATCAGTTTTAGAGAGCACGGAGATAAAATGAACTAGACGGAAGACTCTGAACCACTCCGATTCTGAGAACATTTCTCTTTAACAATCAAAAGGCTATTAATCCATCTGTGGTATTGAAGCCATCTTTAAAATATTGTTTTATTATTCATCAATAGTTGTGTCTGATGCTAGTCAGTGTCTAGAGTTTCTGGTGGATTCCTTAAGCAATATGTATGTTGCGTGGTGACAAACTTTGCTAATGAAAGCCATATTGGGAAAGTGGCATGCTCTTTGAATATATGTTTTAATGAAGCTAAACTATATTGATCGAATGTTAACAAAACATTGGTGGGCTTCTGGTGGATGTCTGGAGGATTCCAGATGCCGAACTTAGTCAGGTCTCTTCAGATAATAAAAGGTTCGTTTGAGATGCCCCAACTCAACCCAAACATAGACAATATATAATTTTTATCAACAGCTCATTTAGTTTATGGTTAATTGTAAATGAAATCTTTTTGCAAGAATAAGAGGTGATGAACTATAGAAAAGTCTTTCTCCATTTTGTATACATGAAGGGAAAATCATAAGCTTCCCAAGTAGAAATTAAATTAATTTCAGTTATATTCCTTCAGAAATATAATGGATGTGACTAATTTAATTTTACAATTAAAAACATTCAGCACACCCCATTTAAATACCAAATGATGAATATCTTAATGTTTTATTTTCATTCTCTTGTGACAACTTAAGGAAGAAGCAGAGAATAACAGTTAAAAACTGATTTTAAAAGAACAAGATGGTGAAAGTCTTTTTTATGGCCATTTCTAGGATCAGAGAAGCTGAAGGCATGACTTGGGTTTTCCTTGAGAACCAGCGGGAAAATTGCATTAGAAAACAATAAGGAGGAGTTGGCAGACCCAGGGTTCTTTTTCTTTTTATTCCACGTGTCAAATAGAACCAGAAAGGAGGACTGAAGAGTCAGGAAGGTGAGCCCAGAGGGAAAACACAAGGAGAGGGGAGATCGGGGTGAGTGGAAACGAGAACTTAGTTCTCAGCTCTCATGATGCTTAAGATGGGGACTTGCAATCAAAACCACTTCTGCCCTCCTGCTTGGGGTTAACATTTTCTCCTCACTCTTAGAGCTTGAAAAGAAAATAGCCACAACTGTGCTGGGTGACACTCAAGGCAGAGGTAATGTTCCCACCTCTGTACAGCTGCCTCCCTGGGGAGACTGGATGATTGACAAGAAAGACAACGAACAAATGAAATCACTGAAAACCGCACCCAAGTGAGGAGAGTCTGGGATGTGCACAGGAAACACTGGTCAAACTGATATTCCATGGCTGCATTTCCAAGTCGGTCTTGTTGACTGCTTGATTCTGGACCAACTTGGCTATTTTTGTATTCCTGTTTTCCAATTTGTTCCCGAATCTGTCCAATAAATACGACTGGCAAGAGAGTGAGAAAAAAACAACAGACATAAGGCTGGATACAAGCAGACCTTTTCTCTTGTGGGTGATCACAGGGGGATACGGGTCACTCTAGTGAGAAACGGAGCTGAACTTGAGTTGTGCTGTTGCCATGGTTACCTCCTAAAATCCACAGCATCATCTGTCAGAGGTGTCTAATGCTTATGACATGCCAAGGTGGTTCTCAGCCTTTGTGCCCAGCTCCAGTTTCGATGGTGGTTTGATCCTTAAAGTTTGATGAGCTGTTAGGGGTGGTAGCCCGTGTGTGCTTGGGCAGAACACACTGGACATGCTATTGTTCCGGGGCAGCTTTTATATTCACGGGCGTGGGGAGCCAGACAGTGGGTTTTCTGCATTTAGGATCCATATCTGGCTTTGATCTGTGAGCTTCGTGGAGAGATTCGTCATCCCTCCTTCATGGGCGCAACTCTTACGGCAGGACTAGAGTCGTCTGTAGATACTGTGATCAGCCTGACTCCATTAAAAATGATCTTTTTTTTTTTTTTGAGCTATCAAGAGGTATTTGTTCTGGAGAAACAGAATCTTCTGCCTTTCATTCTCAGGCTAGATGGTGTTTTTGTCATACGAAACTAATCTTCCACAACAAGAGGTTAGATGGAAACAAGACCTCAGGCCTTTCCTTTAGCATCAGCTGGGATCCCTCCTGTGTGCCCAAAGGATGCTTTGCCCGTTCTCATTCTCATCTTTCATCGTTTTCATGACTATGACATAGCAAGCCCATAGAAAAGCTTTTGTTAGTGCAAAGTCTCCTTATCTGGAGGCAGCTAGTGGTTCTTTAATGTTACATTTGCCTACTTGCAACTCAGTAATTTTTTCATGTGTGTGGGTGCTTTTCCTCCATGGATGTCTGTCATATGTGTGCCTAGTGTGTGCAGAGGCCATAAAACGGTGTTGGATCTCCTGGAACTGGATTTACAGATAGAAGTGAGCTGAACCCAGTTCCTTCTGGGGCAGGGGGGGTGGGGAGTGCTCTTAACTGCTCAGCCATCTCTCTAGTCCCATTGCTTTTTGTTTGTTTTCTTTTCTTTTATTTTGTTTTAAAGAAGTGTATTTATTTGTCCCACAGCACACATGTGGAGGTCAGGTAACAATTTGTGGAGGTTAATTTTCTCCTTCCATCTTGTGCACCAAATTTAGGTTGTCCAGATTATGTGGATAGCCCCTTTACCTGACAGTTAGTCACACAGCTTTTCATACCATATGTATATATACATATATATATATGTATACACACACACACACACACACACACACACACACACACACACACACACACACACACATATCTCCATACCAAGGTCTTTGGGTTCGCCTTTCTTCAGGGATGCTCTAACCAGTCAATCTCAAGGATTTTCGTACCCTCCAAAGCTCAGAAACGTGAAGTCATTTAAAATGAACTTTCTGTATTCTGTTGACTCCCAAGTCAGGCACAGATGTCTGCTTGGTGGGTGGACTGTGCATTGCAGGCAGACTTGAATCAAAGCTTAAGCAATGAGTTTGGATTGTAACGTTTCCTTTTCCAAAAGAAATTAGTGTATTGCGCCCATAAAATCCTTTCTCCCGGAGATGGGATAAGCAGGTGGCTGCAATTTGTATCAATTAAATGGTGACCTCATTTCTGTAATTTACATTTTTTCTTCCTTAATGGTAGCTTTTTAACAAAACTGCTGATGGATAGGATTTTTATGACTTCTTTTTTTTCTATGTCTATCATCTTTTCTGCACTAATTTGGAAAGTTCTAGTAAGAAATGCAAGCATCATCTACTGGACTTTAAAGAACAAAGAATGAATGCGTCTCATTTTACTTGAAAAAGAAAAAGTTACAGCCAAGTGGAATCCTGTGGAGATTATGAAGATGGACACCCTGACTCTGTAATTCGATCTTGTACAATTTCTGTCTGTCAGGTCCTGGGTTATCTTTCCAGCTAATCGCTTTGCTGAAGTAAATGAAATTTGGAAATTTTCAGCTGAGGAAAGGGTAGTTAGGTGGGAGCTAAGGGAAGGGGTTGATGCAAAACTGAGAGGTATATTCACAAGTAATGATGAGAATTTTATCCTTGGAGTTAGCACTTCATAAGTTAGTGCAGATTTATGATGACATATGTCCACCCACATAGTGTCAAGCAGAGGAGATTTATTGCCCTAAACTACCTGCCCCCATCACCCGTTGTACTGGCTCATTCTCCACTCAGCCCCAAATCCTGACAACCACCCACCTTCTTAATGCCTTTTCTCATTTTCCTTCTCTGGAACATCATTCATTAAAAGCATACAAGTAACCTTTCAGGTAGCTCCTTTTCTGTAATAGTAACGCTCCTATGGCTCTTCCAAACTCCATCTAGGGCTTGAAAACTAATTTCTTTGCAGCACTAATTGTCAAACATAGCGATACAGTCCTATTTATTTATGCAACAATTCACTGGAGGTCTTCTAATTGCTACTAATTATGGTCAGTTTTAAATGAAGTTGACCTGAGTGTTCAGATGCAGGTTTTTGTGCATGTAAGGTTTTCAGCTCCTTTGAGAAAATAGCAGACGGCAAGGCTGCTTGATCACATAGCAAGACTGCATTTGTGATCAAGCTGTTTTAAAATGGTTGTATCACTCTATATCCCAGCAACAGCAAACAGGAGTCCCGAGGCTGCAGCTCCTTGCTCACAGTTGATGTTGCAGTGTTCTGGATTTGGACCATTCTGAGGAGTTCATTGTTTTATTTTGCATTTCGATGTTGCTTTATGATGCAGAAAGTTACCCTTCTTTTATTTTATCTGTTCTGGTCTCCAGTCTGATTTCAAATTACGTGTGTGTATGTGTGTGTGTGTGTGTGTGTGTGTGTGTGTGTGTGTGTGTAAGACTACTTCTCTATCATTTGTTCTTAGTATTTTTTTCTCATTGACGAGAAATGGTTTTAAATTTTTGTTAGATTCACGTAAAGAGTCAATGAAAAGTTTTATCAGCAGTCATTCATGTATCTCCTTAGGCGCATAGCACTTCATTTCATATTGAACAGTTTCATGTGGATATTTCATTAGTCATTTTTATTGATTAATTTTGCTATTTGACAGTTTCACATACATACAATGTATTGTGATTACTGCCCCTCCATACGCTTCTTTATCTCCCTCCCATTCCTATCACACCCCTGAATCATTTTGGCTTTTAATATGCATACATATACACACCTCTGTGTATTTACACTATAAATCTATAACATCATAATTTTATTTACCATGAGTAGATGTGTGGAACACACACATACACAGTGAATACACATAAATGCATTTAATGTATTTCTTTGGAAATTCTAAGAAGCAGCCTCATCCATAGATAGACCCAGGGTGTATCATCAGCTGCTGAGTGACAGGATATGTTAGATAAAAGCCCCAGTTTTCTGTCCCTGGTCATCACTAATGATTTAATGAAGTTGTCTGGGGATGAGAGGGCTGGGAAAGAGGCAGACAAGGAGGGATGTTCATACAGAAGGAAGGAAATCCTTACTATCGATGGCATTAGATCACAGTAATGGTGACCATGTGCAGTGATTCTGCCTCAGCAGAGCAGCAGGAGGGTCTCTCGGATGCCTGGCACCGTCTGCGCTTCAGCAGAAACCTGGGATGTGGCTGCTTTGGGCAACTCGTTACTCACTTCATTAAGCCCTTGTGAACGGCTCCGTACTTTTCATGTTTATGCCGGCAGAAGGCAGCAATGCAGATTGCTCAGGGGATTCTTTTCTCAATCTGTCCTTGTCTGTCCATGCAAGGAATGCAGCCCAGAGTCTGCACAAGCCCTTCTTCTAATATCTCAGCGTCTCAGCAAGTTTTATTAATGATACAGCATTTCATACATGGCTGTGGGAGTTTAATTTATTAGAGATTATTAACCAGGAAGGCAGGTTAATCGATCACAAATATTTACTTTTCACAGGCTGCTTCCCATGTACAATATATGGCAGTGAAGAAGCAAAAGGAACTCTTGTGTCTATGACCCTTTTGTTCTGTAGCAGAGTGCGTACAACCCACCAGACCCTAAACCGTTGCTGAGTGCATGACTTCAAGTTTATGATTAAAAATATGCCAATGACAGTATAGCACATCATGACAGTTTGGGGTTTTGTTTGGTTTTGTTGTGGTTCCAGGAATCAAACACAAAGCCTTGTGCACCCTAACCAATTGCTCTACCACCAAGCTACAACTTCAACCAAGTCCTTAACAATTATTTTACTATGAGAGAAATTGCGGACCTAAAGAACACTGAGATTACATTGGCTATGGACAACAATAATTGGGCCAAATAGGTAACCCCGAGCATTAAAAAAGCCATATATTCAAAACTGTAGATCTACATTTGAATCCATATTTTCAAAATAGGATCATCTCATAAAACTGAAAGTTACAGAGTTCGTTAAAGAATGATGAAAAGGGTTAATACATGTTAATAGATAACCTACTCCCCTAGGTTTCTATTGCTATGATGAAAACCATGAACAAAAGTGAACTGGGGAGGAAAGGGTTTATTTGGGTTATGCTTCCATACATCACAGTCCATCACTGAGGGAAGTCAGGACAGGAACTCAAGGCAGGAAGCCAGGGGCAGGAACTGAAGCAGAGGCCATAGAAGAATGCTGTTTACTGACTTGTTCATCATGGCTTGCTCTGCCTACCTTCTTATATCATCTAGGATCACCAGCCCAGGGGTAGCACTGCCCACAGTGTTCTGTGCCTTCTTATCTCCATCTCTAATAATGGAAATGCCCCCAAAGACTTGCTCTCAAGCCAAGCTGATGGGCACATTTGCTTAGCTGAAGATCCTTCTTCCTGGATGAGCCTAGCTTGTATCAAATCAACAAAAAACTAACCAGCACACTATCTATGTATGTATCCATCTCCTATCTATCAACTATCATCTATCTTCCAGTCTGCCGATCTGTCTGTCTATCTGTCTATCTGTGGATCTACCTAGCTATCTATCGTCTATCAATCATCCATCTCTCATACCATTTCTTCGTGTCATTTTTATGATGACAGCCACCTAAGTTGTTCCCAAATCTTGATGATTATGAATGATGGGTCAACCCTGTGCAGGTAGAAGACTCTTCCATTCAGTACTGTTTTTGAGGGATAACCACAGAGAAGGATGGTTGCCAGAACAGGAAGAACTTTTAACAGTAGATGTCACCAGACACTAGAGTTGAAATGTTTAATGCATGCATTTTAAAGAAGCGAACTAATACACTCTTCTTCACCAACTTATTCATCATTTTCAGGCATCATTATCTGCACACTACGTTATTTATTCATATTTGTTAATTTTGTTTCCTGGGTAATAAATTAGGATATTATACTTTGAAGCTTAGTTCTGATCCAAATATTACACACACACACACACACACACACACACACACACACACACCTTACTTTGCTTTTCTTTGAAGCAACACACAGACTCACAAAACTACTTTCCTTAAAACTACCATGTGCCTTCTGGGAAGAGGTGTGCTTCTGTTCTTAGTCTGAAAAACATGGTTCAGTGTGGAGTCCAGATAGACAATGCAATTCTCTAGTTATTTGTGTAAAAAGTGCCTTACTTTAAACAACACTTTATTTCCATCTTTATTGTATTCAAAAATCACCATTAAATTTTCACAATACCTTCCTCAATTCAAAGAAATAGCCAACATTGATTTAGCAGACAGATTAGATTTGACATTAGCAATCAGCATTCCCAGATGTGGATGCGGTATGTGAGGGGCTGATACAGTCACACAGCATAACGTCTGCTCACCATATAACACCTTTGCTCCTCTTCCAACATAACATTTCATGTGGCATTTGCCTTTAAGAGCCAGCCAGATAACAGGGCAGGTGCTTACTGTGTTTCTGAACTTAATGTGTAAATTCTCTCACTATTGGCTGAGCTATTCTCAGCTGTTTCCTTAATAATTAGGCGTTATAATTTCTTTCAAATTTTATCTGTTTTATTCAAGATATGTGTGTGCACCTGCTTTTCTGTACGTGCACTACATGCACACAGTGCCTGAGAAGGCCAGAAGAAGACACTGGATGCACAAGAGTTACAGGTGTTTGTGAGCTGCTGTGTGTGCTGGGAATTGAACCCTGGTTCTCTGCTATAGAGCAGTTCTTAGCCCCTGACTGAGCCATCTCTCCAGGCTCTAATTCTTTAAATAAAAGAATAAAGCATGGCAGTTCCCATATTAATGGCATGAGGAAATGGGAAGTGGTAAAATAATTCCAGAAGGATTACAATATAGCTAGTTTCCGAATGTCCTGAGCTATTTTGAGAAACGATTTGGAGGCATTCATCTTAGCACCAATCCTCACCAGGGATCAGACATTAGAGCAATGGTGATGAGATCATAGATAAGAGCAGTAGCACTCAGGTCATAAATTAGAGCAGTGGTGATGAAGTCATAGATTAGAACAGCGCTTATGAGGTCATAGATTAGGGCAGTGCTGATGAGGTCATAGATTAGGGCAGTGCTGATGAGGTCATAGATTAAGCATTGTGATGAGGTCATAGATTAGGGCAGTGCTGATGAGGTCATAGATTAAGCATTGATGATGAGGTCATAGATTAGAACAATGCTGATGAGGTCATAGATTAGGGCAGTGCTGATGAGGTCATAGATTAAGCATTGATGATGAGGTCATAGATTAAGCATTGTGATGAGGTCATAGATTAGAACAATGCTGATGAGGTCATAGATTAGGGCAGTGCTGATGAGGTCATAGATTAAGCATTGTGATGAGGTCATAGATTAGGGCAGTGCTGATGAGGTCATAGATTAAGCATTATGATGAGGTGATAGATTCCCTATGCTGTACAAAGCAAACCCTATGCTGTATGATTTGTTTTAGTAAAATACATCTATCCTGAGTAAGCACTGATAAATGATGCTATAATGTATTTAAGTTTTAAACTATTACCTGCCAGTATTGGAAGTGAGCCATTCAAATAGTGATCATAAAGCTTATTATATGTTTTACCTCATCATCCTTGTATCAAGGGATAAAAGATCCACACCCTGTAAGTACCTAATTTTTACCTGGCTTCCTTTACAAAAAGGTAATTTGGAAACTCCATCAGAGTTAGATGTGATTATGGGTTTCAATAAAGAATGAGATGGAAAAAAATGTAATTCATGTTTTTTTTCTAAGACTTGAATTCAGTTTGAAGGAAAATGCCCCCCTCCATTACTCCACCTGTGCCATCTGTGTCTTCATGAGCTATTTGCCCCTTTGAACCATGTTAATAGTGGCAATGCCCAAGTGGTATATGAGTAACAAATTACAAATACCTGAACCCCTAGGAACTGGGCAGAGGACAATCACTGTACTAGATTGGATGGATACTCATGGAGGAGACAAATTCTACCTTATAAATAAATAAGACATTGAGTATCTCATTTTACAATGGGGAGATGAAGGGCAAGCGGTAAGACACAACCTGTCTGTTCTGGTGGAGTTTAGTACAGGTGGTGTTTTCCCATCCCAGGAGCTGCTTTCAAATCACCACACAGAGGCTTATATTAATTATAAATTATATTAATTGTAAATGTTCAGCCAATAGCTCAGGTTTATTACTATTTCTTGCATTTTAAGTTAACACATATTCTTCACTTATGCTCGGTCATGTGGTGGCACCTTTGTAAGCATGGCATGTTCATCTCCTGTTTCCTCTGTATCTATCTGGTGACTCCTGACTCTGCCCCTCTTCCTCCCAGCATTCTTCAAGTCCAACTCACCTGCCTAACTTTATTCTGTTCAGCTATTGGTGAGTCAGCTTCTTTATTAAACCAATCATAGCAAATATCTTCACAGTGTACAAAAGGATTAGTCCACAGCAGTTTAATGTGCAGAAGTGTCCCAGGTTAGGTTCTCTGTTTCTGTGGTAAGTCATTAGCCAAAAACAAACAGGAAGAAAGGGGTTCATTTGACTTACAGGTCATAATTAGTCATCAAAGGAAGCCAGAGAAAGACCGCAAGGCAGTGACCTGGAGGCTGGAACTGAAGCAATGACAATGGAGAAAGCTGCTTACTAGCTTGCTCCTCGAAATTTCCTTAGTCTGCATTATAAACCTCGTAGTACCATCTGCCCAGGAATGGCACTGCCCCTAGTGTCAGTGCTGGCCTTCCCACATCAATCATCAGTCAACAGAATTCCTCACAGGTCAATCTGATGGAGGCGGTTCCTCAATCAAAGCTCCCTCTTCCCAGATGACTCTAGTTAGTTCAAGTTGGCAAAAGCTAAAAAGCCCAAGTGGTGTCTGCTTACTGAGTTGTTCAGTTCTGACTAACAAGTTTATTTAATCCACTAACATGCCCTTTGGGGTAGTTACTATAATTCTTCATTTCTAGTTATGACTGACACCACTAACTTTCAGAGAGTGAAATCAATCTCAGCAATTCAGCATCATCTTCTTGTTGACTTCTTGGTCTACAAAAATGATGTTAGATGCTATAATTCATTCCAATGGACTAATCAATTCTAATGGAAGCTCTCCAGAGTCCTGTGTTGAGAATATTTCTTAGGCCATGTATGTTCCCAGACTGGCAGCAAAGGAAGAATGCTATGATTGATTGGGCCATGACTGTTACTGATTGCTGTGTGTCTCTGCTGTAAAATCACCCCTTCTTAGACATGGAAACCAGGGAATGCTCTCTGGGGTGAAAACCTGAAACACTCATGGAACAATTTTCATTTTTTTAAGTGCCCTCTAATCCTCATGGTTTCATTTAATGCTTAAAGTTTCTGGACTCTCAACTCAGTAGGGTTTTATTATCAATAGACATAGCAGGCAGGGGTCATAGATATCTGTAATTTAAAACTGTAGAAACTTGAAATCATAAAGTCTGAATTCCTAGGTGATAAAACCTGACATTTCTGTTTCTCATAAGAATTCTAGACTTGGTGGGACCAAGGGAACAGAGTGAGCTGAGAGAATCAGAGGGGTGGGTGGGGGCTACTGTGAAAGCCACAATTTGAGAATTCCCTATGTGTAAATGATTGCCCCCAGTCTCTGCAATGCAATACAAAAGGATTCATGTGTGTTTATGTATATGTATGTGTCTGTGTGTGTGAGAGAAAGACAGACAGACAGAAAGAGAGAGAGAGAGGCACAGAGAGACAGAGAGAGAAGATATTTTAATCCTAGGAGCAAAAGTCTACTGATTTAAACAATCCAACATAGATCACTGTTACAAACTGTTGGTGATATAAATCGGGGGAAAAATCTAGAGAGTATCACATTCTTCCAACTCAGGTTTGTTTATGATAGTGATGACTTATGTTTCAGACAAACACATGTGATCTGTTATGGCACCGCCATTTCACACACAGAACCAATGAAATTGCCAGAGTATGAGGATCATAAACTGCCAAATGTCTGTGTCAACTCTGACTAGGGTACAATATGTTTTATGATGGAAAAGACACCTCATGCAAAACCCATTTCAATCACATTCATGTCTAGGTTACCTTGTGTGAAAATCAATTTGTGTATTAATCTTAGGCTACATAATCCTGTTAAATCATCAATAGGAGAAGAGATGGACTTTAATCCCATTTACTAATTATAGGCAAGGTTCAGCATTTCTCTTTTGTGGCATTAGGTAAACTGTATATCATCCATCTCACACAAAGCTGCATGTTCAGCTTCCACCCAGTTTCCTGTTCTCACAAAACAAGCCAAGCATATTGTTACAGCAGATTTATTCATCTCCTTTCAGATATTGTTAATAAATTACAAAGCACTACAGTATGATGTAATGATATATAAGACTGATTTTCTTTATATTGTAGGATTTGGGGATTTAAATTTCATAATTTTAACCCCATCTGTTATTTGTTCAGAAACAGTGCTAGATGCTGATATTTTGATAAGTAGTTTTAGAAAATATGTCAGCGCTTGGGGCCAGAAAATACAGTTGGTAGAGAATTTGATTTCCATATTTATCAAAATATAAATTAAAATGTTTATTTTTATTTGTAGGTGTGTATATGTGTGCATGTGATTGCAGGTGTCTTCAGAGGTCGGAAGAGGACCTCTGATCCTTGGAGCTGGAATTATAGAGGTTTTGAGTCACCTGATGTGGGTACTGGGAACCAAACTTGGGTCCTCTAGAAGAGCAGCCAGGGCTTTCAACCACTGATTCATCTCTCCAGCCCCTCGCCTCAAATAAAAGTTATATTGGTATTTTGCTATGATGCAGAATATTGCTGTAGTTCAGGGCATGGAGTTTCATTTGCTGATGTTACCCCAGCAACAGGATTAAGTGACACCTGGGAAGGATCTCTGCTACCCCAAACATCTTCCTCTGTCTTTCCCTAATGGAAGAATATTGGAACTGTTCTCTCATCCCATCCGACATGAAGCCTGGCAATACTGAAGTCTAGGATATGAGTCTGAGAGTCTGTATGTGATGTGAGGTGGAGGAAAAATGAGTGATCCGAGAGAACCTGGAATGATGACAGAGAGGGCTCTAGGAACAGATAGCCAAGAGTTCTAGCTTTTAGAAAATGAGAGGAAATGACACGGAGTGGAACCAGTGATCACAAGGGAAGTTAACAGCAGTGGTTTAATGCTAGATAAAGAAACATGATGATTTGATGTGGGAGTGTCATATATCAATCTGTTGATTTCATTGGTTAAGTAATAAAGAAACTGCTTGGCCCTTATAGGCTAGAACATAGGTGGGTGGAGTAAACAGAACAGAATGCTGGGACGAAGAGGAAGTGAGCTCAGAAACCATGCAGCTCCTCTCAGAGGCAGACACGATGAAGCTCCGACCCAGGATGAACGTAGGCTAGAATCTTCGTGGTAAGCGCATGTTGGGGTGCTACTCACATTATTAGAAATGGGCTAGTCCAGGTGCAAGAGTTAGCCGAAAAGAGGCTAGATATAATGGGCCAAACAGTGTTTAAATGAATACAGTTTGTGTGTTGTTGTTTCAGGGTATAAGCCAGGTGGCCAGGAGCCGGGCTGTGGGAAGAGGCCTGCAGCTCCTTCAACAATGATTAATGGTGATGTGTTAGGAACCATAGTAAGTAATAAGCAAGGCACTTATCTCAGGAAGGATGTGAGTCACAGTCAGCAGCCACCCATTGGTAGCCATATTTGAGGGATATTAATGTTTTACATGTGTCCTCCCTCCTCTAACTCTCCCCTCCACTCTTCATGCAGTATTCTTTTTCTTAAAATTTTAAAAAGATTAATTTATTTTTATTTTATGTACATAGGTTGTTTTGCCTTTGCATGTCTGTGCACCACGTGTGTGCAATACCCATACAGGTGAGAAGAGGGCCTTGTAAGCCACCAGATAGGTGCTGGAAATTGAACTCAGGTTCTCTGCAAGAGCAGCCAGTACTATCTGAGCTATCTCTCTACCTCCCCCATCTATAGTACTTTCTGAGTAGATCTCTCCAAAGACTCTAAATGCAGTTGACTCTGCTCCAGTGTCTGCCCCTAGTGCATGGTGACTGGAGAAAAACCTGGATCATCTGCTTGATGAATAACAAGAAGGGGGCATCCACGCAAGCCCACATAGTGTGGCTGGACCACACTTCAGTGTCTAAAGCAATTTTTCCTCAGTGTCTAAACTTGAGCCTATCCTCTCTCTGCTTTTGATGTGCTCATGGTTTCCTTGAACAGTCTTTATTATCAACTCACTTTGGAAGAGGAACATCATCCTCATCCTAGCCTCTCTCACGGTCTCTTCTGGGAGTAAGTCAAACGCAGAAATATCCTGATACTCAACATCACCTTCAGGAATGTGTGCATATACACATGTATTATAAGTTGGCTTCCAGCTTATCCAATCTTCAGTCCCAAATTATCTCTCACAGAGGAGTAGCAACCCTGAATTTGCTATCTGTCATTCTCACACTGGATGCTCCTGGTCAGCTCCACCTAAAGTTTGCATTAGAAATACCCACAAATGAAAAATTGTAATTATAGACTTACAATGACCAGATTTAGGGGATATTAATATTTCATAAGGAGACTTAATCTATTTCATTACATTTTACATTAGTTGTTCTAATAAATCTATTCCTACCAGCAGTACTGTTGGATTTAATAGACTTTATAAATAATTGGTCAATATCAAATGTGCCATAAATTGACTCCAACTTTGGAAAGAGGCCCAGGAGCTACTTTTCTGTTGCAGAATTGTAACCAGCCCATAATTCACAATTAATGCAGACAGAAATCATGACAGGTAGTTGATTGTGTTAAATGACAAATTCTGCGTGGATACAAAACAAGTTTAATTCCCTGTAATTATAGATACTGAGATCACTAACTTTACTCAGTTTTACCCTAATGCAAACCAGTGCTAAGAGGACTTTTAACCAAAGATATCCAGCAGGTGGGGAAAAGCCAAATACAGAAACAATAACAAAAAAGAATGTAGTAGGAGACTTCTTTTCGCTACCCAGACCAGAACAATCACACAGAAACTATATAAATTACAACACTGTTTGACCAATGACTCAAGCATAGCTCTTATATCTTAACCCATTTCTAGTAATTTATATTTTACCAGGAGGGTGTGACCTACTGGTAGGTTCTGGCATCCTGGTGTCTTTCTCCTTTGGCAGCTACATAGCATCTCCTTGACTCTGCCTACTCTCTATCTCTTAGGGGGAGGTGTTGTGGGAACTCCTTCTGTCGATAGCTTTTAACATACTGGCCCATGTTGGGCCTGGTCCCATGGGCTAAAAGTGCCGACAAAAAGTGTGTTTGACTCTCTTTGCTGCTGGATTTGGTTCCAGTTCCCAGTGCATGCAGAGGACTGTGGATCACTACCCATCCTGTGAGTTATTCCCAAATAAATAAACCATTGTTATACTCCATTCCGGGCTATTGTGGAGCTCTTTGGTACTACCACAGAAGAATGTGCATTAAAGTTGCAGAAAGATGTGTGAAGACATTACCAAACTGAAAGCAACACAAACTTTTTGTGTAAATTTTGTGATTGTTGGTTGTGCATCCCTTAGCTCAATAGTGCTTTGTGGAGGTCATAGACCTAAGAGAGAGTTTACTACTCTTGTTTAGCTAAAAGAGCATAATATCAAACCACCTCCTGAATGAGTATTTCTATGCCCATTGATTAGTGTATCTCTCACCCCTCATCAGACAAACTTCATTGTACAGTGCATGATGGTTCAACACAAAGACTCACGGCTGGCCAGAGTTCAAGGAATAAGTGAATGTGGACTGCTCAGCCCTAAACTGGACATCTATATGGGTTCCTCTCCCCTCCAAGGCTTGATGGACATTGAGGAAGAGGGGGTGAAAAGATTGAAAGAGCAAGAGGTTGACAGGGACCCCAGCCAGAGTCCTCAGAATCTGGCCTTATCATTGCACTTGTGAAGACACAGCAGCTGGGGTTGCCCATACAAATCGAGCCAGTGAACACCTCACGATGGAGGCAGGAGGGCACAGGAAGCCCCACGCCTAGCTGAGAAGCTGTTGGCAGGTGATAGCTGCCAAAGGAAGGTGAGAGAGTCAGTTTTCTTCAGTGGTTGGTTCCCGGTTGGTTGCCCATATTTCAGGGGTAGTCTTTCATACATATCGGCAGCAGCTATTGGACTCAGTGAAAAAAAAGAAGAAATGATTGTGGGAGGAGGATGAGCTAGAGAGGAGTACAAGGGGGAATGCAGAGAGTGGATCTGATCTAAATATATTGATTCATGTGTAAAATTCAAAAATAAAATTTAAAAATTAAGTTTATATTCAGCTTTCCTGTAGAAAGGTGAAAACTGGAAAGAGGGGTGGAAGGAAGGTGGAAACTGTGATTTATTTAATGTTATTACAGGGTGTGACATCTACATAAATGGGGTATTTGATTCCTAGGCCTCTTAATATCAAGGAGCACTCAAACCATCTTTCAGTACAATGAGCAATATCCAGAATTATTTTAACTTGAAGGCTGGGTGCATATGGTGTTCATGAAGGAGGATTGAGCTTCCATGGTGGTGTATAAATGTATCTTAAAATGAAAGTATTTATTTCTCTTTTTTATTGACTGAAAGGAACACATTTATTTAAGCCTCAGCAAATGCTACACTGCTTTCTTTCGGAAAAATTGACATTAAAATCAATGATTCCTCTTTACAACCCAGAATGCTGACTGTTGGAGTATTATGTTTTAGGGCTGTTACTATTTAGTCATTGAGACTGCAGAGAAAATCAGAATGCACATTCACATGCAAATGGAACCAAGTAACAACCATCTTTTATATAAAAACTTTTCATGATCAGAAGCCATTAACTATTCTACTCAATTAATTCCTTAGACTCCAGAAATCATATCATCTCTATGGACATAAAAGCAATGCCACAATTCAATAGTCAATGTTTAAAACGATCCTCAAAATAAAAAAAAAACCCTGCCTAGCATTGAAGACTACATTCTCGTGTGTGTGTGTGTGTGTGTGTGTTTGGAAAGAGCAGAGCTTACCTCAGGAGGCATCAACCTCTCTCTAGTAAAGGGGAACTCACTCATGGATTTATGAATATATTTTATTGTCCCATAAATATTTCAATGGAGCAGGTATAAGGCAACTGTAACATGGTCTCAGACCATAAGCTGTGCTCCAGGGGCAGGCACCTGGAAGATGCTTTTGAATGTGTGAGCCGTGAGAGCATGCAGGCGAGACTTCATTTGTCCCATGCTATGTGGCCTGTGTTGTGGGCATCCTCAATGCTAGGCCACAGCTTTGGACAGTTTGACTTTTTAGCCTTTCTGATTGATATCTGACTCAGCAGTGTTCCGTGCTCCTGACACCTGTGTGGACAGAGAGGCTTTGGATGTCACACAACACAGCCCATCATGGGAACTTCATATTTGTTCACCTTGAATCATCCTTGCTTCAAGCTCTTGCTTGAGCTCCTATTGCGATTTCTGTCAATGATGCACGGTGACCTGGCATATAAATCAAATAAACCCTCTCCTACCCAAGTTGCTTTGGTCAAAGTGTTTGGTCACAGCAAGAGAACCTATGACACCACTGTTCCTTTTATTATGAGATCAAACCTATGGAATCTCACCACTCATGTTTTCTAGGCCAGTCTTTCAACTAAATGTATGCAGATGGGGGAAGATTAAAAAAACTCACCTCGTTGATTTACTGACAGTGTTTATTCTTGTAACTCTCTTTTGCTATGCTTTGATTTGTAACACGAAGTATTCATATTGGAAATATGAGAATACTGAAAAACTAAGCTATGTTTAATTCGGATTCATGGGCATTTTGTAAGTTCAGCTATATCACTAATAAAACCAGCAGCGGAAGCTCTCAGATCCTTCTAACAAGTGACTAAATCTATTTGGTTCAATTTATTCCTTGGAAAAAAAACCCAAAAGCAGAACAATTGTTTGTAAGGCAATAGTACTGATAAAATAATCACTGCTGTGATTAAGAACCACTGAAATGTGCAAATATGTTTAATAATCAACACTGACTATCAGTGATTCAGCAGAGGGACCAAAATAAATCAGGTTGTGCTACATGGATGGGTAAAAGAACCACGTGCTTTGACTTGAGGATAGAGATGGGACTGGAGAGATGACTCAGTGGTTAAGAGCACTTCCTGAGGACCTGGGTTCAATTTTCTGCACCCACATAGTTGCTCACAAACACCTTAACTCTAGTTCCACGCTATCTGATGCCCTTTTCTGACTTCTGTGGACACACACGCACACACACATACAAATAATTAAAAATAAATCAAAGTGGGTTATGAGACATTGTGACTATCCCTGTCATTTTTGACACACCTCTGACTTTTTTTAAGCATCCATTTCCTCTTTCTAAATGTACCCAGTGTGGAAATCTGAAAAGTGGTCAAAACCTCACATTATTCCAGCAGTGTTTTCTGAGCACACAGGCACACCACTGAAAATATATTTGTTTTGTTTCTTCACTCTCTCCAAATAGCATACTTTCCCACAGATTGCTCTTGATGGAAAATCACAGTTGTGTCTCCTGATTACTGCCCTCCTGTTGGTCTCAGGCTGTTCACTTCTAGGTCACTCTATTCAATTCCCTGTTGATTCTGGAAGTTGATACATTACCTCTTGCTTAAATTAGAAGATGCTGTTTTATTTTTGAGTCAATCAAGAATTGCATTTAATGAAAGTTAAAATTTAGGCGAAGCATAAAGGTGAGAGCCTGTAATCCCAGCACTCAAAACCTAGAGGCAGAGAATCATGAGTTCAAGACCATCCTCAGCTTACACAGGAAGTTTGAGACCCAGTCTCATAAAATGTTTATAGATATATGTGTCTGTCAAATACTAGAGTCTACCTGGGTGTTTTAAATATGAGGAAACCATTGTGATAACGTGCTCTAATGAATGTCCTCTCCAAGTGTCCCTTGTATAAATGATTTCCCTAAAAGTTATCTAACCTCACATAATTAGTTACGTTGTTGCCAACTGTTCTTTAGCTTCAAGAACACATGCATCTTTAAAATTACAAAAGAAAAGATTCTTGACTGCAATCCATTACACAAATCTCATAACATCAAATGGAGGGATCTATATCTGAACCCCAGTTCCCGAATTTATTTCTCAACACTGACAGAGAAACTGGGCTGTCCACTAAGGGAACTGCTCCCTTCCTAGGCATTGAGTCACCTAGGAAACATGGCCTACTGGGTCTGGTTATGATTTGGTGAGACTGTGACTTGGGTCCTTCCAGCCCGGTGTGAGCAGGAGTGATACATACCATGCTGGGACAGAGAGGTCACAGTGACTTATCTTTGGCTCCCGATCATCCCCTTCTCATCTTGACTCAGGCAAGTGAAACCGTGGGGAAGGTACAAGCTAGTGATGACAGAATCAGAGTGGGGGAAGGTTGAGCTCATGAATGCCACCTGTATGAGACTGTGTGTGATTAGGATTGATCACACATGGTGTTAGGAAATATGGAAATGAATTTCTAGAAGTTTAGGGCCTTATATACTGGGGTGGGCAGAGAGAGGGGTAGAAGTTTCTGTGTTTGTATAACTTCATAGCATGGAATACATATGTACTTCACTTACTCAGCGATTGGTTATTGAAATCCTACTGTGTGCTTGGTGTACTACCAAGGACCCCAAACAAAACTTGGTCTCTGACATAATGATAAACTGTTTTCAGGTCTCTATAGCTAGATCACTTCACAAATTTAAAAATGATTGATACCTCTAAGTAGGTGGTTTTAGCCTTAGAGTTACAGTTGCTATATCAAAAATTAAAATCATTTAAAATAGCTATTTCAATTCATAACAGGTGACTATAAATATTTATGAAAACAGTTATATTTTTTAAAACCAGACCTTATTACAAGAGTCAGTGATATTTATTTATTTGGCAAATAATATCAATGTCTAGCTTTGTAGAAAACAGCTGGATTCTCAGATATGCTTCTGCATTCATTACATGATAATGTGTTGCTTCTATTGAGGTGTATTAAAAAACATCCAGACTGATTCAAATATGTTATAGTTGAAAAGAAGGATCAACAATCTTTTTAGGTAAGTGTCAAAATTTGAGATCACATGCAAAGCCAATACGCCACTTTGTCTTTTAAAGACATAATTACATTTTATTTATTTATTATTGCATGTGTGTGTGTGTGTGTGTGTGTGTGTGTTCATACACATGTCACTGCATACATATAGAGGTCAGAGGACAACTCATGGGTGTCAATTCTTTCCTTCCACCCTGTGAGTCCTGGAAATCATATTTGAAGCTTTAGCAGCAGATGTGTTTACTCCAGTGAATATTGAAAACTGGGTGTTGGGCTGGTTGGTTTTTGTTTGTTTTTTATTTTGTTTTTGTTTTTATCAACTTGACAAAAGCTAGAGTCACCTGGGAAAAAACCTCAGATGAGAAAATGCCTCCATCTGATTGCCTTGTAGGGATGTATGAAGTGCATCTTCCTGGTTGATGACTGATGTGGGAGGGGTCAGTCCACTGTGGTTGGTGCCACCCTTGGGCAGGTGGTCCCGGACTGTATAAGAAAGCAGGTGAGCAAACTATGAGAAACAAGTCAGTAAGCATCAATCCTCCGTGGACTCTGCTTCAGCTCCTGCCTCCAGTTCCTGCCCTGACTTCCATCAGTGATGGACTACAAAAGAATGCACCTCCCCCACGATGTTCAGTGTTTGACCACAGCAACAGCCATCAAACTAGGTCAGGTGAGCTCAGAAGTGTGAGCCCATGCTAACAGGTCTCCAATGCTGTTGTCCTATCCAGCTCTCTACCACTTTGTAACACCAGGACAGAAAGTGACACGGATGTCTCACTTAGAGCTGACCACTCCACTGTGTGCCAAGACCATCTGTACTTTCCGTCGAACAATCATATGCAACGAGGCCTTGGGGCTTTCTTCTACAGCCACATAACTCATTGTTAGCCTTCCAATTAGTCCTAACTTTTGTTTCCTTGGCGTTCATCCAAACAAATTCAAGGAAAGCAGCAAACTCAGCCAAATGCACAGATTCAACATTCATTATTAATATAAACGTATGATTCTGCGTATGATATGGTAACTCAGTTCCATGATGGCAGCTGCCTCTTTAAAGACAGATTGCATTATGGGAAAGTGGAAGTTTTGTAATTTTTCAGGTTTTTTCCTATAGCAGAAATCTAGTGACACCAGCTATGCAAAGCTCCTGTTTTCTTTGTCCCTAATATAAACGCAATATGATAATTTATTTATGAGAAGCACAAATGCCTTTCTCCCCATTAATTTGCAAAATGCAAACCAAAAAGCTTTGACTTTTATTTGACTTAGATATCTGCATTAAAATACTGAACTGCTTTTTCCCACCCCCAAAATGACAAAGCAATGCCGAAATCCATCGGAGAATAAGTTAGATTTTTAATTGCTCTATATAGATGAGATAAGAACCTAACCTATACTAAACTAAGGATAAGTTATATTTTGCTGTATTTGGGGCTGGAGAAATGACTTAGAGTTTAAGAGCATTGACTTCTGTTTAAGAGAACCCAGGCTCAATTCCCAGCACCCACATAACGACTTAGAACCATCTGTAACTCTGGATCCAGAGTATTTCATGAATCTCTCTCTCTCTCTCTCTCTCTCTCTCTCTCTATCTCTCTCTCTCTCTGTCTGTGTGTGTGTGTGTGTGTGTGTCTATGTCTCTGTTTCTGTCTCTCTCTGTCTCCCTCTCTTTCTCTCTGTGTGTGTCTGTCTCATACACACACACACACACACACACACACACATACACACTGCTAACATATGTTTATCAACATTTATATGAAATAGGATGTTTTCAAGCTTTCACATCTCCCTGTGGAAACCACGCCATTCATCATGACACTCGGAAAGATTAACAACAGCAACAACAAACCTTTGACGAAAGAAAATATTTCAGTGTAAGATAGATTGTTTGTTTCCACAGTTTCAAACAAACCTTTGTATTTTTAAAAAAAAGTAACATTTTGTTGAATGGATAACCTGAGTACATCAATACTATGGGCAGAGCTGAATCCACGTAGCTACAGATTAATAGATATACAGAAAAATTAGCACCTGAGAATGTGCATATGATTATTCTGCCTCGGGTGGTATAGAAAGAACTGGACACACACTGCGCATCTCCACTATAGGGGAATCATCATATACCCAATGACATTCAAACCATTTCCAGGTCGTTACCCAAGAACGTGAGCAGGAACTCACCAATGTACTTCAACATTATCACACAAAAGATTTTGATCTCACAGACTCGTTAGTTACCCTTCTTGCTTTAAAATGCTGTGGCATTTCTCCAGCCCCTAGAATAATACTTTTATCAGCAATGATTCATAGAGGTGCCTGTCAAATAAAATTTGTGATATGCTTACTCTATATTTTTAGAAAAATAAGATAGAGATAAGCTTTACTAAAAGTACCTGTTGTGTGTATGTGTGTAATACAAGGACCTGCTTGTTGGGGTTTCTGTTCTACCCAGTTCCCACAGCTAGTAAATCCCACAGAAAATACACAGAAGTCTATATTAATGATAAACTGATTGGCCAATTAGCTCAGACTTCTTGTTATCTTTTATAACTTATATTAACCCATTATTCTTATCTATGTTAGCCATATGGCTCAGTACCTTTGTCAGTGGGGCAGGTACATTGTGCTTCTTTGGTATCTGTACAGGACTGCGGGGAGAGCTTCGTTCCTCCCAGAATACTCCTGTTCTCATTGTCCCACCTCTACTTCCTGTCTGGTTGTCCCACCTATATGTCCTGCTTGGCTACTGGCCAATCAGAGTTTATTTAAAACGTAACTGACAGAATACAGAACTGTACCACACCATATGTGTGTTTGTAAATATGTGTAAGTGTGTGTGTGTGTGTGTGTGTGTGTGTATGTGGGTGTTAAGCCTAAGTTTTCATGTAAGTGTGTGTGTTGGGCATGGGCATTTGTAGAACAGAAGTCAGTGTTGGGCATCTTCCTTGGTCTTTCTCTACTTAGCTGTATTGAAGTAATGCTTCTCACTGAATCTGGAGTTCATTGATTCTTTGATTCTGCTAGATGAGCTGACTAGCAAACCCTCAGGATCCTTTTCCCTCTGACCTTCCCAGCACTACCGTTGCAGATACACACCACCACACATAGGTTTAGACATAGGTTCTGGGTATCAAACGAGGGTCTTTGTGCTTTCATGACAAGTGGTTTATCAGCCTAGCTTTCCCTGAGCCCACATTCTCCTTTAAAGTTACTCTTTGAAAACTCAGTGTATCTTGATCATATCATTCCTTTCTTCCTCCCTCCAACTCCCTTCACCCCTAATACATCTCCCTTCCAATTTCATATCTTCTTGTTTTGAAATCTCCCATTGAGCCCAATTAGTGCTGCTCATATGCTCATGGGTATGGGGACAACCACCGAATCATGGACAACCTACCAGTGTCCTCAGCCTCCAAAGAAAAGGGACTCTTCCCCCAAACTATCACTAACTCTTTAGCTAGGAGTGAGACCTTTAGGTTGATCCTGCACAGGCCTTATGCAGGTAACCACAGCAGCTGAGAGTTGACATGCCCAGGAGCCATTTCTTATTTAGAGGACATTTGAAAGCTCTCCTTCCCAACCTCTGGCCCTTACATTCTGTCTAGCCCCTGTTTATAGATGATCTCTGAGCCTTGGAAATTGGAATTTGATATGAATGTCCCGTCTACAGCTGAGCATACACAGCCACTGGTTCTCAGCACTCTGAGTTTCCTCATTAACCATGATCCACTGCAATAGGAACGTCTCTGACCAAGGTTGGGAGAAACACAAATGTATGGATACACACATAGATATGTAGAAAGCAGTTTGGAATGCTCATTTAGCAAATCACTAATAACTGGTCCTCTGGTAGAGCTTATGATCTTCCTAGTCATGGGTTTTAATTATGTTTGCAGCAATAGGCGTGAATTCCTACCCTTGGATCAGGCCTCAAGTCTAGTCAAGAGACTGGTTGGTTGCTCTGTGAACATTATTACTCTAGTGTGCACATCTCTGTTGGTAATATGGTACACGGAGTCCTGCTTGGAGTAAGATGACTGATATTTTTAATGATGGGAATTTCTGTCATGTGACATAGCATAGTCACATCGAAGTTCCTGTTCATTCTCTGTTGTGACATTGGTAACATAAAATATATTTGTTCTAATAAAATAGACAGGGTCGACAAAAAACACCCTTGTGAACTTTCTTCCCAAAATGTGAGGACATAGCTTTGTGTCTTAGAAGAAAAGATACATCTGTTAGGCAGACACGCATGCACACTACACCCTGAATTAACCGGCAAGAACTTTTGAGTCAGGAAAGTAACATCTGCGTCAGTAAATTACCAGAAGATAACAAGTGGCTTTGCTGATGGGAAGGGACTTGAGTGGGTGCGAACAGCTGTACATAAGTCAGCCGACTCTCAGGGGATTTGAAGAAGGGTGAGATAATTAAAGTCAAGGGTAATAGAAAAAAATATGCAAAGGTATGTGTGGCCAGGATAGTTGGAGGCTCCCTCCTTCAAACTGGCTACACAGAAAAGCTCTCGTGAACCCTTGAGTAAGGATCTGGCAGAGATTATCCATTAAAGATAGATCCAGGACCACATAGGCAGAGAAAAAAAATGATTCCCCAGAGGTAGGCAAAGAAAGTGGGATAGTAAGTAGAAATAATAACAAGAAAATACAGCTGCCAACACACAGCAGCTGCAGGGAGACTGTTCAAAAGCCCCTTAGAAACTGTGAGAGACCCTCAAAGTCTCTGTACTGGAGCCAGAAACAGCACATATACTTCAGCTGTTTGGATTCTCAGAGCCATCAATTCTTACAAAATATAAAAATGAGTAGAATTGTTTAAATTCTCTCAGTGTGTAACGGGTGAGACAGAAGCTAAGTTGGACCAGGTATGAGTCAAATGAGAAATGAGGTCCTTCCATCGTGAAATTTGTAGTGCAGAAAATAACATTTTCATAGACAAAAGCTGTTAAGAAAAATCAAATTTGCATGTATGCAGCTTGTTAGGAGAAAGCATGGTGACAAAAATGAGAAGTGACAGATTGGGAAGTGAAAATACATAAATTCAAGCAAAAGACCTGGGCAGCTTGCTGTCTGAGACTATTTAATGAAGGAACTCAGGATGTGATGGATAGCTCCAGAAAGCATCATCTGAAAGTGCTACCCACAGGCCAGGCAGAGTTTGTGGTCACCATTCACACACGGACATTCTCTACCTCATGGGCCGGCAAACACTGTGGTGTAGCTCTGTCATTTCAGAGTGATCTTCAAACAAGCTTAAATCAACTTTTGTTAGTGAGAATGATGAATTTGTATAACTACATATACATATGTATAGATACATGTTTATGTTTTCATTTATTCTTTAATTTTTAACATATTGATGTGTGCATTAATCATGTCATGTTGGAAGACAGCATCCCCATCTTCTCCGGGTCTTACACTCTTTCCATGCACTCTTGTGTGGTGTCCCATGAGCCTTGGATAGGGAATAGGTCAATGATATGCAGGACTCATCTACAGCTGCTCACTCACAGTTACTTATACTCAACACTTCAGCCAACCCTGAGTGTCTGCCTTACCCACCACCCATTGCAGAAATAAACTTTTCTTTCCAAGCTCGAGAGGAAAACAAACCTATGATAATTGGAAATACTTGGAAGGCAGGTGGACAGCATGGTGATTTAATTATATGCTTGTGTTTTAATTAATTTGAATTTTAAATAAACTTAAAGAGCACAAGGATCAAGCATTGATGATAACATAGACAACATGAATTTCCTTAAGTTTAATCTGGCAATTTTTTTTGTTTAATTTTCTGCAAAATTCTATATCTGAGTGTCTGACTGTTTAACATTGAAATATGACAGCATCAACAAATGGTTTAGGCCACATTTGTAGTTACAGTAAGACAAGTTAGGCACACCTTCCTTGGAGACATTCATTGTCTAAACTGCCATCAGTCACGCAGGACAGAAAGGAGCCCTGCAATTCCCCTAATGGAATCTGGACAAGCAATAAAGCCTTTAGACAGAGAGCTAGAGAGATGGCTCAGTGGTTAAGAGCACTGGTTTCTCTTCTAGAGAACCTAGTTTTGATTCCCATCCCCTACATGGCAGCTCACAACCATGTTTAACTCCTGTTACAGGAATCTCTGGCTTCCAGAGTCATCAGGGATTCCTAAGGTGCACAGACACACATGCAGGCAACATACCCATAGACACGAAACTAAATACATAAAATGTAAAAGAAAAAGAATTTAGATACAGAGTTGTCATGAGCAGCTAAGGTAATTCACAAACTAAGGTTGACTTTTAGGTGATGTTGTTGGAAACACAAGTTCAAAGATTAAAAACCACATATGGAGATGGAAGTCTCTGCTTCCATCCATAAAGACTTCCTTCTCCATAAGATCTTCCTCAGTGTTTCCCAAGGTCTCCTGGGACCAGAGCAGATACATCGAGAAAGGAGTTGTGCAGAGCTGGTGATTCTCAGAGCATAATTTTGAAAAGGATACTAATCTGGTCAGACTCATTACCAGAAATGGATTCTCAAGAGTGGAGGCATTAGACACTTAGAGTTTGTGGCAGCCAGGAAACTATCCCGAATCATATACCTCACAGGGCAGTTATACATTCAGAACTGTTATTTTTACTAAGTGAGTGGTTTAGAGCAAACTCTTATGCTTGGTTGAGTAAAATATCAAAGTTGACATTCAGAAAGATACTGTGGAATTACACGCATAGAGTAGCTAATGAGCAGAAAAGAGCCCCGTTTGCCCCAGTGGAAATTATAAAATGTCTTCAATTTTCTGTGTCATTTCTTGCTTCTAAAATGTGCAGAACTGAGCAGGGATGGCCGTTCTTTTTCTGAGACTTAAAGAATCAGCATGAGGCATAAACTCTTCCTATGTCAGGCGGCGTGCAAACAGATGCCCAAATGCTTGCTTCATCTCTGACTTCTGCTGAGGCTTGTTCTTCAATCCCAGCTCCAGGAAGGTGGAATCAGTCAGTCTCCTGTAAGAGGATTTGGACCAGCCTTTCCCACTCTTTTTCATCAAAGAGGAAGACAACGGTCATGTTTGTGACGGTTCTTCCCAGACATCAACTTGACTGAATTTGAAATCAACTAAGGGATAAGTCATTAAGTGTGCTTGAAAGAGATTTTCCTCACCAGGGATTTGGAAGTGAGAAGGCTCACTCTAAACATGGGAGGTACCTGCACATTATCCGCAGCTCTGTCAGACTTCCCCGAGTGCCCTCATCTATAAATGGAACGGACCACGGAGCATGCGCCTTAACTTAGCTGTGGTTTGGGAAGCACGTGGAATGGTGCCTCGAAATTCACAGCTGACTCAGAACACAGATGAAACTTATCTAAACTAATGTGCATCTTCTCCGTGTAAATCTAGCTTGCTCGTGTGATTTACGTGTCCGATTACATTAAAATTATTTTTTGTTCGTTATACAAAAAAAACAACAACAACAACAAAACATGGGAGGTACCTTCCAGGGGCAGCCAGAGTAGAAGAGATCTGAGGGGAGCTGGAGAGATGACTCAGCAGGTAAGATGACTTGTTCCTCTTGCAGAGAACCAAGACTTGAGTCCCAGCACCCATATGGTGAAGCACAACCATCTAGATCTTAGTTCCTGGGAATCCAATGCCCTCCACAGGCACTGCATATACACGGAGCACATGCATTCACCCAGGAATATTCACACACACACACACACACACACACACACACACACACACACAAAAATGATTTCTTAAAAAAAGATCTTAGGGGAAAAGCTTTGTCTTTTACATTTGTGTCTTGTTGGTGAATTTACCTACCATGTTTCTGAATTCACTGACTTGTTTGCTATGGCTACTATGTATTTGCTGACATAGGATTCAGGTTCTTCAGCCTTCCAATGTAGCCAAAGGTCAATGGCTCCTCATAAATTCTCCAGGTCTCCAGTGCCATGTTGGGACTACCAAACAATCCAGCTTCCTAGACTTACTGACTGTTGGATTCTTAGTATCTCTAGGATCAAGAGCCAGTGTTAGGCTATCCAGTTCTTATCTTGTAAGCCACTCTAATGTATGGCCCTCTAATATATATTCAGTTTATCTGTTCTGTTCCTCTAGAGGACCCTGACTAAAACCTGATAACTGTAAAATTAATGTCTAAGGATGCTTGGCTAGCCATTAAGGGTGTGTAGTACTCTTCCATAGGACCTGAGTTTGATTCCTAGTACCCACATCAAGCACCAGCACCAGGGGATCTGGTGACCTCTTCTGGCCTCTGAAGGCACTGAACTCACATTGCACGAAGCTTTACCCGTACATAGCTTAAAATAAAAAAATTGAAAATAAACTAAAGTCTAATTTCCCTCTGTATTATAAAGGGTGACTCTTAGCAAAGAAATGAAAGCTATGAAGGAGAGGCAAGGCAGATGGGTTAAATAAATTGGGATTATGAATTCAAAGAACTATATAGAAAAATTAAAACAGCAGCCTGGTTTATACTATCTGGAAGTGAGCTCACTACAGCTAATTGAGTATTTCCTCCTTTTCGTTATTTCTTTCTTTTCTCCTTCCCACTCAAAGAATACTAAGGCATAAATGAACTAAGAGAAAAGAAAAATAATGGAGATAAAAAAGAGAGAGAATGGAGATAAAAAGTGTGGAGGAGCAAGATTTTGTTCAGAATGATTTCAGTATTCTCAAAAACTCACGCACTACTCTGATCATTAAATCTGAGTCTTGAAAATTATAACATTTCATATTGTAGAGAATGCATTGTTTTCTATACAGTGAAAATGACAACAGAAAAAGAAAAACACAAAAGGGAGCAAGATATACAGTAATTATTTCAATTTAGAGAGCGCAAAAGACCTTTCATTCACTGGGTAAGCAAAACAGCACGAGCTCCCTCCGGTTTCCCTGCTGGGTCGATGGTATATGAACAATGCAAACATTACTAATATTTTCTAGAACCATTAATCATGATGTGGGGTAACACATGAAGACCCAGGGACTAGGCCTGTTAACACCGCTTGGCATATAATCCATTCCAGAAACGTGATTTTAGAAGGCAAAGGGCTCCAAGAGAGCGATGTGGGTCCTTTTCCTGTGCTCTGTGGCACTTCAGGAGGAACGTGATATATGATACGGATTCAGGATAGACTGTAGGGAGGGGTCCAGAGCACTGAGGACTCCAGCATCAGGGAACTGGGTAACTCTAGACAATCAGACAGTAAGTTAACAGATTTTGACACTTTTTGGCTTTATTTGTTTTTCAGAAAGTCCTTCACTATGTAAAGCAGGCTCACCTCAACTCATGATGGTCCTCCTGCCTCAACCTCCTGAGGTGCAGGCATGCACCATCATGCCTGGCACAATTGTTTTTTCATCCTTCCCCACCTTTTTTGCTTTCCCTATACATTAAAGCCAGATGCCTTCATGGGGGCCTGAAGTGTAAGGGCTGAATTCTTGTGTATTTTATTAGAACTGGGAGCTGAAGTGCACTGGTAATGGGTTAGTCAAGAAACACGACAGTAACGTGGAGTCAGCATGACGAGCTTCAACCCTGCAGCCCCAAGTGCAGTGTTGATAACACAACCTAATTACACACACACAAACTTTAAATTCAAAGAACCAACACTTAGCAAAAATGCCAAACAGATCAGACTGCTTTCTTCCTATTCTTTTCCGTCCAAGCATGCAGCCAGATAGACCCCAGCTTCTATCATTATGTGGGCTTACTGAATTAGTTCTCATTAGTGAGATAAAGTCCCCATGTGACACAGCCATGTGTATTTCTCTAGTAACCCGTGGAACCTTCCTAAAACTCCTCCTTTTTTTATCTGCTGGTGCCCAGCATGGAAGCCAGATAACACTTTTGGGGGCTCAGACATGTTGTCAATAAGGAATGTGAAACCATGTGGAACAGAGCAAGCAAGCTTTCTCTCTGGATGTTGATGGGTGTCGTGACTTTATATGTTATGGCTCCTAAATTTGCTTTAATGAATATAAGACATGATGCTCAAAATAATCATGTGAAATTAAAGCCATAACCACCAAAGAGGCACAAAACAGTTTCATACCATTTCAAGGATGACTTCATGCTTGATCATTCAGGCCTGGTGGCATTGTGCCCACGAGCTTCTAGGACATGAAAAAGGGAACATAATGACCCTCTGTTTGATATTTATGGCTCCAGACGTAAGTTTTCATTTCCCGAAAAAGTAGTTCATTCCCCTCACCTGCGGTGCATTTCTCTTTCAAGTTGTAACACAAAGGGAAGGAAGGTTTGGGGTCCACTCTTCTCCCAACAACACAACTGTTTCTCACCCTTGCTTCAAGGCTAAGGACTCCACTGCATCTGCTACTGTTTCCATGCACAAGGGCAGGTGGGCACAGAAACAGAGATCCAATCCCCATGCCAGAAAAAGTGCATGAACATTCGAGGGCCAAGAGAAGAGAAGAACGGGGTCATTTGAGCCCAGGTAAAACCCAAACCCCCTTGGGGTTGCCCAGCTCCAAGTCTGCCTTCTCTGCCAGAGCGATCTATGATGTTTTCAATAAACTTTGCTTTGTTTGACTCTGGGCTGTTTTCCTCCCTTTTAATTCTTTAACTGATGGAGGAAAAGAACCCATTACCTAGCCAATGTCAGAGTCTATGGGGTTTGTTCTTTGCTGTGCCCCTCACGTTTTGATCAGAAACCCAGCTACACAATTGATGGTAATCAAATTTTGACTGTTTCCTAAATCAAGTGCCCATAAAAACTATGCAACAATCCCATCAAGAAAAATGCAATAAATTTCTCCTCAAATAATGCTCTAATAGATACTGTATTGCTTGCATATTTATAAACTTTTTGATTGAAATATATATATATATATATATATATATATATATATATATACTTCATTGTGGGTCATTTATTTTACTGTGTTAAACTAACAAAATTCAAAACAAATGCCTAAAGTGTCATTCACCTTAATGCTGCTGATCAAAAAAAAAAAAAGCACAGCAAATGGTTTGTCTAATTAGAGTAGGAAGTGTGAGCTCCACAATGCCCTTCTCCTCCAGGTCCTGCAAAGATTTGCAGGCTGGTTTAATGACTGACCTTTTCCTGAGATTGGCATTTCCAGTCCACTTGTCCAATTGTTCTCTGGATACTAATAACCCGCCCACTGCTTTTCACACTCACAGGGAAATGCCACTGCAAGATGCAAAACTGTTAAATGTCATCAAGCAAGCAGATAACAGGCTTTGGAATGGTAGTCTCTGCAATGCAGCAAGTGCTAAATCTCCTTAGCCCTAAACATTGACCTTCTAATTCTTTTCTATTAATGGCAAAGAACATCCAAGATAGGGCTTTGGAACTACAGCAGTGGACGCAAGGGTTTGACAATCATGACCCCATATTGAATAACCAAAGTCTTCATGGAGTAGGTCTAGGTGTGGTTTATGGCTCCAAGAAACTTACCTGTGAGCATTTTATGTGGAAAAATTAATCATTAGAAGTGACCTACATTCAGAACTTGGAGGGATGGCTCGGTAGTTAAGAGAACTTACTGCTCTTGCTGAGGACCCAGGTTCAGTTCCCATCATCACATGAAAGTTCACAGCAACCTGTAATTCCAGTTCCAGGGGATCACATACTGTTCTGGCTTTGTGGGTACCAACCACACACCTGGCACATGTATGTACATGCCAGCAAATAAAGTAAAGTAAAGCATATACAATAAAATTTTTAAAAAAGACCTTCACTCAAGGTGTGAAGAAAATCTCCCAGATAGAAGCTGCACTTCCCACTGAGCCTCTGAAAGACTAATTCACCTCGTAGAATATTGATAATTAGCAGAGGCTGGAATGTCAACTGTCCGGAACCTACTGACATTTTTAGCCCCCCAAATTCTTCGTGCATTTCTGAGTCTGACTGAACACCCTGTGGCTAACTGATTGGGCAAAGCCTAGTGTCCACCAACCAGAAGGCCAAGCCTAGGGCTGAGATGTCCCTGCTTTACCAGAGCCAGCCAAACTAAATGTTCACCAATGTATTTGAAAAGCACCTTAGTTTATGACTTTCCTTGGTTCTGTTCCCCATAAAAACTTCGCCAAACTGTTACTAGATCAGAACACAGAATTTGAGGCAACCCGAGTCTGTGATCCCAAGTCATAGTTACTCATCTTTGGCTCCAGAATAAACTCTTATTTTCCCCTCTGAGCTGAGAGCTGTGTTTTTGTGTGGACAAATGAGAAAGGCTTTAGATATCACTTCTATGGAAAGAATTGGAAAGACTATGTAGCCGTTTTCAGAGCATGACAGGTCCGAGGGCCAAACCCACCCCTCCCTTACTCCCCGAGTGCATTTTTCTGATGAACCGCATGAGTCACTGAGCAGGTCAGAACTACCTGTGGATGTCCCGTGATTAAATGTTCCATGTCTCTCTCAAAATAATTATTCTTTGCAAGTGATTTGCTCCTGCCTGAGTGGGAAGCAGAGCCACATGTCTCCCTGTTTCTTATTGAATCTAGGTAACGTTATTGCTTAAATATTTCTATGCTAAAGATATTCTTCTGCTTCCAGGAAATCATGTGAGGAAATGTCTTTGAATGAACCTTGTCAAAAATCCCAATTTGACCATTCCCATCTACCCTTATGTATTCATTTCAATGTGGACTTTAATCAAGTACATGAGATCAATGAGGCAGAGAAAGCTCCTTAGCAGATAATAGTCTGTGTCTATAGAAGTAAAAGCCAGCATTAGTAAGCAGATCAGAGCATGTGTGCACATCTCCTGGGTATACTCTGGAGGGCAGATTCTTTGCACCCTTCCCAATGGCTGGCATTTTACTTTTTCTTTGTTTTTCTTTTGTATGTGTATGGGGGGGTTCAAGACAGGGTTTCTTTGTTTAATAGCTCTTACTGTCCTGGAACTCCCTTTGTAGACCAGATTGTCCTTGAACTCACAGAGATCCAATTGCCTCTGCCTCCCAAGTGCTGGAATCCAAGGCACGTACCGTCATACCTGGCTCAGTTTTTACTTTTTTTTAAAATATTTATTTTTTATGTATACAATATCCTGTCTGTGTGTATGCCTACAGGCCAGAAGAGGGCACCATTGGGGTCCCATTACAGATGGTTGTGAGCCACCATGTGGTTGCTGGGAATTGAACTCAGGATCTTTGGAAGAGCAGGCAATGCTTTTAACCTCTGAGCCATGTCTCCAGCCCCTCAGTTTTTACTTTTAAAATACCTTCTTTTCAGGGAGTGGAGAGATGGCTCCGTGGTTAAAAACACTCTCAAGGGTCATGGGTTCCATTCCCGGCACTCACAGCCACCTGTGACTTCAGTTCTAGGGGATCTGATGCTCTCTTCTGACTTCTGCAGTCACTGCACTCATGAGCACACACGGACATACAGACATACATATGCTTTTTAAAGATCTTAAAAATGTGTTCTCTTAACCTAAAACAAAACACAGTGAACGTTTATCAGAAAATGACGAGCACATTTGACATCTGAAGCAGGTTCCCAGACCTTAGAGTCATTATTGATGAAACACCACAACCAAAAGAAATTTGGGGCAGAAAGGGTTTATTTGACATATATATTCTGGATCACAGTCTGTTGAGAGAAGTCAAAGCAGGAACCAAAGCAGAACAGGAAACTAGAGGCAGGAGCTGGTGCTGTTTAATGGCTTTCTTCTTATGGCTTATTCAGTCTGTTTTCCTAGAGAACCCAGAACTACCAGACCAGGGGTGTCCCCATCCCTAATACGCTGGTATCACCCACATCAGTCACTAGTTAAGAAAATGATCCACAGGCTTATCTATAGGCAATCTTTTGGAGGCATTTTCTTAATTGAGGCTCCCTCTTCTCAGATGACTCTAGTTTGTGTCAAGCTGATGTAAAACTAACTAGCACACCAGCCATAAATATATCTAAAACCTTGGTTCTTATCAGATTCTCATTCTGATGAAATCTTTTGCCTAATCCTTCACACCCTCAGATCTGTCCAAATAAATATATGTCTGCTCTCAAACTAACTTGTCAAAATATCAAACAAAACAAGCAAACAAAAACATCCCCCTAACACCTGTGTATTCAAGACTATTCAAACCACCCAAACTTGTGTAAAGAAGTTTTATAGAAGCTGAAATGGGATCCTTAATAGTTTTTTAATAAGAAGAAAAGGAACTTAAATTAACCATTTAGGTAAGTATGATAAATCAACAAAGTCTTCCTTCTCAGTCCATGGGTTTTCATCTACTGGAAGAGCTCATTGCTTGTCCCACAGGAGAAAAACATGAAAACTTATTTAAAATATCCTCATTGTCCTTCATAGGTCATGGTTATATTTAACAAGATGGAATTTATGCTATTTAACTAGATTGGTTAGTGATGATTTGGCAGTTAATTATCAGAAAATTGTGTTTGTAACTAATAGCAACTGTAATTGGATGTCAGATTTAATAGTGACTCTGTAAAATAGCATGTCCTGGAAGAGAATGTGTCCAGGATGAGGAGGCTGCATGTCAGGCAATGACCTGGTACAATCAGTTCTATTTTATCCTACAAGACCAGGGCATTTAGCATGACTGGTATCATTTACAAAGAACCAGTAAGAAATAAGACCTCTCCTCAAGGACAGGTCAGCTTGATCAGACTAAGCATTTAACCTTGGATTGCAAAGCAGTCATTTTAGCTGGGCATGGGAGCTTATGCTTGCAATCCTCGTACCTGAGAGGCATAGGGATCAGAAGTTCAAAGTCATAGCCCAGTGTTGGTGCAGGGAACTGAACTCAGGTCCTTTGCAAGAGTAGTGTGTGCTCATAACCACTGAGCAAACTCTCCAACCCCTTCTTTTCTTCTTAACAAATTTGTGACTGCTTTCTTATCCTGTTAAGCTCTGCTAAAGGTTGTGCTTTGCTTCCCTTAAACCAGATCTATCACTCTGAACTTAAGTTCCTCTCTTCCCACTGAGATCTCTCTCCCCTCTCAAAATTCATTGTTATGTTGTTCAGGCAACTTGTCTTCTTTTTGTTAAATCAGAGAGCAACATTCTCATGCAGGTTTTCTCTTCCTCTGGAGAAGCCAAATTTTAGGATTTTTAAATGGAATTAATAGAAACCTATCAATTACAGCTGTATCAATAGTGCCATGATAAGCAACAGATGTTTATCATGTTGTTATGTTGGCACAGCAATGGGAGATGAAATGCCCATTCCTTAGCATTGCCAAGAGTGCTAACAAGGCTGCGTTGTCAACAGAACTGTCTGCTCAGGGGCCAGTGTAGCAGGCCTAGGGTCAGGATTTCTTGCTAACATTGTCTGATTTAGCTCTCTGCTGACCTTGGCCATTGTCACCCTGCTAATAGTATGTAGGATGCTGTACTCCTCAACGAACTTGCTCAGCGTAAGTCATCAGCTTGTCTAAGACCTCCTGGTACCAACTGTTGCATTGGTGTTCTTTATGGTCTTTATTTCTCATCCCTGGTCCTTCCACTTTGTCTGCTCAATCCTGGGCATATAGATTTAGAATCCCCAGTCTAAAGTTACTAAAGAAACGCCAGCAATCTCTCTGAGTAGTAATCCACAAAATACCCAACACTCAAAAGTCCTGAAGCACAATGTGGAATGGATAGTAGGGAGGCATATCATTCTCTTTAAAAAGGACACCAATCAAAGTTCTGCTTATTTCAATTTGTTTAAACTAAATGGATCCCAGGTAGAAGTAGAGGGATCCAAAATCTCTAAGCTTTGTAGAATGCACACACTAAGATCTACTGTTCAGAAACTGTTTTCTAATTTTCAGAAATGGAAACAGAGAATCAGAGAGAAAGAGTGAAGAGAAAGCAGAGGGGAGAGAAGGGAAGGTTGAGGAGGATAGAAATATGGAGAGGGAAAGAGATTGAGTAAAGAGGAGAGAGAAGACGGGAGAGAAAGACAAAGGCAAGGGAGGGAGAGAGGGAGGGAAAGAGAGACAGGGAGATAAATGGGAGTGGAAAGGAGGAGAGAGGATGGGAAAAGAAAGGAGAAGAGAGGAAGAGAGGAGGGAGGAGAAAAGTGGCTATTTCCAGGATGTCACTGGTGCCAGGCAAGTGTTTTCCCACTTGTCCTTCACACTCTTTAACCACAGCCAGTCACCTGGACTGAAGTTTTATTGGGATGGACATCACTGATCTATCCATCCAAAGGTGATTCAAGTCAGTCACAAGTAAATTCTTGGGATCATAGAGGTCTAAATTTTATCACTGAGCTGAACAAAATTTCTAAAAAAAACCTAAATATTTGTTATTGTTATCCATTTACCCTTCCAATTTAGAGCCATGTAAAACTAAGTGTCGATAATAATGAATCTCAGTGCTCTGCAACCTCAAAATGTTCTTAACATTGCTTGAGTTATTATCAATAGTAATTTATGCATACCCCATTCATATGAAGAAAACTATTTCAGTGAGTGAAACCAATTTATTGAATTTCTACTATTAAATTTTCCTTTAGGTCTTCTTAAATATTTTGGAAATTTTGTAAGTGCATCTGTGATGATAATTTGACAGGACCTAAAAATCATTTGGGAGGCAAATCTCTGGCTGTATCAAAGAGAGAATTTCTGTATTAGGGTAACTGGGGTGCGAAGATCCACCCTGAATGTGGTCCGCACCGTTCCCTAGATAGGGGTCCTGAATAAAAAGGAGCAAGTGAGCTGAGAACCAACACTCATGTCTCTCTGCTTCCTGACTGTGGATGCCACGTGAGCAGCTGCCTCATGATCCTGCCATCATGCCTTCCCCACTCTGACCAACTGGACCCTCAGAGTGTGAGGTAAGATCAGCCTTCCTTTCTCTGAGTCACAGAAAGAGTATCTAACAGCATCCAAATCATTCCCAAGTCATCCAATAAGACTGTCTATCACCCTTTGAGTTCCACTAACTGCCTGTGTTTGTACAAATAGAAAAAATAGAATCCTTCTGTCGAGGTCTACCAGTAGATTGTCAGTCACTCTGATAACCATGAGAAAGAACCCATGATAGCTACTTGAAAAACACCTGAAAAAAACCACATTACCTGTACTATGACCATGCTCCATTAATGAGTGAGACAGAGTGGATATGAAGTAGTGCAAAACTTCTACAATTTCCAGGTAGGGTACAGTGTCCTGTGCCAATCTTCATCCTGGGACATAAAAAGTGGAGGATGAGATGTCTCCATTTACCAAGGCCTGAAAAGTTTCTGATAATCACTTATTCTGAGAAACATGGTGATATCCTAGAAACTTGTTGTCTTATCTCCAGATTGGAGTCCCAAGAGGGGAGAGAGAGAAGCCAGTCCCAAATACCAATATAGCTGCTGAGTGAGGGAAATCACTCACCTCAGAGAATCCCTGACTTTTTGTCAAGACGGTGCTAAAGGAAAGTTGAGAAGAGTCTTAGCTAAAGCCCCAATCTCCTCAGAAGGAGGCCCTAACTAAAATCAGGAAGTTACAACAAATAAGGGAAAGGGAGCCACAAGAAAAAAAATCACTTTTTTTTTCATCACAATGCTAGTAAATCCACTTAAACTTCAGAATTGATGTGGATACCAAAATATTTTCCTAATTGGCTGACAAAAGAAGGCAGAGGGTGACAAGGTTTATTAAAGCATTTCGTAATTACGAGTTTTTGCCTGCCAACTGAGGAAGGATTTCAAAGCATTTCATAGGCGTGAGATTTCACCTGTCAACCGAGGGATTTAAGAGAAGACCAGCTTACTGTGTTTTCCGTCTTTGATTCAGGTTATAACAATTGTGTACTTTTAAAAAGAGATTGCGGTTAATTTAGTGGAGATAATTAATTTTTTCAAAATCAGTGTGCATTCGGGTGTTGGATATCCAAAGTGAAGAGTCATAATATTAAAGTAGGCAGGGCTAAGGAGTTGGTTCAGTGGTTAAGAGCACTTGCTGCTCTACCAGAGGTCCCATGTTTGACTCTCAGCACCCAGAAGTTGGCTCACAATCATTGGTAACTCCAATTCTGGGAGATTCAGTGCCCTTTTTTGATATCCACAAGTACCAGGCACACATATGGTGCACATAAATAGATCCTGTTGTTGCTTTAAAAACCAACAACAACAAATAAAACTTCTTCCCAATGGGAAGAAGAGCATGCCAACCATCAACTTCAAGCCATGTGTTCTTAGACTGTGCTGTGTCCTCGGGAGCTAATGACTTTATATGACATGAACTCTAGTTTCTCATTCAATCTGTTCCCACAACAGGATAGATATTGTCCCATGCCTTCCTATGAGCTTCTAACTTGAAAACTCAGATATTCAGCCCTCAGGCAGACTGTTTCCATCTCTGTCATTATGCACACACGCTTAAGAATGAACTGACTTAAAATATTCTGTATCTGGGACTGATAGCTATTTCTAAGTCAAAGGAAAAGAAAAGTCACTCATCACTTACCTCTCTATACTATTTGAGGAAACTTTTTAATCATCTTTTCCCCTTCTCCCAGTATGTTTATAATGTATCTCTCTTTAATAATCTTAGTGAAATAATAGCTATGCTATTATGCTACCATAAAAGGCAAATTGGTGCACACAGCCACAGCAAATGTACCAAAATGGAGAAAATACAGTCGAGAACAGCAAGGCCCCTGTGCAGGGATGACAGAAACTCACAGAGCAGTCTACATTTTCATAACTGGACCAAGTGCTGAGAATAAGAGACCATGGGGTATTCAGCCCCAAATGCAAAAGCTACCACATTTCCCCCAAGGATCAAGGAGCATCATAGAAAGGGGAGAGATAATGCAAGAACCAATGTAAGGGATAATGCATGGGAAAGTGGGGGAGATGAAGGATGTGTTCTAGAAGTCACATGGCTGTTGCATTCATGAAGACATTGTCTCCATGGTCATTGCACAAACCTGTACATGATTGGGCTTATAAATACTTCATTATGGTTAGGGGAGTGCCCCATAAAGCATTTTTGGCAGTCAATAATTGTTGGGGGTAGGGGTTTCCTTCACTAAGTATTGATATTTGTCCCTGACTGAGCAAAGAATCTCCTTCCTTACTTGGGCAAGAAAGTCTAATTAAACTCCATGGGTCCCACACAGAAAGAAGACATGAATGAGGGAAGGGAGTTACTGAGAAGAAGAAAGCTGGTTTAGTAGTAGGAGGGGATGAGAGAGACTAGGGGTGAAAAGAACTACAATTCATGATGCAAATGCATGAAACTGTCAAATAATAAAATCTCTGTTGAAAACTAAATTGATAATGCTGAAAAGAATTTTTGACCAAGTGAGGAGGTGAAAGTCGCATATCCAAAGCAAGGAGCAGCCTCTGTTCTCCATTCGAGTCACTGGGTTGTCTTAAAGGGCATTGGCAGTCAAATCATGGAAAAACAGCACCAGACACTAAGCTTAGGTGGGCGTCTTTGCAGTTTGAAGACTGTTTTATGGAAGGTTCTGGGTGTGCTGTGTGCCTGTCCCCAAGCAACAACTCAGCATAACCACTCTCCTCATCTGGACCTTAATCATGGATTCTTTATTGCAGGTTGTCTTGTCCCGCATCCAAGCCTTGGTATTTGAACCCTGAATTCTTTTGTTTTTGATTTCTCTCATCTTATATAAGTCGTCTACTCTTGGTTCATATATGCCTATTCTTGACCAATAGGGATCATCAAGATTTCTGTTGTTTCTCTACTAAGATTGGTTTCTGTTTCTCTTTCATGTAGCAACTGCGGAATACTCACTAATAGTATATGATTGACTCATAGAGCAAAACCATGGACAGCTCCTAATTGGTTGAGTAGTTAGCTGATGTCATTTCCTATCTTTATATTTCAACCAGCTTTGGAACATACATTTTTTTTTAAGCTTTTACAGTTCTCTGCTTTCTTGAGTTCCTTTTCTTATCACAAAAATCTGTGTCTGGACTTTTTTGTACAATTTAAAGAAACATAAATCATGCCAAAGACACCATCAAAATGAGTTCTGCATCCAAATGTGATAATGGCATCTTGTACGCTCTTGTACATTTTGGCAGCATTCTCCAAATTTCTGGTTTTGCCACTGTTACTTTCCCAGGATGAAGGACAACAATGACCCTCATTTCTTCTGAAATAGATGGTTGGTCATCAACATACTGGCTTAGATAGTTACTATTAGACTATACTATTTGTGCTGGTGGTTGAACCTCCAGCTGCCAGAGAAGAAAGGACTAGAACTTCAGAGCTCCTGACCTGTGATTCTGAGCTTGTTACCTAGTGTCTGTTAGCTCCTACCACAGTTCTAAGGTACTTTTCTAGCTAGATGACTTAGAGACATGTCTTTCAAAGGATGTGTTCTAGAAGTCACCCAGAAACATAAGTATCTCAGTGATTTCTAGAACTTTCCCCACATCTCATTTGCTAAATGGATCATGTGGCTATCATTTGACTCTAGGAAAAGGAATAGTCATGTCAAGTTCATCTCTGATGACTGAGGCAGAGTGAGAGGATTTCTTCCGTGTCATAAAATGTGTGCTGCCTGCTATAGACATCAGTGGACAAGTGACAGGAGAGGTTTCGAGGAATATGAGCAAAGGCTCCCATACACCAGTCAGGGTTAGGAAACAGTGCTTACAGATGACTCAGAAACTGCTCCATGCTAGATACTCACCCCATTGCCACTCCCTCTCCTCTCCCTTCTGCAGCCAGTCACCAACGTGTTAGCATAAGGTCTTGCAAAATATCAGGGTATTGTGTTTGAGTTGGAGTTAGCCATGAATTTTTGCAGGGTTTCTAATTCAACAAAGCTATTTTCAGTCTACTTGCAATTCTAAAGATATCTATCAAGAAGGGTGTGTGTGTGTGTGTACATACATACATATATATACATACCCCATATACATGCATATATACGTGCATCTACGTATATATATATATATATATGTGTGTGTGTGTGTATGTATATACATACACACAACATTCTAGACTGTTTCTGGAACCTTCCACCATGAAATTGATAATGAAACTAAAGTTGTAAATTTTCTTCTCTACATCATTTTTTTCTAGCCTTCTTTTCTTCTTTGTTCTTCATTTTGGATACCTTGTATTGTCTTTAATTCTGTAATATATATCTAGTGGATAAGCCTAACCACTGACCTTTTTATCAGCTATTATGTTCATCTCTAAAATAATGCACTATGTCTTGTAAAACATCTTGGACATGTCAATAACTCCATATTACCTCTTAAATATACATGTATCAACATTGTTTCAATGCCTTTGTTCATTCATTCTATCATCTGAGATATTCTTGATGCCCCCAATGATGACATTTACATTGATTTTTGACCTTTGATTTGATTGATCATTGCATGCGGTACGCATGTCACAAAATTCGCATGGTAACCCCATAAGATTTTACAAAAGTTATTCATTGGTCAAAATAAAAGTGAAAACTGAAAAACAATGTTGCCAAGCATGACTGTGAGTTTATTTGATTCTTCCAACACATATATTTAAGTTTTTTTTTTTAGTAAAGACTTAAGCAATTGCCATAGGTGAATAGCTCCACTAATAACATACTGTTATTTTTATTATTAATTAAAATTTTTTATCTGTTTAATACATTCACAACTATCCCCTTCCCCAGTGAGAGCCTTCGAGGGAGTTTTGTAGATTTGCTTATTCTAAATTTCAATATGGTGTCCTGAGAATTAAATAGTTTCTCCACTTGGGTTAATGGACATAGAGCTACTCCTTATTGCAACATGGAGGATTTCCCACTTTTGGGGTTGTCCTTACAGTTTCAGGTGATAACTTCAGCATTCAGCTACAGAGGGAGAGGACCCAGTGTATATCTCCTAAATTCTCTACCCATGAACAGATTAAATATTCTCTACTCTGTCTCAAGAACACTCACTACCTGAATCTGCTTAGATTCTTATCTGTATATTCTCAACTCTGGGAGCTGTTATATTCTGCTCAGATTTTCCTTCCTGTGCTGTGCCCTGGGCTGTGCTCTAGGAAGTAAACCACAGGCAATTAATCTAAGAAGCACCAATTAATTTTCTTTCCCTATTTAGAAACTGATACACTGTACTGTTTGCCCTCGGAGTTGGAAAAAATAATATTTTCTATGTTTAGTTCATTTTAAGTCATTTCACATGGGAGTGATTTTGGGTTCTGTTACTCTAGCTTAGACAGACACAGATCCCATCTTGCAAGCTCTTTCCTTTTAAACATTTCCCCTGACTCTTGCAGATTACAGAAATGGCACCAACACATGTTGTCTTAGGAAAGAATCCAGGCACTCCTGATTCATCAAATGATTGCCCCAAAAGGGATTAAGACCTATTTGCCTGGTTAAAGCCTGCCATATGGTGCCATGTAACTTTGTACAGCTCAGAATCACTGAACCATTGGCTTATATGTTGGGACAACAAGCTTAGGTCTTCAGGATTTACATGGGAAATTAGTCAACAAGAAGACCTTCAGGATTTGTGTTTTCCAAAAGAGTTATTTAAATTAATAAAATTACAAGTGTGTGTGTGTGTGTGTGTGTGTGTGTGTGCATGCATGTGTGTTTTTCTTCTATTATGTGGGTCCTGAGAGTCAGATTCATATATTCAGGCTTGAAGCAAGCACCCTTTCCTGCTAAGACATCTTGCTGGCCCCAAAGAGTGATTTTTTTAAGGGACCAAGTAAAAGACATTTAACAGAAACGAGGAGCTGACTACCAGCAGAACGTTGGATTTCTAAATGTATCCTCTGATTCAATCTTGGACACAGTGGATGAAGAATTTTATTGGACCATGCATCACTGCGTGAAAACTGTACCACCACTGCTTATGTCCTTAATGCAAGCTCCACAGCTCTGACTCTAGCCAACCACTCTGGAACATGCATCAAGTCAGTCACTCAAACACAGGGCCCTTTTTCGGATAGAAGAAAACAACTCCTTATGCAATCCCATGAGACTGTTAAAGACTCATTTACAGCATTTACAGAGTTGATCAATAAACGTGGTGTGAACTGACCCAGGATGCCACAGGCAGGCAAGGAAGAGGATGAAAATGTTATTTGTAATGTGCAAAACGAAATAAAATCTAAGTCTATGAATTCCCCCTTACTCCTAGGAAGTGCAGCTGTACAGACTGCTCAGCCGTCATCTGCAAAGGTCAGTTCTCTGACCCAGAAGAATAGTTCTAAAGAATCATTTGTTTCTCATCACTTCCTTCAGGAGCAATGGGTTAGGGGTTTTTAGCCATCAACAAACCTTTTCCTAAGCTTCATGAGGTGCTCTTTTTTATGTTTGTACAGGATGTCCACTCCTGACAATTTCATTGTGATAAAATTACACAAAGACGTTCTGAGGGAGGCTCGCCAGCATTTATTTCACCAGAAGAAGATGAGCTATTCTGACCTTCAGGGTAACTGCGTACAAGAGCTGAAGGTTCCCACTCTTTGGACTTTGTTTTAGGGAACTATTATTTCCATTTAATCAGTGCTTCTGCAGAAGCAAAAACAGGTCGCACTTATAGGACATTTGGGCACCTTTACCTTCCAGACTCAAGAATCATCCATCCTTCAACTGACAATTGATGATGCAGCAGCCCATTCTGAGGAAAGTGCAAACCTTACAAACCTGCTTCCTAAGTCCATGATGCAATTGGCAGTCCCCCCAAAGTGATCATCCTGGAAGTTCAGGTGGGCTCCTTGGCACATTTTTATAATTTTAATTGTGACCTCTCCTACATGCTTGCCCCTCGACATTGCAAAGGCTCTTAAGGTTTATTCTCTGCTTCTAATATGAGAAACACACACACACACACACACACACACACACACACACACACCTCTGCAAAGGTTTTAGATTCCAATCTCCATGTGCTGCATAACTGTGAACATATGAATTTCCCTGTTGTCTTAATTAAGGTTACTCATGAGAAGTTGAGAAGTATATGCCCATGACTTTTTAGATGGGCTCAATACAGTCATAGAGTTCTTCTAAGAGGAACACAGAGGCAGAAGGAGCTGAATTAAAGAAACAGAGGCATGAGTGGAATTTAACCTGATTTTGTTGAATTTGGAGGTAGGGGAATGAGTAGGCTCTGAGCTAAGAAATATGGGCAGCCATGATAACCTCACAAAAGACTCCCAAATAGTCTGAAAGAAAAACATGACTAGAGACAGCTTAATTTGAACCCAGTGACTAATTTTAGACCTCTAACCTCCAGAGCTACTTAAAATTACTTAGTTCAGGCATTGATTTGATTTGTGAAATATGAATAATGTTAGTGTCTAACCCATAGATTGATTCACAAGGGTGAAATAGAGGGAGAAGTGTCAAGCACAGCTTTTGGCATGAGGCAATGTTGATAGAACACAATGCCTCCATGAAGGAAACAAGCCAACAGCTCATCCTGGGCCAAATACGAATGACCATGTAGTTCAAGGCTCAAGCTGTTGCCAATAACACCCTGGTAAGGGTGACTTCAGCTTTTATAGTCTTAGAAGATAAGAAAATCATAAATCAGTTAACTGTAGACAAAAATTGCCAAGGGCCTCGGCTAACAGTGTTACAGCATGTTTGGGGAGTCTCTGGATCAGATTTAAGGTATAACTCAACAGCATTCTTATCTGTAGGATTGGTGGTGGCTATAGGTCAGTTTAGCTGAGTTTGGTCAAAGAAACAGACCTCCTGATATCTAAGGCTGATGGTGGAGTCCACTTTTTATTAATTAAATGTTCTTAGAGAACTTCAAACATAAATGCAAAGGACCTCGCTCTCCCTCTGTCCACCCTCCTCTTTTCTATAAACATCTTCTTATATTCACATCCTTTAGTTTTGTGAAAATAATTTTGAACATTAGGCTAAGCTTCCAACACACGTTTTTCTTTTGAACGTCTCTCAACCAGAGTGTGTTCCTGGCCATCCGGTGACTGGCTGTCCCATGTCTGCTAAGTTCATTCAGCCCTAACCACAAGATGCACTTGTGCTTCCTCCCCTTCTTTCAGTGCATCTAGAAAATTTGCGAGGATAATTTGAAACCCGTATTTTCTTTATTCATCTTCTCATTTGTGCCAAAAGTGAATATTACTCACAGATTTCTCTTAAAGATGAGCCTTAAATATCATTAGTTATTTAACAATAATGACCACCAAAAAGACACAGCAGTGACTTAGGAAAATACTTGGGTTGGTTGGGGGAGTCACGTTTCATCTATGTCTCGAGATTCCATTCTTCTCACAGTGTCTGTCTCCTGAACAACACGTTCTTAGTAAATGTTCTCTGAAGGAAGAAATGGATGCGATTCTGTCTGACCGGAATAGAATGCTGCAGGAGTTCAGTTTGTGTCAGCCCTTCTTTAGCTTCTATTTTATTCTACTCAGTTCTACCCAGTGTTCATTTTTTCTAAGGACATTCTATCTACAAGGCGCCACTGCTTTCAGACCCAAATGAATTGAATGTCAGAGCTTTCTCAGTCCTTTCTCTTGGTCTTAAAAATGCAGACCAGTAAACCTTGTCAATCTACATCAAACACTGCTCTCCCTGCCACCGTCTTCCTTACATGCAAGTGTAGCCAAAGGGAAAAGCATAAGCATATCCCCTTTCCTAAAGAGCACCTGTGCTTTATTGGTGATACCTGAAGATGGTACCATCTGTCTTAGTTAGGGTTTCTATTGCTGCAACAAAAAAATTATGACCAAAATAAATAGGTTGGGGAAGAGAGGGTTTATTCAGCTTACACTGCCATAACACTGTTCATCATTGAAGGAAGTCAGGACAGGAACTCAAGCAGGGCAGGATCCTGGAGGCAGAAACTAATGCAGAAGCCATGAAGGAGTGATGCTTACTTGCTTGCTTCCCCTGGCTTGCTTAGCCCACTTTCTTATAGAGTCCAGAATCACCAGCCCAGGGATGGCACCACCCACAATGGGCTGGACCCTCCTTTATCAATCACTAATTAAGAAAATGTCTTATAGTCAGATCTTATGGAGGCATTTTCTCAACGGAGGTTCATTCCTTTCAGATAACTCTAGTTCATGTGTCAAGTTGACAGACTAGTCAGCACACCAATCATCCCAGAAGAGTAGACTGCTACAGGGTCACATACGTCTGTATTCTAACCTACCTTGGACATCATTCTCCTCTCCCTAGACCCAGCCTTTTTAGAAAATTGTGGTAGCAGAACTCCTTTTTATAGTGTATGCCAGCTCAGTAAATTCCCTGTTACTTCAGAGCCAGGAATACTTTTCTCTACATCAGGTTCTATTTCCTGGCAAGTTGCTCTCCCCTGACAGTACATCCATCACAAAACACCTGTCTTACTGTACCCATCACAGACTCAACTACAAAGGAGATGATTCTCAGGGGCTGGGATGGATTTAAAATGCTAATGGATGTTCAGGAGTCCTTTAGCATCTCTTTAGTGCCTGCCTGGTCCAGCCATCCCCAAAGCCAAGAAAGTGAATTACTACAGAGATAAGTTGGCAGACACTGTCCTCGGGGTGAACAGCGAATACAGTTAGAGTTAGGGAGGGACGGCATCTTTGGCTAATGATGTTGGAGAAGCAGTACAATTTCTAATGTATGATGACATGTATCTACAACTCTCCATTATTACATGTCTCATCCTGACTATGCATCCTGATCTGGGAAGGGAGGTTATAGCCATGGCCTCCCTTCCTGTGCACACTCTTGAAACTTATCACAGACAAAGGACAAGAAGTCTTCTCCTTTATATGGTTGAGGAAAGTGAATCACCATGAGAGTAGCTACTTTGAGCGAGCTACTTGCTATTATTTTATAAGAATTGGCCTTGGGGTCTAAACCATCATTACGAATGCCCCATCATATGTCCCTGATCAAGTGTTGACGCTTCAGACAGGCAGTGTAGAAAATGATGTGTCTTCAAGTAAGTTACATACCCTTTCTGTGACTCCATTTCCTCATGAATGTATGTGTGTATATTGTGTAATTTAGGTTGATAATGAGAAATTAACTCACAAGATAGCTGTAGGTCCATCTACACACTGAAGGTCCCAAGAAGCTGGTGGTATGAATTTCAGTCCAAGTTTAAAGAAGAACAAAGAAAAGCTCAAAGAGTATGAATTGAAATTCAAAGACAGAAGATATTTCATGAATCAACCATCCAAGCAAAGAATGCAATTCAGTCTCCTCCAAATGTTTTTTTTTCTTCTGTCTAGACCAGAAAACATTGGATGATAGCCACCCAGCCTGAGGAGGGTCATCTATTTTACAGAATACATGATTATAGTGGCCACTGCATCTGGAAACACCCTCAGGGACACATCAAAAAATAATGCTCACTCAAGCATCTTGATGCCCTGTGGTTTCATCAGGTTGACACAAAAAAATTACCATCACAGAAGGACACCTGGAGTAATGCAACATGCAGCGTGTCTTAACTTCGCTGTTGATGTGACAGGACACCATGACCCAGGCAATGTACAGAAGAAAGAGTTAATGTGGAGTTTATAGTTTCAGAGAGTCGGTGTCTATGACAATCATGATGGAGAGCATGACAGCAAGGTGACAGCAGGTAGGCAGGCAGGCATGGAACTGGAGCAGCAACTAAGAACTCAGATCTTGATCCCCAAGCAGGAGGCTAACTGGGAGTGGTATGGACTTTAGAAACCTCAGTATCTACTCCTAGTGATACACCACCTTCAAGAAGCTCACACCTCCTAATCCTTTAGTTCTACAAACTGGGAACCAAGTAGCTAAACTTATGAGCATGTGGGAACCATTCTTATTCAAATAACTACAGAGATGTACCCCAAAATACACCCAAGTGCCCCTCTTCAATATGAGACTGAAGGCTATGTCTCATAGGTATCGATCCATGCCACATTCTTTGCAGGGACGATGGATGTCTCAGTGGACAAGCAAGGCAAGTGTACAATGTGTTACATACATGTAGACATCATCACTTCAAGGGGTCATTATTTTAATTTTAAAATTATTCTATTCTTTGACTTGCTCATTCATGAATATAATAAATTTTAAGTTTTAATCCTCTCATTCCCTTTTAGTCTTTTGATTCTCTTGTTATATCTATTTTCTATTTTCTTTTCCCCAAAGTCTCCTTCCTACTTTCCTATCTTTCTGTATGACCTACTGAGTTTACTTAGTATTGCCTGCACAAGTATGACTAGAAAATTATTTATTGAAGCATTGTACATATTAGTGGCTATATCACTTAAGAAAACAACAGTGGTTCCCCCAGCAACTACTAACTGCCAGTAGTCCCTCAGAGCTTGATGGTGACACATGGGCTTCCCGCAAGAGACCAAGATTCTTGTCTCACCTCTAAAAGGATGATCATAGAAATGACAGGTAATTATAACCCTTGGGGACAGCCAAGATTTGATATCTTGATGCATCCACCCTTCATGTAGATGGCGATTTGGCTGAGAGCTTCCTGAACTATTGTTGGCCATCAGCATCTTCTTACTTTTCCAGGTTAGCATGGTACATAGATCACCTTGAGATTCCAAGTACCTATTAACTGGAAATAGCAGGGCTCTACAATCAGGAACATGCCAATCTCTACTATGGATTTTCCAAATAAACACATTTTTTACTATCGTGAAATATTTATGGTACCAAAACTATCTACAGCTTGAGGAGCAGTCTCCTTCATAAATCAAAAACACTAATTTTAAACTAAAATAATAAATAAAATATTTTAATATCTTTTATGGCTGAGGAGAAAACTTCAAGGCTTTCTTGGCTTCACTGAAGTGCTTAGGATCTGGACAAACTTAAATCCAACCTTTGTACAGAAGTAAATGAACTGCGAGGAGATCTGCAATTCGGCACTCAAATTTTCTTTATTCTTTTTCTTTTTCTAAAATGAATGAACAGCCTACGGGAGTTTTTGACAAGTTAAAAAGAGAAAGTATACTTCTGAAGACACAGCTGTTTTCTAAGTACTAATGTCTGAAGTCTTTGCTACAAAAGAAAAATGGAGCAGTGTGTTTAAAATCCAGAAATAAACACAGAACACCATGGTTCTTAATGGACCCTTAGAAAAGAATTGAGAGAATTGTGAACTGGACAACAGTAACTTTAGACTTATACTTCACAGAGCAGAATGAAGAAACAGGAAGAATGCTCTTTTGCCATTAGGGAACTATGTTAATATGCTAGTCTCTGTCAAGTGATACATCACTACCACTTTACTTCAAATTTGCTTGTTTTATTCTCTTTGGTCTTATTATGTAGCTCAGGTTAGGTTTGAACTCACATCCTCCTGACTCAGTAACCCAAGAATCTTGATGACCATGATTTACTCTACCTCATTTACTTTAATATGCATTAAAAATAAGCAGTCTGATATGTATTATTTTGGGATTAAGGGAATATTTACCTTTAAAAGCTAGCTTTCTTAAGGGAAATAAGTGAGTCAGAGAAATGACCAATATGTAGCTGTGGTATAAGAACGTTATTTACGCCAGGCAGTGGTGGCACACGCCTTTAATCCCAGCACTTAGAAGGCAGAGGCAGGTGGATCTTTATGAGTTTGAGGCCAGCCTGGTCTACAGAGCATGTTCCAGGACAGCCAGAGATATATACTGAGAAACTCTATTTTAAAAAAATCTATTTAAGAAAACAAAAAACTCTCTTGATTAGTAATAATCTAGTTTAATTTATGTTGTTGTAATAAAAATACCCTGACTGCTCCCAAAAACAAAACAAATAAATATAACCCAGCTTAGTAGAGAAAAAGTTTATTTTAGCTTGTAGGTCCAGATTATGGTTTATCACTGTTACTATAGAGATTTGCATTGGTATGAATCTTGTTTATTGATACAAATTTAAAGTCAATTTTGTTATACTGTATATATATATATATATATATATATATATATATATATATATATATCTGCTCTTGATTAAAGTATTGTGAGTGTGCAGTTCATTTAAAAATGTAATGTATAATTAAGAATAAAGGTAAATAGATAATCATCTATAATAGTCAAGCTTGTAGTCATGCTAGTTAGGTTTCCTGATATATAAAGATATATTTCAGTTAGACAGATAATCTTCAAGTCTTTCAAAGACCTATAGAATATGGCATTTAAAATGTTTTAAAAACTTAGGACTTTTCATTACATGATACACATCTGCTCCTGGCAGCACCAGTCTTCTTCAAAAGAAAGATGGGCATCAAAGAGGCTCCTTATGGAGTTGGTTAGCCATTTGGGCAACAAACTGCTCTTGCCTGGACTGCTTGATGAACTGGACATGCAGGATCCACAGAGAAATGACTGCTGAACTTGCTTAAAGTTGAGATGGTCCTTTGCGATTCCTGCTTCATGAAAGAGTCTGCCAGACATTCTGCAGGACACAGAAGAAAGTGACTGACAAACTGCCAATATAGGTGGAACTGTCTTTGAAATTTCCTGCTTCATGGAAAAGTCTGCCAGATACTATGGGCCTGTAAGCTGAAGATGGATGCCCCAATGTGCAGAAGAACTTTGGGTGACTGTCCAGGCAATGAGATGTCTCTGTCATTTCTAGAGTTTTGTATGTTGCTTACAATTTACTTCCTGTTTATTTAGGTAATATTATATCCTTCTGGAGTCTTTGATGTAGTTAAAAAAATTATAGTTATAGTTACATTTTCCTTAGTCATGATAAAAGATAAAGTACATATAAATATTATAACTGTAATTCTTGCTTGATACCTGTTTTGTTATATGTAGTTTTACTATGTTAAAGTTAAAGCTTTCTTTTTTATTTAAACAGAAAAGGGGAGATGATGCAGGATTTCCCTCTTTAGGTTTGAATACCATTAATGAATAAAGAAACTGCTTGAACCTATAGCAGGGCAGAACTTAGGTTGGCAGGGAAGACAGAACTAAATGCTGGGAGAAAGAAGGGCATGGGCAAAGTCAGAGAAAAGTTATGTAGCCCTGCTGGAGACAGATGCCAAAACTTTAACCAGTAAGCCACAGCCACATGGTGATACACAGATTAATAGAAATGGGTTAATATGTAAGAGTCAGCTAATAAGAAGCTAGAGCTAATGGGCCAAGCAGTGTTTTAATTAATACAGTTTCTGTGTGATTATTTAAGGGCTAAGTGGTTGGGAACTAATTAGTGGCCTTACTCCAACACATTGTGGTCAAGTCAAGCAGCAATTGGAAGCAGCTAGTCACACTGCATCCATGGCCAAGAGCAGAGAGAAAGAAGGGCATGGGCAGCTAGCTACTTGTCTCTAATCTTTTTTAGTCCATGGCTTGAACAGGGAATGATGCTGCCCACATTGGACTGGATCTTCCCAATTGATTAAACTAATCAATATAACACTCCACAGACATTCCCACAGGCCAGCTTGATCTAGGCAATTCCTCATTGTGTCTGTCTTCCCACATGATTCTTGGTCATGTCAAGTTGACAGTTTAACTCTCATAATTATGATGGTTTGCAGAGGGATTTCTACTCAAGAGGCAAGGACAGGAGTCCACTCATCCAGAGGGAAATCATATCACTGTTTGTCCTTCAGATCTTAGGAGAATCACTGATTTTAGTCATGGGGTCCTCTATATAATCTTCCTGATCTCATCTCTTCAACAGATGGGATTTTCTTTCTTTTCTTTTATTTAAATAACATTTTCATTTCCTTTACATACCAAGCAGTTTCCCCTCCCTCCTTTCCTCCTGTCCCCACCCCTTTCCCATCTATCCCCTCCCAATCCACTCCTCCTCCATCTCCATTCAGAAAGGGGCAGGCCTCCCATGGACTTGCACAAAGCATGGCAGTTGAGGCCAAACCGAGCTCCTCCTCTTATGTCCAGGAAGAGCCAGGTAATTCAATATGGGGAACAGGTTACCAAAAGTTAGCTAAGTGCCAGGGAGCGGTCCTGCTCTCACTGTTAGAAGTTACTAAGAGACCAAGCTACATAATTGCCACACACATGCAGAGGGTCTAGGTTGGTCCGATTCAGGCTCCATGACTGTTGGAATTTTTGAAGCAGACTTGGGAATGAGAAAACAAGGCCCATAAGCCAATCTGATGGAGACAATTCTTCAACTGAATCTTTGTCTTTCCAGATGATTCCAACTTATATCAAACTTGACAAAAACAAAACAAAAACAAACAATCAAATTACCAGCCAGCATCTTTTTCAGTAAGTTCTACCAAACAGGTACTATTTTTAATATTTTATCGAGTCCTTACCCCAGTCCAGTGATGAATTATTTCTCACCTTTGATTTCCCAAATCTTAATTCTCTTATTCTTAATCTACAAAGATGGAAAATGACGTTCCTGTAATTTAGCTGTTCATATTACCTAAAATATAAAATGTCATGTGCCCAGAACATATCCAAATGCTTTATTTTTGATTGCTAGTTTGACATCCTTAAGTTATTGTGGATTTATGTCATTCACTGCTGGATATTTTTAGGTTCTTATAATCTTACAAGTACCTTGATGAAGTAAATACTATCATTCTCTAATTTTACAGATGATCTGTTTTTTGGTTGCTTCTGAACTCACATTGAATATCTCCTTGTCAACAGTAAATAGCAATTTTGGAATCAGTATCTGACAACAACTGAAATCAATCTCAGAGGGAGGGTCACTGACATCTATGCACACGTGAAAGTCATATCAATCTTTCACTCAGCAATTGTTCTCTGACTTTATGTGCTTTTCAAGGCTCCCTCTTGGGCAGCAAAATTATAAACCCAAAAGAAATACAAGGGACTGGAGAAATAGCTCAGTTGCTAAAGTACTTGCCACACATGATATGAAGACCCAGCACCCACATAAAAATGCAAGCATGGTAGCATAGATTTATGATTTCAGTGGTTATGAGGTTGAGACAGGTGGATCCATGGGGGCTTAGTAGCCAATCTGACTGGTCTGATTGGCAAGCCCAGGTTCCAATAAGAGACCCTGTCAAAACTGAAAGTGAACAAATCCTTAGAAATGACAGTAACAATTAGCCTCTCGTCTTCACATGCAGTCATGTGACATTGTACCAATACACAGATGTGCAATGTGTTGGAAGTTGGAAAGAAGGGGAATGTGACACTTGCTTGGCAAAAACTGTGTTTGGGGAACAAACAGCTATGCAGGCTTCCCCAAGGATACCACAACAGATTTCTAACAAACTATTTAAATTTTATTCTGCTGCACCTCTGCAAAATCCATCACAGCAAGACTTAAACTCTTCTTCTACTATCATGCACATATCATCTGCAGGGCTGGTCCATGCCATCCAGACAAGTAATAGATTGGGCTCATGACTCACCTCTGATGAATCACAAGTCATGATATTTTACTTCTTTGACTTCAGTGATTGGTTCAGTTATGGCCATGTGATCATGCATATATTATCCATGTTTATTGCCAGAACTCTGGTGAGAATTGCTTCAGATAAGTACATATAGAAGAATCTTTTCAATGAAAGTTATAAGCAATAAAGACTTGGTGATGCTAAGAGACTTTGGAGGTGAAAGCTTTCTTGACAGGGAGGGGACTTTAGGTGGAGGGAACCAGGGGAGAACAGTAGAGAGAGTTATATTTTTTTCTATCAATGCTCAGAGTCCTCACTGAGATGAGCCTCCCTAGTTGACTTTGGAATGTCACTGGTATGAGAAGATTTATTTAAATAACTATGAATTGAATTTTCTGTCATTTGTATGTAAGAGTTTTTTACTATTAAACTCCATATAGAAGCACTGCAGTACTTACTAGAAACTGAAGACAATACTATGTTTTTCCTTACTAGATATTGTTGAGCAACAGAGAGAAAAGATGATTCAGTAAAGACTAAGATTAAGCCACATGACATATGAGGCATTTGGTGACATGCTCAATAGATTCTTTTTTTTTTGTTTGTTTTTTTACATTTTTTTTATTGATAAAAGAAGAATAAAGAAAAAAAAACAAATTTCCACCTCCTCCCAGCCTCCCCTTTCCCTCCCCCTCCTCCCACTCTTCTCCCCCTCCTCCCACTCTTCTCCCCCTCCTCCCACCCCTCTCCCCTTCCTCCCACTCCTCTCCCCCTCCCTCTCCAGTCCAAAGAGCAGTCAGGGTTCCCTGCCCTGTGGTAAGTCCTAGGTCCTCCCCCCTCCGTCCATATCTAGGAAGGTGAACATCCAAACTGGCTAGGCTCCCACCAAGCCAGCAGATTGCGTAGGATCAAAACTGCGTGCCATTGTCCTTGGCGTCTCATCAGCCCTCATTGTTCGTCATGATCACAGAGTTCAGTTTTATCCCATGCTTTTTTTGGTAATAGTCCAGCTGGCCTTGGTGAGCTCCCACTAGATCAGCTCCACTGTCTCAGTGGGTGGGTGCACCCCTCGTGGTCCCGACTTCTTTGCTCATGTTCTCCCTCCTTCTGCTCCTCATTGGGACCTTGGGAGCTCAGTCCATTGCTCCAGTGTGGGTCATTGTCTCTATCTCCATCCATCGCCAGATGAAAGTTCTAGGATGATATGCAAGATATTCGTCAGTATTGCTCTAGGATGGGGTCATTTCAGGTTCCCTATCCTCAGCTGCCCAAGGAACTAACTGGGGACCTCAGCTTGGGCACCTGGGAGCCCCTCTAGGGTCAATTCTCCTGCCCACCCTAAAGTGGGTCCCTTAACTAAGAATTGTGGTTCCGTGCTCCCCTATCCAACCTTCCTTTATCCCGATCCTCCTGTTTCCCCAAGTCCCCCCTCCTTCCCTTCTACCTTTTCTCTCCCCATCTCCCCTTACCCTCTTCCCACCCCACCCCCAAGATCCCACTTTTCTCCCCGGCAATTTTGTCTACTTCCCTTATCCAAGAGGATAACGATATGTTTTTCCTTGTGTTCACCTTCTTACTTAGCTTCTTTAGGTTCGGCAATTGTAGACTCCGTGACCCCTACTTATGGCTAGAAACCAATTATGAGTGATTACATCCCATGTTCTTCTTTTTGGGTCTGGGATACCTCACTCAGGATAGTGTTTTCTATTTCCATCCATTTGCATGCAAAATTCGAGAAGTCATTGTTTTTTACCGCAGCGTAGTACTCTAGTGTGTATATATTCCACACTTTCTTCATCCATTCTTCCATTGAAGGGCATCTAGGTTGTTTCCAGGTTCTGGCTATTACAAATAATACTGCTATGAACATAGTTGAACAAATGCTTTTGACATGTGATAGAGCATCTCTTGGGTAAATTCCCAAGAGTGGTATTGCTGGGTCCAGGGGTAGGTTGATCCCGAATTTCCTGAGAAACCGAAACACTGACTTCCACAGTGGTTGCACAAGATTGCATTCCCACCAGCAATGGATGAGGGTACCCCTTCCTCCACAGCCTCTCCAGCAAAGGCTATCCTTGTTGTTTTTGACTTTAGCCATTCTGACAGGTGTAAGATGGTATCTCAAAGTTGTTTTGATTTGCATTTCCCTGATTGCTAAGGAAATTGAGCACGACCTTAAGTATCTTTTGGCCATTTGAAGTTCTTCTGTTGAGAATTCTCTGTTCAGTTCAGATCCCCATTTTTTAATTGGGTTAATTAGCATTTTAAAGTCTAGTTTCTTGAGTTCTCTATATATTTTGGAGATCAGACCTTTGTCTGTTGCGGGGTTGGTGAAGATCTTCTCCCAGTCAGTAGGTTGCCTTTGTGTCTTAGTGACAGTGTCCTTTGCTTTACAGAAGCTTCTCAGTTTTAGTAGGTCCCATTTATTCAATGTTGCCCTTAATGCCTGTGCTTCTGGGGTTATACCTAAGAAGCGATCACCTGTGCCCATCTGTTGTAGGGTATTTCCCACTTTCTCTTCTATCAGGTTCAGTGTTTTCGGGCTGATAATGAGGTCTTTAATTCATTTGGACTTGAGTTTTGTGCACGGTGATAGATATGGGTCTATTTTCATTCTTCTACAGGTTGACATCCAGTTATGCCAGCACCATTTGTTGAAGATGCTTTCTTTCTTCCATTGTATACTTTTAGCTCTTTTATCGAAAATGAGGTGTTCATAGGTTTGTGGGATAAAATCCGGGTCTTCTAAACGATTCCATCGGTCGACTTCTCTGTTTTTATGCCAGTACCACCCTGTTTTCATTACTGTAGCTCTGTAATAGAGTTTGAAGTCAGGGATGGTAATGCCTCCAGAAGATCCTTTATTGTATAGGATTGTTTTGGCTATCCTGGGTTTTTTGTTTTTCCATATAAAGTTGATTATTGTCCTCTCCAGATCTGTGAAGAATTTTGATGGGATCTTGATGGGGATTGCATTGAATCTATAAATTGCCTTTGGTAGAATTGCCATTTTTACTATGTTGATCCTCCCAATCCAAGAGCAAGGGATGTCCATCCATTTTTTGGTATCCTCATCAATTTCTTTCTTCAATGCCTTAAAGTTCTTGTCAAATAGATCTTTCACTTCCTTGGTTAGATTTACCCCAAGATATTTTATGCTGTTTGTGGCTATCGTGAATGGAGAAGCTTCTCTGATTTCCCTCTCTGCTTCCATATCCTTTGTGTATAAGAGGGCGACTGATTTTTTGGAGTTGATCTTGTATCCTGCCACATTACTAAAGCTGTTTATCAGCTGTAAAAGTTCTTTGGTGGAGTTTTGGGGGTCGCTTATGTACACTATCATATCATCTGCGAATAACGAAAGTTTAACTTCTTCCTTTCCAATTTGAATCCCCTTGATCCCATTATGTTGTCTTATTGCTATTGCTAGAACTTCCAGCACTATATTGAAGAGGTATGGCGAAAGTGGACAGCCTTGTCGTGTTCCTGAATTAAGCGGGATGGCTTTAAGTTTCTCTCCGTTTAATTTGATGTTAGCTGTCGGCTTGCTGTATATAGCTTTTATTATATTTAGGTATGACCCTTGTATCCCTAATCTCTCCAAGACTTTTAACATAAATGGATGTTGAATTTTGTCGAATGCTTTTTCAGCATCTAATGAAATGATCATATGGTTTTTTTCTTTCAGTTTACTTATATGCTGGATTACATTGATAGATTTTCGTATGTTGAACCAGCCCTGCATCTCAGGAATGAAGCCTACTTGATCATAATGGATAATTTTTCGGATGTGTTCTTGGATTCGGTTTGCCAGTATTTTGTTGAGTATTTTTGCATCGATATTCATGAGTGAGATCGGCCTGTAATTCTCTTTCCTGGTTGAGTCTTTGTGTGGTTTTGGTATCAGAGTAACTGTAGCTTCATAAAAGGAATTTGGTAATGACCCTTCTGGTTCTATATTGTGGAATACATTAAGGAGTATAGGTATTAGGTCTTCTTGGAAGTTCTGGTAGAATTCCGCATTGAAACCATCTGGTCCTAGGCTTTTTTGGTAGGGAGGTTTTTGATAACCTCTTCTAATTCTTCGCGACTAACAGGTCTATTTAGATTGTTCACCTGATCCTGATTTAACTTTGGTAAATGATATTTATCTAAGAAACTATCCATTTCCTTTACATTTTCCAGTTTTGTGGCATATAGGCTTTTGTAGTAAGATCTAATGATTCTCTGAATTTCCTCTGTGTCTGTGGTTATGTCCCCCTTTTCATTTCTGATCTTATTAATTTGCAAGTTCTCTCTCTGCCGTTTGATTAGTTTGGATAGGGGTTTGTCAATCTTGTTGATTTTCTCCAGGAACCAGCTTTTTGTTTCATTGATTCTTTGGATTTTTCTCTGTGTTTCTATTTTATTGATTTCAGCCCTCAGTTTGATTATTTCCAGTCTCCTACTCCTCCTAGGTGAGTCTGCTTCTTTTTTTTCTAGAGCTTTCAGGTGGGCTGTTAAGTCTCCAATGTGAGCTTTCTCTGTTTTCTTTAAGTGGGCACTTAGTGCTATGAACTTTCCTCTTAGGACTGCTTTCATAGTGTCCCATAAGTTTGAGTATGTTGTTTCTTTATTTTCATTGAATTCCAGGAAGACTTTAATTTCTTTCTTTATTTCTTCCTTAATCCAGGTATGGTTCAGTAGTTGGCTGTTCAGTTTCCATGACTTTGTAGGCTTTCCGGGGGTAGCCTTGTTGTTGAATTCTAACTTTAATCCGTGGTGATCTGATAAGACACAGGTGGTTAGTAATACTTTTTTGTAACTGTGGATGTTTGCTTTGTTACCGACTATGTGGTCGATTTTCGAGAAGGTTCCATGAGCTGCAGAGAAGAAGGTGTATTCTTTCCTATTTGGGTGGAATGTTCTATAGATGTCTGTTAAGTCCATTTGTTTCATTACCTCCATTAATTGTCTTATTTCTCGGTTAGGTTTCTGTCTGATTGACCTGTCCATTGGTGAGAGAGAAGTGTTGAAGTCTCCTACTATTAGTGTGTGCGGTTTGATGGCTGCCTTGAATTTTAGCAATGTTTCTTTTATGTACGTGGGTGCTTTTATATTAGGGGCATAGATGTTCAGGATTGAGACTTCATCCTGATGAATTGTTCCTGTTATGAATATAAAATGCCCCTCTCCATCTCTTCTGATTGATTTAAGTTTGAAGTCAACTTTGTTAGAGATTAGTATGGCCACACCTGCTTGTTTCTTAGGTCCATTTGCTTGATAGGCCTTTTCCCAACCCTTTACTCTGAGTAGGTGCCTGTCTTTGTGGTTGAGGTGTGTTTCTTGTAAACAGCAGAATGTTGGATCCTGTTTTCTTATCCAATCTCTTAGCCTGTGCCTTTTTATAGGTGAGTTGAGACCATTGACATTAAGTGATATTAATGACCAGTGGTTGTTAACTCCGGTCATTTTTTTTTTTTAGTCGTAGAGTTTGTGTGTATCCCTTCTTTGGTTTGTGTTGATGAAGGGTCTCTAGATGTCTGAATTATTGTGGTCATTGTTGGACTCCTTGGTTAATGATTTTCCTTCTATTACTTTCTGTAAGGCTGGATTTGTGGCTGCATATTGTTTGAATTTGTTTTTATCCTGGAAAATTTTATTTTCTCCATTTATAGTGAACGAAAGCTTGGCTGGGTATAGTAATCTGGGCTTGCATCCATGGTCTCTCAGTTTCTGCAGTACATCTATCCAGGACCTTCTGGCTTTCATGGTTTCCATGGAGAAGTCAGGTGTAAGTCTGATAGGTTTACCTTTGTAAGTAATTTGGCCTTTTTCCTTTACCGCTCTTAATATTTTTTCCTTATTCTGTATGCTTTGTGTTTTGATAATTATATGGCGATGGGATGTTTTTTTTTGATCCAGCCTATTCGGTGTTCTGTATGCTTCTTGCACCTTCATAGGTATATCTTTCTTTAGGTTGGGAAAGTTTTCTTCTATAATTTTATTAAATATATTTTCTGGACCATTGAGCTGCACTTCTTCTCCTTCTTCTACTCCTATTATTCTTAGGTTTGGTCTTTTTATTGTGTCCCATATTTCCTGAATGTTTTGTGATGAGAGTTTGTTGGACTTGCTGTTTTCTTTGATCAGTGTGTTTATTTTCTCTATGGTATCTTCAGAATCTGAGAGTCTTTCTTCTATCTCTTGTATTCTGCTGGTTATGCTTGTTTCTGTAGTCTCTATTCGTTTACCTAGATTTTCCATGTCCAGCCGGCCCTCTGTTTGTGTTTTCTTCTTTGCCTCCATTTCAGTTTTCAAGTCTTGAACTGTTTCCATTATCTGTTTGATTGTTTTTCCTTGGTTTTCTAGGGTATCATTCACTGATTTATTCAATTCTTCAAACTTTCTGTTATATTTCTCATCCATTTCTATAAGGGCATTTTTTACATGCTGTTTAAGGGCATCAATCACTTTCATGAAGTCAATCTTTTCTCCTTCTTGATTAGGGTGTTCATGTCCTTCCGTTGTGAGGTCGCTGGTTTCTGGTGGCTTCATGTTGCTTTTCAGTTTGTTGGGCGAATTCTTGCCTTGGCGTCTGCCCATCTCTTCTTCCAAATACTCCCTTATGGATCTTCTTTTACCAGATCAGGTCTCCTTGCCTACCCAACGCGGCCTCCCCAATGTTGGCTCTCCTGGCACCAAGGGATCAGGTCTCCATGCCCAACCCTGGCTCGTCCCAACGCTGGTTCTCCCCAATGCTGGTTCTCCTGGGGCCGAGAGATCAGGCCTCCGTGCTGGTTGGGCAGCTCGCAAACAAAGCGCCTACCCTGCTGGGTGCAGGCAGGCCACAGAAACAAAGGAACTGCAGCCCGCCTGGGCGCCCCGAGGACTGGGACCCAGCACCCAATGCCACGCGCCGAGAGAGGGCGGTGGGGCCCAAGTGGGGAGGGCTCTGGACGGAAGCTGGGTGGGCCAGGAAGAAAGAGGCAGTACCCAGGGAATAGAGGTCCTGCAGAGAGCCCAAGAAAAACAGGAGGCCAAGGGACCCCCGAGATCCCCATCCCCGGCTTGCGCCGCCGGCCAGAAACTCACCCCAACGCTGGTTCTCCTTGGGCCGAGAGATCAGGCCTCCGTGCTGGTTGGGCAGCTTGCACACAAAGCGCCTACCCTCCTTGGTGCAGGCAGGCCACAGAAACAAAGGCACTGGAGCCCGCCCGGGCGCCCCAAGGACTGGGACCCAGCGCCCAATGCCACGCGCCAAAAGAGGGCGGGGGGCGAAGTGGGGGGGGCTCTGGACGGAAGCTGGGTGTGCCAGGAAGAAAGAGGCAGTACCCAGGGAATAGAGGTCCTGCAGAGAGCCCAAGAAAGACAGGAGGCCAAGGGACCCCCGAGATCCCCGTCCCCGGCTGGCGCCGCGGGCCAGATACTCACCCCAATGCTGGTTCTCCTAGGGCCGAGAGATCAGGCCTCCGTGCTGGTTGGGCAGCTCGCAAACAAAGCGCCTACCCTGCTGGGTGCAGGCAGGCCACAGAAACAAAGGAACTGCAGCCCGCCTGGGCGCCCCGAGGACTGGGACTCAGCGCCCAATGCCACGCGCTGAGAGAGGGCGGTGGGGCCCAAGTGGGGAGGGCTCTGGACGGAAGCTGGGTGGGCCAGGAAGAAAGAGGCAGTACCCAGGGAATAGAGGTCCTGCAGAGAGCCCAAGAAAGACAGGAGGCCAAGGGACCCCCGAGATCCCCGTCCCCGGCTTGCGCCGCCGGCCAGAAACTCACCCCAACGCTCCTCAATAGATTCTTAGTGATGAACAACAGGTATCCTAAGACTAAAATCTGGTTTCTGTTTAACTTAACAAATGGTAAAACAAGAACCCACATGGAAGACTGCTCCCAGGTAACCTAAGTTCACCCCAAAAGTTCCTGGAGTGTTCATTTCCCCAGTTTCACAAGCTCCAATTTGGAATGGAATGTTTGATCCCTTTAGAGCCTCCTGTACCTTGATGAGATCCCCGTGATGGAAGGTTGTTTTGGAGGAAATTCCTCTATAAAAAGGACAAATAAGCTGTTCGATATTAAGCAGCAAAACATGCTGGAAAAGAAATTGTGGATGGAAGAGAAAAACAGAGAAAGAAAGAAGAGAGAGACAAAGAGGAAGAAGATAATAAAGCAAAGGAGAAACAACAGGAGGAGTGGAAAGTAGGCAGTAGAGGAGGAAGGGAGAAGAAAGGGGGGAAGAAAAGAGGAGGAGAGGGAAGAGAAAGAGAGGGAAGAGGGAGCAGAGGAGGAAGAGGAAAAGGGAGAGGAAGTAGAAGAGAACTTCGTTGAGTTTTGTTACAATTTCAGACATCTTGACTTATAAAAAATTTCATAATTTTGGACAAGAAGAGGGAGATAAAAGAAATATAACAGAATTTTTTAAAAAATTGAAAACATCTAGTAATTTTTTTCTCCTAAGCTTCTTATAACTCAGCGAGGTTCTGTTATCTTTACAACAGGCATGAAATACTGAGTGATGATTTTTTTATTTAACCCAAATGTCTTCCTCCCTTGTACATGAATCTCTTCAGCATTTGAGAGACTTTCTTCTAAATTACACCTATGACCTGCTAATGGTGTTTGTTTGTTGTCTGTAAAGAGAGAAAAAAGAAAGAACAAAATACCTTCTTACTCAATCTAGAGTAAATTAAAATTTAATATAACATCACATTGCCACTGAGTTAGCTAGGAAATGACAGCTGCTTAATTAAACCTTAAACTCATTACCCGGCACCCTGAGATGAATGCTCTGGAGGAAAGATACAGGATCATGGAATCTAAGTTGCCAATAATAGCTGTGAGATATGAATTAACTTTCCTGTATGGAACCTGTGGATGCCTGGAAACACCCCCAAACTATGAGATACATGACAATTTAATTGCAACACTCAAAAAAGTAATAATTCATATTTCAGAAAAGAAGCATAAAACCCAAATGAATGTATTTCCTAAAATGACATAGCAATGGGTAACAGGTTTGTAGGAAAAAGTTCGATGTCATCAGAAAACAGGAAAATGCACATCAAAGTCACAGTAAATGCTACTTTGTGATGGTTAGACTTGTGATATATACACACACACATATTAACTTATTAATATATTTTAAATTAACACTAATGTTTGCTGACAATATGGAGAGACCAAAATATTTTCACAGTGTTGGGAATATAAAACAACAAAACAAAACAAAAACCATCCTGTGATTGTGGTAAAGAATATGTAAATTACTGAAAGACATTAAAAATATGACTAGTATATAATTCAGAAATTTTGCTTCTGGGTTTTACCAAAAGAATTAAAACTAGAACCTCAGAGAGACAGCAGGACTCCTGTTGTCATGGCTATTCACAACAGCAAAGAGACGACAAACTATTAACCACTTGCTGGTAAGTGGATAAAGATGATGTGGTACCTCCATGCAATGGAAGATGGTTTTAAAATTAATTTAGTTTTAATTAGGTATATGTGTGTAAAAATATTTTTAGATTTATTTGCTGTACTGCATGTGTATGAATCTTTTTGCAGTGGGTATGTATATGTAGTATGTGCATGCCTTGTGCACAAAGAGGTCAAGGAGGACAATGGATCCCCTACTGGAGTTATGAATGTTGAGAGCCACTGTGGTGCTTGAATGTGAATAGATACCATAGGCTCATAAACAGGTGTTAGAATATGTTGGTCCCTCATAGGTGGATTTACTTGGGAAGGATATGGAGTCCTTGCCTTGTTGGAGGAGGTGTGTCACCAGAGGGTGGACTTTGAGATTTCAAAAGTCCATACCTGTAGTGAGCCAGACAGGATCGCCATTACAAGATGGCGCGGACATCCTGTCTTGTTGGAAATAAACAACTCCATATTTGGCTCTGCCTTTGGAAGCTGTGTGTCCCGCATGCGCGGTGGTTTAGAGTCCTTGGGCCTATCCTGATGCAGTCTGGTGTCAGCTGATGGTGGCAGCCAATCACAGGGCGACCCGTGTGCCAATTTCATATATAAGCAGCTGCCTTAGGGCTCTCGGGCCTCTCTCGCTTTCCCCCTCTCTAGTTTCCTGCCCCTCTCGTTTCCTGCCCCTCATTTCCTGCCCCCTTTGCTTCATGCTCTCTCTCAACCAAGGGCACTCCAATAAAGCGTGATCTGAGAAGAATCCTCGTGTGGTGGTTGTTCTTTCTCGCTGGTCGAGAAGTCCGCCGCACATACCAGTTCCCATCTTGTTCTGCCTCCACCTTGTGTTTCAAATGTAAGTCTCAACCACTGCTCCAGCATCATGCTTGCCTGCCTGCTGTCAAATCTTCCTGCCATGGTGACCTTGGACTCACCCTCTGAAACTGTAAGCAAGACCCCAATTAAATGCTTTCTTTTATAAGTGGCCTTGGCCATGGCGTCTCCTCACAGCAGTAGAAAAATAACTAAGACAGCCACCATGTGGTTTCTAAGAACTGAACCTGGGTTTTCTGCAAGAGCAGTCAATGATCTTAAACTGCTGAACCATCTCTCTACCCTCCCACTCCCCACCCCCAGCATTTTAACCTCTTAATCTCTCAAGTTACTATACAATAAAATATTTTGCAGTCTTAAAAAAAGAAAATTCGCTTTACACAATAATGTGGATGTACTTCAAGGCTGTTATATATGAAGTTAGTCATGTTCCCACTCATGTTAACTACATAAAATAGTTAAAACTCATAAAAAACGGAGTCTGGAATTCACCTTCACGGGAGTCAAGGAGAAGGAGGCAAGGCTGTTCTTGACCAGGGGACAATAGTCCAGTTAAGCAAGATGAAAAAGCCCCAGGTATGTGAGATACAACATGGTACTTACAGCCCACAGTACTGCAAGGCGCTCTTGAAAATGAGTTAAGAAAGCAGATTATATGCTAACAGTTGTTTTTACCACAATAGAATAAATTTAAAAAGCTTTAAATTAAAAACCTAAGCAGGCAAATTTAGCAAGAAATAAAACAGGTTCCTCTATGAAACCAGTTAAATCTGTCCCCAAAGATGACCTGACTGATTCCCAAGCCCCCATCACCAATTGTCTATCACCACCAATCTCTGGAAGTGGAGTGGAGGAACACGGAAATTCAGTCAGTCAATGCCTTAGTTTACCCAAGCCAATGACTAACAAACAACTAAGCTAATCAGCTGGAAGAAGCTGTGCATGCCCCACCCTTCCCAGCACTGTGTCTGAAACCCATGCTGGCACTCAATCCCTCTCCTCTCTGCTCTCTGCTTTCAATCTCTCACCTACATTCATGGGCGAAGATGCTGCAGCTGGAGCTACTGTGTCTCCCAACTGCAGAGACCCACAGAGTAGGAAGGCTGGATTTCACCCTCGGAGCTTCTGCCCCACCTCATGGTTTACAATGGTTCTAAATACCTAGGGAAACAAGCGTCTCCTTCCTTCCCAGGTTGCCAGTATACACGGAATCATTCAATAAATTCTTATGACAGTTCAGTCTCTTCCTAAGACAAGATGGAAGCTGTCTTCAGAAACTCAGTAGTTTCATTGAGGAGCAGGAACACGTCTCTGGGCACACTGGTTTCAGTTGCCATGTCTTCAAGCACAAGGGTCATGACCCTTTTCCTCACTTCATTGGGCTGTCACTCACCTCCCACCTCTCATAAGAATCCCACCTTTGGGAGGTGGGGAGATGGCCCAGCATTAAGAGCTCTGTCTTCTTACAAAGATGAGGGTTGGACTCCAGCACCTACATGGTGACTCACAACAGGCATCCTTATGCCCTCTTCTGACCTGTATGAGCGCACATGTAGTGCACAGAAATATATGTATGCAATACAACCCATACACACAAAAAATAGGTTTTAAAATGAAAAATAAAAACACCCCTGCATTTGGGGGTTGATATATTAATGATAAAGTCCTTGCCTAGCATGCATGAGGACCTGTGTTCAAGCCCCTGTAGTGAGAAAAAAATCCTGCCTTCATTTCTACAATATAACACATCTTTCAAACCATGGTTAAGTTTATAGATGCATCAGTGACCCTGGAGAGGGAAGGGACCATGGCATTATTATTTGCCACATGAATACACCGAGGTTCATAAAATGGCTGTCACAAAGTCACATAGGCCAAGGTAGAAACACTCTGGCTACTCATTATCTCTCCCTGTGTACTTTCCTTCCTCTCATTATATGACCCTCCTACAAAATGCTGCATCTGTAGTGTGCTTCTCCTCCATCAGCAGCTTCCACAGAGGCTTTCTGCTTCCTAGTCCATGTGTTTTCCTATGGTTGGCACACAGTCCTCCCCAGTCATAAGTGCTCTAGTGAGACAAGCACAATCACTTTTGATACAGAATCTGAAATGCCAAACTCAGAGTCTTAAAGACATAAAAGCTCTGTCCCCTCACTTCTCCCTCCCATGATCCAGGAAATAACTTTCTAAACAAGTACCTTCTTTGAGGTTTGGGCATATCCAGGGATCAAGCTATTGGAGTGGTGACCAAGAGAACAGAGTCATCTGTGCTGTGTTCCCATCCAAGACATAGCCAATGGTATTTGAAAAAAAAATCAGCTTGTTGCAAAACAGGTGTCTTCCCAGAGTTGGAATGAGCCTTCACCCAGAGATCTAGCCTTACCACCACCATCCTGGTGCTGACCTAGGGTGAAACATCACAAAGCACTAATCCCTGTACATACTACAGGGTTCTCACTTGGCCATGAAAGTCATGCAGAAAAGTTCTACAGAGGTGCTGAGTTCTTCATTGGGCCTTTCCCAAAAGATCCTTTTGTTGAAATGTAGGTTCATGACCACAACCTACAAGATGCTGTGAGATATATGCCCTACCCATCCCACTGTCTTCAAATTCCAACTCTCCATCCCTGTGCCAAGCCACATTGCCTCCCATAGATACTCACCTCACATTCAATGAGAAGAGGATGTTTGGTCTAGTTATTTGCACAACCTCCAATGGTCTCTGTAGTAGGTACTTTTCTGCTGCTGTGACAAAATATCACGATGAAAAGCAACTTACAGAAAGAAGGGTTTGGAGCGTTCACAGTTCCTGGGAGAGAGTCCATGATGAGGAGGAAGGCATGACAGCAGGTGTCTGGAGCAGGAAGCTGAGAGGTCAGATCTTCATACATATACAGCAAACAGAAATTGAATAGAAAGTAAGATGAGGCTATAAACCCCCAAAGTGACTCTCTCCACCTCCTAAAGGTTCCATAATTCTCCAAACAGCACCACCTGCTGGAGACCAAGTGCTCACAGGCCCGGGCCTGTGGGAGACATTTCGCATTCAAACCAAAACATAGTATATATCATCAGTTACGACATGGCTGATTTTCTTCATTTGGGTCTTGATTTTCTCATCATTCAGACGGGATCTTCCTGGCTCCTACCCATCCTCACCAAACAAACTGTCATTTACTATGAAAAGTCTTCTGTTCTATCTTTTTCTATTCCTCCTCTCCCTCATTTTTTCTAATTATTACTGGACAAAATTATCTCATTTGTTTATGTGCTGCCTTTACTCATTTTTCTACCTTCTCAGTTTTTTTTTCTGGAATAAAAACTCAAGACTATTACATTATTTGTTCTTAAGAGAATGTTTATCAGGGTAGTAATACTTAAAATTCAGTGAACAATGGCATGAGTGGATGGATGCATGCACACATGGATACATGGATGACGGATGGATGGATGCACACATGGGTGTGTAGATGATGGGTGGACGCATGCACAGATATGCGGAGAAATGTATGGATATATAAGTTGATGGATGGATAGACAAATAGATCAATTTGTGGACCAAGTAACTGACTGATTGAAACATTGATGGCTGTTATCATTTGTTCTTGACACCAGAATTTTCCAACAAAGTACTTTAGACCAGCAATGTCCATCTTCTCATCATATTTAGTAAGGAAAACCAAAGCATCTTTCCCCCCTCTCATCCTTGTTGAAGAGGAGTGGGATGGAGTCATATAATAAAACTTAAGATTAACAACATGTAAGCAAAAACAGATATTCCTTTTGACAGCATTCCCAGTAGTTCAATAAACCAACAGCCACAATCTGGACTGTCCCTATTATATTCTGGCTGTAAGCTTAGAACTTGTCTATTCATTTTACTACTGCACAAAATTCTGACTCCAAGAACATGTTTTTAACAGTTACTAAGAGGCTCCAACAGTCTACAGATGGGTAGCCCTCAGCATTCCAGTGCTGATCCCCACCTAAGCTAGACTCAAATCGCTTGCTGAAATTCCCCTGTCAAAACAATCTTAAATCTTGTTTGTCTCCTGAAAGCCCATTCTGCCTCAGGCCAGCTTGTGTAGTTCTAACGACATCAGAGATTTGATGTAGAAACACATGCTTTTCTGAGTTGGAGACTCACCTGTCACCCCTTTGGAAAAGCGGAAGGAACAGCTCATATCATCATGTTTCAGGTAGTAGAGTAGGTGAAAAGAGATCAAACACATGTCTCAGGTCACTAGACACTCCAAGAATTTTTGACAGCTTTTGAAGCCAACTCTAAAGTGTGAGAGAAGCCCTACTGAACAGGTTCAGGTAGATCAGAAGGGAACATGTGTGTATGGTATGTATGTGTGTGATTGCAGAAACACATAAACCATCTGTGAGCACTGAGAAGGAAAAACATCTTCCCTACATCACTCTCATTAAGAAGATGAAGCATCATTGGATACCAATCCCCAGTAGGTTCTGCATCTGCAAACTACCCAGTCTGTGAATCAACCCTGGTCATCTCAGAAGCCAGATTCCATAGCCTGTGCATGATTTCAGGCTGCTTAGACCCACTAAGCCTTTTCTCCATGAGCTGCCTGGATTCTCAGTGTTTGTCTGGATTCCTACCTTTTTGATTCCCTCCTAGTGCCTTTCCTCTGATATTCCTTATCTAAGAGAAGACATCAGGCATCAAAAGAGATTATACTGTATCTAAGTGCAACAGATGCCTGAGCTGGAGCTAGAGTCTTCATAGTCACCCACTCTCTGCCTTTTTTCTCCCCTGTTTAGAGCAGTGGTTCTCAACCTTCCTAGTGCTGTGACCCTTTAAAACAGCTTTTCATGTTGTGGTGATGCCCCCAACCATGAAATTATTTTCATTGCTACTTCATACCTGCAATTTTGCTACTGTTATAAATCGTAATGTAAATATTTTTGGAGATAGAGGTTTGCCAAAGAAGTTATGACCCACAGGTTGAGAACCACTGCTTTAGAGCATCCTCTTCAAAATGTTTACATAATCACTTTGATTACGTTTTCATTTCTCCGAAACCAAAAGAACACAGTTCCAACAATGCAAGCACACACTTCCTGTTAACCCTTTCAGGTTGGATCTCAAGCCTCCTGCAACTACGTAGGACCAAGAGATCAGAGTGCAAGCTTAACATCTCCTCATCACAGCCAAGAATGCAGCATCTTTAGTGTTAGGTACAAATTTAAAGGTATGGGATGGCTGGAAGTCAGTTCAATGAGTAACTAAGGAATACTGTGCATAACAAGTGTCAGCTTGGGACTTCTAGCACCATCTTCCCCTTTGAGATCAGAGCCCCCACATCAAGCAGAGGAGCTTGGCCCCTCTCTCTTGTGTACACACATATGATAACCATTGGGTCCTTTGTGATTTTAATCCACCTGACCTTGATGTATTCACAGCCCAAGTGCCGTCTAGTTTTCTTTGTCTACTGTTGCTTTGCTTTGAGTTCTCTTCCAGAGTTTTGCCATTTGCTAACACATGATAGCTATTCAGAAAACACTTATGAAATGCAATTATATGAAATTAGAAAATATTCCATCCTCTCTCCAGCACCACTGTGGACACTAATAGCCCTTTAGCCTTTGAATGCCCATAAGATCTCCCTGCCACTGAGAATCAGCTTAAATTATGCATTTGGAGATACCTGACTGGCATCTGATGCTAGAGGCCTGAGTATCTAGATCTACAGCCTAAGATGTAAAAGATGTCACTCAGATTGACATCATCTCATTTTTCAGCAGTTTCTTCTAAATTTCCTTAACACGCAGGATGTTAAAGGGGATGTGAAACATCAGGATGTTCTAAGGGAAGTGGAATGCTCTGTCCTGCAGTAAAGCTCCTTAAGCTCCGGAAGTAAACAACTCAAAGACTTCAGGAAGTTCCTGAAATTGAGCAGATTCATTAGCTTCTTCCCTCTCCAAGTATCTGTAAAGAGAAAGGGCTGCTGCAAGTCACTCTCAAATAGTCTGAGCATGCATGGCGAGGCTCAGACTAACTGAGCCACATGAATAGGAAACTCTCCAACCTGTCAAGCTGCCTCCAGGTTGTGCAGTGTTCTCTAGGTTTCCAGTTTTTGTGAGCTGTGACTCATGCTGGGGTGGGCTATGGTGATGCGGCTGTCTTTGAGTCATTTCTGCTACCATAAGTAACCCCAGTCAAGCCCATTGGCTCATCAAGTTGGACTTTGATGATACTTTGACTTTAGTATGTTACTGGTTCTCTAGCTGGGGTGAGTAGATGCTTGGTCACATCTTCCCAGGAATAGTATCACACAATACATGTTCCAGACGCAAATTCCCATGTGTTCTCAGTATCTCTACACATATGTAGACTCAAGTATACTTGGTGAGGGTAGAGGCTGGTGACTTGACTGGAAGCCAGGATTTTGTGACCTCTGGCTGCCTTCCTAAAACTGGTTTACCCACGAACCCCCTTCTCTTCTAGCCCATACAAACTCTCCATGGACTTCCTTTGACGTGTCATGTGATACAGAGATTGTAATCATGATCCCTTTTACTCCTGTTGTTAGATCCTCGTTAGCACCTGAAACTCCATCTTGTCCCAGTCTGCCACTCTGTCACAATTTCCTGAGGATAGGCTGCAGCTTCCCCAAACCCCTCACACAGGTATAAACCACAAAGGTTCCACCTCCTCCTGGAGCCAGTTTGAATGACCAAACCGCAGAACTCTCTGACAGGTTAGAAGTGTGTCACCGTGGAAAGTCCCTAACCACTTCTCTCTGCATTACATTATGATTGGATGGGTTGCAGGAACTGTCTCTTTGTGGTTTTTCACTTAAAACCATCCAGTGCCCTTGCCTCAGGGATGAGGTTTGGAGCCTGAACCCTGCCACCTTGCTGATATCAGTTAAATAAATTTTTGGTTTCCTCGAACCTGGTTTTTTTGTAGTGGATGATTCCCAGATTCCCAGACCCTAACACTGTCAGTTAAGACAGTTAGACTCTTTTATTTGGTGGTATTTAAAATAAGCTGTGTGTTCACACATACTGTGGCAAGAGCTATTACTGAAAGAGAAAGATGTGAAGTCACCTCTTTCATATGGAGACAGGCACAGAAGGCTGTCTCAGGGAAAGAGTTTGGAGCTTGGAGTCCATTACTGGGGCCTTGTTCTCTCCCCTGAAACCTCCCTGAAATTCAAAGTGAGCTGTGGAGACTCAAGATAAGGACAACAACCTAAACAGTGTTATGAATAGACACCGGCCATTGCTCAGTCTAAATTATTCTCATAGTTATGAATAGACACCGGACATTGCTCAGTCTAAATTATTATCATAGTGTGTTCTGGGAACCTCCCCAGCTCTACCCCACATCACAATCATCTGAGGGACTTTAATCCTACTATAGGCTCAGAGGCACCCATGTCTTTAGATATTGGTAGTGAGAAATTGAAATCCAAGACTATCACCCCTCACCATGATCCATTCGCCTCTGAAAACCACCAACTAACAAGTATTCCTAAATGGAATGTTGTCTCTTCTAAGTGTTTCTAACATTGTAAGAGTTTTAAAAGCACGTTTATTTACTTTTATACATACTTTATCTTCATGTATGTCTATGTACCATGTATGTGCAGTGCCCATTGGGTCCAGAAGATGGTGGTCACATCCCCTCGAAATGGAGTCACAGATGGTTGTGAACCACCATGTAGATGCTGGAACTGAACCCAGGTTCTCTGGAGGAGAAAGTGCTGTTAAGTACTGAGCCATCTCTCCAGTTGCAATTAGCCAAATTTAAAAAATATTGTTCTTTTATTTATTAAAACATGGAGTAGAAATGAAACTCTCAACGACAGACTAATGGGTGGGGGAAGGGTGAGCACAGGGGACGTGAGGAAAAGGAAAATGTTTAATATAAAGTATGAACTTGCATGAAATATTTTAAAGAATGACTACAATAGTGGTTACTAAAGTTATAGGTTATTTGTCTAAATTAAGACATATAAATCAGCACTGTTGGAATGTTCCAGAAAGTTCAAGACCAGCCTTACCCAGTATGTGTATAGGTTCATATGTCACTACTTCTGTGGCTTACATTCTCTCTCTTGTCTGTCCATTCTCACTCCAGAATTCAGAGAACGTGGCTTTCTGCAAGTTTTGCTTAGAGGTTATTGGCTGGGTTTCAGGCCTGAGGGGAAGATCCCTGACATGGAGCCCAGGAGATAAGCAGCTGCAGGGACATTTGTCCTCACGCAGGAGAGAGACAACCCTGAGTGTTTCTGGCAGCTGTTTGAACAGGTTGTGCCTCATCATGATGAACATCTTTATCTTAAGATCCACAATGATATAAATATATGTCACAGCACCTGCCGAAAGTCTGCCTTACAGAGTTTCCACAGCCACAGGGCAGGGCTTGTTGTTAGGCTCATCCAGGGTTCCCTGTGAGTTGCTGGAAGGAAAGGAGAATGCTTGGCAACCTAATCCAAACTGACCCTGCTTTTAGTGCCCAAACATGACAGTAGCTTAGCATTCTTTCCCATGCCCAAATCCACAGGGGAGGATACTGGATAGTGTGCCTGCGGTTTCCTTTATCTCAGCTTCACATACTGCCTGGTGACAGAAATAGTGGCAGGAGGGAATTATTAGTCAGTGAGAGATGAGTGTGAGTAGGGAGGCGAGAGATGAAGGAGTACACATTGTGAGTGGAGAAACACAAGTCCCGGGACACAGCAGGCACAGCGTACTAACCCTAAAGGCCACTTGACACTGTGGTCAGAAGAGGCAGCAGATGCTGGACCAATGATGAGTTTGTCCAGGAGACCGTGGCAGAAGAGCCCCGCTGTGTATAGGTGTCCTTGAGTCTGCCTTTAGGAGACAGAACTCTGGAGAAGGAGCAAAGGCGGGATGCACTCCTTCAGCACAGCAGCAGTCTGCTCTTATGGAGAAATATTAATCTATGATGGAACCAGAGAGTGGTTAAGAGCTCATATTGCTCTCGCCGAGGCCCAACTTCAGTTCCCAGCACCCGCAACAGGAAATGCTCAACCACTGTAACTCTAACTCCTGGGGACCTGATGCTGTCTTCTGGCCTCCTGGGACAGTGAAACACACACACACGTGTGGTGCATGTGCCAAAATTATTTAATTATTCTTTTAAATGTTTCATTAATTTCTAGGGAGATGGCTCATATGTTAATGCACCTGCCCTGCAAGCAGGAAGACCTGAGTTCAGATGACCAGGACCCACACAAAAGCTGACTATGGTAGGGCAGGCCTGTAAATTCAGTGTTGGGGATTCAGAGACAGAACCCCTGGTGCTTGCTGGCCATTCAGGATAGGTAAATTGGTTTGCTCTAGATTCAGTTACAGGCATTGTTTTTTTTTTGTTTTTGTTTTTATTTTTTTAAGATAAGGTGGACAAGTGATCAAGGGAGAGACATTAGACATCAGTCTGGCTTCCACATGCATGTACACACACAGACACAGAAACATAAACATACACATTATATACCAAGGCCTAGGTATCCAAGGTGGAGAATCATAATAATAATAATAATAATAATAATAATAATAATAATAATAACAACTGGGGGAGGAAATGTGAACGAGGTTTTAAGGTGCAGTGTGAGAAAAGAATGGGGCTATTTTGGTAGAAAATTGTTATTGTTGTCACTGCCCATGGAATGTCCCACTGTGTGGGAGAATGGGCAGAAGGGATGCTGAGATCTTACAGCAGATGTGAGGAAATGGCAAGGTGGCTAGGGACACAAGGAGAGAAACTCAGGGAGCCGGGATCCAGGAGACAGTCTGATGGAGCCAGTGGTTCTCTGCCTTCACAGGGAGAGAATATCACACACTGAACCAGAGCAATCTCAAAGACAGTCTGTGGGCTTTCCTATTACTTCTTAAAAAATATATATATATCTGTATGAGTGTACCCCACATATGTGAAGGCACCCTTGGGGGTCAGGAGAGGGTGAAAGTTATACCTGGTTGTGAACTGATGGACGTGGATCCTCTGGAAGAGTAGTCAGTGCTCCTAACTGCTGAGCCATCTCTCCAACCACCTATTTCATTCTTGGTTTTTTTTTTGAAATTATATTTTATCTTTAAAAAGTATGTGTGACTCTCTCTCTCTCTCTCTCTCTCTCTCTCTCTCTCTCTCTCTCTCTCTCTCTCTGTGTGTGTGTGTGTGTGTGTGTGTGTGTGTGTGTGTGTGCTTGTGTGTGTATGTGTGTGTAAGGGGGGAGAGCACAAACTGGATGCAGGTGCCTTTAGAGATCAGAACAGGCAGTCGGATCCCCTGGAGCTGGGGTTACAGGAAGTTATCAGCTGTTTCATGTCAGTGCTGGGAGCCAAACTCAGGTCCTCTGCAAGAACAGTGCAAGCATTTAAACGCTGAACTGTCTCTCCAGCTTGTACCTGGATTTTAGACTGTGAAAACTGTGACTTGTGTCATTCCCCTTAGAAAATGACCATTTTAATTTTGGTCTCTAATTGTGTGATACCTTGTATACAAAGATCTCTTCCAAAGAGATAGAGCATGCCGTCTGGTAGGAACATTCTCTCCTTGTTTGAAAGCTCCCAGGAGCATAGCATGGTCCAGATAGACCCCTGGAATGCAGAAAGGCAAGTCCTTTCTTCCCAGACCCTGCTTGGGTTTCACGGGGATTCAGAGATTCTCCACTGGAGATATTGGAAGCCTACAGTTCAGAAAAAAAATCTACATGGCTATCAAATTACAGAGCATCTCATCAACGCTCCCGGGAATTAGCCCCGGTTCAAGTCTGTTGGGTTCTTACCATCTGGCTGCTCATTGTGCCAAGCGAGCCATCTCTCCCTCCTAGCTCCTCTCCCTGGAGAATTAACGAGGTTTTATTATCGCCATCGGCAGATGCGTTTTTCAACAGACAAAGGAAAACATTCAGCAGAGGAAGACTTGTTTCTGTAAGACTGGGATGAGGTGCAAACCAACACACCCATTCTCGGCTATGATTCTCTCGGTTTTGCCTTGTCCCCCCACACCCTTCTCATCTGAATTCTCCACTCTGGAGAGAATCCTGCATGGCTGCGCTGGACTCAAAACAAAAGAAGTCACAGTTACTCCCCCTGAGGCTGTCAGAGTCTTAAGCTCAATCTTTAATTATGAGATAATCTTTCATGTCTTATTAGAGGAAATTCTACCAGAAAATAGAATTCTGTTACTGTACAAAAGAATAGAAATGCTTCCCAGGCTCTTAATGAGCTCATGGATGCCAACAGCTGAGATTAAACCTTCTTCTGGCCCCAGCTCCAATCCCAGGGCCAGACACACATACACATACCGCCTATCAAAATTCATTGAACACAGGATTGAATAGAAATCGTGTGTAATTGTGTAACAACTTAATTTTCTTCTTTTGTTTTTGCTGTTGACAGATTTTGTTTTGTTTTGTTTCAAGACAGGGTCTCAGTGTGTCGTCCAGGCAGGGTACATATAGCCCAGGCTATCCTTATATAGTAACCCCTCCTGTTTCTGTCTCAGAGGGTTAGTATTACAGGAGCAAACTAGCACTCCCTGCTAGGGTATCTGGCTTTTGGAAAACATGTCGAGGGCTAGGGATGTAGCTCAATGGTAGAGTGATTGACCAACATGCACAAAACCTTGGATGCCATCCCCAGCACAGCACAAAACTGGGCACAGTGGAGCAAGCCTGTAATCCCAGCCCTCAGAAAGCAGAGGGAAGAAAATCAAAAGTTCAAGGTCGTCCTTGGTTACTTATTAAAGTTCAAGGCCAGCCTGGGCTACCTGAGACTTTGTTTCAGAAAAGAGGGAGGGGGATAGAGTGGAAGAGACGAAGGGAAGCGAGGAGAAGAAAAGGAGAGAATAGGGAAAAGGAGGGGAGGGGAGACGAGAGGATGCCAGGGGAGAGAAGGGCATGTGGAGATTTCCAGCCCAATACAGTAGATGGAATACATTGTTCAGTCTCCTTTTTAGTCCCAGATCACATTGATGTTGAAATGAAAGTTTCTCTCCCCATTGATTGCCGGGGTCAGGGTACCGAGTCTCAGAAGACAAAGAGCATGCTGCTCATGCCTCTGAAATCGGAAAGGAGATGGGACTTTGGCTGGTGACAATGCCAGCGGCAGAGTCTCCGTATGAAACTGCGGTGTGACGAATGGAAGCACTGAGAGCTCGCTGGATATCTAAGAGTGGTAGACATGCAAAGAAAGAGAAGCAGAGGCAAAGGAATGAGAGGAAGGCTAGAAATAGGTGTTTCTTCCACACCTCCAAACCCGAACTCAGTCTTGGAACAGAGAACTCAAAACGAGAGAAAGAAACTGCAATTTGAATACTGGCTTCAAAGGATAAACAGCCCAGTCAGCACATTGTAAAGGTCTAGATGATAAATATTTCTGACTTGTGACCCCAATGAGCTCTGTTCTAGTGATCCAGTCTGCTGTGGCCTAGAGAAAAGAACGATGGCGGTATGGAGACGCGTGAGTCAGGCAGAGTGGCAGCAAAACCTTTAACAGGAGTCAATGGAAAAGCCAAAAAGAGATGTTTACATAAGCATGGCATTAATTCCTAGGATATTGACGTGGTCTTTAAAAATTTGTCATGCTACATTCTGAACATGGAAACCCTGGGAATCAGCTGGATCAGCTGGGGGAGATGTCTCAGTGAGGACCCGAATTTAGTTCCCAAGTGCTCATATAAAAATCAGGTGTAGTAATGACTGTAGCACCGGGGGGGGGGGGGGAGGGAGGCATGTGGATCCCTATAGCCAAATCTGTGAGTTCTCTTTTCTGTGGGACATCTTCCCTGAGAAAATAGGATGGAGACATGCATCCAAGTTCAACCTCTGGTGTCTTCATGCCCATGTGTGCACTCAGGGGCACATGCATGCACACACACACACATACACACACACACACATGAGAGAGAGAGAGAGAGAGAGAGAGAGAGAGACAGAGAGAGAGAGAGAGACAGAGAGACAGAGAGAGAGAGACAGAGAGAGAGACAGAGACAAAGACAGAGAGACAGAAAGAGAGAGAGACCCATATGTTGCCTACTGATACCAGCAAACAACTCCCAATTTCATGTAGCTGACTTATTTTTTCAGAAAATGCAGGTAATGAATTTTGTGATAATATTGGCAGGTCAACACGACCCAGTGTCCTCATGATTTTTGTTCAATTTCTTTACTACTTAGCTGACTCCAGTTTATATCCCAAGATCTATTCTTTTTAGGTATTTCTACTTTGAAGGGTGTTGAAAACAAAACAAAGCAAAGGAGACAGAAATCCAACTATTCTGTGAACTAGGGAAGTTGGCTGAATATAATCAGAGTCCACACACTTCAAAAATACTTTACCCTGGGTCACTGCATATCCCCGGTGCCATTAGAAACACTTCAGCCCATTTGGGTCACCCTGTGAAGGAACATTCAGAGAACCTGTGGTATTAATCTGTTTGGGCATAGGCATTTCCTGGTCACGTGTGGGAGATCACCCAGTGGGCATAAGTTCTCTCTGATATTATATAAATACTCTTCTTAGCTCTACAAGCATTTCCGTGGGACCAAGGCTTGCTATGTGCAAAATACTTTGGTCATTTGGTTCATTTGGTACTTTCTGCCTGGGGTTTACATTGAAAACCAAGTACTAAGTGGCACACAGACCCCTTCTGGGTACACATTCCCGAACAAGCCACTGGGTTGCTGTGGGAGAAAATTCATAGGCAGCATCTCCAGGCGTATATACAGAGTACAGATTAAACACAGATGACCTTCACATAGATAAGAACCTAGTTCTTGGGGCTGGAAATTTAGCACAATTGATAGATTGCTTGCTTAGTAGGCATGAATCCCTGGGTCCCATCTACCACACTGCAACAAACAAGGCACAGTAATGCACACGGGTAATCTAAGTACTTGGAGGTAGAGGCAGGAACATTAGAGGTGCTAGGTCAGCCCCAGCTACATAGTGATGTGAAGATCAGCCTCAGCTGTTCAAAAAAAAAACCAAAATAAATAAATCAATAGTTGTGCTTGGTCAAGCTACCTGCCCCTCCTGCACAGCTGCTATCTTGGGAGCACAAATAGCCATGCAGACTCAGCTTCCAGCAGGAGATACTTGGATATGACCCTGGGCAGCAGACAAAGCCAGGCAGGCAAAGGCTGGAGCAATAGTCGACGGGCTGCATTTTGAGGTCACCCTAGACATAGCTCTTGAGGTGATATTATTTAAGCCCCCACATAGTTCTGAATGTTTGATTTCTTAACTTTTGAGATCCTCTAAGCAACTCCACAGATCTCTGAGCCTGGGCTTCCCTCACGCTCTTCCTCAAGGGTAGTATGATCATGGTACTGTTTTAGGGGACTCATAGCAATGATGTTCACAGTGTGTCTGCCTCTCAGTCATGCACCCCAGAAATTTGGGGAAACTTTGAAGTGTAATTCGAAGTGTAAAGTCTGGGGGTAAATCAGGTAAGGCAAATCAAGACAATGGTTCCTTTTGGCCATTTCCTACCTTGACCCTTGAGCGTGTCTCAGGTTACTCTACTATGATGTCTGCCTGTCTACACTAACCACTGAACCTTGTCCTCATCTTTGTAAAATTATCCAATGGCATTGACATTACTTTCAGGAAGAATTTCTCGTTGGTTGCAGCTGCATGTCTGATATGTGGATTTTGGTGAGTTTGCACTGAAGATGAAGGATGTGCTATATTGGTGGGGTTGACCCACCACACCAGACAGAAGCAGAGGTTTGAGAGCAGTGGAAGCTGTCTCCTTCTTTCTTGAAGCCACAATTAGCACTGCCTGTCAATGTTAATGTTTCTAAACTCTGAGCCCCATTGAACCTTAAAGCTTTTAGAGACGGAACTCAAAGTGAGCATGAATTACAAAGCAAGGCTGTGTGTGCAGAAGACCAAGGACTGGCTCTTAGTATTCAGGCATCTGTACTGTCCCGTCCTTGAGGTCCCGAAAGGCTAGTCCACAGCTGCAGCCACTAAGAGCACCTCCTGTGCACATTTGCTGCATTCCCTTTTAGAAGGTGGGCCTTACCCACCTCCCATCTCTCCCCCATCTCTCTCCTCTCTCTCTGTTTCTCTCTTTCTGCTTCTCTGCATGTCTCTCTGTCTCTCCCTTCCACCCTTTTTGCTTCTTTCTTTTCTCCTGATACTCCTGTTCCCAGAGTCTAGTCTCCCCTCTCTCTCTCCCCTTTTCTCATTTTTCTCATTCCCTTTCCCCTAGTAAAAACCCCTCCACATGAGCTCTGTCATATGGCATCTTTCTCTTTGATATGCTGCTTTTTTTAAAAAAAATTACAACATTGGTTCTCAGAACGTAACTCAATTGTAGTACATTTTGCCTATGATGTGCAGGGCCCTGGGTTTCCCATCTAAAACCACAAAAATGCAAGATACCTATAATGTATGTCCAAGGAAGGCCATCCGTTACTCATGGGCTGTCTTCCACATGGGTTAGTGAGCAACAGGTTTTCTACCCATACCCTGTTCCTAGACTCCCAAAAGGAAACCTGATGTCTGTTAGTAGAGGCACCATATCCACTGTTATTGGTTAGGGAACTTCTTGATTGCTGTCAAGGGCTCTACTACTGAAACAAATTTCCAACAATTCACACATTCAACACAGCCAAAGGTCAACCTTACAAAAAGTAAGAATTTCTAAGCAGCACAATCGCAAGCCAAGGATGTGAATTTGGTTCTGAAGAGAAACACATAAATAAATTGCCTCAAAATGGCAATTAATAAACCAGGATTGACTGGCATGAAATACACTCTCATATTGTTCCCTCACAATGAGAATGAGCACAGTTAACTCCAGCTAAGCAAAGCATAAGGTGAGCAACTCATAATCTGGGGTGTCCCCTACAAAAACCCTTAGGGTGAGCTAATTACTTGAGGTCTTTAGGAAAGACAAATGTTCTATTAGAGGGACATCCACACTTATCATTGCTGAAGCCACTCCGCACAACTGTCTCTCTTGCCCCTGACACACAGGAATATATGATAACATGCAAGGGCTCTGGCATGTGACAACTTCATATATGTAACTTCCCACTACATCAACAGAGTCCCAGCTCTCACACGCGTGTTGACTGTGTCATTTCTAATTAGCCACATGGTGTAATGGGTAATCAAACACTTGAAGGCTGGGATTTGGGGTGACAGCAATAGTGGCTTTCTGGAGTACAACAGAGACGAAAGAGGAAAGAGAAAGACAACCCACAGATCCCTGGCTGAGGGAGTCAGGCCCAGGAGCAAACTGTTATTCAGTTTGCATTCATTCCATCATCTTGAAATGGGCTTAGCTGTCATGTGCAAAATAATTATTTAAACTGCTTTAATCTTCTTAAAGGAGATAAAACGCTTGCTTGGGGAAGGGTGGTAAAAGAATATACATAGGTGAAAATCTGAAACATAGTCTCAATATACTATTGTGGGAAAACTCCCATCACCTGCTGTGAATTGAAAGCTGGTGACTGGCTTTGCATTGGCAGGTCTTAATAATGAAGAGATGGACGTTTTCAAAGGCCATTGGACACCAGATCTGTGAAAAATCCAGCAAGAAATGCAACAGAGCATGACTTTTGGAAAATGGTTGTTTAATCCGGCTAAACCCATATTGTTGGATCTTCTATCTGTCTGACTTCTCAGGTGAAGTCAGCTGTGAGAGTCTGCCAAGCCCAGTGCGGGAAGACAATCGAATTAGATTGGAATTACTTTTATGTATTTTTTAAGTTACATTCTAGGAGCTGAAGGGAAGAGACCTCATAACATTTGGCAGCTGGCATGCCCATGGAAAGTCCGTTTCTATATAATTGAGTCTATAAATATTAATTATTTTCTGTTCCTGCTCTATCTTTTATAAGTCTTTTAGATTTAGAAAGTGCTCACACTTTAGGCATTACCAATGTGCTTTGATGAACTGAGAACATTATGTCTGCTATTAGGATTTTCATCTTTGGAATGGGAGCATGTGTAGAAGTTAGAGTTTATGGGTATGTGTGTGCACCTTAAGAACAAGATTTTGGGATAGAGCAGTAACAACTCGGATGCCTATTTCTCTTCTCAAAGTAGAGAACAGAACATTTATGAGGGAAGAAAAGCCACTTCTATGAAAAGTAAATACCATACCAAGTGTTGACAACCCCACTGGAATGGCCCTCCAATGCACACTGGCTGATTTTCAAGCTAGGATGGATAAAAAAACAGGTGGGAAAGAATTAGATGCCCTCCCCCATCTCAGGACACACACAACCCTGCCTCTGCAAAGGCGTCATGCGGACAAGACTTTTTTTCTAGGAAACCCAAGAGGAGTCCTACTGTGTTCTTTAGAGGAATGTTTTTCTCTTAAGCATCTTTGGTTCCCCACAAGGACTTCTGTATTAGACTGGGCTACTGGGACAGCCTCATCAAGCCTTGCCCACACTGGATGCTCCCTGAAGTTGAAAATGAGGAGTGGTCTTGCATTCTAAACCTTTGATTTTTGCACATGGATACACCCACCGGGTTATTAATATAAGTGGTCAGAAGGAAAGAAGTCATAAGCAGAGTGTGGAGGGAGGGTGAGGTAAGAAGGGGTCTGGAGTTCAGGACATCTTTCTCTTGGCCCTGCATCATTTGTTGATTTTATTTGATATGTGTCATAGTTAACTTCAGCTATCATTTTGATACACCCTAGAATAAGTGAGAGAATCTTGTAGCCTTGTCTGTGGAGAATTGTCTTGATGTGGGATTCCTCTCTGTATGATAGGAATATGTCTTATTACCATCAGTTAATAAAGAAGCTGCTTCGGTCTATGGCAGGGCAGAATAGAGCTAGGCAGGGAAAGAAGGTGGAGTCATGTAGCTGCCGAAGGAGAAGGATGCCAGAATCTTTCTGGTAAGCTATAGTCTCGTGGCAATATACAGATTAATAGAAATGGAATAATTTAAGATGTAAGAGACAGCTAGAAATATGCCTAAGCTATTGGCCAAAGAGTGTAGTAATTAGTATAGTTCCTGTGTGATTATTCGAGTCCCGGGGCGGCCAGGAAATGAAAGAACATTCTCTAGTTACATTGTCTTAATTGGTGAATGATAAAAAATGAACCATCCCACTGTGTGTAGCACCTTCTTTAGGTAGTTGGGCCTGGGCTGTATGAAGAAGCTAGTTGAGGAGCTGGAGAGATGTCTCAGCAGTTAAGAGCACTGGCTGCTCTTACGGGGATCTTAAGATGTAGTTTCCATGTTCGCACGACAGCTTACAAGGGTCTAGAACTCTTGTCCCACATAATCTTGATCTGTCACACTCTTCTGGCTTGTTCAGGCACAGTATGCATGTGGTACACAGGAATTCATGCTGGAAAAACATCTGTAAATACACACACACAGAGAGAGAGAGAGAGAGAGAGAGAGAGAGAGAGAGAGAGAGAGAGAGAAGCTAGCAAAGAGCAGAAGCCAGAGATCAAGCCAGAAAGAGCCTTTCTTCCATGGTTCCATCCTCTGCTCCTGCTTGAACCCCTGTTTTTGTTGACAGGCTATGGCCTGGACTTGTAAGATGAAACAAACCCCTTTCTCTTGAGATTGTTTTTGGTTCTGGTGTTTGTCATGATAACAGAAAAGCAAAGTAAGCCAGTAAGTACCTAAAGAGAGAAACTGACTTAAAGCGGCTCAAGGGACAATGTAAGAGTTCAACAAAGAAAGAAAGAAGACAACAGAAAATGAAAAGAGGGAGAAAAGGAAAGAAGGAGGAATTTAAAATCAAAACAGTTTTAAAAGCTTGGTCACAACTATAGCAAAATGTGTGGTCTTGGGATGAGTCGGAAGAAGACGAGGGTGTGGTGCTCCTGTAAACAACATCAGTGCTCTAGTGCTCTTCACACCATGAGAGTGTCACTTCAGGGTGTGAACCTAGTGCCTAAAGGTGTGTGTGCGTGTGTGTGTGCATGCGTGCATGCATGTGAGTGATGAGAGAGAGAGAGAGAGAGAGAGAGAGAGAGAGAGAGAGAGAGAGAGAGAGAATGTATGTGTTTTAATACTCAGTACTCCAGGAGGACAAAGATGGCATCAGATACCCTGGAACTGGAGTTACAGGTGGTTGTGAGCTGCCATGTGGGTGCTGGGACTCGAACCTGGGTCCTTCTTAACTGCTGCATCGCTTCTCCAGTCCTTCTCCCTGTGATTTTATTGTCTGGCTGGTATCTACATGAGCTCTTTGGATTTTGATGGGCATGGCCTTTGGTCTGTAATGCGCCTGGGCAGATATGGTGGCTTGTTATTGGAGTCTTGTAACACACAAGGACAGAGTTTCATTTCTCTCATCAGCATCCTCTGATGTTCAGAACATGGATTCCATACTCACTCTGGTAAGACTGTGCCTCTGTAGTTCATGTTTCGGGTACTCATTTTATATTTGTAATATGATTAGCTCACCACCACCATATGGGAATAAAATCTAACTTACATATATTGATATTTGGTGCAATATCCTTGGTAAAGTCTCACCAGTTTTTCCCTTTTTGTTGATTCATATGACTTCCCTTGTTATCTAAGAATAAGAATTTTACTTTTTTTTATATTCTATGTGTCTTTGATTTTTTTATTCCCTCATACTTTGGGTAAGATTTTTAAATACAGTTTGAAAATAAGGAGTTAAAATTAATAACTCAGCATTTTTTCCATTCTAACTGAAAAATTTTTCATCCTTTTGCCCTTCATTATGATAGGAAGCCTAAGATTTTTGTGGATTTTTTGCAAGATAAAGTACTTTGTTTTATTTCTAGTTTTTAAGTTGTGTTTGGTCATAAATTGATATTAGCATCTGTCAGGTGCTATTAGGGCATCTATTGACATGCTGTGTGTTTTTCTTCTTTAATCTACAGAGATGGTTAATCATGTTCATTGATTTATGAATATTGAACCAGTCTTGGCTTCCTGAAATAAATCTGGCATGATTATAAAATTTTCTGCTGGGCCGACTTTGATATAGCTTTGTAGAGCATTTTCTCAATCACCCTAAAGCCCCCTGAATGAAGTTTCTCTTCATAAAGGGTCTACCTTCATGGTTAGCAACAGGGTGCTTTATTCTCACAAAACAATGTGTCAGGTGCTTCCTTCCCCCACTTATGCTGTCTACAAGGGTTTGTGTGGGCAGATATCATGTTTTCCTAAAACCTTCACTTATCCTCTGCATTTTGACCAATTACATCTCCATAGTAGCCCCTCTCTGCTACCAAAGAAAGCTTCTTTAATGAGGAATGAGAACCACATATACTGGTGTGTATAAGGATAGTCTTGAAGGGAGATTAAACTGGCTCAGGAAGACGACAATAGCGGTATGGAGGGTGAAGGTTTCTGACTCTGGATTTGTCTCTGGTTTACAGTGTTGAACACCATGGTTTCAATTCAAATATGTCACTACTTAGTTAATGCATTTCTTCTGAATGGACTCAGTGATTTATGTCTGTCAGAGATACATCTGCCTCAGCCAAATGTCAAGTGTTCAATTATATAGTCATCTATAATAGCTCCCGTCAACTCATTAACATCCTCAGCCCGTTAGTGAGGTTACCTCACCCTTTTCCTGGTGTTGATGATTCGAGTCTTCTATTACGGCACTGCCTGGCTCATTCATCAACATTATTGATCCTTCCAAACAATGAGCTTTGGGTCCCATTTATTTTCTCTTTTCTATTATAAAGGTCATTGATTTTTTTGTTTTTATCATTATTATTTATTTTTGCAAATGATGGGTTTAAATTCCATTATGCTCCTTACTCCCTTTAACTGTGACAGTATTTGTACATTTTTTTCTTGCGTATAAGAGTGTACTGGATTGTAGGTTTGCTCTTATTTGTCACATTATTACTTTCAGTAAAATAGTTGCAATGTTTGAGTTTTGAGTTAAATTCTGGTAACTGAGGGACTGGGTAGATGAATTTGTTGATAAAATGCTTACTGTGCAAGAATGAGGACCCAAGCTGTCATCTCTGACTTTCCTTTAGAATATCTCTCATAAGTCACATGCTACCTGAAAGTTTTCCTGATGGCCTTACAGGAACCTGCCACTCTTTGGAGCAGCACCTCTCTCCTTCTCTGCCTCAAGTCTCCCAGGCACACTTGACACTTCCTAACTAAGGAAAGGTCTATGAGTCACTTTATCTTCTATTTCTCCTGCTAAATCATAGTCATCATGAAGACATGGATTTTCGTCATAGCAAAGGTTTTGTCTCCAGGACCAGGGGAGGGCTAGAACAGAGCAGATAGGATGGGTGCATCTCAGATGAATGAATGGATACGTAAATGGCTTTCAATTGTCAGAGTACAGTCCCTCAGTGTAACACCTCTTTGCTTCTCAAAGCTCAAAGTGATCCATCTTGTGCCTTTGAAGACTCGCCCTTATCTGTCCTTAATCTCTGGACCATTCGGTTCACAGTCACCTCCCCCGAACTCCCTATTTTGTATACGCTTGCTTCTTGGCTTCCCCTAATTTACTCCATGTTCTCTGCTGGTGACACCCATAACTCCTAATTTGTGTATTTGTCTACATATCTTCCTCCATCCTTCTTCATGGCATAGGAGATATCTGGTTGGGAGAGTGGGAGGGCTTTCTGACTCCGTTTCCTTCTCTCTCGAGAAGAATAAGTGACAAACCCATGCTGTATAGATTCTCAGGGAGCAAAGCATGATAGTCAGCCCATTTGTAACTGTCATTTTCAGGAGATGATCGTCTCATGGAGCGCTGAGAGATCTAGGTCCATCCTTGGGTCCAGAGTCACATTATTTTGTAGTCTGGGCTCACTGGATACCTAGGAGATCTACTGAGTCAGGGCATAGGTGGAAACTGTTCTGTCCCTAGGCATCCCTCTAAGTAAATTAGTACTTGAAATATGTTTGCTTATTTAAAACAGAAGCAGAGAGAGCACGAGCAAGGAACTCAGGACCGCGAGGGGTGCACCCACACACTGAGACAATGGGGATGTTCTATAGGGAACTCACCAAGGCCAGCTGGACTGGGTCTGAAAAAGCATGGGATAAAACCGGATTCACTGAACATAGCAGACAATGAGGACTGCTGAGAAGTCAAGAACAATGGCACTGGGTTTTGATCATACTGCATGTGCTGACTTTGTGGGAGCCTAGGCTGTTTGGATACTCACCTTACTAGACCTGGAAGGAGGTGGGAGGTCCTTGGACTTCCCACAGGGCAGGGAATCCTGACTGCTCTTTGGGCTGATGAGGGAGGGGGAGATGATTGGGGCAGGGGGAGGGAAATGGGAGGCGGTGGCAGGGAGGAGGCAGAAATCTTTAACAAATAAATAAAAAAAAAGAAATATGTTTGCTTATTTAAAAATGGGTAATCTTCCCAGTTAAGTGATGAAAATCATAGGAGGAAAGAACTTACTGCAGATCCACGTAAGGAAGCTAGCATCAAAGCACCACTAGCTAAAGGTGGATAGACAGCCTTGCCAATGAATGATAGGTCACACATTAGTGAGGAAAACGAAAACTGCCTGTCACCAATGGAATTGAACATCAGCTTTGGACAAGCAGAGAAGTCATGCATCTTGCATCCAAGATCCCTAGAGCTCATGAGCCTCAGAACTACCTCCAATGACAAAATGCAGAAATGTGAAATAAAATCAAGAAAGCATGCTTGCAGCAGGCCTCTTTCCATTCTCTCCTCTTCTGATGGCACAAAGCTGAAGACAAAAGCCAGCATGCATCGCACTTGTGGAGAACCAAAGAGTGTGAGCAGGGATTCCCCATAGAGGACCAGACACCCTGGCACAGAAGTTTAGGTGACTCACATACTCAGTAAAGTTCTAAATTTGCTTTTAGCCGCAAATCAAGTCAGATGTCTTGTGATGTGTTCTTCCATTCGGACTTTGGAGGGATTTTAAGGGAAGAGGATTGTGAGCTCTTGAAGTGCTGGTGCAAATAAATCTCTTTAAATGAGTGACTTTCCTCCTAGAAACACAAAGTTCCCTTGTGCCAATTAATTAAAACCCACAGATTCCATCTCATCTACTATTCACACCTCTGTAGTCACTATAGCAACCTAGAAAGTGTTTTGTGTAAGTTTATTATTCTTAAGTAATAGGTTTTTAAGTGAGCCGCAGTTGAATGGATTGTGTGTATAAGATTCCTTATGTTTTCCAGAACTATTTAGTTCATTCTCTAATCAGTCACATAATAAAACAGCCCTTTTTTCCATTCTCTTGCTGAGAATCAAACTCAGCCAATGGTTTGAAAAGATGCAAAGCAAGCTTCAACCTCAGCCATGGCCCTTTTGAGGTAATGAGCTTGCTATATAGACCAGGATGACCCTCAAAATAATAGTCCTCCTACCTCACCATCCTGCCTGCTGGGATTATATGTGGATGCCACCATGTCTGGCAAACAAAGGCCGTATTTAAAAAGTCATTCAATCCAACTGAAGAAATCTAACAGTGAAAAAACTGGACATCACTACCAGACATTGAGCTTTCAATTTGTAGAATTTGTTCCTAGAACCAACTTCCAAGTACACAGGATGGGAACTGGCTACCCAACATGTGCGTAGCTGCTGCCCTCAAAATCCAGAGATCTGACAAGAACACCTATGGACTCAGTGTAGGGGTCACACTGTCAAAGTTAGAATATCTTCTTCTTGGATATAACTTTCCTAGGTCATTCCAGAAGAAGGGACATAAAATCCAAGGATATATGGATGTGATTAATCACTGGAGCAGGTCTTTTTAGCCCAGACATCCAGACCAAAGAAAAACAGGAAATTCAAGTGTTGATGTCTGATCTAAAGGTGGGACTAGTCTTATCTCCCAACCGTGCACCCATCAGGGCTCCATGCCATTCAGAGGGTGACTTAATGAGGCTGTGATCCACTGTCATGACTTTGCTTCTCATCCCACTTCTGACTGGGAAGGGTCAACAGCAAACTGCCAAGTTACTTTTCTATTGCAGGTAATCCAATAACATGACCAAGGCAATTTATAGAAGAATTTAAGTGAGCTTATGATTCCAGAGGAGAAGGAGTCCTTTTTCATCATGGTGGGCAACATGGCAGCAGGAATGTGGGTATGGCACTGGTTAGCAGCTGAGAGTTCACATTCCAGTCCACAAACAGGAAGCAATGACAGGCAAATTGGCAATGACAGGACCTTTTGAAGCCTCAAAGCCTACCCCAATGACACACTTCCCCCAACAAAGCCACACCTCCAAATCTTTCTCAAACAGTTCTTCTGACTTTGGATCACACGTTCAAACACATGAGTGTATGAAGGCCATTCTTATTCAAATCACAGCAAGGGTGTACAGGAGCTGGGTGCTGGGAATGAAATTGGAGTACTTTAGAAGAGCACCAAGTGCTCTTAACTGCTGAGCCATCTCTCCAGGCCCCCGCATTGACTGTTTTTATATTAAAGGGGTTTTGGACCTTATCAAATGCCTTTCCTGGGTCCACCAAGAAGGGAAATGGGCTTTATCTTTTATTCTGCTATTATGATATATGCAGGCCAAAGATTCTTCAAAGCTTTCTACTTCTTCCACAATATCCAAGGAAAATATCGACAGCCCCTTTGGAGGCTAAGGGAAACATTGACAGATCCCTCTCTCCTTCCTCTTGCTCCTTTCCCAATTGTACTTCCTCTCTCTTCCTCCACTCCTCCTTCCCTTTCACTCTCTCATTCCCCACTTCTCTCTCCTTCTTACTCTTCCTTTATCCCTTCACCCCTCTGCTTCCCTCGCTCTCTAGCACTTTCTCTGGAGAACAGGAAAGCACCACAGTAGCCCTCAGAGCCAAAACACACAAACAAAATGAATCCTTTTGTCAAAAGCTAGTGAAGAAATACCCTCTTGTCGAATACCATGTAGGGAACCAACCATGAAGCCGTGTCCTTGACAGCACTGGAGATGCTCTCGAGAAGTAAAGCCAAATCTGCCCTGCAAGAGTTGCTGCAGGAGCCCTTAGCTATAGGAGCCTGCTGTCAGAGAGTCCCCGCTCAGCGCTCGCCCCATAAAATAAAATAGGAAAAGCATCAGTGAAAGACATTACAGGAATCTGGTCAATCAGGCAATTTGAGGAGGGCAAGGTGACTCCAGCTTAGTAACCCATCTTTAGGGTACTCATATAGGTTTTAGGTTTAAGTAGAGAACTGAGTGGAGCCATGCATAATTGAGATGACTGGCCAGGCTGTGCTCAGGCAAGTCTGCCATGTAGCTAAGTGGAAACGACCATCATCGTTGTGAGGGGGCAACATGAGTGTTCTTGCTTTGTCAGGGCAGCCTCGGTTCTTAACAAGGGGCAGCTGCTGCTGTGTTTTTGGTGGGGTCTAACTAAAGCTTCATTGTCCCTGGAATACAATAGGACTTCAGGTGTTTTTTATTTGTCACATAACCAATATTTATTTATTATAATTTCTGTTTAAAACATTGCATGTGCAATATATATACAGATTTTTTATTCATTTATTCTTTTCTCCATTTTTTCTATTTCCAAAGCCTCCTATTCTTCCTTTTTTTTCTCCTGATCGTCATTTTTTTCTTATTTTTTATTGAATAAAAAAAAATTCTGCCTCTTCCCAGCCTCCCATTTCCCTCCCCCTCCTCCCACTTCTCTCCCCCTCCCCCCACTCCTCTCCCCCTCCCTCTCCAGTCCAAAGAGCAGTCAGGGTTCCCTGCCCTGTGGAAAGTCAAAGGTCTATATATCGCACATCTGGATCGCACATCTTGAATGGACATCTGGATCGCACATCTGGAACGGACAGCTGGATTGCACATCTGGAATGAACATCTGGATCACACATCTGGATCGCACATCTGGAATGAACATCTGGATCGCACATCTGGAATGAACATCTGGAATGAACATCTGGATCACACATCTGGATCGCACATCTGGATTGCACATCTGGATAGGACATCTGGAGTGGACAGCTGGATCGCCAGTCTGGAATGAACATCTGGATCGCACATCTGGATCGCACATCTGGAATGAACATCTGGATCGCACATCTGGATCGCACATCTGGAATGAACATCTGGATCGCACTTCTGGAACCGACAGCTGGATCGCATATCTGGAATGAACATCTGGATCGCACATCTGGAACGGACAGCTGGATCGCACATCTGGAATGAAACATCTGGATCGCACATCTGGATCGCACATCTGGAACGAACAGCTGGATCGCACATCTGGAACGAACAGCTGGATCGCACATCTGGAGTAGACAGCTGGATCGCCAGTCTGGCATGAACATCTGGATTGCACATCTAGATTGCACATCTGGATAGGACATCTGGAGTGGACAGCCTGATCACCAGTCTGGATTGAACATCTGGATCGCACATCTGGATCGCACATCTGGAATGAACATCTGGATCGCACATCTGGAACCGACAGCTGGATCGCACATCTGGAATGAACATCTGGATCGCACATCTGGAACGGACAGCTGGATCGCACATCTGGAATGAACATCTGGATCGCACATCTGGATCGCACATCTGGAATGAACATCTGGATCGCACATCTGGAACGGACAGCTGGATCGCACATCTGGAATGGACAGCTGGATTGCCAGTCTGGAATGAACATCTGGAATGAACATCTGGATCGCACATCTGGATCGCACATCTGGAATGAACATCTGGATCGCACATCTGGAATGAACATCTGGATCGCCCGTCTGGAATGAACATCTGGATTGCACATCTGGATTGCACATCTAGATTGCACATCTGGATAGGACATCTGGATCGGACAGCTGGATCGCCAGTCTGGAATGAACATCTGGATCGCACATCTGGATCGCACATCTGGAATGAACATCTGGATCGCACATCTGGATCGCACATCTGGAATGAACATCTGGATCGCACATCTGGAACCGACAGCTGGATCGCACATCTGGAATGGACAGCTGGATCGCCCGTCTGGTATGAACATCTGGATTGCACATCTGGATCGCACATCTGGAATGAACATCTGGATCGCACATCTGGAACGGACAGCTGGATCGCACATCTGGAATGGACAGCTGGATTGCCAGTCTGGAATGAACATCTGGATTGCACATCTGGATTGCACATCTAGATTGCACATCTGGATAGGACATCTGGAGTGGACAGCTGGATCGCCAGTCTGGAATGAACATCTGGATCGCACATCTGGAATGAACATCTGGATCGCACATCTGGATCGCACATCTGGAATGAACATCTGGATCGCACATCTGGAACCGACAGCTGGATCGCACATCTGGAATGGACAGCTGGATCGCACATCTGGAACGGACAGCTGGATTGCACATCTGGATTACACATCTAGATTGCACATCGGCAAGTTTCAGTGTCTGTCTCTGGTGGCAGCTCCACGGCTTCACCCTTGACTCTGCCTTCTGTAAACCAGCATTCAGTTTAGTTAAACTGACCCACACTGAAGCACTGGACTGAGCTCCCAAGGTCCCAAGGAGGAGCAGAAGGAGGGAGAACATGAGCAAGGAAGTCAGGACCCCAAGGGGTGCACCCACCCACGGAGACAGTGGGGCTCATCTATTGGAAGCTCACCAAGGCCAGCTGGACTGGGACTCAAAAAGCATGGGATAAAACAGGACTCTCTGAATATGGCGAACAATGAGGGCTGCTGAGAAGCCAAGGACAATGGCACTGGGTTTTGATCCTACTTCATGTTTTGGCTTTGTGGGAGCCTAGCCAGTTTGGATGTTCACCCTCCTAGACCAGGATGGAGGGGGGAAGACTTTGGACTTTCCACAGGGCAGGGAACCCTGACTGCTCTTCAGACTGGAGAGGGAGGGGGAGAGGAGTGGGGGAAGGGAGAGAGGAGTGGGGGAAAGGGAAAGGAGTGGGGGGAGGGGAGAGGAGTGGGAGGCTGGGAGGAGGCGGAAATTTTTTTTTCAATAAAAAAACAAAAAAATTTAAAAAAAAAGAATTTTGTCTTTGCAGAAAAAAAATAGGAGATATCAGAAGATGAAAAGAATTCTCATGCTCGTGGATTGGTGATGTGGGATTCCCCTTTGTATGCTGTGATTACCATTAATAAACAAAGAAAGCTGGCATGAGCCTATGGCAAGGCAGAATTTAGCAAAGCAGTTTGACTTCAGGTTTTGATAAATGAGTGGAGACTTGGCTGTTGCCTTATGGCCCTGAAACATGTTTCCAAAGCAGACCTCATTAGTTGCTCTACTATTGGCGACTTTGGCTTTGAAGGAAGACGGGGAGGTGTGATGAACTGAGTGTTAACTAATCTTCTATCACCAGGGTTTTGACAAAACATCAGAGGACAAATAAGCAAGCATTCAGAGTCAGGCAAACATGACCCAGGGGCTGGAGAAATAGTGCAGGTTAAGAATGTTTACCATTAGACCATCAGACCCGAGTTTGTTTCCCAGCATCCACTTTGGCAGCCCGCAGTTGCCTGAAAGTCTAGCTCTAGAGAAACTGATGCCTTCTTTTGGCCTCCCTAGGGAGCAGGGCACTCACCACTACAGTGCACACATACACTCACCACAAACAACACACACACCACACCACACACACACACTTATTAGTATTAAAAACAAATACAAAGAATGTAATTCCAAATTTGAAGACAGAAGTGACAGGTGTGGAGTGACTCTGGAGGTTCCATTCTATCCCGGTTCTATCCTCTCTCTGCTCCTAGCCCACTAGGATGTGAGCAGATACCACCTTTCACTTCTGCAGTCATGGCCTTCACCGTGTGTGCTCTGCACTGATGGACGGAGGCCCTAGGAAACCATGGACCCACATAAATCTTCCCTTTCTCAAGATACTTCTGTCTATCATAGCGTCACGGGTCTGGCAATTCCCAACCAGGATGTACCAATTCCCACCCCTGATCTTAGAGTCAGTGTGATTGCTTCATCTGAGGTCAGTAATCTTGTCAGGTTTCTAGTTCTAAAGGATTTAAAGGCTAAGGATTCATTCTAGACTTATACAGGAACCCATGATTCAGCCTCTGAAGAATGTCTTTCAAATTCAGATCACCCTGACATGACCCATTGTATCCTGTCTTTAATTATTATTTACACACACACACACACAAACATACACACACACAAAGACTATTAAAAATTGAACTAAAAGAGCAAAGCCCTTCTTATGCACAGTGATATTTTCTGGCCACAGTGTAATTTTAACAGATAGTTTCCGAATCCAGGATCAAAATAGTTTTGATTTCATGTATATTCAGAGCTCACATTATTCAGATATAATCCTATGAAAAAAATGTTCTCTTAAATAAATAATGAAGGGTATAAGTAACTTTAAAGTTGTCTTTTGTCCAGAGAATCCAGTGTCAGTTTGCAGGGGAGCAAGCCTCTGACATTATGATCAAATTAAGGAATCCTGAAGCCAGTAGTCTCATTTTTCTGCAGACCAGGGGCACATGTCAACTGTTTATTCCACACAGCATCCCACACAACTCAGTCCAAAGGCTGATACTTTCTCTGAAAAGATCATTTCAGACCCTCCCGAACAAGAGGAGAATCAACAATCCAGAACTGTCATTTTTTGAAATATTCTGATGCCTTCTGAGTCTGTCTTCCACAGGGTTAAGTGTGTGTACGTGTGTGTGTGTGTGTGTGTGTGTGTGTGTGTGTGTGTGTGTAAGAGAGAGAGAGCAAGAGAGAGAGAGAGAGAGAGAGAGAGAGAGAGAGCTTAAAACTTAATAACAAGACATTGCATAATTGCTTTGTAATTACAATGATTTCTTTACCAAGAAATCTTATAAGGTCCTTCTGAGACAAGCTGATAAATCCATCCATATGGGATTAAGTCCTCCCAATCCCAAATGGCTATTATGTTTGACAGACAGATTAGCCACCGGGGAGAGCTACACACTGTAATCCCGGGAAATTGGATGTTCTAGCATTTACTAGAAGGATGCTTTTAATTATACAAGCAAGCCAGTGTCTGCAAGTGCATTTTCTGTTGAAGGACTGCACATGTGCAGCCTAACTTCTGACTAGCCATGCCGGAAGGAGGGCACCAGATTTATGTTTTTCACATCTCATCCTTTAGAACAACGGCTTTTCCATTGTTCTCCCAACTTGGTGGCCCAGATTCTTTCATTTCACGAGTGTTTATTAACAGTTCAAAGTAATCACGACTGAGCTAGCTACTCTTGATTGTCAACTGGATGGGACTGAGAATCATGTTGGAAACAGACAGACATCTGAGCATTTCATATCTGTCAAGGCTTTTCTAGGTTAGGCTAAGAAGGAAGGGAAGACCCACCAATGCTGGTGGCATCATTCCCTGGCCTGGGTCTCTGGGTGGAGTTAAAAGTAGGGAGTGAGTTGAACATCAGCATCCATCTCTCTGTATTTTTTAACTACAGATACAACATGATCAGCTGCCTCATGACCCTGCCTCAGTGCTCTCCCCACCATGGTGGACATAACAACACTCCAGTTGCAAATCACAGTCAGCCCATTGTACCTCCCATGGATGGATTTTATCAGGCACTGTGTCATAGCCACAAGACAGTCACTAACAATACAATGACTTTTCTATGCATGCAGGTTGTGTGCTTTGATGGTACTTACTTCCTCTGTCACCCATTTCCTGTCCCATTTCTCTTTCCATACTCCTAATGGTCCTTTCAGGGCTTGCTTTTTTTTTTTTTATTTCACCCTGGGTTAACTTCCACCTCCACTCAAGTTGCAGAGACTTTGGTCTGAAGACGAACTACAGGATGGTTTCTTTTTTTTTTAATTTATTTATTAAAGATTTCTGTCTCTTCCCTGCCACCGCCTCCCATTTCCCTCCCCCTCCCCCAATCAAGTCCCCCTCCCTCGTCAGCCCAAAGAGCAATCAGGGTTCCCTGCCCTGTGGGAAGTCCAAGGACCACCCACCTCCATCCAGGTCTAGTAAGGTGAGCATCCAAACTGCCTAGGCTCCCACAAGGCCAGTACGTGCAGTTGGATAAAAAACTTATTGCCATTGTTCTTGAGTTCACAGTAGTCCTCATTGTCTGCTATGTTCAGCAAGTCCGGTTTTATACAGGATGATTTCTCAAGGGACTCGAGTCACATCTTCTAGTAGGATACGGGCAGACTCCCTCCCTGTCTTACCTTTCCTCCTTCAGTTCTCACCTTGGCTGCCTGTCATCTCACCTCCACTTTGGCTTTGGGTCCTCAATTTGCAGTCAGCCCAGGAGAATCAGCTTCACCACTTGAGTTGTGATCAAACTCTTTTCCCCCCACCCTTGCCTGCCAGGAGAAGAGACAGATGCTGCTAAAGATATGTGAGCCCTTGGACCCAGCCAGATGCAGGGTTGACAAAGCCCTGAACTAATGAGAAAATTGAGCCCATAAATTCCTTTCTCTTTCAAGCTACTCTGACTGGGGTTTTCTGTTCCCTGTGACCAGACAGGGCTGGAAAGTGATGTTTCTGAACTGGGAAGTATTTGGGCAGTCAGCCTTTCCCTGTGGGACTCTAGATTCTGTACCTCATGGAATATCTTAAAATTTGTTGCGCTAACACTGTGTGTAACTACGTTATAGAATAATTAGGCTGGGGGTGAGAAGGATCCCATGCTAATTGTCCCCATGGGGAAGCAATGATCACAGACTGTGGCTCTTCAGGCTGGACTCACTCTTCTGACACTTGGGAACTCTGAGTCGGGGTAATAATATCTTAACCTCTCTGAGTCCCAACTTCCTCATATAATAGAGAAAACATAGTGCCTAGCACACTGACCTTGGTGCCAAGGAGTGACAAACTCAGAAGATGACCGATCATTGTTCTTCTGAAACCCCAAAGATTTAGGGTACCATAACTGATGGGAAGGGGATTAAAGAAGGAAAACAGGAAAGGAAGAAATCCTTGACTGTGTGGTTTGGGGCAGGAAGCACTGACATCCCTTAGTGCCTGGAGCTTCATTCTGCTGAGAAAGCATGCTCAGTAAAGCCCAGTTACAGCAACTCAGCAGAGGCAATTACAACGTTAATGACCCATAAGAGGTCACTAGGGACCTCATCTCAGGCCTGGCTCATTTCTTGCCCTCTTGAAGCCAGGTCACAAGGGAACAAGGAAAGTGTGGCCTCTCTTAGTCTCCTCTCTATCCCCCTCTTAATAAACTCTGTTTCTCTCTCTAAGATAAAAAAAAGGAAGGGAGGGAAGGAGGGGGAGGGAGGGAAAAGAAATAAATGATCTCGACCGAAGACAGAGATGGGCCCCAGTTGTGGGATCAAGCCTTCAATAACCGAGCAGGTTGTAGACATTTCATAGTCAACCACTAGCAGTGAGTACTGAGTGAGAAGGGAGTTTAACGAATTGTAGAAAGTAATGGAGTAATTAGTGCTGAAGAGATGGCTTGGCCGTTAAAAGCAAGCACGGCTCTTCCAGTGGACAAGTATTTCATTCCCAGAACCCATGTCAGGTGGTCACAGCCACCTATATCTCCTGTCCCAGGGATGAGACACCACCTTTCTATCTCTCTCTCCCTGCTCCCTCTCCCTCCTTGTTCCTCTCCCTCCCTGTTCCCTCTTCCTCCCTGCTCCCTCTCCCTCCCTGCTCCCTCTTCCTCCCTGCTCCCTCTCCCTCCTTGTTCCTCTCCCTCCTTGTTCCTCTCCCTCCTTGTTCCTCTCCCTCCCTGCTCCCGCTCCCTCTCTGCATTTCCTCCCTTCTTACTTTAAAGCTATATCACCTGCAAACTAAAATTCTTTATAACATGTAACATTCAATAAATAGAAAAATGGGTCCCCAAAATGCCCAACTAAACTTCTGACATCTACAAATGTATGTTAACCTGCAGAAAGGCATTTAAAGATACGACTAAGTTAAGGACTGCATAGGGAGGAGAATTTTCCTGGACTCTTGAACAGGTCTCATGGCATTGTGGGAATCTTTATAGGTGAAAGAGGAAGACAGAGGGTTGGTAGCAGAGAGAGTCTGGGACACTTGCTGATGGATCGTAAAATACGAGATGGGGCCACAAAGAATGCAGGTGATTATGGAAACCAGACAAGGTGTAGATTCCCCCTGAAGCTTATAAAGGAATGGTCCTGCCAGCACCTTGGCTTTAGCCATTTGAAGACATTTTGTGGACTTAGGGCCATTAGGCATATAAGATGACATTGTTTATATTCTGAAACTAATTAAGTCTTAAGAAATTTCTTACAGCTCCAAAGTTTCTTTCTATTGTTTGGGAATTCCATACATGTGTGTGATGCATTTTGACCAAGATCTCCCAACCCCAAATTCTCTCCCTACAATTCTTCCCCTTACCCTTCCACTCTCTCTCTCTCTCTAACTTTATATGTTCTGTTTATTTTAACCCACTTAGTGTATGTGCACCGGTGTAGACCATCCGCTGGAGCGTTGGTAGCCTCTGAGGGGCCACACTCCTGGCCTAGCTTTGCCCCAGTCCTCAGTTGCCAACAGCTCATCAGTTGGGGGTGGAAACTCATGAGCCTCACCACCATCCATGGTGAGATTTTGGTTGATTTGATCTTATGTGAGTCTGGAACACAGGTCAGGAAACTAACATAGCTGCATAACTGTGGAGGATTCCAAAGAAAGGGCATCCCAGGGCTGCTCTGTGCAATGGAGGTTTCGCTTGCCTTGTAAATTAAGCCAATAACCAAGCCTATTTTGCAAAACAAATGTTGAGAGCAATAGAAAACTGTGAGGTTAATTTATTTCTTTCAGCTTCCATATTGCCCTTCTGGCCTATCTAATCTTTCCAGAAAAATTGACAGTTCCTTGTGAAAATTCTCTGAAATGCCTAATTATTGACATGCAGCCTCATTTCCGTCTATCTGGTTCTATGTTTTCTGTGCTAAATTAAGTCAACACTCTAAGGGCCTGCTTTCCAGCAACTTCTGCTTTAAAGCCCAGAGCTAAAGGGTTGACAGTTCACTGCCATTGAACTAAGTGAAATATTTGTGGCACTGGAGATAATGCGATTCAGGATGATAAGGGGCGTCAGGTCCTCTCACAGCTTAAATAAATCTCAACAAATTAATCTCCCTAAGAACCTTCCATCAATATCATGCATTGAATTTTTGCCTGAATTCCTGTGAGCAATTCTAATAAAATATCTAATGAATAGAAAGCTTTTATATTAAAAAATAAATAAAAGGCCCTATTTGTGAACTGCCATATGAAGAATAATGCTCAGTGTCTTAGCAGCCCTGATGCTCTTTAAAATGTGGCAAATGTTACCATCTAGGGGTCTTGATTGGGTTCATTTTCTCTGCCAATTAAATAATTAAAAGGTGGGAGAAATCTCAGACACAGCAGGCAGCAACAGGTAACTGAGTTTATTAAAAGCTGAAGAACACAGGCATATAGAGAGAGGGAGGGGGAGGGAGGAGAGCACAAACAGAGAGGGGGGAGGGAGAAAAACACAAACACAGAGGGGGGAGGGAGGAGAGCACAAACACAGAGGGGGAGGAAGGAGAGCACAAACACAGAAGGGGGAGGGGAGAGCACAAACACACAGAGAGAGGGAGGAGGGGCTGATTCTTCTCAGAGCAGAGAGGGACCCTTTCTAGAAAAACCAAAGTCTGATTTTCCCTTGGAGGGCTGGGAGTTTGGGGTACCTTGGAATGGACCCCCTCTCCCAATTTCGAATTGGTGAATGTAAACAAAGAGAGGAGGGCTTGGTAAACCCAAATCTTCAGGTAACTGTGTACAACCTTGACTTATCTGATTAGCTTGGACCAGGAGGGCAGATCCTGCTGACAAGAGAGCCTGGAGGCCTTTGTCTCCAATCAAGAGGGTAAGGAAGGAACTTCCTGTCAGGGGTCTGCGTAACCCCTAGCCCCTCACTTTTGATTATCTTGCTTTAGGAACTAGAGGGTACATTTGTCCTCTCTCCCAGAAAGGATGAAGATTCAAGAAGGGTCCTCCTTTCTTCCTTCTGCCCACACAGTGAGGTTCAAGTACTTCTGACTGATGAAATCAACAACCATCCCAGCTTGAAACAGAGGTCCTTGCTATTAAGGGATATGACTTCATAAAAGGACCAACAGACACATGGCCAGAAGAGAGCATTTGTACAGTTGAGAAAACTCAAAAGGGCTGTGGAAGATTCCAGAATCTGGCACTAGAACCCAGCTGCCGACACTCCTGAACCTAAAGGGCTGGGTCAGTAAGAGGAAAGTATTTTAGTTAGCGTTACTACTGCTGTGATGAAACACCACCACCAAAAGCAAGTTGCAGAGGGAAGGGACTGTTTGGCTTACATGTTCACACTGTCGCCCATCACTGAAGGAAGTCAGGCCAGGACCGCAAACAGACAGGAAGCTACAGGCAGGAGTTAATGCATAGGCCATGGAAGAATGCTGCTTACTGGTTTGCTCCTCATAACTTGCTCAGCCTGCTTTTTTATGGAACCCAGGACCACCAGCCCAGGGGTGGCATCACTCACAATAGGACGGGCTCTCCCCCATCAATTAAGAAAATGTCCTACAGGCTTTTCCATAGCCTGATCTTATGGAGGCATTTTCTTAATTGAGGCTCCCTCTGCTCAGATGACTTTAGCCTGTATCAAGATGACGTAATACTAGCCAGAACAGTAACCAGAACTGGAGACCCAAGAGAACTGCGGTCATAAAGAGGGGCTGACAGCAGCTAGGCTGTGCCAGGATGGAGTCCTTGCCAGCTCCATATTGCCAGGGCATAAAGAAGCTGGAGGAGTGTATTTCCTCCTTGGTGATTTCCGTTTGCCAATGCAGACCACTGGGAAATGAAGAGTGTAGTCCAGTGTTTGAGGTCAGTCAGGTGCGGTAAATACGAGGAGGCAAACTCAGGCCTCTGTAGTTGGAACCTGTTTTCCTTTCTAGACTTGCCTCCTGTAGCCCTTCCCAGAAATTTTCACAAAGAAAAAATCAAAAATGAAAAGCAAAAAACCAAACAAACAAAAAACAGACTTCATCGTTAAGAGAGAAAAGAGCTGTAGGGAACTTTGAAGTCAGCTCAAGACTTGCTAAGACCAAGTTCTCAACACAGAGAAGATTTATTTGCCCCAGAGGGACAAAGGGGAGGGAATAAGAGACAATGACAGAAGATAGAGGAAGAGGAGAAGGGAAAGGGAACAAGGGACAGAGAGAAAGGACAAGGGAGAGGGGAAGGGGAATTTGTTTCCTGCTTGGGAGAGTGGGGGCAAAGGACTGCCTCTGACTAGAGAGGAGACAGACACAGCACATAGGTAAATGGCGGTTTATAAAGGTAATGTGGAAAATGCTGTTTTAAGGTGAGAAGTTTAATTTTAATTGACCATGTCCCCCAAAAGGGGACTTTTGATTGTTGGTCTTCAATGCTTCGGTAACTGGATTTTGGTAGTCAGCATTAGAGGAGGGTTTCTCCAAATAAGAGAATAAACCTTGATGGGTTGTTTTACGAATGAAATCTAATGGTTTTTACGAATGAAATCTAATGGTTTTTAGCAAGGCAGAGGGAACTGGGGAGAAGGGCAAGGCCTGCCAGAGCCACATTTGCCTTGCCTGAGCTTGCTAGTGTCCCTTTAAAAACAATTTCCAACAGGTGTTGCTCACCTTCCACTTATTGCAAAAGCACAAATTATGTTTGCTGCTACTTTCCTGGAGCAGTGTCTATATTCAGAAATGCGGGAAGGAGGGGTAAGCCCAAATGTACACCTGAGTTACAGCATTCTAGGAAAAGTTGCATTTTGCAACGTACACACAACTGAAGTGTTTGTGTTTTATGGATGGAGGGATAAAGGAATATTTCAGGTGAAAACAGCCAGCTTTGAACAGTGTTGTGGCGGGATAATCTGAAAATCCTTCCCCTGGGGAGATGGAAACAATTCATCCAAACTCAGCCTGGGGAACCACTGGGTTCATTGGACTTACTTATTGAACATGGGTCACTGGGTCACAGGAAAGAATGTGGGTGACCTGAAAGCAGCCAGTAGCCATGTTGGAGGTCTGCTTCCAGCATGGATGATAGCATGCTGACTCTATGGTGACCACATAGACGGAATGTCCCCACACAAGCTGTGTGCAATTAGGGTAAAACTGCATATTAATGGCTGGGAGGGGAGGCTGGTTACTTAGGTTAAGGTCCAAGGAACCTCCCCAGTTTTTTCTCTGAGGAAACCTCAACAGCCCATCTGCTCCAAGCAGGCACAGCTGACCTACTGAAGACACAAGCTGTTTTTCTCAGTGCATAGCTGTCTACCACAGATGCTCCCTGTCAATCATAGTAGATCTCACGCAGAGCGGGGCGATCACACATCTTCGTTCACTGGATCTCACCTGGAATCTCTCATTTACTTGTATTCAGACTAGACCCTGCTGTCTACTGCCAAAACTCAGAATGGCCCCAAAGCAATACAGGTGACCATGCATTACTCCCAGACTCCCAGAATCTTTCAGATGAGATGGTAGAAGCCCACAACAAAGATTAATATTTTGAAAGAACATTTTCGAGCCACAAAAGTCAGTCATTGAAGACACAGACTGCTCAGAACAGCACTCAAGAGACAATTTTCCTGTCAGGAAAGATGAAGATTTCTTGGGTCTGGGAAGAAAAGGTCATACAAACACAAAAGATATTTGTTTGTTGTTTCCAAACTGGAATTATTCCCACCTGTGTGTCTGTGTCAATCATACAATGTTAAGTTTGCTGAAACTGCAATAAAAGAGACACACGAAACCTGCTTTACCCCTGTGGGAACAAGGCAGCACTAAGAGCTAATTTCCCATAGGATTCAACTCAAACTGTGGGCTCAGAAGGTACAAAGATAGGGGAGAGGATTGTGTGAGTGGACAGAGTTTGGGAAGCAAGTTGGAGAGTAGGCAGAAGCTGCTTGTTCATTTCTGGCTACACAGACCCAAAACAAGCACACAGAAAGCAACATTAATTAAAACACTTTTTGGCCTATTAGTTTAGGCATATTTCTAGCTAGCTCTTATATCTTAAATTAACCCATTTCTATTAATCTGTATCACCACATGGTTGTGGCCTACTGATAAGGTTATGTCCAGCATCAAGCATCTGTCTCCTGCAGTAGCTACATGGCTTCTCCCTGACTTTGCCTACTCTCTCTGTCTATCTTTTCCACCCTGGCTATATTCTGTTAAACCATTGGCAGAAAACAGCTTCTTCATTAACCAGTGGCAATAAAAACATATTTACAGCATATAGAGGTGAATTCCACATCAGTGAAGAATGGGAAAGTGCAGTGTGGGTGTTACAGAGCCATCAGTGCAAACATCTGAGGGACAGATGGCACCAAGGTCACCAACCCCCCACCCCAAATGAGAGAGACAGTGAAGAGACTCAACACAGGGAGTAAGGCATGAGAAACTAAGGCTGAGTGAACATTGGTAAGCTGTAGATAATCAAGCTGTGTTTACTGCGGCCTTGGTTACTATTTGTCCTTTCATTGCAAACATCTACACAGGCCACAGCCTCCACAACTCCTAAGCAGACGTACTGGCTCAATCACAGTCTTCTGCTCAATGCAGCAGCTCAGTGGATGTGATTTTGTTCAAATAATTAACAATCAAGTGAACAAATTAGCCCATAGGAACAGAGTAGCATCTATGAAGCACCTGCTCAATGTAGGCCAGGAAACCAAAGAAAAAATAAAAAAAGGTTTTTTCCTTTAATAAGATAGAGAGAGGGGAACAGAAAGTTCACAAAACCTAAGAAAATAAAAGTAAAAAAGGAGATAAAAGTGTAGAAAGTCTAAAGTGCAATAAACATTGCATATGGAAAGTCAAAACATAACCCGAGCTCTGAGAATAACTGTGAGAGATCAGAGGAGCAACACATCTCAGAACACTCTGGGATGACCCCCCACCACACACACACACACACACACACACACACACACACACACACACACGACTTGATCATAAACACAGAAAACCTACACAAAATTAACTATGAAATATCAAGCTGGAAACAAGGGAAGCAGCAGTCTGAAGACTTTGTCATGAGAAAAAGAGTCATCTGCTAAAGTTTTCTTTTTTTTTATTTTATTGATAAAAGAAGAATAAAGAAAAAAACAAATTTCCACCTCCTCCCAGCCTCCCCTTTCCCTCCCCCTCCTCCCACTCTTCTCCCCCTCCTCCCACCCCTCTCCCCTTCCCCCCACTCCTCTCCCCCTCCCTCTCCAGTCCAAAGAGCAGTCAGGGTTCCCTACCCTGTGGTAAGTCCTAGGTCCTCCCCCCTCTGTCCATATCTAGGAAGGTGAACATCCAAACTGGCTTGGCTCCCACCAAGCCAGCAGATTGCGTAGGATCAAAACTGAGTGCCATTGTCCTTGGCGTCTCATCAGCCCTCATTGTTCGTCATGATCAGAGAGTTCAGTTTTATCCCATGGTTATTTTGGTAATAGTCCAGCTGGCCTTGGTGAGCTCCCAGTAGATCAGCTCCACTGTCTCAGTGGGTGGGTGCACCCCTCGTGGTCCCGACTTCCTTGCTCATGTTCTCCCTCCTTCTGCTCCTCATTGGGACCTTGGGAGCTCAGTCCAATGCTCCAGTGTGGGTCTCTGTCTCTATCTCCATCCATCGCCAGATGAAAGTTCTAAGATGATATGCAAGATAATCGTCAGTATTGCGCAGACAGAAACCTAACAGAGAAATAAGACAATTAATGGAGGTAATGAAACAAATGGACTTAACAGACATCTATAGAACATTCCACCCAAATAGGAAAGAATACACCTTCTTCTCTGCAGCTCATGGAACCTTCTCGAAAATCGACCACATAGTCGGTAACAAAGCAAACATCCACGGTTACAAAAAAGTATTACTAACCACCTGTGTCTTATCAGATCACCATGGATTAAAGTTAGAATTCAACAACAAGGCTACCCCCGGAAAGCCCACAAAGTCATGGAAACTGAACAGCCAATTACTGAACCACACCTGGATTAAGGAAGAAATAAAGAAAGAAATTAAAGTCTTCCTGGAATTCAATGAAAATAAAGAAACAACATACTCAAACTTATGGGACACTATGAAAGCAGTCCTAAGAGGAAAGTTCATAGCACTAAGTGCCCACTTAAAGAAAACAGAGAAAGCTCACATTGGAGACTTAACAGCCCACCTGAAAGCTCTAGAAAAAAAAGAAGCAGACTCACCTAGGAGGAGTAGGAGACTGGAAATAATCAAACTGAGGGCTGAAATCAATAAAATAGAAACACAGAGAACAATCCAAAGAATCAATGAAACAAAAAGCTGGTTCCTGGAGAAAATCAACAAGATTGACAAACCCCTATCCAAACTAATCAAACGGCAGAGAGAGAATTTGCAAATTAATAAGATCAGAAATGAAAAGGGGGACATAACCACAGACACAGAGGAAATTCAGAGAATCATTAGATCTTACTACAAAAGCCTATATGCCACAAAACTGGAAAATGTAAAGGAAATGGATACTTTCTTAGATAAATATCATTTACCAAAGTTAAATCAGGACCAGGTGAACAATCTAAATAGACCTGTTAGTCGCGAAGAATTAGAAGAGGTTATCAAAAACCTCCCTACCAAAAAAAGCCCAGGACCAGATGGTTTCAATGCGGAATTCTACCAGAACTTCCAAGAAGACCTAATACCTATACTCCTTAATGTATTTCACAATATAGAAACAGAAGGGTCATTACCAAATTCCTTTTATGAAGCTACAGTTACTCTGATACCAAAACCACACAAAGACTCAACCAGGAAAGAGAATTACAGGCCGATCTCACTCATGAATATCGATGTAAAGTTTTCTTTATATGGCTATTTTCCATATGTACAAAATTACGCTTGCTTGTCACGGAAGCTCAAGCCATATATAGATTCAGAACTAGAGATTAAAGTTTATCTCCTGGGACTCAAAACAAGCTCTCCCACACTACTGAAATCAAATATGTATGTATGTGCATGTATGCTATCTCAGAAGATTTGCATGTATGTGTGTGTGTTTGTGCATGTATGTTTGTGCATGTGTGTATATTCATGTGTGTGTATATGTCTGTGTGTATATGGTTGTATATGTGTATGTACGTGTGTTGCTGTGTGACAGAACTTTCCCTGGGAAAGTGCAACACCCACCACATGTCCACCCCAGATGGGGATCCCACAACAGACAGAAGTGTTAATACCACCATTCTCCAACTTGATGAACCACTTGAGTTTGTTGGGGTGGTTTACAGGAATATGGGTGAGGGGTTACCTATAAGAGCAGAAATGATTCAAAGACAGCTGCATCATCAAAACCCACCGCAATGTGGGTGACAGCTCACAAAGCTGGGAACATAGAGCACACTGCACCTTCTGCAGGCAGCTCAAAAGGCTGGAGAGTGACCTTTCCAAGTGACTCTGGACTAAATCTCTTTGAGGCAGCTTGAATTGATTCTGCTTCTCCCAGGCAGCTACTTCAATCTCAGAGTCTTCTTTGGAGCTTCGCTCATTTAAGTGTTGGCAGTGACGCTTCATTTGCCAGAAAGGGACTCTCAGCTTTCACTGATCACTCTGGCAAGGAGGAGCCTAGTGAATCTCTTTGGTTTCAGGGACTTCCTGAAGCTATTTAATATTACCTTCCTATTTAAGGAGCTTCCCTGAAGGATAGAATGTTTCAACCTCAGAGAAAACTGTTATACAACTTACATGAGTGAAATCCCTGTCTACTGTTGCAGGCCCAACACCAGGATCCATAGTGGCTACAGCAAGCTTTGTATTTACTCCACATCTGGGCTCAGACACTGTAGCTGTGCTCAGCTGAGTTGTTCTTCCAGTGTTGTCCTCCTACAGATGTGCTACCTGGGAGCCCAGCAGGGAGGTGAGTTCTGCCTAAGCCTCTCTTCACAAGTAAATTTAGGGTTTGGACACAGGAGAAAATTCCAAGAGAGACTAAATTAAATTCATCAGACTTCAAGTAACTTCATCATGTGGAAGCAGCCAAGGACATCTCAGATCTAGCTGAGCGCACACAGCACATCTTAAAGGCGATTTGTAAACGCGTCCAACAGTTGGTTTTTTTAAATTCTTTTACATGTGGAATAGGATATGCAGAGGCTCATATCACAGTACACTAAAAACCGTGGAAGACCAAGGTTAGCGATGTCAGGAAATATAAAAACGGGTGCAAAGAGACACTTATTTGCAATTACTATACAGATAGAAAATGCAACGTTAAGCAATATAGATCAACTTCTCAGTAGCCAAAGGCCTGTTATGTAAAACATTCCTGTCTCCCACAGAAAACTGAGCTGGAAGAGAAGTGTCATGTTGGCTGTTTGCAGAATGACAGCCCCCGGGACAGGTGAAACTGCATGAGATAAATACTACCACAAATCCCATCTCACAGGTGAAGGACCAAATGTGGAGGCTGTCACCCACTCCAGCGACTGATGGATGGGGACTTAGGCAGTGGTAAAGGAGGTTGGACCAGTGTTGGTGGAGATTGTGAGCTACAGCCATCACTTGCTTCTCTGAAAAGTTTTTTGCATGACTACAGTGCTCAGAAAGGAGGCTTTTCAGCCCACTGAAGAAATGCAGAGGTCTGCTCCGCATCCATACCAAACTACTGTTTGGAAGAGTTGAGGTCTGAGTGCAAAGCAACAGGCTTAAGTCACATTCATAGGCTTAGGGTGAGGAGAGCTGGCTGCGCTTCCATCTGGTGTCCTTTCCTCTAGGCCTCAGTGCCTTGTGGTCATCCCTGCTTAGAGGACATGTATCAAATGGCTCATGGGCTGAGCACTTTTGTCCCATCCCAAGGACTCTGCAGATGTCTAGACGAACAGCATCAGACACTTGTCCCATTGCTGAGAAATGTCTAGAGAAGGACAGAGCCAAGGGTTGACAAAGCTCCCTACCTCCTCTGTTATTTCTTTACCTCCTTCCACATCTGTAATTTGTCAGCACAAAGCATGGAGTTTGCCCTACAAGGGATAAATCCATTAGGAACCAACTAGGAGAGAGTTGACTGGTAGACCCTAGAACCTAGCAGGACCCAGGAGCACAGACTCGGGTTGCTCTGACTGAAATGTTCTGACCAGAAAGCAGCTATGTGAATGTGCATAGTCACAACATGAAAGACAGCCGTGAAATCATGGGTTAAACACATCATTGGAAGCATTAGGTAGATATATTATAGCCCAGCCGAGACTTCTCCGCTACTGTCTGATGACATTCTGACCTGTGCTGTAGGTAGAAGCTAGCGGTCTGATAAGTTAATGGGGCAGCGTTTTATAAATTGGGCCCTGAATTGGATACGAGTGGACAAAGCAAGCTGAGCAATGAGCAATAAGCACTAAGCACTGAGCACTAAGCACTAAACACCCTTCCTTTTCTTTGCACTCCTAAGTGTAGGTGGAAATGATGAGAGGCTGCTTCAGTTCCTACCTTGACTTTCCTAATGTGATGAACTGTGAGTTCATTCATTGGATCCTTTCTCCCCTAAGCAGCATTTTTGTTTTGTCATAGAATCTTGTCACAACAGCAGAACAGAAACCAGGACACTCACTAATTAAAATATAATTTCTCCATATTACTATTTTTAAACCTCTTTGTTCTTACTCTTGTTCAACACTCAGAATTTTCCAATCTCACATTTTTGCCTCTTCATCTACCCCAGGGCGATGTGCAGCTTTTATTGGAGCACAAATCCCCCAGATTTAGTAGTGTGAGAATCATCTCCACACTTCCATGCTGACAGACTTTTCCCTATGGATGCCTCAAAGTCTCCCGTGTGGTTCACCGATCAATATCTTGCTATTATTAGACGTTGCAAACATTCCTCGCAGAAGATCTTCTCCTACTTGCAAAATGCTTCAGCTAGTAGTCTGCAGGAAGCAGTGCTGTGATCATGAGATCATCCTTATGATTTCCAGGGCTCCTCATATTCTCCTTCTCCTTTAAACGATTTCTCTCCAATGGACATCACAACAATATTCTCCCCTGTGCGCTTCGATGTTGTCCTTAATTGTAAAACCATTTCTATCATTTTATTAAGCTTTAAACCATTTTGAACAGACAATTCTTTAAGAAAAAATTGTATATTTAATGTTCAAGTTGTTTAGAAGTACAACACGTGAAAACTTACCAGAATCCGTATGTAGCATGAAATGAATACATTTAATCAGAGGGAAATTCTAGAGTGTGAAAGTAATATGTATTATTTTAAGCCTGCAGCTAAAATCACTGCAATTCAATTTTGATGACTGCATCTTAACTTAAAATGAAAGCTTTCTTTCCCAAACCCCTAGTTCAAGTCTGGTGTGTGCACGTGATCCAGCAGAGTCAATGAGAATCAACGAGACCTCCTCCCTCTGGGCTTCACCTGTTTTGTAGGGTCAGACATTTTGAGTATACGACATTTGAGTCTCTGCATCCATATGTCACTCACTCTTCCTAAGAGACTTGTGTAATAACAGATTGAAGTTTAGCCCGGTAAACCCACGGGCTTATGGGAGATGTTGGCAGAGGTATAGGTGATGGGCTGCCTACAGGAGCATGGATGACCCAAGGACAACTGCCCTATTAAAAATCACACTCCACCGTGGACAAAACTGCAGCCAGCTCCACCAAATAATTGTCTTACCAACAATCATTCACTGATTATATAACTCGGCCATGGCAGGGACATCAACCTTAAGGCTATGGGGCCTCAGTGGCTTCCTGGTCCACAGTCACAGTGAAGTAATGATCCCTGGCCTTGGGGCCTTCACCCATCAACCTTATGGATTGGGGCCTCAGTGGCTTCCCTGGCCCATACTCACAGTGAAGTAACAGTCTCTCACCTTGAGACCTTCACCCATCAACCCTATGGATTGGGGCCTCCATGGCTTCTCTGGCTCATGCTCACAGTAAGGTCACAATCCCTAGAATTGGGACATTCACCCATCAACTTTATGACTCTTTCAGATCCAGATGGCAGACCCACGCTTGGTGCCCTTGTTCAGACTCTAAAACCAAAGTTTGCATTGTTCTTCAATAAACTGATTCCATAATCACAAGACATTTGATAGCTAAAATTAGACAACCTTGAAAGTTTTGTGGGATTTCTGGATCTTTTGAGCCTTGTCCTCTTTATAGGAGGGAGTATTTCAATACTGAGGAAATCGTCACACAAGTAGTGCCCACGCAGAAAGTGAGAAGTCTTTTGAAGAATAAATATTTTGACTAGAGGGATCAAAGATGAGGGCTCCAAGGCAGTCTCTGCTGAAATATGGGGTGGGATTCAAGAGGCTACAGTTCCCAGGTAGAGCTGGAAGAGTAAATGACCAGAGGAGATGAAGCTGTAGTCTGTCAGTCAAAGTAAACAGCATGGGAGAGAGAGAAAAGAAACAGCAAAAACATCAAAGGATTGGAGTGATGTATTTGGTAGGACATTAAAGCTGCAGGCAGCTCTGCCCATCAGGGACAGGTGTGTTTCTGCTACTTTTGCCTATGGGGGTCCTTTCTCTATCAAAAAAAGGAGGAAGGAAGAAAAGAATAAATACTAAGCTAAATACTATGATGATTTTTCTTTTAATTTTAAAGCAAATGATTTTTTAATTGAAGCATTAAATTATTTAAATTTTACTTTATCGTATGGGTGCTTTGCCTGAATGTAAGTTTGTGTACCACATGCGTGCGGAGGCTAGAAGAAGGTTCTGGATTTCAGGCAACTGGAATTACAGACCAGTGTGAGCTGCCATGTGAGGGTTGGGAACTGAGGTCCTCTGGAAGAGCAGCCAGTGCTTTTAACCACTGAGCCATCTCTCCTATCCTACAGGAAAACATATTTATGAACGTCTTCATAGTACACTAAGCCTAAGGCATGCATCTGTTGTGACTGCTGGATAAATCACCTCTGCTTCCCCTGGGCTTATTATTTATGGGAAGCATTAAATGACTTTTCTGCCAAAGACATTTGGTGTTAACTTCTCTATCGTTTTCAATCCAAAGAGTTTTTAACCGATGCAAAACATTTCTCTTTCCTTAAGCAGCATTTAATAATGCATGCTCCCTTCCTCCTGAGAAACCATTAGTGTAAGCAAAACCTACGTTAATTACAAGATTTTAAACAAACAAACTTTGTTCTCTCTTCTGAGTATTATCGGAGGAGAAGCTCGTGCCGAGCTAGGAGTTAACTTCCAGAAAGAATTGTGGATTTGCAGGGGTGAGTTTAATTGAGGTGCTTATTTTATACAACACCCCATCTGGACAGGGGTGGGCTTAAAGATACTCCCTAAGATTGGAGGTATATTGCAATCATCTCCAGGATAAACTTAGTCCATCCCGAGGCATGTGGCTGCTGTTAAGTTGTCGCTACTGTAAATGACTTATGCACTAGGGTCCACCCTGACATTTCCATGGATGCAACACAATCACAGAATAAAAGGCTGCCAGATGGACAGAAGAAAACCAAGTCTCCCATCACTGCTACCAACTAGTACACTGTCAATACTTGATGCTTTTCTAAGTATTTTCTTTAACTTTTATATATATAATGTGTATGTGTGTGTGTGTGTGTGTATGTGTGCGCACGTGCACATACATGTTTGTGGACCAGGACACGTATGGAGGACAGAGGACAGACAACTTGCAGAAGCTGGCTCTCCTTTCTACCTTGTGGGTTCTGGAGATTGAACTCAGATCATCAGACCTGGGGATAGGTATCCTCGCCCACTGAGCACTTGTCAAAAGCACTGAGATGTGCAATATCTTATAGAACTCACAAAAACCCTCCACCCAGGAATATTTTTTATTTACATTCTAGTCAATAAAAAGTGGAAACTCCAAACAGCCAAGGAGCTAATTCATGTTTAGGTCCCACAAGGGAGCCTGCAGTACTGACACATTTGGCTTGTCTCTTGATCAGATAGTCAATGACTTATTTGTATGTGTCAAGTACCTTGCAAGATCCACAGTATCCGTTCTTTGTGTCTCTATTCATGCTATTTCTTATCTTCTCTGCCAGTCTAAAAACCAATCAGGAGTACTCTGAGAACTCCGCAAGTGATGAAAATCCAGGAACCCTTGTGAGAGTCTGATAATAGTTGGAAGACACCCATGCCTCCTATGGAGGACAGAGGGAAGAGGTGCTGGGGCCAAGAGAAAGACTGGTGAGGGGAGACAGCACCACAGAGGCCAATGAGCTGCTAATGAGATTCACCAACAGCAGACAGAAGAGTGAGGAAGCCAAAGAAACAAAGAGATGTCTCCGTGGCCAAAAGCACAGACTGTTCTTGCACAGGATCCAGGTTCAGTCCCCAGCATCCACATCAAGTTAGTTCACAACCACTTGTAACTTGAGCTCCAAGGAATCTAATGTTTTATGGCCTCTGTGTACATATAAACACACACACACACACACACACACACACACACACACCATAAAAATAAATAAACCAATTCTTTAGAATAAGAACAGAAGAGGGCTCCCTGACTGTGTCCTCAAATCCCCTGGCATTGTCGTCTCAGGGAAAATGTTACATACTTAAGGTAAGGCGACACTAAAATCTGGCAGCTATGGGAGGAAATGTGAGGAGGTAGGAGACAGAAGTTAAGAATTCACGAAGGAAACTCAGCAGGAGGGTTAATTCTGGTGCCCACCACTGCCTGTTCTAGCATCACCCATATTACCATGGAGACCAGCAGCTGTGACAATTAATAGTTTTACATCCAGAGAGGGAGAAAAAATTACCAAACAAATAAATGCTTCAAACTGCATCTACAGACAATTGCACCTACACCTCCAGACAAGACATGGCACCCTAAATGTTTACCTCTCCATGATGGTATGGATAACCTGTGTACACCCAGTATTGATATTTATTCATGTGCTTTTAATGAGCTTTAAAGAGTAGCATAGGTGCTTTTTTTTTTTTTAACTCCAACACCCTGAACAATCCCCATGTACCAACTCAGAACCTCATCCTTTTGTTCATCCTGGAAACTGTGAGAAGTCCTAGACCTGGCAGCTGAGGACAATAATACATGCAGTTTGGTCCCCTCTACTCAAGATGCTGAGACAAAATGTTTGAAAATTAGATGTCTACATGATGATAGAGCAATTTCAAGGTTAGCCTTGGAAATACATCAAGACCTTATCTCAAGTAAAGAAGAGGAAGAGGAGGAGGAAGGGGAGGGATGGACAATCCACAGTGCCGCAACAAATAAGTAAATAAATAAATACAGTTTAAGTCATTGGAAAAATGAAAAATAGTAGTTTGCAATATGGGAAACAAAGAAACTTCAAAATTCAGTTCATGTTTATACGTCATTTATGGTGACAGTCATACTCACTTGCCTGCATGTTGTCTGCAGCCTTGTTATAGAGCATAGCCTAGCCCGGTCAAGAGAAAAGCCCCAAATAGGGGTCACTCTGCAGCAGAATTCAACAGTAATAATTTTTGCCATCTAATCATTTATTTTTGTGCTACTTTTTATATAAATTTACTATGTTCAGCATTCAGGATACAGTGGATGTTGGGAGGCCATAGATATATTTCAATATAATGAAAAACTCCACACACCAAAGATTCAGAAAGCTCTTTCAAACTATTGATAGCCTATCAGAAGCCAGGAGGTGACATACAGCCAGACAAGGATTTATTCCATAACCCTGCTCTGATATACACCAATGTCCCAGCAATCTCAGTCCTTCCTCCCCCCACCAATTCAAGTGTAAAATCTGGGGGTGGCTTTTATAATAGAATGGGACTAGAACATGAAAAGAAATATAAATCTCAGCCCATCTGCTCTGACCCCAGCTGTATTTATTCTTCAACACTCTAACAGCGCTGGGAATTGTGATTTTCTCCTGATTTATATTTCTTCTGCTTTTATTTGAGGCTGGCCATGGTGAGCACTCCTCTCCCTGAGGCTCACAAAGCTATAACTCAGACACTGAGAGAGGCATGCCGCCCATAGGAGGTTGGAGACACAGTGCTTCCTAGGGTCTCTTAGAAAATGAGTTTTTATTAAGTGTTTTCAGAGGGCGACTAGAACAATATTGAGCTTGTGGGTGGAAATCAGTTAATCTCTTATTCCTTTGATTAACCGATGCTTTAGACAACCCCAGGGAAGCAACAGAGAAAACAGCCATGAAGATGTTGACTAACATCACAAGAGGATATAGGTGACAAAAGCGGGGCCTTGGGAACCTGAACTTCATGAGAAATAAATCATATGCCTATAAATCTGTCCACTAATTCATCATCTGAGAATTTATTGTAATAAAATAATGAAGATTTGGGAAGATGTGGTGTGCAAAGATGTTTGTGGTTATTGTTATTTATGGCAGCATTAAAATTTGAAAGCAACTTAGATATCCATCATTAAAAATAATTAAGTAAATATGATTTAGACAAGAGTGTGTGGAATATTAAACCACTATCAAATCGTAAGTGGAAGATAATGAAGTTTTATGAGAATGTTCATGATCTTATATGGAATATCAGATAAAAAAACTGCCTAAGTTGACTCAAACAATTAAAGTTTTCCTGCATAAGTAGGTATAAATGTACGTACGTAGTTATATATCGAGTATGTATATCACACACATTTGGTTTTCTTTGGGGGAATAGTCAGTGACATGGTTTATCAGAATTGTGGCCATTGAGATCAGTCAGGGTCTGGATAAATGTTAAAAGTGGAGAAGGCATGCCATGGGAGATGATTCTTAGTGAAATATTATAATTGGTATATGTATATACATATATATATATATATATATATATATATTTGGTATATATAATGAGAGCTGAGAGAGGGCGCAGTGAGGAAAATGATTGTGAGCATGAATATCAGCATTCCATCCCCAGCATGGATGTCAAAGGAGTGACACACATGTGTAGCCCTAGCACACATGTGCTAGGGGAGCAAGGGATGATAGATGCCCAGCTGGCCTACCTGATGAGTTATGGGCCAGCACAAGACATTGTCTCAAAAAAAATCTTACATTTGCAGACACACATACACACATATATATGCACACATGCATGTGTAAAGGAAATATATACACACATATGTAACAGAAAGATGTACACCTTGTATATGGCACGAAAATGTCTCCAGAAAGCCAGGCACAGAGGTGGACAGCCATCATCATAGCATTTAGAGGCTGAGAGAAGGGGCTCACCATGGGTTCAAGCCAAGTCTGACCTACATAGTGAGTTCAGGTTCATCATTGACTCCATTGTGAGACTTTGTCTCAACAAAGCCAAAAATAAAATAAAAAACAAACAAAAAAAAAACCTGTGGCCAGGGAAATGGCTCAGTCTATAACATTCTCACTGTGCAAGCATGGAGATCTAAATTCGGTCGACTGGCACCCACATAAAATCCAGGCATGGCAGTTGTCCTACAGCACTAGCCCAGGGGAGGTAGAGATGAATGTGTCCCGAGGGCTCATTGGCTGCTGAGCTTCAGCTACTGGAAACCTGCTCAACTGAAGGCATGGGTCTTGACGAACCTGCAGTCACCACTTTACTAAACCAGCATAATCCACGGTTACATTAACATTTCTTCCTATACCCAAAGGTAGGTGCGGGCTCACCCCTAATCAAGTGAACTTCTTTCTGCAACAGAGAGAAACCACTGTAGAAAACCACAGCCAATCAAAATGCAGAGTTGTAGAATCCAGCACAAATGGATACATTCACCAAACACGCCCACACGTGAGTCATTGCGCCTGCTGCAGAAGAGAAGGCAAAAGGATTTGAAGAGCCGGAGGATCTGGGGGAGTTTTTTTGGGAGAAGGTGTTTTCTAGGCACATCAGAAGCTGCACCTGTAAAGTCTCAGCGACATGACTGCCCAGACAGGAGCTGAACAAGGATGGCAAGCATTAGCATGTCAAACCGTGCAGGGGAAAGCCCACAAGACTTCATGTATGCAAAAAGAGCTATAGGCAACTGAGGAGAGCTTGGACTGGGAGAGGGGATTTCAAGCAGAGAGGAACACACTAATGGGATGTTCACTGCCAAATGGTCATTCCTGAAAACATACATGAAAATAACAATATGCAAACTTAGCAGGTTGAATGATTTAGGAATATATATGTCTATGCATACACACCTGTATGTAATAACAATTAATGAAAAAAAGCCATATGTTTGAAATGGAGTATGGAGAAATACATGGTAGAGTTTGGGGGGAGGAAAAGAAGAAATGATGCAATTATATTTTAATCTCTAATTTCAAAAAGAGTCATCTTCAGGTTTACTAAGGAAGCTTGTCTCAAACAACCAAACAGATAAATAAGGCGGATATATGATTGAGGCAACATATCAGAGTCAGGTTTCGACACGTGTCCAAATAGATGAGAAGCACGCACACACGCACACGCCCATGCACATGTGCACACAGTGCACAAATTCACAATGAATCCCACTCTTTTACAATCAATACCTGGTGATAAAGTTATAAAGTGACACAGCAGTGAAGGAATAAAACACCTGGGAAAGCATGGGTGGTTGTTTTCTTTCTCCCAGGGGGCGCTGTGCTCCAGCAAAGCTGCCGGGGAAGCGGCTGCCAGTGAGATAAGCGGCTGGCAGAGCACCGTTTTCTAAACACCCTGCGAGCCTCGTTCTCTGCATGTGTAAAAACACAGAACTGACCAGATCTAAGGAGCAATATTCAGTTTTTATTTTCCCCTAAAATTCAGTAGGAGACCGTGAAAATTTCCAATTCTGAATGTGTTCCAGACATAGAAAAGCAACTTATACTCAAAGAAAACAGACTTAAATAGGCTTTCTTCTCTTCCTGGTAGTGCTGACCCCTCCTCTACCTTTTATGTAGCTTCCTTTATACTTCAAACGCTGACTTATATAAAGTTTAAGAAGGCAGTATCTTTGCTTTTCATTTTTTTTAGTAGTTAAATCCACTGCTTTATGTGAACTAGTTGAAGTAAAACACAGCATAAATCCCCTCCAAAGCTACTTTGGAAAGCCACAAACATCAGCTGTCAGGGCCTCATGTCCATGGACCAGATTGTGACAACATATATTTGAATACAGAAACATTTTACAAGTCCAGAAGAATATGTCAGGAGGAATCCATAATGTCTTGACAAGCACACAGCCTTCTTTTATCTAAAACTCAAAAAAAAAAAGAGTTTATTTTCCCATCAGCAGTGCAGATACCATTGTGAGCCTCATTTTGGATGGGAAATGGAGCCCCTCTTGCTTCTCTAATTCCCAAGATGCATTTCAGCATTGAGCTCAACAAAATCCTTCCAGAGAGAAAAGGGGAGAAATGTTTTAATGAGCCTTAGCTCTGCGAGATGGCTCATGGCTGCACTGGTCATGACCTACAGATAGAGTCAAGTTTGCACCTTTGTAGGAAGGTGGCTAGTCACAGGACGTCAAAATCCCCAGCAGGAGACTGCGGTCCAGGGTTGTTATAGATCAAAAGGCTTTGTGTGTAGCTGAGCTTGTTCTTTACAAAGGCTGTTCCTTAACATGCTCTAACATGGACACACGTACATGCAGACAGTGTGAGAGGGCTACAGACACAGTCTAGAGACTGAGAGATAATATCATATTACCCACTTCTTAAGAGAAAATTATCCATCATCACATGGTGGACAGGACCAGAGAGCCCAGAGCATCCCTGCAGCTCAGGGGACTTCTGTGATATAAATGAAGAAACTGCCAATGCATATCACACAGCTCTTTCTCCTCAGTAAATAAGAAATCATTGGCCTGGATCTGGACACAAGTGATCAGACTTGGGGAACTGTGAATGATGCATCTCACCATGCAGGAGGTAGTTACACATTTATCACCCTCTAACAAAAGTACGTGGTAAATATCAAGGCATTTGCTAAATGCATTGCTGGAGACATCCAGTGGGCAGATGCCAGCAAAGCATGGGAGTCTCTGCTGCAGTTTTCACACACACCATGATGGCATGGTTAGCTTTTTGGCTGGTCGGAAGAAGCAGTTTGATAGAGTAAGACTTCCAGAAAGTTTTACCCAAAAGTCATGGACATGCTGGGCTGGATATATAATGCTTGGTAACAAAAGGCTACTGAGAAGATAAAATTACTTCTTGATGTTGAAAAATGCAAAATTCCATCATTCACAGTCACCACCTTCTATTTAGCCTGCAGCAGCTTCCAAGCAAATGTTGCTTTTCAGAGAGCTTGGGTTTACAAACTGATAACTGAGGCACAGAGAGCCAAACTCAGGGGTTTTCCTGATGATGGAGCCACCTAACAAGACACCTAAGCATCAGCAGCAAGACCAAGAGATCCTTAAGTCCCTGAGTGTAGCCTAGGATCACTGGTAACACAGATAAACAGCCTCTTTGATGCTATGGGCCTGTCAACCAAGAGCTTGATGAATCCCTGTAGGTACATGTAGGCACTCAGGCTCTTTTGGTAAGTCAGCTCATAGGTTAAAGAACCATGAGACCTCCCAGAAACTCTTCCAGCCACTGTTGAATGTCAGTTCGTCATCTGTCACCATGTCTTCTCTAGATACTGTTCTGTGGTCTCACCCAACCTGGAAATCTTTTTCCCCGCCTGGAGGTATGTGGTGAATGTAGCTTGTCATACACCCTCACTTTTTGTCACCCTTAGGAAGTCCCACCCCAGCATGCTAAAGTAAGCAGAGCTGTGATTCCCACCATTTGGAGAATAATTGGAAGACCACTGTTCTCTGTCTTCTATGTTCTGGACTAACAATGCCAAGAAAGTGTCATTTGTAACAAGACTTAGTTTTGACAAAATGTTACAAGTACAGTTGTTAGTTCGTACCCGGATGATGAATAACAAGCTTGGGAACCACTCTCTCCAGAAGACATCAGTGAACAGCTGGTAGGACAAACCTGCCCTCATTCAGCCACCCTCTCCAATAGTAAAGGACTGGTCACCTTGAGTACATTCTCTGTGCACTCCCTGAGCCACCGGAAGGTAATTCTTCATGTCTTCAGTTTTCTTCAGTCACTTCTTTTCCCAAAGCCTAGTGCCCAATAGACCCCTAACTAAATAACATTAAGATGACATTTGCCACACAGGTCGTTATGGCAACGAGTTTCAGATGTGCTCAGTGTCTGCTCTTGCCGTTATTGTTAACCAGTCAAAGAGGAGGGGTGAGCATCTCTGTGGAATTTTAAGTATGAATTGCTAAGCCTGAGTTCAAAACACAAATTAAAAAAAAGTATTCTCACCCGTAGCAACCAGCAATTAAGCTTAGTTATAGCTGGGTTCTACACAGCTTCAAAATACTGTATTAGAAACAAGGGCTGGGATCTCAGGAGAATGTTTGTTAGTTATTCCAGCCTGATATTATTCTACCCAGGAATACCTTGTCTTTTCCCCTAAGAGTGTTCCAGCTTTTTTTTGAACAATGCCACAGTGACCATTGATTTGTGAAATAATCAACAGGATAATCCCGATTGGTTTAAGCCAACTGACATATTTATATAGCTTCTGACTTGGTCTCGGACGTAGGACCAGGCAAAGGATGCTTTGTGTGTTCAGAAAAGAATGCTGGTCCCAGCCTAAGGTTGTTCCTCTCAGAAAAATTTCTGGCAATGTGGGTTCTCAAATGCTATCTGAAAACTTTGGTTTTTGTGAGTGTTTTCAGCATGTTCGGAGGGGCAGGATGTAAGCACTGTGTCTGAGTTCTTCTTATGAATAGTGTAGTGTATGTTACCCATCTGCTTTCCCCCTAAGCATCTAGGACATTGAGCACACAAAGGGCAGAAATTTCCTTTGGAATCAGTATGCAGGAGAAAGTTTGATTCATCCCACTGGAAAAATTGTATAGAAAGAGTCATCTCCTCCTTCAGGTGTTCTTGTCATTTGATATCTGTCTGTTGGCTCAGATCTGTATCCATTGACTTGGATTTATATTACAAACATCAGATTGTGGTTGGAAGCTGTTTGTTCATTTTCTGTCTGCCCAGACCCAAATTAATCACACAGAAACTGTATTAATTAAACAGTGCTTGGCCTATTACTTAGGCATATTGCTAGCTAGCTCTTATATCTTAAATTAACCTATTTCTATTATTTTGTATTTTACCACAAGGCTTGTGGTTTAATGGTAAGATTCTGGCTGGAAGCATGTGACTTTCTCCTTTGGCAACTACATGGCATCTCTCTCACTCTGCGTACTCTCTTTCAGCATTCAGTTTAGCTTTCCTGTTGGTCGAGGCTGCTCAGTGAGACACCATGTAGCCACCAGAGAAGACAGACGTACCCCCAGAATTTTACTGGTAAACCACAAGCCTCATGGTAAAAGCCTTAGTTATGATAAAAGATAAATTAGGTATAAATATTGAAACTGTATTATTGCTTGATACCTATTTTCTTATATGTAATTTTACTATGTTAAAATTTAAACCTTAATTTTTATTTAAACCGAAGAGGGGAAATCCTTCTGAATTTTTGTTGCTTTTATTGGTTAATGAATAAAGAGGCTGATTTGGCATGTGATAGGGCAGATAGAGATAGGTGGAAAAACTAAACTGAATGCTGGGAGAAAGTAGGCAGAGTGGGTGAGATGCCATGTAACCACTGGAGGAGACAGACATGCCCTGGAACTTTACTGGTAAACCACAAGCATCATGGTAAAATATAAAATAATGGAAATGGGCGAATTTAAGATATAAGAGCTAGCTAATAATATGCTTAAGCTTTTGACCAAGCAGTGATTTAAATAATATAGTTTCTGTATGATTATTTTGAGTCTGAGTGGCTGAGCACAAATGAAAAGCTTTAACTTACACTTTCCTGCCTAGCTCCATTCTTCCCTATTTTAGGCCAAAGAAGCTTTATACATTAACCAATAAAAGCAACACATATACAGAAGGACTTCCCACACCATCAGAGCTATCCCCAGACATTGTCAGCCGAGAGACAAGTCTCTCCAGTGTAGAATGAGATGTGCTTATGTGCTATGGTTAAGAGGTAATGGCAAAAGCAATGGACAGAAGAGCCCAGAAGCTGCTGATGGCGAGGCAAACATCCAGGTAGGTAGCCTTCTGAATGCAGATTAATGGAGCTCAGGAAGCTGACTTTGTGGTACAAGGAGAAGACAGATGATTAGGTTGGAGAGTCCAAGGAACTGAAACTACAGCAGCAACACTGTGGAAAGAGAAAGGAAATTCCTTCGTTCAGCTTCTATGATTCACCAGACTGCACATTAACTATGTAGCTGTTATTGTCTTTATCTTATATCATTCGAGGCTTAATCAAAGCACCAACAGCTCCATTTGTGTGATGTCATTCAAGATATATTTAGAATGGGCTGTATAACACGAGGAGAGAGGAGGCAGAGAATTAAGGGGAAATGGGAGCACTGAAGAAAAAAATCTAACATGAGCTAAGATGAGAGGATACTCTCAGGGGAGCCTGAAGCCTGGGAGGTCCAGCCACAGAGTGGATCATCAGAAGGTGTGCTGAAAGTAACTTTGTAGCTGTCTTCTTCCTATGGGTCTGTGGGAAGCTGTGAGTCTGGGATCCTCTATGGCCAGGGTTTCTGACTGAGAGCAAGAAAGCAGAATGAATACTAAAGGAGAAAAGAATGTCTGAAAGGCGGAGGGCCAATGAAACCTGACACTGCAGTCACCACCCAGATGTACCTGGATGGACAGCAAGAGCCACTGGGATTTCTTTGTAACCTGCCAGATTATGTGATTTTGTTGGCCAATTCAAAACTGGATGCAGCCTCATGTTGTTACAGCCATGCCTTCCCCACCATGATGGAGTGCCCCCTCTAAAACTGTATGCCAGAGCAAACTCTTTCTTCCCTTACTTGTTCTTTGGTTAGAGTATCCTATCATAACAACGGAAAAGAAACTAAGATAGCAAGATGGAAAGATATAAACCTTCCCATTCAGCTAGGACTCTAATGTGAAGTTAGACTCCCAACATGCCTGGCTGTGAAACTCATTTGGAGGATCCGTGGATGATGGAATATGTCTTTTAACACAAGAAGGTATGTGCAATGACTTAGCTAGCTTTGTCACGATGAAATGACAGCTGGGCAGGTAACTGACATTTTCCAGAATTTTTGGAATGTTTTCAAAAAGCAAAGCAGATCCTACAGAAACTCTGGAAGCCCAAAAACATGAGCCTATTCTACATTGTCTGAAGGTCAGAGTTTGAGCTTGCTCAAAGCTGTTGACATCAACTGTGACTACATGCCCTGACCTGGGGTGTGGTTACTTGGTGTTTTGGACATTAAGATGGTCCATAGAGGTAGAGCCACTCCACCCTGACCAAAAGTCACAGAATTCAAGCATACTTCTTCTTCTTCTTCTTCTTCTTCTTCTTCTTCTTCTTCTTCTTCTTCTTCTTCTTCTTCTTCTTCTTCTTCTTCTTCTTTTTATTCTTATTCTTATTCTTATTCTTCTTTTTTTAAATCGGAAGTTTGACCTAGGGAGTAGCTGCCTTCAGGATACTTGGTCTAGGGTGGGTTTACTACCTAAATAACAGAATGCTTTTCTCAAGAAATAATGACTTGATGTCTCAAGTATTAGAGCAAGTAATTGTTCTTGATGTCTTTGTATCATGTTAAAGTAGTCTTTTACCTTCTTCCCCCCACTTTTGTATTGGGGTATAAAAGTGAATGGAAAATAAACACAGGTGAAATCAGTATTTACTGAGTTGCCCTCCCATTACTATCTGGTGTCTCTGTGATTCTTCCTTATTACTATTTCTCCTCCTTAACATTCTAATCCTCACACTCCTGTCCTGGAACATACAAACCCATTGCAGCTAGGATAGTGGCAGAAGTCACCCCAAAAAGGTGGCTCACAACAAGAAACCTAATCGGTTTCAGCAAGTTGTTCAATTACAAATGTCAGGCATTATTATTTTTAAGAAACAACAAAATGTGAGTGAGGCAGAAGAGATGGGTCATGAGTAAAGAGAGCTCGCTGTCCCTGCAGAGGACCCAAGTTCAGAGTGTTTCGCAGCCCAAGTTTTGTGGTTCACAATTGCCTAGAATTCCAGCTCTAAGGGACGGAACTCAGCATTCTCAGGTACCAGCACTCACATGCACAGACGCATGGTCACACAGAAATAAAAATAAAATAAATATCTAGGCTTCTCATCCCAGAGGCTAGAGATGACTTTCAGCAGTTGAGATTACTGGCTCCTCTTGCACAGGACTTGAGTTCAGTTCCCAACATCTACATCAAGTGGCTCACAAGCACCTGTAACTCCAGTTTCATGGGATCTGGCACCCCTTTCTGGCATTCACAGGAACTGCTCTTATGTGTAACCATGCACACTCAGGCACACATTCCTACTTGTAATCAAAATGAAATCTTTAAAATGATGAAGTGTTTTACTCATATGCTCCAAGTATGTCAAGAACAAGGTTTTCTGAGCCCCATGCCGTCAACATGCCTCACAACATCCTTCTAAACTCCAATATAGCCTCATGACTTTTTTGAAAGTTAAATAAAATATTTGATGTGAAAAAGCTTTCATGTTCAACCGATGCTAATTCTGACTCACTTATTCCAGTTCCTTATAAGAACAAATTTTATGTACAGCACATCAGAGCCTCAAAAATTCTTATTTAATGTTGAATATTTGTAGAAGGACCTGACTGATTTTTAGAGTGGATTCATTGAAATCGATATTAAAGAGAATTTTTAAAGAGAAAAATATATTATTCTACCTATGAAAGTACATCATAATCTGTATTAAAATGTAGCAGAAATGTAAAATTATAGCCCATTAGCTCTGAAAAACATACAAAATTCCATAACTAAAAGAGATTTACTGGCCTAAGTGGATATTGGCATAAAACAGAGAAAGAAACGCCATGAAAAATACTGGTAAGTGGATTCTTACCCTTTATTTGTGGTACTATAAAAACAAAAGACAGCACGCAGTCCAGAAAAATATTGGTGGCTAAAAAGCAAGACTCAGAACAAAATGGAATGAAATGAAAACAAACGGCCCTCCTTGCCTGCAGAGGAATCCAAACAGTGGGAAGGCAGGCTGATGTTCTCACTGGGGTGCCGCGGCTGATGCTGAGAAGCTCATGTCTCTTTGTGAACCAGCACAAATGCTATAGTGCTGAAGGTACCCCAAGGTCATTTTCATGCCTGCAGGAGAGGTCACTATTTGCTTACGGTGGGAGTATGAACAAACTTGTGGGGCAAAATAACAATAATTCCAAAAGGCACTCCCCCTTCATATTCCTGGCTCTAGGGCTGGGCTTTCAGAAGTCCAAGATATTTGTCACACATTATCCTTATCCTTTATGATTGTCACAGAGTCCTCCAAATTAGCCCATGTGTCCCCCTTAAGGCCAATATTGTGTCCAGGGATCAAGGCAGAGTCTATAATGTCCAAGTACACACATCTCTGTTTGAACTCAAGGAGGCCGAGGAACTCTAGAGGCTTCTCCAGTGCGCATATTTTGGGCCATCCTTCCTTCCCCCCATGCCATCCCTTATCCTTGTACATGCTGCACTTGCCACACCCTAAGAAGTAACACCTCCATGTCAGAGGTGATTCCCATTCCAGGAAGAACTGGAGATGACCCTGTCCTTTTGGCAAACCAGAGGAACAAAGAAGGGACTTGGAGGGCCCAGTCCAGGCAGACATAAAAGGCGTTGCTTCTTGGAACATTTTCTCTGTGCCCTTATATAGTGTGGGGAATAATTGCATCATTCCAGGCTTGGGATTTGAGAAGGAAAAGTCACTTTAGAGCCAAAAGTAGTGATCAGAGACCCCATTTTCCTTCTGCCCCCTTTTGAATTATGACTTAGTTAGTGGGGAACAGTTTTTTTTATTAGTTCAAAAACTTTAACTGTAAAATTATATATATTCACTGTACAAATCAAATTTCTAAAAAGTCACCTGAAATTTACTTATTTATAGAAATATTTTTTATTTTGTTTATTGTGTTTCATTCTCTCAACACACACAGGTGTATGTGCATGCCCATACATACATACATACATACATACATACATACACACACACACACACACACACACACACACACACACATTCCAAGATCAATCTCTACCTTTTCAGGTTTAACTCTCAACTTGGCACAATCACGGGTTGAGTCATGTTTCAACAACTGTCTTCCCACAAACCCTTCTTGAACATCCATCTGGCTGTTGCCAACCTGCAAGTGGGAAGACCCCGAGACAAGGAAACATGAGTTGTAAAGACTTGCGTAGTTGATGTAAGTTGACTAGACCTGGAGGTTGGCAGGCTTGTGGCAAGGGTGTGACGTCTACTCTGGGAAGTGGTATCCTGTCCTCCGCTGAGTCTTGGTGCGGGGCCTTTAACCTTTCCTTGGCTTCCCTTTGTTTAGAAAAGGAAGTAGCCTCACAGCTTCAATCAACCTAACACTGTGTATCATTCATGTTTATGTGGTAACCGTGACTTTACACTTACACAAAGACTGCTCTGAAGTGCTTAGAGAAAACGTATGAACAATTACCCAGCCACTATTGAAGCTGTTATTGACCTTCCTGCCAATTGTTAACTCATGAACTAATTATTTTCGTTTTCTCATACTGAAGTTATAAGCACATGTACACTCAAGATTCAAGCACTTAGGAACCCACAGTTTTCCTATAAAAAATGTTCAGGTAACATGTGTAATGTTCAATAAGGTTACCAGCGATGCTTGTCTCAAAAGCATATTGTGCAAGCAATGTGAGATGACTGAGCAAAGAGAAAGAATCCAAAGCAGAGGCAGATCAGAAAGAAAGAAATGATTTTCATATGAGTGGGAGGAATCTAGATAACATTGCTCACTGCTGAATCTGGAGTGCCAAGCATAAAGCATTCAACATACATCCCATAATGCAGCATAGTTATTCACTATAGCTAAGAATGTGAAAAATAATGGCAAAAAGGATACAGAGCTCATTTTATGGTTGGCATCAAAGTGTGTGTTTAGAAAGGACTTTTATTAGCAGAGAGCAGAAGAATGTGCCCAGATGCAGATGGTCCCCTAGTCAGTGGTGTGGAATATTCCTTTACACTGTGGGAGTATATGTGGTTGGTTTATTAAAGAAGTTGATTGGCCAATAGCTGAACAGGATAAGGATAGGTGGGAGCTTCAAACTGAGAATGTTGGGAGGAAGAAGGGTGGAGTCTAGTGTCACCAGCAGAGACAGAGAGAAACAAGATGGACATGCCATACTCAGCAATGGTACCAAGCCATGTGCCAAAGCATAGATAAAAATATGGGTTAATTTAAAATGTAAGAGTTAGCAGCAAACCTGAACTATTGGTTGAGCATTTATAATTAATATAAGCCTCTGTGTTTTTATTTGGGAGCTACTGGCAAGACAGAAACTTCTACCAACACAGTGGTAAATGAACAGTGTATTAAATAGTCTTAATAGTCTACTCAACATGATATGGAATCACTTGGAAAGATAATTTCAATCAAAGAATATCTTTAGAAGGAGTTTCCCTGTACCTACAGGCATATTTGTGGGAGATTGTCTTCATTGCAAATTGATATAGGAAGATTTAGTCCACTGTAGGCAACACCATCCCCTAGGCTGAGCCCTGAACTGTTTAAGACTGAAGAAAAAAAGCTAAGCATGAACAAGCAAGCAACATGGACACACTCCTTTCTCTCTATTCTTGACTATAGATGTGATGTGACTAGCTTCTTGAGATCCTGCCTTGGCCTCCCCAAAATGATGATAACTTGGAACTGTAAGCTACGTACAGTTGTCGTGTTGCTTTTTGTTGGAGTATTTATGACAACAACAGAAAGAAGACTATAACAAAATCACATATAAATGTTTTAGGATGGTAACTCTTGATGAGGAAAAAATGATCAAGAAAGAAAATGGATATTCATTTGTTACCTAACTTGCCAGTACTGAAACTTTTCCTCTAGATGAACATTTACAATGTTCAGAGTCTGTCAGCCACTCAGTCTCTCACAGACACTATGCACACAGTCCTCCCCCTCAATACTTTGCCAGGGAGGTCCCAGGGGGTTACCTGTCATAACAATGTCCTGACCATCGGTACTAGCTTCATTTCCATTGTGATCAAATATCTCGACAACACGCAGTCTAGGGGAAGAAGGGTTCATTTTGCTTAGTTCCGAGTCAGAGTCTCATGGTTAGGGAGTCAGAGCAGCAGTGGCCTGAGTCAGTTCATCACATCCACAGTCAAGAGCAGAGAGAAATGAAGTCACATGTACTTTGTGCTTGGGAAGCCTTCTCTACCCTAACATAGCCTTCTCTACCCTAGCATAGTCCAGAAGAACCCAGGGAATGGTGCTTCCCACAGTGGGCTGGGTCTTCTCACATCTATTAAGGTAATCATGGCAATTCCTCACACACATACCCACAGGCCAACCTGGTCTAGACAAGCCCTCACTGAGACTCTCTTCCCATGAAGACCTTAGGTTGTGCTTAGTGAACGGTTAAAACTATCAATTGCACAGTCCTCCCTCTGTGGGGACAGGGGTACTGGGATCCCATAGGCTGCCTTCCTAATGCAGGGATGCTGCTTGACCTTCCCCTCATTCACCCTTCTCTTCCATGGGTCCAGGCGCATGCTTTTGAGACATGCCGTATTTTCAAAAGTGCCGTATTGATGCACTTGTGTGTATGTATGCTGGTTTGATTGAAAGTATTTTTAACTCAACGGTGATAAGCTATTTGAAACCAAGGAGAACATCTGATCTGTGCTATACTGCAATCCCCCAGTTACACACAACCTCCCTCATGTGTGAATGCAGCCTGGAGAGGAGGACATAGAGGAAAATTAAGGATATGGGATTAAAAGCTTGGGAAGACAGTGGTTAGCCCTTTTATTCGTCAGCAACACTTGGTGACCTACTAGTGAGGTCTAGTTGTGTACTTAAATGTCCTTATCCACAATTTCAGGATATTAATATTATCCTGGAGGGTGTGTGAGGCTTAATAGAGGAAAGATGGAGGTCAGATGTGGCTCGAAGTGTGAGCAGCTTTCAGATCAGCCAGTGGGATGTCACAGCCCCAAGCGACATCGCGCTTATCTGTAAACTGAAGATAACCGTCCATCCAGTGATGAGACTTAAATATTGGATACTGAATAAAATCCAAGTGTCAGCTGAAAACACCCGACTCTGTTATCCTTATTGCACAAACTTTTCTTGCATTAATCAGGTGGGGTCACTCGAGTCGAAGTGGCAGAACCCTTGTCGTTCACTCTCTCTTGCACAGAGACTGATGTGGGGTTTCAGGTGGGGTCGCATGCAGAAGCCGAAGCCCTCGTGAGAAATCCTGTTCCATCTAAATCTTTGCTCCTCTGGGATGTGTCCATCTGTCTTCATCGCTGTCCTGTTGTTCCAGAAACCTTTCTACAAATGACACTGAAGCTCATCAGAGAGCAGCCCATCTTCATTTCACCCCAACATTTATACCCCAAGCCATGGAGTGTCCACTAATTCTGGCTAGCTGGGCTTCCATAGCTGGCTCATGGAAGCCTAACTATGGGTCACATGGTGATGAGGGCTCTCTGATTAGCTACACTGGATCATCATTGGCTTAGCCTATGGCCAACTTGTGGGGATGAGCTTGACAGGGTATCAGATATCCAAGGGAAAAACAAGTACTGCTGTAGTAGGTTGCTGCTTCTGTGACTCAAGGCTAGAGTGGGATGTCTTGACAGATGTGTATTCTTCCAGTTTTAGAAGCCAGGAAGGACGGAGGGAGAAAGAAAATGAATGCATGCATAAAGATGGAAATTATCAGAGTCGATGAGAACCTGGGCTTGAGTAAGACTTTCTACATGATGATCGGAGCCTCTGGTGCTCTTTGTGAATGAGATGTAATCACTCACATTTACAAGACATCTGAGGGGTGACACAGTCTTTGTTCTCTGCATATGCTGCAGCTGACTGCATTAGTTAATGTAGAATGATGGTGCTTCCGCACTCACAGGAAGCGGAAGTGATTACTGGGGCTGGACTTGGAGAGGCTCAAGCTGAGTCATCTTACACTGACATCCTGACTCCCTCACATTTTCCCACTCAACAAGCTGGCTTGGAAACCTGTGAAGTAGAAACTTGATGGTCCTGGTGAGCTCTATAGAGGGGCATGACTGAGAAAGTTCAACTGTTGACTCCAATCAGGAAGTTTGAATTAATGAGAGCCTCTGTAGATTCAGCATCGTATGGCCCTGAAAGAAACCACAAACAAGGGGAAAGGGTAGGCAGACTCCAAGAGATGACCACGTGAGGAATTTTACACTCACTCCCCAATCCCAGGGACATCCAACTGAGAAGCAATAATGAGAGTGTGGTCATAGTATTCCCCTAGAAGATCAGAATTGCAACCCTGCCCCAGAGATCAGCCATGGTGTTTTGTGAAGCTTTTGCATGGTCTGGCAGCATCAAGCCTGCAGTTCTCTTGGTATCAATTAAATGACATCATTCAAACAGCAAGCAAGGTGGATTCCTCATATCCTTCTTCTTGACCTCAGGAAACAGAAACAATGGAGAAGAAACAGAAACAAGGCATTAAACAAATGCAGCGATGCAAACGTATCTTTACATTCATGGAGGAAATATGACCATAGAAATCGAAAGAGACATACATGGGGAAAAATGCCAGTGGCCTTCCCCTCTCAGTGAGGCTGCCTTCAGAGTTCCCTCCAATCCTGCAATGTAGATGGCACCCACAAGTGCTCTAGTGTGGCAGCTTTCCAATCCCTGAGAGCAGAACTGACTCGGGAGAGGAAGGTGAGTGTAGAGGGAGAGCAGGTTTAGGTGTAGGGAGGGTGAGCTTATGCACCTATATAGAGTCTGAAACAACCTCTGTACATGTGAAGGGAAATACAGTTCCCCTCCCATGCAGCCAGATGCTCAAAAGACATTGACAGATGTGTCCTTACAATCACAGAGCCTGCCAGGACCTCTGACTGCCATCTCCTAGATGCTGGCCTCTTTCTTTCACATGTCTTATTTCAGTGTGTGGCTTAAGGAGCATGTGTTTATTTGGTTAATGTCTGTCTTCTTTTGGATACTGTAAACACCATGACTGTCTGACGCAGGACTCATTTAATTTTAGCTTGGAGCTTCGGCACCCAGCTCCTCATGGTCATCTCAGCATATTGCTGATAGGAGGGAAGAGATGATTGCTCAGGTGCAAGAGATCCCTGAACTAGATTCCTGCATAAAGTAGATATTCAGTGAGAGTCTGAGTTCTCCTGAGAGAAGTAAAGAGAAAGGTGGATTCACTGTAAGCTGGAGATGAGAAGGGGCTGGACTTCAGACTGAGTCCATCTCCTAGCAACTATGAGCAAAGCAGACCAAAACATGGATGTGCAAGTATCTCTCCTCCATGACCCAGTAGACATCAAGGATGGTGGGACATAAAGATGGCAAGAGTCAGAAGATGGACAGAAATGCCTGAAACGCTGTCTTCTGGACATGACATGCCTGTGGTAATCGTGAACACACAGAGGCCATGACTACCAGCATAAGTGTTCATGTGCACTTTCACACACACAATAAAATTAAAATCTTTTATAAAAATGAAAATATTGGAAATGAATAAGAAGCCACTACAGTGCCATCTTCTAGAATATGCTCTGACATATGCATATAATAATAATAAATAAATATCACTGTTCATTGTTAGCAATACTTAACACAATTCAAATGCACCATCATGCATTCAGCACAAATATCTCTGTGACCTGAAGAGTATATACCAGTGACAGAAGGTTCCTAGCTGGGATTTTATAAGGGAATCTGAACCAGAAAGGAGCCCAGGGTCTTTATATTTAATAATCGATTTGTAACACCGCCGTGATAAGGCCAGCCTGTAAAACTTTATTTGGCTAACAGGAGTATGATATGTGAGGTAAGAGCCCTGCCAAATTAATTTCCCCAGGCTTTGCTAAAGATAAAACTTAATCAGCCATCTCCTCAGGTGAGAATTAATCTTTCATCAAAAATAATCTTCTTTGCTCTTTCTGCTTCTACCTAATTCTCCTGTAAAATTATAAACAAACAAAAATAAATAGGCAAAAGCAGAGCTATTTGTCACTTATCCCTCAAGTGGAGCTGCAGGTAGGTTCAAAGACACAAGGAAGAAAATACGGCTCTGGCCATGATGGGTTTATCCTGATCCCCGAGGCTGGACCACAGCAGGCACAGCTGGTTTGTTGGGTCTGTTTATTTCGAGGGCTGCTTATGTAAAACACATCAATAACTCTAATCAGCTGCGATAACATCGTCCCTCACTAATGAAAATCACATGTGCTAGAAGACTTCCTTGTCATGGGTGTCTGGATTCATGTGGAGAGAAAACGGAATTTCCAGATCTTCCATGAACACAGCAGGTTCCTCAGTCTTCTGAGATAAGGGTGACTTCAAGACAATAAAAAACTAAGTCACTTAGGGCTCTGTAGTTAAGTGGACTTAACAGAGGACTTAAATTTAGTTTCCAGCACCTAAGTCCAGCAACTCACAGCCTCCTGTAACTCCAGCTCCAGGGAATTTGTCTCCCTCTTCAGGCCTCTGCAGGCACTGCACTCTCACACACATACCTCCACACAGACACACATCCATGCACATAATTTAAAAAAATATATAAACTTTTTCTTTAAAAAGTAATCGACTCTAATTTGTGTTCCTGCTTCCTTTGTCCCCTGAGTGATGAGACTGCCTCATGTATGTTTCTTATTTCCATGGATACTCCAAGAAGCAAAGGGCTCTGTGGGTGAACTGTTTCTATTTTCCTACTTGTTTGTACAGTTTTTCATCAACCAAAATTCTGTAATGACTCAGAAAAACCAAGTGAGTAAGTGAAGGTGTAGCTATATCTTAGAGCATGCTTAGGCCAGTTCCTAAAACAAATGCAAAATGTTCTTCATGAGTTTCAGTTCTTCTGCTGTGATAAAATATCCTGACCTAAAACAATTTAGGGGAGGAGTTCATTGTAGCTTATATGTTGCGGTCCATCAGCATGGAGAAGCTATAGCAGCAGGAACTTAAAGCATCTAAAACATCACATCCACTGTCAAGAGTACAGAAAAATGTTTGCATGCATGTCTGGTGTTCACCTACCTCTCCATTCTCACTCAGTCCAGGACCCAAACCTGGCAATCCATGGTGCTGCCTACTTTCAGGATGAATCTTCCCTTATCAATGAATTCATTAAAACAACCCCACCCCCTGTCACATCCACAGGCCAATCAGATTTAGACAAGTCCTTATGATGACTCTTGTAAGGTAATTCTAGCTTGTGTCAAACTCACAACGCAAACTAATCAAAGTCCTCTTTTTAATCCAGGCATTGCTAACTGCATGTTGTTTGCCCATACTTCTACAAAGATGGTTTATCTGCATTGACTATGACCCTTGAGAACCTATCTTTTAGAAATTCAAGAAAAAGAAACCCTTGCCATGTCACCTCAGGATTCAACTCTTCCAAACCACCCTTTAACAATGATCTTTAGTTAAAAGACACCATTAGGAGCTAGAGTCAACTAGGGTGCCATAAGGCCTATCCCATCTTTAACTGGATAAATGATGCTACCATATTTCACCAGAAGATGGTGGCCTATGTAGAACTTTCAGGCCCAGGGACCAGACATTTCCCCCATGGAACACTTATAATGAACCAATAACTCCACTGCAGTTTCCTATTTAGAATTCATTTGTACTTTTTCTTTTGCCACTGAAAGCACACAATCAATCGAACATAAGCAATTGCTGGATCCTGAACTCTTTGTTTGTTATTTATCAAAAGTTCAGAGGAAGCATTTCAGGGCCCTCAGGTCTTCCTGCTGGTTCTCTCAAAGATGCCTTTGCTTTTGAGTTTCAGTACAACCTGCCCTGGGATCCTGTATCTACAACCAGTGTTTAATGGACATATAAGGGAGCATTTGCTTGACACATTCAGTGTTTGGATGACATATGATTTGAGTATCACATCCCTTGTCCTGTGTCAGGATGGACAAACATACAGGACAGTGCTAACACCTTCTTGTGAGATTCACTGTCAGGGGCAGGAAGTGGTATCAATCCTTCTCAACAACCTTTTACTACATGTGAGGCAAATGATTAAGTAGAAGTTCATGGCTGTTTCAACATGACCCAAGGGGCCATTTGGTTATTAAAGTGAATTTAGATTTTAAAATAACCTATCTACCAATATGTCATCTATTTACCATCTGACTATCTAGTTATCACTTATCTATCCATTACCAACCCATCTATCATCCATCTATCTATCATCTCTCTCCCTGCCTATCATCTACCTATCATCTATCTGTCCATCTTCCATCTATCTCTCTATCATCTATCGATTATCTACCCATCAACCATCTATGTAGCTATGCAGCATCCACCCATCTGTCAATTTGTCTATCTGTCTCTCATCTAGTCTCTACGGCCCATCTCTATCCATTATCACCTACAAATATGTCATCTTACATTTCTATTTCTCTAGGGAGCCTTTTGTGATACAGAGGGGTGATTTCTAGCAGAGTCATGCATCCAGGAAAATGTGCACCCCTTTACTAGTGGAAGTCATTCTGGCAGCAACCACCAACTTCTACCAATTGTCCTGCAAGGCACAGTATCACCTTGGCAGCCCTACAAGCACCTCTATGGGATCAATTCTTCAGTACCCCTTGGGGTATTTTCTTTCTTCAGTTTTCTCCAATTCTTTCTCAGTAGCCCTCTTGGATGATATGAGTTAGCTCAGTACTGTGTTAGTGAATCTCTTCTCTTTATAAAAGACATGTAGTCACTTTCTGTGTTTGTATCACAGAAAACTTCCTGGATCAAATACTGAAACACTGATGAGAACCGAAAACTCCAGATTGTTTTCCAATATGGTGTGGCGGTTTTCTCTGAAGTCACACCAAGACCAGTATCAGAGGATCTGATCATTGACCCTGTTTACTGATTATTGGATCACCAATATATGTTAATATGCATCTCAGATTGTCACTCAGAGCCCAATAATGTCATCAATGAGAAAATATAGTTTAATCATTGTTATTGGAGGAGCAGAAAGAGATCTAGAATGAAATGCAGTGAGTCAAAGTGGTAGGGTGAACTAGGATAAAGTCGAGTGGAATGACATAGATTTAAATGGATTGGGATGCAGGATGGGTTGAAAGAGTTATTAGGGAAGAGATTGTGTGGTGATATGGATGAGATTGGATGAAGAAGGAATAGAAGAATACACTGTCTAAATGGACTGTTAAGAGATGAATGGGATGTGATTGATGGGGTGGAATAGAATGGGAAGTAGTGGATAAGATGGGATTGGATGGGATAATGTGAGATTCATGGCATGGGATTGGGTAGTGTAGAGTGCCATAGATTAGAATGCAGTAATAGACAAGCTCAAGATACTTTTGAGTCTACCAGGAGCATGTCGTGGGTAACTTCAGTGAGTCTTATTTCCTCTAACTTTCTACTCACAATAAAATTTCCTACTTGGTTTCAACCCAGAACCTTATCTGATTTTTTATTTTGCATGCTCGCTGGGTCTTCTCCTGTATTACTATTGAGACATGAAGCCATGTACAGAGCATGACCATTTGTGGTATGTTCCCTTTATAAGCAAAGCATTTGCCAATCCCACCTACAGAAGGTCTCTGCCTCTAGTGTCCATACAAAGCATGCCCTCATCCTCCAGTGACTACAGTGATAATGTTGAACTTTTTCTTTCCCATAGAGTAGGAACATCTTCACCATTGCTCTCCACTCTTCCCTTGACTAGAAAATCACCATGACTTATTCCTTTCTCTAGTCCCTTGGCCTTCACAACACAGCTGACTGTTTTCTTGACAGGTGATCATGGCTTCCTATCATTGGATTTTACATGCATTTGCTGAGGCCTATAACCTCTGTTTGCTTCTGTAACCCAGTGTAATTTTCTGTGCAACTAATAAGAAATCACCTAGCAAACACTCTCTACTTTCTTTTATTTAAAATAATTTTGATCATATTTTATTTATTTTGTATATATGTGCACAAGCTTGAATCACAGGCACCACAGTGTATATTTGGGTGTCTGAAGTTAAGTTGTGGGGCTTGAGGTTCCCTCTTTCCATGTATGGGTCCTGAGGAACAAGATCAGGTTTTAGTCCTGGGAGGATGCAACACCACCAAGTGAGGCATGCCTCTGATCCAGAACCTTCTTTTTAGTCCTTTCTTTGTAAGTGTTTTGGCTAAAGTTCTGGGTCATGTAGAAAGTCTGAATCCTGTCACAATAGCAGAGCACCTCAAAACTTAATTTCCCATATTTCTAGGTGGACGTCCTCAGAGTTTCCAGATCTTCATTAACAGTTATAAGTAATGAGGTAAAATGCAAAATCTTAATAGGATGAAAACTTTGTAGTTTGACCTTTATAAAACCCACAAGATATACTCGCAGGATTCTCTGGAGACTCGTGACCTAATGATCTGTACTAGTACCAGATTTAATTAATTTCTCTCTCCTCTCTCCCTCCTTCCCCCTCCCTCTTTCTAATCTCAGTAATCTTGGGCTGATTGGACAAAATTTAAATGAGTGGTATAAATGAAGAGTATATGGGGTTGGAGAGAAAGCTCAGTGTCTAAGGCAGTGGCCACTCTTGCAGGGGACCCAGGTTTAGTTGCCAGCACCCACAAGGTAGCTCAGTGGGTGTCAGTTATTCAACTCCAAGGAGTCAATGCCCTCTTCTTTGCATCAATGGGAACTGCACACACACACAAACACACACACACACACACACACACACACACACACACACACACACACACTGCACATTCACACATGCAGGCAAAGCACTTGTAGACAGAAAATAACTTTTTTTAAATGAAAGGGGCATTAAATATATTTGAAATGCAAACACAAATTTCGCAGGCATTTCAGTTAGTATGGACATTTTTAGATGGGATTCTTTTTGTGATCTTGTAGGAAGAAATCAGAGCAAGGAGGTAGGCTAAGGATCAGGAAGTAAAGTGCAACAGCCTGCCAGCTTTTCACACTGTTGCAAGCCCAGAGGCCAACTGAGTCAAAGAGGTGGAGGTCCACAGGACTCCCCACAGTGATAACTGAGACCAAGATATTTATATAACAGTCCCCAGCTTTCCAGGTCATCTACGAGTCTGAATGCTAATGAGAAATCCAAGTGAAGGCCAATAGCCATTTTCCCTCTGGTTCAAACCCACATTCCCAAAGCCTGCAAATTTGCTGTGCTTGGGCTTAGAGCAACATCAGAGGCACTAAAAATAAGGAAATCATCCCAAAATAGCTACTGTTTTCTGGTCAAAGATATTCCTCCCAAGCCATTTTATAATCTCTCATTAAGGAGAAATAAAATCACAACACACAATTAGTTGTAATTTTAATTATATACCGCCCTCCCAGAGAGAACTTAAATTACAGTTAAAACACAGATAATCAGATAAAACTAGGAGTAGAAGAAAAAAAGACTTGAAGAAAATTCCTTGGGTGAAAAATAGGCTGTAGACCATTAGAGGCAAATCTGAAGTTTTAATATTTGACATTGCTTGAAAAGGTGTGTGTTTAAAACTAAACCATTGAGTGTCATTATTTGAAGACTCAACAAACATTATTAATGAGGAAATATTACAATGATAAATCATATTTAAATATAAACATGCAAAGAGTAGTTTTATGCCAATAGAAAGAATATATAATCACAGAATTCATATGCAGGAGAGAGACTTCCAAAGTTGCTATTGAAAACTTTACAGTCTTTACAGAACTTCATTAATTTTACATTTATTAAATAAGAAAAATTATAAGATTGTAAAAAAAAGTAAGTAGGCAAAGGACTTCGACATTTGCATATAGATAGAAAAGAACTCTGATCCAAATTACTGGTAAAAAAAAATAATGATTTTCAATATTTTCACCTAATTTTCAGTAAATTAGCATTTAGAAATGTCTTTGTCATGTTTTTCAGAAATATAGATTGATTCTTCTTAACTTTTCTTCCAAATGATAAAAATAAAATACAGTTTATCAAAGAAATCACTACAGGATGTGGTTGAGCCCCAGGAGAAATTCAGAGATTTTATGAGTTTGGCGTAAATCAAGATACAAATCTATAAAAATAAATTTTCTTTCATTTCATTTATTATTTTTGTCTCCATTATTTATTTATTTACTAAAGATTTTATTATGTTTCATTTCTTTATTTTGTTTGCATGTGTACATGTGGGTTCGGGCACACTGCAGTACATACACAGAAATCAGAGAACAATTCTCAGAAACTAGTTCTCTCCCTCTGCCATGTGGGTTCTGGAAATTGAACTCAGTTTGTCATGATTGACAGCAAGTGTCTTTGCCCAACATGTCATCTCATGGTTCCTCAATTTTTTTTTAACCTCTACTGACATCTAAAGGCTCTAATATTCTACACATCCCTCCTCACAGAGTCTTAGTTCAGACATATAACAAATTGTCTCATGCTGAGGGGTTTATAAACAACAAAGGCTACTCCTCACGGTTCAAAGGGGAAGAAGTCTGAGGTGGAGGTGTAAGCAGATTCTGTGTCTAGTGAATTCCCTTTATCTTCGTCACAGCTGAAGTCTTCTCTGTGTCTCCCAGCATGGTGGGACAGAAGTACTCTGGTCCCTTTATACCTTATCATGGTGCTGATCTATCATGAGAAGCCCAGCCACAGCTCAATCACTACCCAGAAGCCCCACTGATGATTATCAACACTCAATGGGAGAGGAAGGTTAGACTTCAACATAAGAACTTATTCAGTTTTCTCCTCCTGCTGAAACCAGCACCATTGTTGTGGTGACCTTGGTTACCCTAGCTTCCTTAGATCAATCAAAGCGCAAAGTAAAACCATGAGTGCCCTAATGGTACACTCAGTGGATAGCCCATTAAATTCCTAAATTAGATGATGAGCGTGTACTCTCAGGGATGGAAGAAAATACCACCAGGCAACTTTGAGGAGAGCCCATCCCTTGCAGCTGTGATTTGTAGGGGCAAAAGTCTTGCAAGACTCAGATTTGAGGAGACTCCACCAGTTCTCAGTTCATTATGATTGTTGCTCCTCAGCTCTTCTGTCCTATAACTCTGTTCAAAGACAACCATCTCCTATCGTTTACTCCAAACTGGAAGAGAAACGAACTAGGTAGAAGGTCTCACACCCTACTACAGCCAGTACCAACTGGCAGATCCCTGCTCTTCATGTTCTGCCATGTTCAGAGAGCAGGACTGGAGAAGAAAGAGACATGATGATCTTCAAAAATAAGTAGGATATGATGTCATTCATGGTATAGGTTTTTTAGGCAGAGCTGAGTGCTGTAATGTTTGTGCCTAATAAGAACCATGAGTGCAGAGGACTGTGGAATCCTCTTCTCTTCAGCTACTGAATATCCCCTATTTGTGAAATTCTACTGAGTTTCTACAAAATCGTACAAGCAAAGCATACAGAATACTTGCTTTTTATCCCTTTAGTCCTGAAGAAAGGACAGTAAAAGGTCAACACTAGGCATTTCTCCAAATGCTTAAACTGGACTGCAAGTGTCTGTGTGAATTTTAACCATATTGACTTGTATATAGTCAATAGACTTGAGCAGAGTCTTTGGGTATTTGATGGGTATGTCCCAAAATCCGAGAAAATTTTGGGGATAGAAATCCTGTTGACTCTGGGCAGAGAGGGATATGTGACTTCTACAAACAGTTCTCCATTGTATAGAGAGGACTCAGGGAAGACATGGCTCTTAAGAGGCCTGACCTGAACTTGTCAGGTCAAGGCTCAGTCATGCAGTGACTAGACACAAGGTCCTGGAGGTGGAGACTAACATAACAACTCTAAATATTTTATGCTGTGGTTATCATAGACATCACTGTATTTTTGTGATAAGTGCTGGTTCTTTTTCTTTTCTTCAAAATTCTGGTCATACTGAAGCCTATAGATCTAAGAAGCCATGAAGAATTAAATTGTGTCATTGGTAGGAAGATAGATGCATCTGGAAATAACCATGTTAAGCTAATTATATCAGACTCAAGAAAAATAAATATCATGTTTTCTTTTATTTGTTGATACTAGGCTTTGTGTAGAAACATAAGATCACATACTTTTATATAATGAAATTGTTTATGCTAACAGGGAGTGTTGATGGCAAGGGAGTATTTGACCCAAGTACATTGCTTTGTTCCTTTTGTGAAAATATTCTATGGAACACAATACTATGTACATTGAATGTCCTGAAACAAACAAACAAAAATGTAGGAGAGGCTAAAGAAAAGGCTCAGCAGTCAAGATCACTGCATTAGACTCAGGTTTGGTTTAACAGCCACATGGTGGCTCACAATTATCTGCAACTCCATTTCAGGAATTCTGATGCCCTCCTCTAGCTTCCACATATGCACATACATATAATTAGCCAAAACAATAATACACAAAAGATAAATAAATGAGTCTTCAAAAATGTTGATAACTCAGGGAACATGTTAGCAGAGGTGGATGGGGTGGGAAGAAGACAAGAGCTGGAGGATGGAGAAGAGGACTGAGAAACACTGTCTTCTGGATGTGACATTGTCATTACACTCATGAACTGTTTGCAGTTGGGGTCATACAAGATGTGAACAAGATAGGTCCCATCAACGTTCTGACATGGAAGGGAGAAATGGTCATGATGAACCCTTCCATGAGGAGCTATTGGCAGTTCATGATTGCAGAGGGGAGGAGTGTCATTTTCTTCAGCAGTGTAACAGATGATGGTTGTCTGTACATCAGTCATTCCATCCCATGCTCATGTAAGCAACCCTAATTGTTGAACTCAGTGGGAGAAGAAGAAGAAGAAGAAGAAGAAGAAGAAGAAGAAGAAGAAGAAGAAGAAGAAGAAGAAGAAGAAGAAGAGAGGAGGAGGAGGAGGAGGAGGAGGAGGAGGAGGAGGAGGAGGAGGAGGAGGAGGAGGAGGAGGAGGAGGAGGAGGAGGAGAAGAAGAAGAAGAAGAAGAAGAAGAAGAAGAAGAAGAAGAAGAAGAAGAAGAAGAAGAAGAAGAAGAAGAAGAAGAAAAAGAAGAAGAAGACACAGAAATAGGAGAGGAGAGGAGAGGAGAGGAGCTTTTTGGGAAGGAAACCACTCAGCAAGTGTGGGAGGGGAATGAGAAAGGGTAACGATGGTGGTGTATGAAAATGACCAAAAGCACATCGTATGCACATTTGAGATTTTGACAGAATAATGAATTTTGAAGGTTTAGCCATGATAGTACAGTGAGAAAAATATACATTTGAAAACTAGAGATGCCATCAAATTTGAAGCATTTAGTTAGACACAGCTATGTCCAAATCACTCTCCAGCCCACATTCACATCGGATGTCTGTGCAGGTTTGAAAGAGAGCAAAGAGGGAATGAACGTCACACTTTTCCCTTGGGCTATGGCCATCTGCTCTGAATTGTGCAGTCCTCAAGTGTGCTAACCCAAAATACTCAGATCTCCCGACCTTTCCTCAAGAAATACTCTAACGTGAAACACATCAAATATTAGCGACATGATTATTTTTTATATCAGTTCCATCCTCCTGTACCACAACCCCCCCAAACACATGATATCTTCTTTATTATTGTTTTACACATACAATATACATGTATATATATATGTACATATGCATATATGTATATATAGTATTCTTGCAATGGGTGCTGATTATCTTTTTTTGAGTTTCTGGTAATGTCAATATGTAATACTAAAACCTACAAATCCAAGAAGTCATGAAGAATTAAATTTTGTCACCTGTAGGAAAATATATGCATCTACATATGTATTTGTATGTATATGTAGAGTCTATTTGCCAGTATATATATGTATATGTATATGTAGTATATGTATGTAGGGCTAACTGCTTGGAGAAGGCTGATTCTTCCTCTCTCAGGACCCTTTGGGTGCCTGTAGTTCTTCACCTGGGTTGGGTCCTTGTGAGATTTCCTCCACCACCTTAGCATGTAAACATTGTCATTTTGCAGGCCTTGTTTAGGTGACCATACTGTAGAGATTTCATGGGTACAGTTTCCCAATCCTGTCTGGAAGACACTCTCACAGCAGCTACAAAGAGAGTATTTCTAATACAATACGAAAAGATGGAAGCACTCTCTTTCCTCATCACCACTCCCTTTTTAATATTAGACCCAGAATTGTTCATAAACATACACTGGGTTAATTTCTTATGAGATACTAACTATTTCAACCTGTGATTTCTAACTTGGGCAAAGAGTCTGGCGTCTTGACACATGAGCTGAATTACAGCAAGCCTCCATTTTTATCATATGCATATTAGGGAAATAATTTCATTGCCCTCGTAATGGATCATTATCAGACTTCAAAAATAAGGCATTAAACTCACATTTTGCAAAACACTTTCCAGAATGTTCCAGCTAGAGCCCCCAAAATAAAGAATTTACCAATTTCCAAAGATGTTTATTATATTCTTTTATAGACATGACTTCTTGGTACTTTCGCCTAAGGCATCTCTCTAAGTAGCAGAACAGCACTTTGAGCTGCTAGTATCAAATGCATAGGATGGACCAAAAGCTTCTCTAATCTCGGAATTATTTGTTTGGAAGGGGTACCCTCCACCACCTCTCCCTGTAATGAGCATAGGTTTCAATTATCAAATTATGTTTATTTTTAAACACACTGATTTCCCCCATCATTTCCCAAACAATGCTTCCCTTTTCTAAGTGTTTTTCAGAATTAGATTTGGCTTTTCCAGCTGTAGGCAGCACAGAGGGCAGGGTAAATTAATCATGAATTAATGCATTTACAACTGCTTCAAAGTGGTGGCTAGATGGGTAGGGACTCAATCACAGATACCTCCAAGTTATGTGGTTCTCGCATATGTAATAAGCACCTGGAAAGCTTTTCAGTTAGTTGACTTGCATATTTTATGGACCATAAATACCAATGTAACCTAAATTTTATCTGCCATATTTTGCTTATGTCTGTTGTGGATGCAAAGTACAGGAGCAATTTAACATTTTACTGAGTGATAAAATTGGTGGTGGTGGGGAGAAATAGTGACTTTCTTATTTGCTTTTTTTTTATTTCACTTCAATAAAATCAAACCATCAAGCTAAAGCTTACAATAAAAATAAATGCCACGTGAACAATACAAAGACATATGTTATTAAAGCCAACATTGGGGAGAATATTAACAGGATGGGATGGTGAGATGATTCTATTCAAATCTGACTGCTGTATTTCAAGGCATAATGGACATCATGGTAATAGTTTCTCGGTTGGAAGTTTTCCTAATGGAGTCAGAGGATGAAGTGGAGAGCTGTGAAATGCTATCTCCTGGACATGACAAGGCCATTGCACACTTGAGCCCACAGCAGCTATGACTGCCTGCACTGGATCAAGCCGGTCAATATTGAACATGGACTGGCAAGAAGCTCCCCAGGCCTTTACCCCTTTCTGAGGAGGTATTGATTGGGGTTAGCTTCTGGGGGAAGAGAGAATCATTCTTTTTTGAAGGTATGGCTTCTGGTAGGTTTCCCATGCTTCAGTGGATGATCCTACACCCATGCGCACAGGCCTAGCATGAATTGAACCTAGTGGGCTATCCATAACAATGTATGAATTTGAGGGAGGAATGTACCAATGGGGAAGTATTTAAGGGAGTTGTAGAGGGTAAATAATATTATCACTTAGTAGACAAAAACTCTTTGAAATTCTGAAGAAAAAAAGAAATTAAAGAGTAGAAGGCACCCAGTCAAGACCCTGATGGAGAAATCTACAGAGACAGCTGAACCAAGCTCGTGAAAACTCATGAACTCTAGACCATCAGCTATGAGGCCTCTATGGTACCGAATTAGGCCCACCACATATGGGCGACATTGGTGAAGCTTGGACTATCTGAGGGGGCCCCTGGCAATAGGTCAAGGATCTATCCCTGGTGCATAGGAATTGGAGCCCATTTTCTACAGTGGGATGCCATGTTCAGCCTTAATGCAGTGGGTAGGAACTTGATCCTGCCCCAACTTAATGTGTCAGACTTTGCTGACTCCCAAAGGGAGCCCTTCCGTTTGGGAGGAGTGGATGGGGTTGGGATGGGAGGAGGCAAGGGGGAGTGGAAGAAGGAGAGCTGGTGGTTGGAGTGTAAAATAAATAAAAAAAAATTGTTGGAAAAAAGAAATCTCTTATCAGCTGTGCATGTCATAAGCAGGGGAATGGTGGCAGTAGTTATTAAATGATTATGCTTTGAACACTCAGAGTCAGACAAGATTGAGAACACAGGATCTAAAGCTCCTAAATAGACCTTCATGAAGTAGCCTGTACCAGACACATGCTGGATTTTCTTTCTCTTGGTTTTAGTACTGAAGTGAGAAAACAGAAGGGTGGAATCAGTATCTTTAGAAACACCCTCACCAAGGCACCCAGAGGTGTGTCTCCCAGGTGATTCCAAAATAGAGTCATCTTGACCATAAAGATGCAGCATCACAACTCTATGCCTTGTCAATTTTACACCCAAGTACAACGTGGTTAAATCATCCCCCCCATTCCCATTCCCTTATGAGTCTCATGTTCACTTCATGTGCATTTCTGGAATAAAGGGGGACAATTTTATTTCAATGACCTTTCCCACTGTGAGTCCATGGTGATGGGTACTGGTGGGGGCAGATGGCAAGAGTAAGAAACCGTCTAAGTTGGAAATTTCTGCCCTATTTTACCCAGAATTAACTCAGCAACAAGGGAAATAAACCTAAACATGTTACCCATGGGCTGCTCTGGGTTCTTGGTCTTCGCTCTAAATATTGGGGCTACTTATTTCTTGTAGCAGAGAGAAGCAGAGGAGGGAAGAGTGGAACAGACTTCTTGAGGGAGCCAATTTCCAATTTAGGGTTAACTAGCAGCTTCATATTCAACATGCAGAATAAAGAACAAGAGAAAATATTCTTGAAAAGGCAGGAAAAAAAGACTCAGCTCAAACATCTGTTGGATTTAGTCTGCTCAGCACTATTTCTTTTGGGTAAATGCTGATCATTTTATATTTGGAGCTCTATATGTGTGTGTGTGCGCGTGCGCGCACGCGCGTGTGCGCATATGTGCTCATATTTGGGATGCTACAGATGGGTCACGCAAAGCTGTCTTTCATGTATGAGGCTAATATTTAATTTTTTATAGTTTATTTTATATGTACAGGTGTTTTGCCTGCATATATGTATGTGCCTGCAGAAGACATAAGATGTTGGATCCCATGGAACATGAGTTACAGACTCAAGAGCTACCATATGGGGTCCTGGGGATCAAACCCAGATCCTCTATGAGAACAGCCTGGGCTCTTAACCACTGAGCCATCTCTCCTTCCCTCTGGGTTACTCCTATCATCTAAGGCTTTCTTCTCTATCTCCCATTTTAGTGGTGCATCCAGGATTGAGCAAGTGAGTTTTAAAACTACAGAAACAAAAATACAAGTGTGATGTTAATCACTTTATGGACCTTGTTTAGCCCCAAGCCACCAAACTATTATCTGCATATTCATAATGATGGTGAGAAAGCTGAGCGTGGAAGACTCTGTTGTGACATTTGCTGCTTCCTCCATCAGAAACAGAAGGGATGACAGCAAGAGCAGGAGCTAGAGCTGGAGCAGCAACTCCATGACTCTAAGAGGGCAAGCCGGTACTCAGGAAAAGGAGACCCCTAGCTCTTCTTCTGAACCCTCCCTCTCCCAGTTCCCTTCTTTCCTCATAAAATTCATGTATGTCGTTTCCTTTCCACAAGACTCGCAGAGGCATCCCAAGGGTATAACTCCCTAAGTGTGGTCCCCAGAAAGCCATCATCTGCCTCTCCTGAGGAGGAATATGCTGGAATAATCAATTGTCAACCCAAATTGTCCCCATGCCGAAGTGTACCAGCGCTGCCCTATGAGCGCTGCCTGCAGAGCTGGGGCTGACTCCCTTGTTCCAACACCTTCCACAGATGGCTGTGATGGAGAACAAGCCAAGAATTTATGGTTGAACATTGGTTACCCCATTACTCCTGGGAGTGCTTAAGGTATTTAGAAAGACAATATCACTATGTAAATTAAAGTATAAACAAAAACACACATCAATTTAAAAATCAGAAAATTATGATTGCATTCATTACTTTTTAGAAGAACCTGGATCTTCTAAACCTGTTTCTAACACTATTACAGTGTAACTGACTCATCAAATGGAATAGTTAATTTCCAAAAGAGAACTTTACTTTTTCATATGATATCAAAGAGGAAAGCACACTATTAAGTGTACTAGGGGTAGAGGATGGAGCATCAACAAAAACTAATTTTGTTTGAAAATACCATGGTAAAGCCCAACACTTTGCAGGCTAATACAATAGAATTAGATCAAATCAAAGAAATAGTTTGGATATGGGGAGTGGATGCGGCTAGTTTAATGAGACTCAAGTCTGAGCTATTTAGGGAACTAAATTGCTTCAAATGACACGTGCAAAATACTAATTGGTCTCTGGACTGTGATGATTTTTTAAAGATAATGAACATGAAGTTGGGAGAAGAATGTGCGTCAATTAGGGGACCTACGGAAAGCTGTAGAGGTCAAAGGTTGTTAGATATGATCACATATTTCAGTGTACTTGTGCATGAAATCCTTATAGAATAATTTTAAGTGTTTCAAATATTAAAAGCAAATTATAGATTATGCAATTTTATTTCATTATTAAAAACTCATTTCTCCTACCCTCATGTACATGCTCAATAGACAGCATACCAGTACACACAAATACATAAACACTTGTAAATACATACACACACAAGTACATACACACATACATACACACATGTACATACACACACATGTACATACACACACAGAGTCTATTCAGAGATGGAATTTTTAGATTCTCTTCTTTTTTTTATGCACATCCATATTCAGGATCTCATAATGTGATAGAAAAGAAAAAAACTTCTAAAAGACCAAACATTACAAAGACTCATTAATTCTAAAAATTAAACACTAGGTGCTGGGGCCAACTTCTTGTTTATCTCCAAGCAAAAACAAGCAAATAAAAAAGGTGACCAGTTCCTGGGACACACAGCAGAAACACTGCTCCATTTAATATTAGAGGGATTACAGCCTAGCACCCCTTCTGCTTGGAGGGATCAGCATTAAGATAGGCAAAGGGACACTAGTCATGGACAATAGACCGGCTAAAGCAGTGGTTCTCAATCTGCAGGTCTCAACTGCTTTGGGTGTCCCACATCAGATATCCAGCATATCAGATATTTATATAATAATTTATAACCGCTGCAAAATTACAGTTATGAAGTAGCAATGAAATCATTCTATGGATTGGGGGGTTGCCACAACATGAGGGGTTGCATCATTAGGAAGGTTGAGAACCACTGTTCTAAAGGATCTCATAGGAAGTAGCACCTCCCCTGCCCCATCATGACTTAATTGCAGATGTCTCAGAGAAAGGAATTCCACCAGCTCCATTGCTTTTTGCCCTGATAAAATATATGACTAAATCCAATCAAAGAAGGAAGCATTTACTCTGCCTCATGGCTTAAGGGGCTATTGTCTGTCATGACAGGAAAGACATGGTGAACCATCTATGGTAGCAAGAACTCTCTGTATAGCTTGTTTACATCTTAGCAGACCCAGAAGCTGGAAGGGGCCATAAACACCACAGCAGACTCCTTATACCAGCCCACTCTTGCCACTTAAAGTTTCTATAATCTCCCCAAAGAACGCTACCAGCTGGGAACCAGATGTTCAAACTCCTGAGCCTGTCTGGGCACATTTCACACAGAACAGCAGTCTTTAAAGACCTGCAGTTGTACGGAAGACACCGCGGTGGGAATCCTTCCAGAGGTTAGAAGTAGAGTTGCTTTTATGCTCTCTTGGCCTTGATGGGGAGATGCAGCATCAGCAGTAGGCAGAGCTAGAGTCTTGAGCAACTGGCAATCTGAGTGCAGCAATTCAGCAAAAGTACAAACATTAGGCCCTTGGCCCCAAACCAGAGGGGTGGCAAAGAGGAGACCCCGAGCTTTGTTCCTCCTACATGAGGTTGGGGCTTCCCACTGGAACATTCCAGGTGGAAGGAGGAAGATGAAGTCTCCTGTGAGGGGTTCTAACTGGGACTCAGAATATGACTGTCAGGGACAGGAAGCAGAAAGACGGGATGTTTGGCAGATCCAACATCCTCTGGGTGTGTTTCCCATATTGGGCTGGACTAAAATGAGACCACCCTGTATTAACTCTGACATCTGCTCCTTGTGCACTTAGGACCCCCAGGGTTGACCTGAGCCTCCTATTCCTCAAGTAAATAACGAGGGTTGACCAATCCACAAGCACTGTTTTGAAGTAGAATGAACACGGTAAAGGGTTGTCTGCCTGAAGGAAAGGGAACAGCACCTGCCTATAGACTGTTTCCCAGGGTACCCGTCAGACTCACAACTTAACAAGCTGCTCCAAGAACTGATTTCATATTTCTGATCTCTTAAACGTGGCTTAATGAGTTGATATAACTTTAACTGAAAATTCATTAAAATGTATTTGCTCTAAGTAAATATTTAAATGAATATTATACACTCCAGGGAAGAGGGGGAGGCTTGTTTAATTATATCTGTCTTCTCTCCGGGAACAATTTGAGTTTTCTCCATGTAGGATGATTCTGTTACACACTACTGTGTCTTCCTGCCTTGGGGAAGCCAACACGACTCCATAGAGGCTAACAGCATCCCAGATATGAGATTGGAATACTGAGGTTGCAGCTGTCTGTCGTCCAAAAGCTCAGGCCATTGCTGCAGCCACACAGCTACACCTGGGTTGGGATCCTATGAACTACTAAGTACAGTATGTTGATTTCCCACATTACCTTTTTGTCCCGTGAATCAGCTAAGACACATCTGGTTCATCATCCAAACAATGACACTTAGAGAAGAAAGAGAACTTATTAAAAGCTCAAGCCTATTTGGAGCCCACAACAGAGTTGTGACCACTGAAGTCTGGAGTGATGCTCAAGAGAAAAGTAGGGATGTGGGTTGGGTGGGGAAAACAATTAAATGTTTGTCCTCTTGATGGGGAGCTTTTGTTTATGGTTTAAAGCCATTGGCAAGGAGGAAAGGTTGATGTAAAGAGCCCACATGCTAAGCTTATCGTGCTGAATTCTCTTGTTTATTTCTTCCCAACCCTCTCAGCTTCCCCAAGCATGTGCGGTGACTTTACCCAATCTGTCCTGGAATCTAAAATTTAAAGTTGATTTAAGCAGAATTTCTTGTGTCTGTATAGTATAGAATAGTGGAGACCATAGTGTGGGTTCAAGATAGAGGGGCCTGGTGTGACTTCAATGTCATATGATGCAAAAAATGATAAAGGAAAGATATAAAGGATTCCCTTTATAGTCTGTGCACCAATGAGAGATGGAATGGGTGGCATAAGGCGTGGTTTCCACTGTGGATGAGGACTTATGCCTTATTAGGTAACCAGATGAGAGAAGCCAAGTCAAGGAGCTTGTGAGAGCAGAGGATCAGAGGGATTGTCATGGTGGACACACTGTTGGTTTACGTCTACCAAAAGTATTCTGCTATTCCTGACTCCCCACCCACCCCTTATTAGATGGTGTCATGTTTCGTTTTCCCTTTATTTTGTTTGGATGGAGGCAACTTTAAAAGATGTGGCTTGGATAGGTTCAACTCAAAGCAAATTACACAGAGAGAGTGGGTAGGGACTCTGAGTTGCTGGGGTTGAATAAAGACAGGATGTGTAGGGGAAGCCCAGCCAATCACCTTGCTTGAAGGGCGGGATTCCCTGAGGATATTATTTACTTATAAATATTGCGGGTGTGCTCCCCGCCTTCCCTTCTGTTTTCCTGTTCTCTGCAGGAACCTTGGTTTTGTAAGTCCTCTCCTTATTAAAGCTGAATATTTTATTATAAATTCTGTCTGCCATTAATTTACGCTGTAACAATGATGCATAAAAATGTCTGCTGGTGGTAGGAGTTGAGTGACAAAGAGTGAGGTGGAAATGATGTAAGTACTAAATTCTAAAATAGTAAAATAAAATAAGTGTGTGCACTCACGCGTGTGTGTGTGTGTTTATATTCAGAGGGAATTAAGTGTGGTTGGTGGTGCATGCCTTTAACCCCAGCCCTTGGGAGGCAGAGGCAGGTGGATCTCTATGAGTTAGAAGTTGACCTGGTCTGCGTAGTAAGTTCCAGGTCAGTCAAGGCTACACATTGAGAATATCTCACCCCACCCCACAAAGGTAAAGGAGACAGTTACTAAATTTTAATTTTAATGCAAATCAAGACAACTTTAAGATACCATCTTACACCTGTCAGAATGGCTAAAATAAAAAACACCAAGGATAGCCTTTGCTGGAGAGGTTGTGGAGAAACGGGTACACTCATCCATTGCTGGTGAGAATGCAAACTTGTACAACCACTCTGGAAAGCAGTGTGGCGGTTTCTCAGGAAATTCGGGATCAATCTACCCCTGGACCCAGCAATATCACTCTTGGGAATATACCCAAGAGAGGCCTTATCATACAACAAAAGTATATGCTCTACTATGTTCATAGCAGCATTGTTTGTAATAGCCAGAACCTGGAGACAACCTAGATGCCCTTCAATGGAAGAATGAATGAAGAAAGTATGAAATATATACATATTAGAGTACTACTCAGCAGTATAAAACAAGGACTTCTTGAACTTTGCATGCAAATGGATGGAAATAGAAAACACTATCCTGAGTGAGGTAAGCCAGACCCAAAAAGAGGAACATGGGATGTACTCACTCATAATTGGTTTCTAGCCATAAATAAAGGACATTGAGCCTATAATTCATGATCCTAGAGAAGCTAAATAAGAAGGAGAACCCAAAGAAAAACATATAGGCATACTCCTGAATATTAACCTTCATCAGGCGATGAAAGGAAACAGAGACAGAGACCCACATTGGAGCACCGGATTGAAATCTCAAGGTCCAAATCAGGAGCAGAAGGAGAGAGAGCACGAGCAAGGAACTCAGGACCGCGAGGGGTGCACCCACACACTGAGACAATGGGGATGTTCGCTCGGGAACTCACCAAGGCCAGCTGGCCTGGGTCTGAAAAAACCTGGGATAAAACCGGACTCGCTGAACATAGCGGACAATGAGGACTACTGAGAACTCAAGAACAATGGCAATGGGTTTTTGATCCTACTGCACGTACTGGCTTTGTGGGAGCCTAGGCAGTTTGGATGCTCACCTTACTGGACCTGGACGGAAGTGGGTGGTCCTTGGACTTCCCACAGGGCAGGGAACCCTGATGGCTCTTTGGGCTGACGAGGGAGGGGGACTTGATTGTGGGAGGGGGAGGGAAATGGGAGGAGGTGGCAGAGAAGAGATAGAAATCTTTAATAAATGAATAAATAAATAAATTTAAAACAAAAAAAAGAAAAAACTTTAATTTTATCACCATACAGGTGTCGATATAGACAAATAAGATTGACAGTCAAGACCAAAGCCTATGTAGTTGTGTGAGAGTATCCATGCCCTGAAACACAGTGAGGGTCTCATCAGGGATGAATTGTGCCAAGGTGTGCAGAGAAAATGTAACTCATAGAAGGACTTAGTTCTTCCCTTTATAAAATTTCCCATTTCCATATAACTTTATAAATAACCAAATATAGTACCTCCCAAAGCAGAAGCACCTAGTCCTAAAATGCGAAGATAATAAGGATGTGTGTAGGGGGAGGGTAGATTTCTTAGCATTGCTCATGGTTTTACAAGCATATGATTATATTCTGTTGGCTTATTTTCAGTTTGGTTTTTTTTTTGGTTTTTCGAGACAGGGTTTCTCTGTAGTTTTGGAGCCTGTCCTGGAACTAGCTCTGTAGACCAGGCTGGTCTCAAACTCACAGAGATCCGCCTGCCTCTGCCTCCCGAGTGCTGGGATTAAAGGCGTGCGCCACCATCGCCCGGCTTTTCAGATATTTTTTGCAAACAAAAATTGATTTGTATTTATTTAAAGCATAGTTTCATCTTATTTGGAAAAAAAGACTATCTAAATCAAAAAAGGAAGTAAATGGAAAGCTGACAAACATTTAAAACTCAGGGATTTTTAGATCTTATAATTGAAATGTCGTGAACTGGTTTGTTTTATTGCCTATTTGTTTATAGGAATATTTAATAAACACACTTTACAAAGAAAGTGTTCAGTCTACTTGTGATCTAAGAAACCATGTAAGCCTTCACTATTGAATTAATAAGGAAATTTACATAAATGATTATTATTCTGCGATCAGCAAACAGCCCATGAAACTAAGTTGTAAGGGGACTTGGGAAACTAAATTTTAATGGTAGGAAGACTCTGATACATTGATGTGTTTAGCCACCACCTTCTACATAAAAATGCTCGTCATGGTGCCTGCAAACCTTCAGTGTGTATTTGTTCCCATCGAGCTCAATCTCAAGCTATAGCCATGTGACCAATGAAGAGACAAGAAGAAATTCACATAATCAGCTTGTGAGGACTGACAGGAGCTAGATACACCACGCTCCTCGACAGACTGCTCTGAGGAGAGAAAATGCCTGAACACTCATCTTTGGCAGAGCATGGAGTGATAAATGGCTTTCATAGAAGCAGAAATAAAAAAAGGCAACTCGGCAATCTTCCCATATCCAGGAGGATAACTATATGTTTTTCTTTGGGTTCACCTTCTTATTTAGCTTCTTTAGGATCACAAATTATAGGCTCAATGTCCTTTATTTATGGCTAGAAACCAATTATGAGTGAGTACATCCCATGTTCATCTTTTTGGGTCTGGGACACCTCACTCAGGATAGTGTTTTCTATTTCCATCCATTTGTATGCAAAATTCGAGAAGTCTTTGTTTTTTACCACTGAGTAGTACTCTAATGTGTATATATTCCACACTTTCTTCATCCATTCTTCCATTGAAGGACATCTAGGTTGTTTCCAGGTTCTGGTTATTACAAATAATGCTGCTATGAACATAGTTGAACAAATGGTTTTGTAATATGACAGGGCATCTCTTGGGTATATTCCCAGGAGTGGTATTGCTGGGTCCAGGGGTAGGTTGATAACAAATTTCCTGAGAAACTGCCACACTGATTTCCAAAGTGGTTGGACAAGTTTGCATTCCCACCAGCAATGGATGAGGGTACCCCTTCCTCCATAACCTCTCCAGCAAAGGCTATCATTGGTGTTTTGATTTTAGCCATTCTGACAGGTGTAAGATGATATCGAGCAAAAATTGGGATCTTGGGGGAGGGGTGGGATAGGGGTAAGGGGAGATGGGGAGAGAAATGTGAGAAGGGGAGGATGGGAGGAACTTGGGGAATTGGGATGGTTGGGATAAAGGAAGGATGGATATGGGAGCAGGGAAGCATATATCTTAATTAAGGGATCCAGCTTAGGGTAGGCAAGAGACCTGAACCTAGAGGGGCTCCAAGGTGCCCAGGGGGATGTCCCCAGTTAGTGCCTTGGGCAGCTGAGGATAAGGAACCTGAAATTGCCCTATCCTATAACCACACTGATGAATATCTTGCATGACACCATAGAACCTTCATTGGGCGATGGATGGAGATAGAGACAGAGACCCACATTGGAGGACCGGAATAAGCTCCCAAGGCCCCAATGAGGAGCAGAAGGAGGGAGAACATGAACAAGGAAGTCAGGACCGTGAGGGGTGCACCCACCCACTGAGACAGAGGGACTGATCTATTGGGAGCTCACCAAGACCAGCTGAACTGGAACTGAAAAAGCATGGGATTAAACTGGACTCTTTGAACAATGAGGACTGATGAGAAGCCAAAGACAATGGCACTGGGGTTTGATCTTACTTCATGTTCTGGCTTTGTGGGAGCCTAGCCAGTTTGGATGCTCACCTTCCTAGACCTGGATGGAGGTGGGAGGACCTTGGACTTTACACAGGGCAGGGAACCCTGACTGTTCTTCGGACTGGAGACGGAGGGGGAAAGGAGTGGGGGGAGGGGGAGTGGTGTGGGAGGAAGGGGAGGGAAATGGGAGGCTGGGAGGAAATTTTTTTTTTATTTTTCAATAAAAAAATTTAGAAATAAAAATAAAATGTCAAGTCAACTTTTTACCAGTTTTGAGTAAAAGTTATCAGGTCCTTTGGGAAATCCTGGTGTAGTGGGAGTCATGGCCACTCACAATCTATTGCCTATGGCTCTTCCATGATGCTCATGAGAAGGGTCAGGAGCAGGACAGGTTTCCTAGAAGTGCAACTGTGTGGGATGGGACTATACACCCTTATGAAGCATGCTTGAGTCCCCGATATTTCTGCACATCAGGAGTTTTCTCCCACAATGAGTATTGGTCTGATATGCTGGATGGAGGCAGCAAATCCTCACCCTGGTAAGGCTCATGTCCAGGTAGCCTTCTGGGAAAGAGAGGACTGACATCTTTCTTTAGGACAGACGATTTCCCAGCATCTGTATTTATGCATAGTTATCCTCCATGGGGATGAGAAAGAAGACAGACAGTGACAATGCCACCAACCAAGACAAGGCCATCTCTACAGTGCTGGAAGCCACCAGGAAGATTCCCGGGCCAGACTGCGGTAGCTTCTTCCAAACGTATCTGACGACCTCAGTGAAGTAAGAAAAAGCTCAGGATACTCAGTCTATCAAAGCTCATTCTAAAAGAGACAAACACTTGAAATCCTCCACATTTATACAAAGAATTTAGTCCTAAAACGTATTTGCATGGATGGCTCAACTTTTGTTGACATGCCTGGAGAATTTGTTGACATGCCTGGAGAAATCTATCAAACATTTGAGGCATTTATAAATAATGCCAAAGAGATGTAACACTCTTTTTTTTTTTTTTTGGTTTTTCGAGACAGGGTTTCTCTGTGGTTTTGGAGCCTGTCCTGGAACCAGCTCTGTAGACCAGGCTGGTCTCGAACTCACAGAGATCCGCCTGCCTCTGCCTCCCGAGTGCTGGGATTAAAGGCGTGTGCCATCATCGCCCGGCTTTGTAACATTCTTTTCTATTGCTGTGATAAATGCTATCACACACACACACACACACACACACACACACACACACACACACACGTGCAAATATGCACACACATGTAAACGTGCACACACTTTACAGATGATAAGGAACTAAGAGAACATACAAAACACAATGATCTCAACAGAAAAAGCAACTGATATGAAACCCCACAAAAGTCAATAATAATTTTTTTAAAAAGAATCTTAATGAATGAAGGACAGAAAAAAAAAACCTCCTAACAAAGGTAAGTGATGTCTTCATAAAACCTATACCTAAACATGTTTCAAGGTAATAATGATTTTACCCCCTCCCCCAAAATTGGAGAAATACCCAAAGCACCCAGTAACGTGGCTGTTTATAAATTGTACTGAATGTCTTATCCAATGCAAACAGAGAGAAAGCTGTCAATCTTCCTCCAAAAGTACTGGAAACAAAATGGCTTAAGCAAGTTCCCAAGGGCCATGGTAAGATATGCTGATGTCACTTACAGTTAGTGCTTGGGTGTCATTTAACAGTGCTTCCAACCGAGGAAAATATTGTGTATGTTTTTTGTATCTTATATGATGAAGGCGGTGAGGGTAGTGATGATGATGGTGGTGGTGGTCATGATAGTGATGGAGGTGGTGACAGTATTGTAAGTGTGGTGGTGGTGGTGATACTGTCAGTAAGGATCGTTGTGGTGATGGTGAGAGCGGTAATGGGGAAAGTCTGTATGACAAAGAGTTCAGTACTGTTGCTCTTTGCAAACACACAGAAAACACGATGTATCATATATGTGCGGGAGTGGCTCCAGAGAGACCAGTAACATCAACATGTACTTCACAAGCTCTGGCACCATCAAGGAATGAGATGGCTCCACAGAAACAGGTACCAGTAATGTGTGCAATGCCAAGTTCTTACACATAACAATGGAGGCTTGTAGTCCTAATGTGATTACAGAGTTCTTGTACCACTTCAGATAATCATCAGCATCTCAGCGATAAGTGTGCATTTATCATTATCACACCATCCCCAGATTATTCTAAAAGACATTCTTCCTCATGGTGCAAACACCATGAACGGTCCTGCAATCCAATGTCTATTGTAGCTTCAGCCATTACTATTGACCCATCCTACAGAGATACCGCTCCACCATATCAGTATCCCTAGTAGCTCATGCATTTGGGGCAGGGAGATGCAATGGGTAAAGAATTCAAGGCAGGACAGCAGGAATGGCATGTGCTGAAGAGAATGTCCTTCCTATCTGTAGCCGAGCTGGGCTTCCCCTTCATATTTTAATCATCATCTAATCATTTCTGCTTCTCCTCTCTCTCAACATGTCTGACTACATGAAACCAGACCCTCTCCTCATTGTATACCCCAGGCTACTTCATCTATTTCAAATTTGTATTTACACTGGGGGGATAAAAATGATCTATTATCCTTGTGAAGGTAAAAGCCATTTAAGGAAATCTGATTTTCACATTTTATCAGTATCTCGTTGCCAGTTCTTGAGGCTAGTCAAACTGTGACAACAGAGAATCCTGAATGGCGTCTCATTATTATTGCATTCTCAAATACTGGAAAAGGAGTCGTCTGTCTCTTGTTTTCATATATACGTGGAACTCTTTTGAGACTTTTCTTATTAGCATGGCCTTTAAGCGGCAACAAGGAGCGTGTCTTCTGGGAAAAAAAGTGTCTTCGGGCCATCTTCATTTACTTATTGTTGAAATAATATTGTGAGATATTAACCTTTACTCACCTTCTCTTATTCAATCAGATAAAGGCTCTCTGCTCATTTCCTCAGGAGAGGGAAGAAAATGAAGCTTAAAAGCACCCTGGAAGTCATTAGCTCACATCTGCTACAAAGTTTGGTTGGCAGCAACAACTGTATCAGCTAACGTTTAGAGAGTTGCTGGACTGTTGACACTTGGTCTAAACTTTCCACGTATGTTAACTCTAAGAGGGCAATACTATTTTCCTTCTCATGTCTCAGGAGACAAAGCCGAGGCAAAGTATTGTCACATAAATTGTCAATCTTTGCATAGCTATTGAATCAGAACCAATATGTGGGCACACACAATTTGGATTCAATTTCCATTGTGTTCAAGTGTCTGGCTGCAAGGTTCTCAGTCATTAATACCCCCTACACTGATCTATTTTTTTAAAAAAAAGCCTTAGGCTATCATGTTGGGAAACAAAATTGGGCCAGAGAGATGGTTCAGCAGTTACCAGTGTTTGTTTCCTCCAGAGGACTGGAGTTCATAGCACTCATACCAGATGATCACAGCTGCCTGTAACCCTATCTTCAGGGGATATGACACACTCTTTTTGGTCTCTATGGACACTCACACATGTGTAGCATACACAGATACACATAAACAAAAAAAAGAAAAAGAAAACTTTGTTTTAAAGAAAAAATAATTTTTTCTAGGAATATTTACCTCCTTTTGGGCATAGAAGTGAAGATGGAGACATTGCTCAAACCAAAACCAGGTGTTCTCTCTGGGGAGAAAGATCATGGAGCGGGCTGAGTGTTCTCTCCACCATAACTGGGGAGATAGACAATGGAGAGGGGCAAGCCTCAAGACATAGATCAGAGGCAACAGATCAGAGAAGGGATGTTAAAACTCATTTGCCATGAGGTACTAGTTTCCCATCCGTGTCTCCAACCTGTACAAAGCCAGGCTCACTGGTGTCTTAGTTATGGTTTCCAGTACTGTGATAAAGACCATGACCTAAAGCAACTTGAGAAGGAAGGGGCTCATGTGAGCTTGCAACTTGTAGTCTATCATCCCCGAAAGTCTGGCAGGAACTTGAGCAGAAGCCATGGAGGAGTACTGCTTACTCGATTGCTCCTCAGAGCTTGCTCTGCCTCATATATGTGTGTGTGTGTGTGTGTATGTGTGTGTGTGTGTATGTGTGTGTGTATGTATGTATGTATGTATGTATGTATCACCCAGGATCATGCACTCGGGATAGAACTTCCTATAATGGTCAGCCGACCTCCCAACATCAGTCTTCAATTTTAAAACAATGTTCCACAGACTTGCCTCCTGGACAATCCTATGGCGGCATTTTCTTGATTAAGATTCCCTCTTCCTGATGATTCTACCTTGTGTCAAGTTGATTTAAAACTATCCAAAACTATCCAGCACACCTGGAAGCTCGATAATCCTTAGGGCGCTTACTTGCATGGAATTTTCCTCTAACCTGTTGTGAAGATTTGCTAGAAACAGAACTGGAGAGACGGCTGCTCTTTCAAAGGACCCAGGTTTAATTCCAGCACTCACACAGTGGCTCACAACCAGTAAATCCAGTTTTAGGGGATCTGTGATGGAGGAAGGTCATTGGCTAATAAAGAAACTGCCTTGGCCCATTTTATAGGTTAGAACATGGGTAGGTGGAGTAAACAGAACAGAATGCTGGGAGGAAGAGGAATTGAGCTTAGACTCGATAGCTCTCCTCTCTGGGGCAGATGCGATGAAGCTCCGACCCAGGATGGACGTAGGCTAGAATCTTCCCAGTAAGTGCACCTTGGGGTACTACACACATTAATAGAAATGGGCCAAGCAGTGTTTATATGAATACAGTTTGTGTGTTGTTATTTCGGGTAAAGCTAGCCGGTGGCGGAAGCTGGGTGGTAGAATGCAACCCACAGCTCCTTCAACAGATCTGAGGCCTTTTCTGGCCTCCATGGGTACCAGACAAGCACATGGTGCACATACATACATGCAGGAAAAACAACCATACGCATACAATAAAAATAATAATAAATGACATTTAAAAAACAAGTATCCCCCCATGGTTAAAATTACTAAAAATTCAACAATGTCCATATATAAACATATTTCAAAGTTCCACAAAAAGGACATAAGCTTTTTCCAAAATCAGCCTTGTGTTTGTAGCACTGCCCAAGAACAAAGGATTGCACGGGTCATTTTAGCAAAGAGCTTCCACACGGTTGTCAAGAAAAGCCGTCCTAAAGTCGGTATGTGTTTTCCTTCTTCCAATCATGATTATAGTTACCTCCTTTTCAAGTCCAATATTCAAACTGCATCCATGAATATAAAAACATTCTAGAAAGGTCTCTTAATTATTGTCCCCATTGACCTGAGAGTTCCCATTATCAGCACGGAGTCTGATTCCTTTGTGTGGACTGATGAGGGTGAATTGGGAACTGCACCTCTTCATCAGCAGCTATTCAGAAGCAAATCTTTGTATGTTGAGCATATTTTTTTTCTTTCTGAACATTTGCCTGTCGCCGTGACTAGGTTAGCTCACTGTTGAAACACGATTTCTCAGAAACCCAGGGCTCCTAAGTGATTTGAGACAAAAAGAAGCAGAATTCTGCAAATCTTTGTAGTTTTGTACCTGAAAAGATCTGCATACTGCTGTATTGAGTCTCTGTACAGTCTTAAAAAGCTGCAGGACAGACAATTGTCCCATGAAAAAATGGTGCTTTTTGATGCAGAAGATTTTTTAATGTATTTTAAATATTTATTTATTTATTTTTAGCTATGTTTGCATATGTGTATGTGAGTGCAGCTTCATGCAGAGTCCAGAAGTGGAAGTCAGAATCCTCTAGAGCTGGAGTTATAAGCAGTTGTGAATACTCAGTGTGGGTGCTTGGAACTGAACCTAGGTCCTGTACAAAGGCAGTACATAGTCTTAACTGCTGAGCTGTATCTCCAGCCCCTGGAAGGCAGATTATAACCCTAAGCCTTCTCATGTAGTTAACTTGCCAGTTGTTCTTGTATGGAATCTAAAGGGGTCAACACTGTGTATGCCCAAGATTTCACACAGAACTCAGGGGATTATAAAGTCTTATAATTAAGAGGTTGCAGATAATTGTGTTATTTTCCTAATTTTAAAAATTTGAAGTGTTATTATATCTTACTTCAACAGTTAACAGAAAGGCAAAGAATAAAGAAACCTCACAGGCATTACAAAGGATGTGTTAGTCCCAACAACAGACAAGTTCAAGCCATGACAGCTAAGCCTCAAGAAGAGATTGCTCCTCTCCACTGCCATTCCCTGTGTCATCCTCCTAGCTGTCTCCTCATGGTGATAAAGTGGCTGACAAAGGATCTCATATGTCCTTCCAGTGCCAGCCCATTGACTAGAAAGGACACTGACTTTGCATCTGTCCAGCTGGGAATGTGCCTCAGCAGAATCCATTCTAATTTTGTGGTTCAAATGATGGCATCAGGTAAATGAATGGCTACCATAATGCTAGCCTGTATATGGTGCTACCCAGAACAGAATTGGAGTGTTACACCAAATACAAACAGAACACACCTCCATCACTGCCAGGTGGATAGTGACAGAGGTTAAGGTTCACTTCACTGCCCACTTCATGCGGAGGTGAGCTGGAGTCCTGGAGCCCAGGCACAGGCTCTGCCTTCCTTTATGGACCCATATTTCCCAAAAGAGTGAAGCCATTTGATTTTTACTCTGTTGATTTAACTGCCTTACTTTACAAATGCCAACAAATAACATCACAGTAATTTGTGTAGGTGGGCAACTAGATGGAACGCTAAAGGCTATGCTTGGATGAGTTCTCTGTTCCATCTTTCCCAAGTTCATATCTCTCTGTCTTCTTGAAAAAAGAAGAGACACAACTCCTTCTAAACACCACATACCCCTCCTGTCCATCACGTCGCACACCAGTCTTTGTCACCTGATAACTGGTGTTAGGCAACTGAGCAGTTTCCAGCTGCCCATCACCAAGAGTAGAGTGCATTCTCTTAGAACAGATGTGCATAACAACAGCTGAACAATGATGGAAACAGTTGCAACACCTGGACCACATTGTGGAATCTGCTTCTGTATGATCAAGACTCCCAGGGCTCTCCAAAGGACAATGTGGAGCTGAATGGCTAACTAAGTGTCCTTCCCACAGAAAGAATGACAACTGTTTACAATGTACTCAGCAATCACTTACAGGTGTGGTTATCGAAAACGGGCAGCAGGGCTGAGATGGGTCAGCTGGTAAAGTGTTTGAGCAAATATGAGACCTGATCCACAGAACCAACCTAAAAATATCCAATCCACAGTGACGTGCACCTATAGTGTCAACACCAGAGAGGCAGAAACGGGAAGAAACAACTCCATCCCTTCAGCTTGCTGGCCTAGGCAAATTTAAAAATTAAGGTGATGAGCAACTGATGAAACCACATGATGTCTGCTTTGGGGCTGACTGCACACACATGCACGCATGCACGCACGCACACACACACACACACACACACACACACAGAGAGAGAGAGAGAGAGAGAGAGAGAGAGAGAGAGAAAGACAGAGATTGGGAAAGAGGGAGGAGGAGCTGGGGAGAAAGAAACGCTTCATAGACAATGTGCATTGGTAAAACATTCATTGATGTCACAGACAATGGAATATGAATACACACAGTGCGGAATACTATTTGACTTCTAAAAAGAAGTAAACCCTGCAAAGCGCAGCCCTTTGGATGACTCTTGAGATGGTGATGTGATGTGAAACAAGGCAGCATGGAAGACACCAACTACACCGTTCTGCTTTTAGGAAATATCCAAACTAGTAAAAATCCAAAGGAACACAAATGTGCTTGTGGTTATCAACAGTTGAGGGAGCAGAAAGAGTGCGTTATTGTTTGAGGCATGCAAAGCTACAGTGAGCAAAATCAACAATCTCTAAAGTTGAAAAATAACCTATTTTGAGCATAAATATTGTTATTAATGAAGAGGAAAGATCTCATGTTAACTGTTATAGCTTGGTTTCTGTTACTGTGCTGAGCATAACTACCAAAAACTACTTGGGGAAGAAAGGATTACACTTCCTTGTCACCATCTATCATTGAGGAAATTCAGGGCAGGAACCTGGAGGCAGGGACTGAAGCAGACACCATGGAGGATTGCTGCTTACAGGCTTGCCTTACATGGTTTGTTCAGCTATTTTTCTTAAATGACCCAGAATCACCTGCCTAGGGATGATTCTGCTCAAAGTGAGCAGAGTCTTCCTGCCTTAAATGTCAGTCAAGACACTTTCTCACTGATATTATGACCACAGACCATTCTGATTGAAACAGTTTCAAAATGAGGTTTTCTCATCCCAGGTGACATTAAGTTGTGTCAAACTGACAATAAAAACGAAACAAGACAATTTTCTTTCTTTCTCGTTTTATTAATTCTTTGAAATTTTAATACAGTAGATTTTGATGGTGTTCAATTCACTCCCTTCTCCTCTCAGATCCATATCTTTCCCATTCCCTAAGTACCCTACTTGATGTCTTTAAAAACAAACAAACAAACAAAAAACATTGAGTACAATTTGTGCTGTTCTTACACTCCTAGATGGATGATTGTCTATTGGACCATGGTTGAGTCACCAGAGGCCACAACTTTAAGAGGACTGACCCTCCCTTTTACAGTAGCTCTCAATGGCCAGTAGCTCCTCAGCTAGGGGTAAGAATTTGTGATCACTCGCAACTTGATGCTGAGACTTTTGTCTGGTTTTGTTCTTGCAATTTTGCATGTGCCATGTGTTGCTGCCCTGCTGAATCCTGAAGACACGTTGGTTGTAGTCATTCCTTCCTGTGACTCTTACAATCTTTTTGCCTTCTCTTCCTAAGTGATCCCTGAACCTTTGTAGGAACGAGTGTGATATTGATAGTCTATTTGGGGCTGAATATTCCATACTGTCTTATTATCTTCATTTTGACTCTGTTTGTCACCATCTACTACAAAAAGAAAGCTTCTCTGGTGAAGGCTAATATATGTACTAGCCTTTGGGACCATTTGAAGTCTGCTTAATACTGTGTCCATATAGCAAAGTAATCACAGTAGATTCTTTCTAGGTCCTACGACCTGCCTAGGCACAGGTTCTTAGTCCCAATAATGGCTCCAGGAATAGGTTTCATCTTGTGAACTGGGACTTAAATCTAATCAGAGAGTGTTTGTTGACTCCCATGTTATTGCTTTTCTCCTTAGGCAGCATTCACAGCACTTTTGAGCACTATGGATGCTAACCAGTAGCTTTCAGGCACACAGTGTCCATACTAATGATGCACAGGCAGAAAGAACACATGAAGCAGAGAATTCATTTCTCATTGATGCAGCAATGGTTGGAGTGTTGTCAGGATGAACCCTCTGTCAACCTGAGTCTGGTGACAATGAGCCTCGGCCCCTCAGTCTCCATGGACACAGAGGGTCTCTATGTAGTTATCCAAGTAACAGAAGCCTGCTCAGAGCAGAATGCACAAAGCATAGTCCTATGGCTATAAAATTCTAGACAATACAAACTGGCATTTAGTGACTAGGTACCTATGATAGTTATTTTCTGGAGTTTGTGGGGTGTTCCTACAGAGGCTAGATGTAGTCACTGTCTTGAGTGTGGTGATGGTTTTGACAGTGTGTGTGCATGTCAAAACATATCACATCAGACACTTAAAAGTCTATGCTTACTATTTGGCCAAGTATGCCTCATTCAGCTTTCAAAAGAAAGTGTGCTGCTCTGTAGCAAATGCAGTTATATATAAGATAAACAATAATTAGAATCTTGGTTTCTTTTGATGTCAAATAGAATGGACATTTAAACATTTCATTGAGATGGCAAACACTTAGAAATAAGAGATACGGTCTCAGCAGTCAACAGGGAAGATAGATTACAAATAAGGCTTTAGTTTATATTAAATTTCAAAGGAAGAGGTATTTTAATCAGCCTTTTTATTGTTTACATTTTTAATACAATAAAAGAAAAGGTCTCTGCACGACTAAAATCATTACATGTGCATTTCACAGGCTCAGCTTTCAGCTTTGAGCTCTTAACAAAGGGGTGTGCTAGGGTCTCCAAGATGCTTCTGGTATTTAGAACAATTCTTGAGTTGTCTTAACAGACTCAGAAGTCATTGACACATACAATTTTTACACAAAAGGACACAAAGTTGTGTCAACACCGTTGTGACACAGCTTTGTGAGGACACAGCTTAGCTGGCAGAATGTTTACCTAGCAGAGTTTAAAGTCCTGGGTCTCATCCCCAGCACAGGATACTCCAGGTGTAGTGCTCGCCTGTAATCCTCCCAGTACACAAGAGGTGGGGCAGCAGTCTGAGAAATTTGAAGTCATCCTCAGTTACATAGGGAGTTTGGGACCAGCCTGGAAAACTGTGACCCTGTGTCAAAACATCAGCAAAAGTTCTATGGAAGCCAAATAAGTGAGGGAAAACAACACAAGTCAATGTTGTGGGAGCACAGGTGCACACCTCCAAGAGGTTTCTCTCAGTGTGCCCCACAAGAGGCAAACAGACACCTCATTACTTCAGCATAGGTGAAATGGCCTCTGTCATGGAAGCTCCATGGAGACTGGGAGTGAAGGTGTTGTGTGAAGAGTCAACATACAAGGCATGTACCAAAGTTCCAGACCCTCAGAATTCATTGCACAAGCTAGCTAGACAGACTGGAATAACATGGTTTACAGTGTGTAGAGTACACAGAATGTTCCTAAAGCTTCTCCATTGACAGTAGACCAAGGACCAGTCAGGAGAGCTGGACCATTTGGAAAATTCACAAGCCATGAGCAACTTAGACTTTCTGGGCATAACTCATTGCTGCATAGAGAGACACTGACAGATGTCTATTGATGTTGCCTTAAAATAAACATACATGCATACTAACAGAGCAAAATCATCAATATGAAGGAACACTCAGCATGAAATTATATATCTTCTACATAATTCATTACCATGATAATAATTTTGATACAAATGCAATTATTTGTGTGTAGCACAATATAATGTTTCCCATTTGCATGTTTTGAAGATACTTGTATCAATTATTTGATAATTTAATACAATATATTTCATCTTTTTTGCCCCCTGCTTCTCCGTTACTTCTCCCAGCTATACCTCCATTTCCTTATCACTTTGTACCTTAAAAAAAGTAGCCCATTGACCTTAATTTGTGCTGCCCATACATTCCTGTGTGTGGAGTCATCCACTGGAGCCTGGTTCACCTACCTTAAAGATGGTCACATCCTTAAAGAAAGCTGGCTCTCCATCCCTCAGAAGGCATCAGTTGTCCATGGCTTCCCTGCTAGGGGTGAGCCTCTTGAGCCTCTCCCTCCTCCATGCTGGGATGTGAACTGGCTTGGTCATGTGCAGGGCTCATGCAGGCAACCACAGCTTCTGTGTGTCCTCAAGCATGGTGATCCTGTCATGCCCAGAAGACACCATTCCATTCTGGTCCTCCTGAACCTCTGTCTCCTGATGGTGTGTTGCAAAAAGAAGTCAGTTGAGTTTGTTCTCAATATTTCAGTGGCTCTTGTAGCTACCCATTTAATTGCTTTGACAAAAGTGACTTAAGGGAGGAAAGGTCTATTTGGACTCGTGGTTTGAGAAGCCATGGCAGTGGAAGCATGAGGTGACTGGGCACCCTGTATTCGTAGTCACAAAGCAGAGACTAAACCTGGTGCTTTATTTGCTGTCCCACTGTCCTCATCTTATTCAGTCTGGGACCCCAACCCAGATTGCGATACCCACATACAAGGTGGGTCCTTCCCCCTCGAGTAAACATCCCTGGAATCGTGTTTAGGGACGTGCTCAGGGCGTGTCTTCTGGATGATTCTAAATGCAATCAAGTTGACAAGGAGCTCATGTGATTGCATCAGATCACACAGATAGTTTTGCATTTGAATAGCCATATGACTATCAAACCATAAGCAACTGGTTACTAACCTTAATTACCATGGAAACAATCCATTTTGCTGTCGAATAAGACACAACTATTGGGATAATGTCTCATTGACTGGTAGATGTCCCCTTCCTTCTTGTCCATGTAAGTGACAATTATGCAATGTACAGTGTGGGGTGGAACCTCAGAAGATAATGTTAAATGGAGGCACAGGTTAGATTACATATTCATCAAATTCATGGATATGTGCATAGAGTTTATGATCTACCGTTACACCATAGCTATCAGGGTGGACACACCTGGCTAAATTCAATAAGGTTTTAATGTTTAATATTTTGATCAATAGCTGCTAAATCTCTGTGTATTTTCAAATCATGACATGACATAAATGCTGTCAATATTTATTTTGATGATGTATTGAGTTATTTTGGTAAGATATTGGACTAAGGCAAGGTATTAAATTGTCAGAGAATTACCTTATTAGACAAATACTGTCACTACCCACATCTGATACCTGAAGAAACAGAGGCTTGAGGACAGGAAGTGACTTTTGTGCATTCACTTAGGTGGCAAGTGAGACAACAGTTAATCTCAAACTCACGTGCACCTAACCAGAACCCCATTAAGGTCTCCGACGTAACTATATTCTGTGATAATTGTATTAACCAACTTTATTGAGGGTTTTAAATTATGTTTTCAGGGGGCTGGTGAGATGGCTCAGTGGTTAAGAGCACTGCCTGCTCTTCCAGATGTCCTGAGTTCAATTCCCAGCAACCACATAGTGGCTCACAACCATCTGTAATGAGGTCTGGTGCCCTCTTCTGGTCTGCTGGCACCAGAACACTGTATACATAATAAATAAATAAATAAATAAATAAATAAATAAATAAATAAATAAATAAATAAATAAAGTAGTGTTTTAAGGGAGCAAGTCAATATCATTTAGTAAATGCATACAATCATGTAACTGAACATAAGGAAGATTCCAGTCCTGTCAGAGGCCTGTGTTCCTAACAGATAGTAACCCAAAACAATGACCACCTAGTCTCCATTGCAAGAGTGAAGTTTCTGTTGTTTAGAATCATATTGTATGTAATCATTTTTGTTTGGTTTGGTTATGTGAGTTGGAGTTTCATTCATATTGTGCGCATCCATAATGCATTTACTTTTAATGCTAAGTGGTCTTCTGTGTGTTATTGTTACACTACACATACCATTCCACACACAAACTCACACAAGCACACACACACACAAGTACACACAGACAAACTCACACATACTACAATCACACCCACACACTCACACACACACAATTTGGATTGGTATGGTTTGAGCTGCCGGATACCACAAATGAGGCTGCCGTGCATGTTTGTGTCCCGTTTTTTTTTGACATAATATTTTCATGTTATCTTATCTAAACACCTAGAAGGAAATATACTAGATGAGCTGAAAAACATATGTTTATTTCTCTCTTGTGCTGCCAAAGCCATTTGCAAAATTTTCATGACATTTTACAAATATCTTTGCAGTGTGAGAACTGGATCTTCTCAAGAAAGTACTAGTCTTCAGTGTGGACTCAGCCTGAGCTGATGGTGTGTCTAGACATAGGAGAAGATCAAACACTCAACTTGAGTTTATGTTGGATCTGTAACCACAGCGATGGCCACATTCAGCCCATTCAAATAAGAGCAACTTCCCAATATGGGGGATGATGTCCTTCATCAGCTAGTAGATCAAGAAACTTAGGCAAGCATGATTAATTCAACAAAGTCACACATAATGAATAAACAGAGTTCACACTGCCATCCCTTAAACATGCTGTGATTCTGCCTCTGTTAAGGATCCAGCTTCCTTTAGGGATGTTTTACCCAGAGCTAAATGATAGACGGAGCAGAACAAATTTGGAGTGTCTGATGTGAGTTCTAGGAGAGAGAAGATGTTGCTACCATATGGTGTGTCCTGGTGAATTTTCTCACAGTCTGAGTGTTGGGGATAACTTTCCTATCCTTTCCAGACCTTGGCGTCCTTGTCTGTGAAAACAGGATAACGATAGCATCACCTCCCAGGGTTACATGAGAGTAAAAGGTGGAATTACACAAATTATTTGTTGCGTAGGAAGAAACAAATCAGAATTTGCTCTTGGTGGAAAATTCACCATCCTTCCCCAAAGATGATCCACATCTGACTGAAGATCTGTCAGCTCAGGTGGGCCACCTCTCTTCTGTATTTCCTATATGTGGTATGCATGAAGTGATGGTTGCTCAGCCCAGACTATCTGAGTTCCAAGGAAACCGACACAGCAGTGCAAGTGCAGGTGCATACTGCATGTGAGGTTCGATGGGGAGGCTAATTTGCAGGAATGCTAGCCTTCCTATTCCTAGCACCACGAGCTCGCCTCAACCCTTCTGTGGTCTATTCTGAGAGATAAGGAAGCCCGTTGCTCTCCCGTGGCTTTGCTGCAGCAGGAACGCCTTGCAGAATGCCTTTTTGTAGACGCTTATTTCATTCGGCAATTTGTCCTAATTAACTGGAGGGGCCTTGCAGGAGGAGCAGTGCAATGGCCACTGTGATAATAGGAGGTTCACAGACACTGGACAGCAGCAAAAATTGGTCGCACATCTCTCTGGCAGCAGTAGCAAGTTTTCTTAATTGCTGACTGATGGAGGAGGCCCTAGCCCACTGCGGGAGGTGCCATCCCTCGGCAGGTAGGCTGGGTTCTATAGGAAAGCTAGCCAAGCATCCATGATTCAGGTCAAGCAAGGCAGTATATTCCTCCATGGTGTCTGCTTCTGTTCCTGCCTCCGGGTTCTTGTCTTGAACTCCTAGCATGACTTCACTCGATGATAAACAATAACAAGTGAAATAAAGTAAATCCGTTCCTCCCCAAGTTGCTTTTGGTTATGGTGTTTATCACAGCCACAGAGCAAACTGGAACAGGCTCACACAGGTAGGACACAAAGGACTCCATATTAGAAAGAAAGAATCTGCATTTTAGTCTCTGTCAAAGTACTGTTCATGGAATATGAATGTAACTTTTATTAGTTACTGCTAATAGCATTGGTTGGATGAAAACTCCAGGAGAAACACCTGACGAATGAATTGAGGAGGCTTTGAACCCAGAACTGGCTCCCTTGTCTTGTTTAATCATAAGAGAAAATGCTTCTGCTCAGCTACAACAGTGGACGAGACAGATAGTTGCAAGTACAGACTAACACAATGCTACAAATAAATAAATATAGGCATGTAAAATTTTTGTAAATATATACACTGTTTCTTACCCACATGGGGATATAAAAGTCAGCTAAAAACTATCAAGCATGATGCATTAGGATTCACTCAAACACCCAATGGGAAAGCAGATATACACAAGCCATATTCTAGACAGGAAATATGAGTCCCCATGTGATAGTTTGAATATAATCGGCCCCCATAAGCACATAGGGAATGACATCATTAGGAGATGTGGCCTTGTTGAAGTAGTGTAGGCTTTGAGGTCTCCTATGCTCACGCTATGCCTAGGTCAGTGAACGTTCTGTTGCCTGCACCTGAAGATGCAGAGCTCTTCAGTTCCTTCTCCAGCACCGTGTCTGCCCGCGCACCACCATGTGGCACCATAATGATAAGGGACTAAACCTCTGAAACTGTAAGCCACTCCAATAAAATGATTGTTTTCCTTTATAAGAGTTGCCGTGGTCATAGTGTCTCTTCACAGCAATAGAACCATAACTAAGGTGCCCACACAGACACAAGTGTGACTTTAACTTTGTCCCCCGTAACAGTGGAATCTAACTAAGAAAAACTGGTCTGACCACAGCAACCCACTTTATTAGTGTTTTCGTTTTGTCTTTGACTAAGAGATCATGGGGGAGGAAGAATGTCTAACAATAGCCAGGTCCTCCTACATTCCCCCCCAATCATCTGCCTATTTTCTCTCAGCTGAGAAAGCAACATCTGGGCACCCACACTATGTCTGCACATCCTCATTCCTTCTGCTGTCCCCAGGAGCAAACCCAAATGGCATGGGTTATCTCAGGGCACCAGGAGCCTGTCAGATCCAACTGACCTGGTGACCAAATGACTCTGTGCTTTTGGTTCTGCAAAGTGTGGGAACCATTCCCCATGACAAAGATTGATGGTCTCCTTTAGTCTCCAAAATAGGGCAATCGCACACAAAACACCAGCCTGTGAACAAAGGGAATAAAAAACAGCTGAGTGCACAGAATAGACCAGATCCACCTTCAGCAAAATTCTTAAATCAAAACATTTCATTTTGAAAGATCCATCCTTTGAATTCTGGTCAAATGCAGTAAGTGAGGTGAGATGGGCTGTGGTTGCTGCTTCCCAAGACTTAACTGGTGATTGTTTGTTTTTGAAGATTTGAGAATTCCATATGTGCTTACTCTGAAATAGGGTCTGTCATATCAAGTCACCAGCCTTGCCCTTCTCCTCAACTCCCCCTGCACCACTCCAACAGTTCTTTCTTTCCACTTCTTGTTCTTTTATTTCTTGAAAGTAACCCGCCAAGTCCAATGTGAGCTGCTCACGTGGGCATGGGTGTGGGGACGTCCCCTGGAGCACGGACAATCTGCCTCAAGGTCTTGTGTAGGTCACCACAGCTGCTGTGAGCTCATGATTGTGACCGTCATGTCAGGTCCCAAGGCCAGCACTTCATAGCTCTCCTCACCATCCTCAGGCTCTTAGGTCCTTTTCTCCCTCTCTTCTGCTGATATTCTATGCGCCCTGGCTTGAGCGCATATAGATGTCCCATTTAGAGCTCAGTCCCTTCTTCTACGAACTTTGACCACTTATGCATCTCTATGTTTATTGCTGCTCACAGCCTGCTTGATGAGCTTCTGACAAAGGCAGACAGCAGCCAATTGACTGGTGATCTTTACAAAGGCTACCTTCTCCCCATGCCTCATGAGCGTGTGACTGTGCTGTATACAGTAGGTGATTAGATATGCTCTGAAGTGTGCTCCTGCCAGCTGCTACAGTCTTGCCATCTTTTCTGAGTTCACAACCTTATTGACACTGTATGAAAGCTCACGTGTTAAAAATGTAATTCCCCATAAGTTATAAAGCTATAAGCATCCCCATGCCATCAAGATTCTGACTCAGTAATTGGTGAGGGATTCCATGATCCTGCTACTAGTACACAGGCTCAAACAGAAGATGAGTTCAGCCATTCTCCCTGTTCTTGTATGTATGCGCCATCTTACTTCTCTGCCTTCCTCTGTGAGATGTCAGACCAAAAGGATGCTGCCTGGCACTGGCCCTGTGTCCTTTGCTTCTTTGCTTTTAGAACCCTAATAATTACATTTCTATTCCTCATAAATGATCAAGTATCAGGTGTTCTGTCACAGCAACAGAAAACAAATTATCAAAACACTGTCCTCCAGTGTCTACCCAGTGTCCACCTGGCCCCTTATTAATATGATCCTACTAAGGACATGTTTATCTTCTGTGTCTGAGTTCTCACCTAGAGTTGGGAAAGCTGAATTTAAATGTTTTGGTTTTTATTAGCAGATCTGTGCTGTTTTCAAGTTTCATAAGAAATATCCACCCAAAGAATGGTGTAGTCAATGAAATAAAGAACCGTTGCACATACTCACAGAGTGTCAAAAACTCAGTCTCTGCTATTAGGTAAAAAGCATTCATTCTTACACATTAGTTTTAAATAACAAAATTGCATGCAAATTGGTTTAAATACATGGGGATTGAGTCTGCCTCATATCAATTGCTTCCTCTCTCTTGAGCTATCCATTTTGTTCTCTTCTTTTTGTAGTGTGTGTGTGTGTGTGTGTATTCAACTTGATATAAATGAAGACATACTTAAGAGGAGAGAACCACAATGGAGGAATTGCATCCATCAGACTGATCAGGGCAATGTTTGAGGAGCATTTTCTTGGTTGCAAATTGATATAGGAGGACCCAGTCCATTGTGAGTCCTGGATTGTAAAAGAAGGCAGGTTGAGCCAGCTAGTAAGCAGTGTTCTGCTGTGGCTTCTCTATCAGTTCCTGCCTCCAGATTCCCACCTTGAGTTTCTGCCCTGACTTCCTTGGATGATGAACTCTAAGGAGAAGTAAACTTCTTCCTCCACAAGTTGTTTTTGTGTATAGTATTTATCACAGCAACAGAAAGCTCATTAGTGTGTGTGTGTGTGTGTGAGAGAGAGAGAGAGAGAGAGAGAATGTTTACACAAGTATCTAAATGTTTGCATATATGTAAATGCTTGCATATGTAGATGTACATGTGTGGATGTATGCACATGTGTACTGCATGTACATGTGTGTATGTCTTCCTTTCATGTGTGCATATATGAATGTTTGCATGTGTGTTTGCACAGTGTACATCTATGTGTGCATGAATGTGTGTGCATATGTGTATAAAATGTGTATGTTCACACATGTGTGGATGCTTGTGTGTGTCCTCATATATGTGTGAGTGTTCGTGTATATGTACATGTGTGAGGCTATGTGTGTGAATATGTACATGTGTGTGCTGTGTGTGTATATGTTTGTGTGTGCACATGTGTGAGCATGTGAAAGCCCAAGGCTGATGCTGAGAATCACCATGCATCCATCACTGTCCTCCCTTTTTCCCTGAGTTAGGACCTCTCAATCAAAGAGCTCACCTGTAGCCACAGTGTCTAGTCTTGCTAGTCAGGTTGTTTTGAGGGCACTGTCTCTGCATTTCTAGGCAGTTCCCATGCCCTCCCAGAACTTACTCAGGCTTCTGGGAATTCAAACTTTAAGTCTCATGCTTGTGCAGCGAGTGCTTTAACACTGGGCCATCACCACAGGCCCCTACTCTCTGCTCATGGTTTCATTTGTTCATTAGTCCCATCCTCAGGATCATCCAATGGCAGATTTAGACCCACACCCATACCGAGCCTAGTAGCAACATGCTTTTTCTCTGGCTGGCCAAAATCATGAAATCCTAAGACTTGGGACCTTCCCTGGCTCTGATAGAGACCTGGGCCTTCCCTGTGGTTAAAATGATGTTCACCATATGACATCCTTAGACGAGCAAGGTAAGACTAACCTGTCAAACTCTGGAGTGGGAGATGGAATTGAGTCATGAAATGTGGACCCAGCTAACTGTAATGTTGAAGAGCAGATGGGCACCAGAAACCAGAAACCATGGACTGTTCAACCACAGTGGAAATCTATATTGAGTTTAAATTTGGAGGTGTGCCTGGGATACAGTGTATACGATTTGTGGAATTTCAAGATAATTGAACTCATCAATACTTCAGTGTCAAGAGATAGCACATACTAAAATTCCTAAACCCTAGCTGACGTTGGAGAATGAAAGATATATAAACTCACATTTGATCATGACAAGAATCCCCAAAGGTAGAACAGAGTCTATGCGTACACCATTTTCCTGAGTTCTCAGAGATCCAAGGGCAATCACTCACAGAACTTGCTTGCTCTTGAAGATGTTAAAACTTGAAATCCTAGATTTAGGTTGAAAGGGTCCATTGAGTATGTGTAAGCAGTGACTGTCAAGTGAAAATGCATGTCTTATTTGAAACAAGAGTGAGTGGTTTAAAAGCCAATACTTAAACCACCCCCCTCTTTCCTGATCCCAGTTGGAATCTAAAGGCTTATAAAGGGATATAAATATAGATTTCTCTGTTGTCACATATTGCCATAAGCATTGATACATTCCTGTATCTAATTATTGTCATTTGTTTGTGCAAGGTGACAAATTAGCTCATTTAAATTTTTATATAGGTGAGCATGTGATTGGCATAATATAGAAAGCCTTAGAGCTGCCCCCAAGCCAGTGCCAATAAGAGTTCAGTCTCTGTACTGTGGCAGCCTTAGACAGAGCTTTATAGCCAAACACATTTTTAAGCTCTGAAAACAGTATCTTAGAATAACATGCAGGGGCTTCTTGTGCCCCCTTTTAACCTGCTTGGAAGTGCCTAGCATTGAATACACTGCTAAGCTGTGTAGATGGCTCCCTCAAGCAAGTCTGTAAATTCCCTGTCACTCCAGCCAATTGCTTCTGGGTAACAAGGATCCTCATTTGAAAGCAATAATTAAGCATCTATAAAAAGCAGTGGTGCCTGGTGCATGTAGGAATTTGCACAGCAGAGGAACACTAGGGAATATTTTCTGGGTAATAGCAGTAAGGCAGAGAAGCCACAAGTCATACTGTTTTCAAAAGCAAGCGAGTTCCATATACAGGGTATCACTGGACTGCTGGGCACTTAGGCAAGCTGGTGTAGGCATAAACCCTGCCCCATACCAAGAAATTCCTACACTGAATGAACGTGGGCTCATTGCTCATATCTTCCTTTTTCCTAAGAGAAACTAAGGTTTTGAATTTTTATGTGGGATAATCCTCAATATTGAAGTATTGATAATACTTCAGGAAGAGAGTTTGAAATGTACGCTGTTCATCAATGACAAAACAATTGCTGCTGATATACAAAACACCTGTATCGAACATGCTGGTCATTAAATGGGGATCCCCAAGGATACGTGTTGCATAATTTAACATACATGACATTTGGAAATGACAAAATTATAGAGAACAGATTTGCTTTGTGGTTCCTTGGGGTTAAGTAGTTGATCAAAAACTAGATATACATTAGGATAAACTTTTCAAAATTTTAAGTTCAGAACCTTCTCCCTGAAGCCAAAGAAGGATAATGAAGATGTCTTACTTGTACATTGGGTCCTAAACTTTACACAGCCTAGATTCATCTGAGAGGGAAGCCTCTACTAAGTATTTACCTAGCTAAGACCGGTCATGAGGAACTGTCTTTATTACTACTTGGTACAGGAGAGTTCAGCTCACTGTGGGTAGCACCATTCCCTATACAGGTGGTCCTGGGCTGTATAATAAAGCTAGGTAAACAAGATTCCGAGAGTGAACAGCAAGCAACCTCCTCCTCCATCTGGAGCAGATTCCTGCCTTCAGGTTTTTGCTTGAGTTCCCCCCTGACCACTCTCAATGATGACCTCTAACCCATTAGTTGAAATAAACCCTCTGCTCTTCTAAGTTGCTATAGGCCAAAGTTATTTTTTCTTTTATTACAGCACCAGAAAGAGTACTCAGACAGTTAGTAAATAAATCGTTGTGTGAACTACAGTTTGTAATGCCTTGTACAGCCTCTGTTGAGGTGACGCTTGTCCACAGAGTGATTCGACTTGATCACAAATGAAACATGAATGCAAGGGCAATGCCTAAAGAGAGCTGTGGCTGAAGAGAAAAGAAAAATTAGGAAGGAGGCAAAATTTGAAGGAAGAGCATCTATGTCTACTCCACTAAGCCACACAAGACTACTTGAGGATCTGAGTAGAAATGGGGGATTTTATTGTCCAGAGAGCATTTATAGAGATATTCTTATTTAATGTTTCTAGCCAATCCCATAACAAGCTTTGGAGCTATCCTTAGCTGAGGCAGCAGTGCAAGGTCTCTGCACTGTCTTGGACTTCTCTGTTAGAAACCATCAAAGATATTCCTGTCACCACTGGGGAGCCCACGCCCAGTCCTGTGGAAGTCTTTGTTCTCCCATTGCATTGCCTGTTGTGAGGCACATGACAAGTACATTCTATATTTCCTTTTCATTTTTGTCCTTTAAGATTTTTATTTACTGTTATACAAATGTGCATGATTTCTGCCAGCACAGGTGTGAAGGTCAGAGGACAACATGGTTCTCCCCTTTCTTCTTTGTATCAATTCTCAGTATCAAACCCATGTCTTCATGTTTGAGCAACACACACTCTTACAGGCAAGCCACCTCTCAGGCCCTCTGACTCTGCATCTTAACAGCTCTGGTACTCAGTCCCAGCAAAACCCTTTGGTTTAGAATTTTGTGACAAATCTGGCAAGGACTAGGATGGATTGACAACATCCTCTGATAAACACTAACTGCTCAGTGTTTACATAATAATATATAAATTGTTACTATAATATAATTTACATTGTTTGTCTGTTCATTTCAAAACAAGGAACCGTCCGCGACTCATCTGTAAAGCTCTGCATGCCATACTTAACTTCATGGATCTGGTTAAACTACATAAGCTTGACCACTCACAGGAGCAGGAGGGGTTGCTAAAGGGAAAGAAAAAACAAACAAATGGTGAAATCCTTTCATGTCTTCTGGACTCAGGCACCAGGCCCAGGTGTCCCCAGCAGGCCTGAATATTTTTAAACAATCAATAGCGGATGTGTTCTGTTTTCTGACTGTCTGTGTGGTCCGTTCTTTCATTGCTGTTTACAATTAAAGATGAGATAACCGTAGTTTTGGTTCACCTGGCAGAGGAGAGGAAATGGCTGCTCCATGTTGCCACCAGGTGGCAATCAATGACTTAATCCCCTGCCTGGAGCGAGGCCCCGAAAGTCCTCACTGAAAGCGTCTCTGCAGCTAAACAACAGCAACCGCAGCAGGAAGATTTTACTTAGGGTTTTGTTGGAGTCTTAATACAGATTATTTTATTTAATTTCCCAAAGTCTCCACTCTTATTTCTAAAAAGCTAAACACACCATTGCTCTATTTACTAGCTGCTATTGTCGTGCACAAACATTCTAACAAAAAAAAACTTATATTTACACAAAAATATGTGTGCAAATGCTTATGACAACCCTTCTGAGAATAGACTGTTCTAAACTGGAATACAACCCAAATGTGCTTTAACAGAAAGATATTCTAATTATGATGCACCAGACAATAGAACACCACTTGGAAGCAACAAAAAGCATACTTACTATTCACAGCCTGACCACCTCAAGGAATTATGCTAATGCAAAAATCCCATCTCCAGGAGTCATGTGCTAAATAATTTAATTTATGTGACATCATGGAAAAGATGAAATTATGGTGAACAAATCAGTGATTTCCAGGGTTTAAGAAGTGGATCAAAAAAAAAAAACCAGCCGTGTATTGCACCAATTTTTCAAGAATATTCAATTCATAACCTTCATCCTACAGCCAAAGGAGCCATCAAACCATGTCGTGTCTTTAAGAGCACAATGGTGTCAGAAAGCTGAGGGGCAGTGCTGGCCCTGGTGTTACAGGCATGGCCTGAGTTTGATCACAAGGAACCAAGTAAAAAAGGCCAGGTGTGATGGTGTGAGCTTGTAATCCAATCCTCTGAGTAAGAGGATCTCAGGGACCAGTCTGCTTACATGGTGAGTTTCAGTCCAGTGAGACACTGTTTCAAGACCCAAAGTGGATGGTGATTAAGAAAATACATCCAAGGTTGCACACTGGCTTTCAAATCCATTCTCTCTCTCTCTCTCTCTCTCTCTCTCTCTCTCTCTCTCTCTGTCTGTCTCTCTGTCTCTGTCTCTCTCTCTCTCCATATCCATCCTCACCTCCACACACACACACACACACACACACACACAGAGGCATAGACACAAAGACAGACATACACATATACACAGAAAAAGAAAATATCAGGCTTTAGTTACAAGTCTTAAAAAGATTAGCACCTGCTTTCACTTATCTATTTTAGTTAGACAAGCATGAGGACCTGAGTTCATAGCCCAGCACCCACAGAAAAAAAGCTGTTCTTGCTGTGTATCCACAATTCCAGCACTAGGAAGGCAGAGACAGGCCGATCCTTGGAGCTCACCAGCCTAGTGGAATTTGGAGGCTCCTCAGAGAGGGATCCATCTCAGAAAATAAAATAAGACTGACTGAGGATGACATTGGACATCCATCTTTGACCGCTACATGTATGTGCACAAGAGCACACATGTAAACACATGACAAAAATATTTTTTAGATTACATGTACGTGCAGGGTACCATGTGGTATTTCAGAAAACATGTGCTCTAAAACGTCACACTTAAAGCAGAATAAATATTGCCCTTCAAAATTTCATTTCTTTGTGAGGAAACACTTGAAAATCTTTTCTTCCAGGGCTTTAAGATCTGCAGTAGCTGGGTGGTGGTGGCACATGCTTTTAATTCTAGTACTCAGGAAGCAGAGGTAGGCAAATCTTTGAATTTCAGGCCAGCCCGATCTACGAGAAAGTTCCAGGACAGAAGAAATCCTGTCTCAAAAAAGAAGAGGAGGGAGAAAATGAGGAAGAAGAAGAGGAAGAAAAAGGAAGAAGGAAGAAGGACAGGAGGAAGAACAGTGCCTAAGCACCCTCATCCCTAGTCTAGGCACCGAATGACTCATCAATATTCCTGCATCCAACCATATCTCAGTATCTTTGACCAGCATCTCCCTGACTCTCTAGCCCTGAGTCTCACCAGTCTTTAGTAAACACTTGTGAGTCTAAAACTAAGGAAGTCTTCTGAGATCACTTTTTTTTATTTCAATTTACTTTATGTTTATGGGTGTTTGCCTGCATGTATGTATATATGCACCACATGTATACAGCACCTGAGACCAGAAGAGAGCACTGGATATCCCGTGAGTGGAGTCAGAGATAGTTGTGAACTGCCATGTGGGTGCTGAGAACTGAATGCAGGTCTATAAGAGCAGCCAGCACTCTGGCCCTTTGAACCATCTTCCCACACTCTGATATTTGAAATTTATATTGAACAGCTTAAGTCATAAAACTTTGCTATCATTATCAACATAATATTAAGATGTTTAATATGAACTTAGGATCAAAAGTTTGGGGGATAGGTTCTGAATGTTTTCTTACCATGTGGAAATAACAAAAATCAGTAGGGACATACTGTGCCCAACTACACAAAAGCTATCTGAAGTAATGAATATTCATCTCCACCCAGTGGACTAGGAAATTGCTGGACTTCATCACACACACACACACACACACACACACACACACACACACACACACACCATCTTTGTGATGTGCATTTACAAATAAAAACATCAAATCCAAGCTCCAGACATTGGCAAAGGAACTGAACTAGATGAACCTACCAAATATGGTAGAAAGTGTCCATCACTCTCTCAGCCCTGAGTAAAGAAACCAAAAAATCAGGAACTGTGATGTGAATTTAAGACACACAGGAACACTAATCATTATCACATCTTTTTCTAAAATGTCATCCAAAGACTTGGACCAATCACAATGGGAAGAGGACACACACAGGGAGCTTTATTGGAGACAGAGATTAGGAGTCCATCATGGATCTACAGTATTTATATGCATCAACTTGAGGTTAGGGATTATTTTTTCTTTTTTTTTTATCTACACGGGTTCCCCAAATGAAAACCTCAAGAAAGTAATATTCAGATTTACATGTAATTTCCTCTGCTTGCATTTACAAGAGGTCTTTCCAGAAAGTCTTGCTGTTGCAGGTGTGAAAAGATGCCACACCAGAGACTTTCAGAATCATGCATTTCAGGTAGCTCTGTGTCTAAATATAAGTCCTTCCCCAAGCTCCTGCCGTCATTACCATTTGGTAATTGTAAGCAACGTGACAGGAGCTTTCGCCTCCAATGTGACTGAAGATTGGATTCTGTTTACGCAATGTTGCTGCCTTCTCCCATTTAGAGTGCTAAGTTTGGAAGAAAGGATCAGCTCTTTGCACATTAGCTGGGACAATTAATCTTCAGGGTTTGCTGCCCCTGTCTGTCAAAGAATTAAGGAATGCTAGAACTGGATAAGGCCAGATGCCTGCAAGAGGCTCTTTTGTTTTGAAGTTCAGACAATTCTGAGTTTTCTACCTGTTAAATTACAACTCAGCAAACAGAGAGGTGAGATGACCCAGACCCTTGGGGTGTATAAATACAGATGATCTGTCTAAGTGGACACCTGTGCACATAGTTGGAAGAGCCCTGAATGAAGAGGCTCACTGTATGGAAGGTGAAATGATTGCTAACTTAATAAATAGAGAACAAGCACAGGACCATTAGCCTGGATCACAGGGAAGTTTCTACACTATATACACAGTCCCAGTATACAATGGTTCAATTGATCTTCTTCAGATTGGGGGGAAATAGTATATATATGGAATACGCCATGAATTTTTATATTAGCCTGCACTGATGTGTGTGATCCAACACTCTCTCATATAATCATAAAGGGAAGTATTGATACTCTAAGTGTGATTTATTGTCAGGATCTTTGGGAGATGCAAGTATTAATATCACATTTAGCTTTTATTCTGTTGCTTGCCTCTGCATTTGAAGCAGAGGTCAGTAATGATCGGAGTTCAGCAGTGATGTTGGCATTCCCAAACCCCTGCTGTCGTCCCTTGTGCTTCTGTTGCCATTCAGAGACAAAGTCTATAGAGACCAGTGGACCTGTGCACGAAACGTGAGTGTGTGTGTGTGTGTGTGTGTGTGTGTGTGTGTGTGTCTGTCTGTCTGTCTGTCTGTCCATGTGTATAGAGATCCATTTGCACTAGCAAAGAAGTCAATCCATACATGAGCTTGTTGGTTAGAAATAATATTCCCTAATGGGGAATTTCCAAGCTCCTCTCTTCCTCTACAGTGCCAACTCTAGGTTCAACTTTTTTTTTATTGAAAAACAAAACAAAACAAAAAGGAGGAGCTGAAAAGACAACCCAACCATTAGAAACAGTGGCTGCTCTTGCAGACTGCCTGAGTTCGGTGTCCAACACTCACAGGATGATTCACAGCTACCTGGATTTCCAGTTCCAGAGGCTACAACTCCCTGTTCTGGCCTCTGTGGGCACTGCACACATGCACTGCACAGACACATGTGGGCAAATACTCAAACACATTAAATGAAAGTGTATTAATTCTTTTTTTAAGCAACTCGCTTATTAAATGCATTGCTTGTGGCAATGTAGAGGCTCACAGTGTAGTAACCAGACTTTAATAGCAGTCATTATTATTGCTAGTATCTAATTAGTTGTAGAAACCATGTTATTTTAAAAAGTGTACAGGACACGCTAGTAACAAAAGAAAATTTGAGGCATTCTGAAATAATGTTTAAAGGTCACAGGTCAGTTTTAGCAAAGTGACCTAACTAGTTCTTTGAAAATGGTTCTCATCAAAATTTGCAAAGAGCTAATGGTGTTAAAAATCTTGATATCCCTGGGGATGTACAGAGCATCTGGGGTTAGTTAGCTAACTGAATAAATTTGATCATACCTGAGGCTCACAGAGTGCATCATTAGCTCAGAATGAACCCTTACTTCTAATTCCAAGTAATAGCATTGAATCCATACTAAAAATTAAATATTGCTGTGTGTTTGTTTTTATTCACAATGCAAAGAGATAGTGATTGGTTTTGGCTGACAGACATACAAGGAAAATGCATGTGGTTTACTCGGGTAGCACAGATAGAAGCAACTGCTAAGAAAAGTCATCCAGGCCAAGTGGGACAAGCCTGTCCTCTTTGGCACTCCTGACGCTGAGGATCATGTGTTAGACTCTTCCTATGGAGAAGCAACATAGGTATGTCTCCTCACCCCAGAAAGGGAACACATGATGGTCCAAAGTAATGATGGCACAAAAGTCCAATGTGATGAATCAATGGGTTTCTATTAAGGTTACTTGCAGAAGTATGGGTGAGGGATTGTGAACAGGAGCAGGGATGATTAAAAACAACATTTGCATCACTGCAAAGCCCACCACGATGTGGGTGAGGACTCGAGAAAGCTGCAACCCCAGGGCTCTATCTGCATAGCTTGCAGACAGCTTCACAGGACTGAGAACCTCCTCTCTGAGCCTTGGGTGGACAGTCTCCTCCACTGTTTGCTATTTCTGTAAAGACTTGGTGGACACTTCAAGATTCTTGCAAGTTTCAGGTTTTCCAGGCTTGGGAGGATTGTTTGTTTCCTAGGTTTCATGAGCTTCCCTCTTGCTCCTGGAAGAAGAAACTTCAATCCCAGGACAGCAACTATTGCAGCACCAAAACAGGAGGGTTTGATTTGCCTGGATTACTGTTAGTTTTCAAGGTAAGGCTGGATAACATAGTGAGATCCTGACTCATCTAGAAATAAAAAAGTTAAATAGAGGACCAGAGATGTCTTTCAGCTGTCAAACTCTATGTAAGTGAGATTCTGGGTTCCACCACTACTGCCTCAAAATTTAAATGAATAAATAAATAATACATGTGGATGGTTACAAAATTCTGTACAACAAAGCTACATTAAAAACATTGATGCAACCAAATATGTCTAGCAAAGAATAGATCCTGGGTCTGAACAAACACCATGAGTCTCTGAATCAGAAAAGAAAAAGAAAAAAAGATGGGAATATAATGGTCTTAGCAACCATAAATGAATTTAAACAAAGTCTCTTTTCCTCTGGAACATCAAATATAATTTGTGGAAGGTACAGACCCCAGACATAGAAAAGAAGAACAGAATCTAGAGAGACCACACCCTCCCTCAATGAGTCTGTTACCAAGCATAACACACATGTCCCTAAAATAACGATTGGTAGAAAACTCACTCATGGTCAGACAGGCCATTTGTCATATCACAGCTTGGGTTCAAAGACCCGGATATAATGGTGTCAAGAGAGTCTAGACATTTAAAATGTTTCTGTGAGAACCCCCATTTCTAAGTTCTACTTACTAAATTTAAATAGTTAACTTTGTGTGTTGACTCTAGATGTTAAGAAACCTTTTGGTGTCTTAGAGATTTGGTACACAGCACTAGAATATTCAATCAGAGATACAGAGTATACAGCATCACACAATTCACACCACTCTACACAGCTGACATCAAGAATGACCCATCCCACATCACTCCTCAACTCTCTCATCCCACCTCCTGTGAAGGCCCTGACTTCTGCCATGTGGTCCTGTGAAGTGCCATGTTGGCCTGGTTACCTCCCTACTCTGTGTCTCATCGAATGTCCCCTAGGAAGCAGGGTTGAAATGTATCCTAGGCAGATATTTGTGATGTGCGCTTTCCAGGTGAGGTGGCAGATACTAGTTTAATTCATCTGAGACAATTGGACTCCATTGAGATTTGAAGCCCTCATTTGCATAATTACCATACCTTATTTGGAGACCTTGCCTCAGAGTTCAGCCACACTCATCACTTTTGGGTTAAGACATACAATAATATACAAAGCACAATCACAGCTAGATAGCCATAAGTGGAAAGAATGGGTTCTAATATGGTGTTGATTCCCAACTACTTCGTCTTAGTGACCTTGAACCTGTTACCTCCTTTTTCCAATGTAATTAAATGTTAGCTGAGAACCTAAAACTGAAACAAAAATGTCAACCCATAAAATACTTGACTGGGAAAGGTGTGTGATTTCAAAATTCACTCAGTTAGAAACAATTATTTCCATTTTTTTCTGACATGCTTGTCTCATTTGTATTATTGTTGCAATGTTTATATCAAAAGGTCACTTTAAAAACTCCATTATCAATTTTAAAAAGTCATAGGACTACAAAGTAAATCAATAGACAGCACCATAATCAGGCATTACTTCAAGAAGAAACTGATAAAATGTTAAATTATCCCAACTGGCAGGTGACATGATGCAGGTGACACCATGAAGGGAAAGAGAAGCCATCGTGGGACGAGGGAGGTCTTGTACATCATTTACTCAAGGGATACAGAAACTCTGAATTGGAGACGGGGGAGTCATCATCTTAACCAAATGTTCTTCCTCCTACCACTTTATACCTGTGTGTATAGAGATCCTGGAAGTATCTCTGTGTGGCCAAAATATCCTAGAAGAAAGGTCTTGGAAGTACATAAGTGTGGTCCAAAGGTCCTATAAGTACATCAGTGTTGTCAAAGGTCAATGAAGTACAGCAGTGTGGGTCATTTGGGGAAGGCGAACAGCATGAAGGAGAAGAAGAGTTGGGCAAGGGTCAGAGAGGCTATGCCCTGTGCAGCGCAGTTGAATGGGCACCGAAGCTGAAGTCATCAGATGCTATGTGATGCTACTGCTCACTGGGGGCTTGACCTCAAGATCCCTCCCTTGCAAACAGCACAGGAGCCCGTGTCAAATATGCGGTTACACAAAACAGACATTTTCCAGAATGGAATCAAAATAAAGAATCAGTTATTGGAATTCTCACTGTTTAATTTAGCATGTTTAATGTCACGTTCCTACAGGTGTCTTCACGCAGCTTCCCACATGTCCTCATGTCCTTGACTGGGAGAGTCTGAACGCCACAGTCATTCAGTTCCACCTTGTGTTTCTCTATGACTGGTAAATACTCTAGTGAGATAACAGTTTGCATCATGAACTCTTCATCACACATTGGAATATGCCACTTGCCAAAACATGGTCAGAATTGCAAAGGACTCAAAATATATGTTAATATATTTCCAGAATAGTGCTATATAATTGTGCTGTCAGTCAGCAACAGATACTGCTTTCTTTATTATGGGAGACAGTTTCTGAACCACCAGGATCCATGTTCTGTTTTCTGTTATCACAGAAAGGACATCAAGCATTTTGTGTTGGAATGAACATGGACAGTGACTATGTTGAAGGTCTGTGTGACATTTGATGTTACCCAACAAATGTTCAAGAAACTGATTTGAGACCATCAATCCCATATTCCATGAGTATTTATGAGTATGGATGATGGAAAAACCATGGCCCTATGAATCTTAAAACAGACTTAAGTATAACTGCTTCTTCTCCATCTAGCTGTCAAATCTGAGGAACAAGTAAACACCCAGAGTATGTCTTTCTGTCTCAATTCTATTCTTTTAAAGTGTGTGTGTGTATAAAATGCATAAGTGCACACAAGTCCTGGAGCATGTGTTTAGAGGTAACAGAATGACTTGAGGAATTGATTCTCTCCTTCTACCCTCTGGGTTCCTGGGGATAAAACTCAAGTTTTTAGACTCAACAACAATCAACTTTACCCAATGAGCTATTTTGTCCTTTTTGTTTCTGGATATTTATTCTCCAGAAACATACACAGACGGGGGGGGGGGAGACAGAGACAGAGGCAGACAGAGACAGAGAGACAGAAGCAGAGAGAAAGAGTTAAAGTATAGACCAGTTTGCTAAATATAGATGTTCTTGCTCTTGTGTCTACTCCAGTTCATGATAGACATTTCTCATAGCCTTAAAAACAACTCCTAATATGATGCTGCCAGTCCCTGAGCCTGGGCTTCAGAGTGAAATTTACCCACCATTCACTACATAAGCCTTTCATACAATTCCCTCTCTATGAAGCAGGAAAGGTGGCCGAACATCACAGCTCATCCCTGCTTCCCCAGTTCATTCTACAGAGCATCACGATTCTTCCCAGTGCATGGATTTTCTCAGTTTAAGAAGGAGGTCTCTGTGGTATATTGTTGGTGCCCAATAAAAGCTTCTTGAAGGGTTGACTATGTGCATCACCCGAAACAGAAAAAAGCAGATACAGCTGTGACAAGATAGGGCATTTGTGGAACTGGAAAACACAAGCTTCACACCTCACACTTCCCTGCTGGAGAACAGTCTCATCTATAGCCATACAGCAATTAAGATACAGCTTTTGTCACTATGTTTTGGCCAAGACTGTAGGGACAGACCTCTCAATTTCAGCGATTAGTAGAACGGATTCTACTAATTAAAGACAGTAATGCAATTGGCTTTAATTTTGAACTCATGTAAGAACGTTCTCCATAGGGTCTAGCAGAAGTGGGTCAGCTTTGGTTTGTACTGCTTGTGGATTTTTACTCCCTGCTCCTCCTATTTGTGAGCCCACTTGTAATTAAAGAGAATTTAATTTGGTGATGGTGGAAGTAGAGCTGCCTTTATTCAGGATAGTTCTGCTAGGGCTGTGCATTGTACTCAGGCTTACTTGCTATCTAAAAGAATGAGAGGAGGCATTAAGCCTTCATGAAACCTTAAGGAAGGAGAGCATGTATGGGGTCAGGCAGAGGACCTCCTGAATAAGGCTATGAAATCCATCTTCTGGATGGATTCAAGTCAGTGTTACTGGGACAAATAATGCCTTTTGGAAACAGATTAATGTAGAAGTCTTTCCTCCTCAGTGGAGGTCTATATAGATCTTGACAGGATCTAGAATCACCCAGAAAACAGGTCTCTGGACATGCCTGTAGGGAGGTTTTTAGGTTAGGTAAACTGAGTTGAGAAAGGACACCATAAATATGAGTGGCTTTATACCATGGGCTGGAGTCCTGGACTGATGACAAAGGAAAAAGTGAGCTGAGCATCAGCCTTCATCTCTGTTTCCTAACTGTGGATGCCATGTGACCAGCTGTCTCATACTCCTGCCCCCATGCCTCCCCTGCCGTGAGGTGCTGAGAACTCTCAAACTGAGAGCCTGATCACCCTTCCTTCCTGACGTTGCTTTTGTCAGGGTTTTTTTTTTTTTTTAAATCACAGTTGTGAGAGAAGTAAATAGCACAGCATCTATGTGCTGAATCCATAAAGACATCACAGCTTTAGGAAGAAAGGTTACCATGAACACCCCGCTAATGAAAACGGCAGCCAAGCTTCATTGTAGCTTTAGCATCTGACACAGAACTCATTCCTACTATCCTGACTGGAGCATCTTAATTCTCTTAACTCAGTGTACTATCCTCTGGCAAGAGTTAGAAGTCTTCATCAATAGAAAAAGGGTCCCAGAGTAGGTAGACCACATGTCTAATGGGTTTGGGTTTTTCTTTTGGTTTACAGTGTCCCACCCACAGGTTCCCTGTTCCTTTCATTTCCATTGGTCTGCAGATGTCTGAGTACACCTTCTTTAACATGAGTTGGATCCCTGTCTCTGTAACTGTAGATTGGCTGGAGTAAGAGTGAGCACCATAGGCCTGTCTGCTCCTTGTGGTATAACAGGTACAAGAGAGACCCACTGAATAAGAAGTTAAAAAGTGGATTATATTCCTGATAAATAGAAACTTGCTGCTGGAACAAAAACCCATGAAGAAATGCCTGTTGCTAAGGACAAAAATCCATTAGTGAGACAGCCTAAACTCTGGTTTCTTATGTTTCTCATTCTCTCATGATAAGGACCTATGGCCTCATTTACAACCTCAGTTCCCTTCTCCATGAACTTATCAAAAAGTTCACTTCTATTTCTACTCAGCTTTGGCTCTATTGGCTTAAATCTCACAGCACAATGTGCTTATGAATATAGAAGAAATAGTCAGTTTGTCAGATTTGTTCTTTTGGTTAGTCCTTTGAAAATCTTGGACAATGTATTTAGGTCAAATTCACCCTCTTCTGGAACTCCTCCCAGATTCATGCATTGTTCTCTATTCACCCAGCTTTCTAAACCCACTTTGTTTATTTAAACACACCTAGTCCAGCTTGTGCTGCCTACATACATACATACTCCCATGCCCTCAAACATGGCTGATCTACTAGGAACCACACCCTTAAGGAATATTGGCTTTCCATTTTCCAGAAGTTATCAATTGCCAGTAACTCCTAAGCTAGGATGGGATTTTATGCCCACCTCCCATGCTGGAATTTTGTCTAGCTTGAGCTTTGATGTGGGATTCCCCTCTGTATGCTGTGAATATCATTGGCTAATAAAGAAACTGCTCTGGGCCTATAGCAGAGCTATAGGGAAACAGAGCTAGGCAGGGAAAACTAAATGGAATGCTGGGAGAAAGAAGGGCAGAGTCAGAGAGAAGCCATGTAGCCCTGCCAGAGACAGGCACTTGGAACTTTACCCAGTAAGCCACTGCCACATGGTGATACACAGATTAATAGAAATGGGTTAAATTAATATGTAAGAGTTAGCCAATAAGAAGCTAGAGTTAATGGGCCAATTAGTGATTTAATTAATACAGTTTCTGTGTGATTATTTCAGTTCTGGGCGGCTAGAATGATCAAGCGGCTCCCTCCAACAGAGCTTAACTCATGTTCTTTATTTTTCTACAAAGAATTTAACTCAAGTTCAAATGTAAATTCAGCATTTTACATAGCCAGCTCCAATGTATGGTTCTACTCAGACCAACGTTAACAGAACAACTAATATTAACAACAAAAATAGGGGCCAGTAATGCAGATGAGAATAAAACCTCCAACAGCAAACCAGATGAGAAAATTACAGTGACTGAGCTGTGCTTGAATTGTGAAGATGTATCAGTCTCTTTAATAAAAAGAAAAAGGCTGAGGCTATAAATAGCCAAGCTACACCCTGTGTGATTTCTACACATGAGTTTTCTGAAATGCATTCTAGTGCCTTTAATCTCTGGCTTTTGTCTCTTATGAATGTCTCTGCAGCCATTCCTGTCAGAGCCCTTTGCAAAGTTAAATTAGCATGGGCTAAAACAGCAACAGTGAATATCCCCAAGTAGGTTTCCCACAAAGGCACTTCATGACAGTCCATCATCATAGAGAGGTAAGCTGTCCTCAGATACCAGCTCCACCTCCAGAATCGAACCATTCCACGCGAAATGGTGGGGGCATGACTTTGGCCTCAGTAGCTGGTTTCTTTGTCAACACCACTGGTGACTTCACAAGAGTAGAATTATTTAGTACTTAACATTCCTGTCCCTGGTTTATTTAATTTCACAAAACAACCCCAGGCTTAGCCATGTGCTCACAAGATTGAGGGACTGCATTTATTCACTTTACTGAGAAAACTGATATCTGAGAAAAGGGTCCCCAGGACCCATATTTCTTGGAATGAATTGCATTACATTCCCTTCTTCCTCACTCTCTCTGCATCCCACCCCCTCAGCCCAGAAAAAATAGACTCTTCATATATAGAAACCTGATCACCATCTCCTCTGTCACCTTTTTTTCTTAAAAAAAAAAGAAGTAACTTTTTCTATGTGTGTACAGGTTTGTTTGCCCATGTGATTGTAGTAGTAGTCTACAGAGACCAGAAGAGGGCATCAGATCCCACGAAGCAGGATTTACAGACTGTTGTGAGCCTCTCAAGAGGGGTGCTGGGCACTGAACTTAGATCCTTTGCAAGAGCAGTAAGCACTGCTGAACTGACTCCAAAGCCCCACTCTACTGTCTACTTACCAGTCAGCTAATGCCAGTTCCACAAAACACTCAGAACCCAGGGATGCTTGCCAAGATTTTCCCCATAGTATTAGTTACTTTTCTGTTACTGTAACAAAATACTATGACCAAAAAAAAAAAAAAAAAAGTAAAGAAGGAAAGTCTATTTCAGTTTACAGTTCTAGGGAGATGGAGTCTATAATGCGTAAGAAGGCATGTCTGCAGGAACAGAAAGCAGGGGTCATATTTCACCCACACACAGACAGCAGAGAAGAGGGGACAGGAAGAGGGGAGAAGACATAATCTTCTAATCCCATCCTGATGCTTTACTTCCTCTAGCAATGCTCCGCCTGCTGAAGGTTCCATAACCTCTTTAAATAGCACCACCTACTGGCAACAAATGTTCAAACACCAGAGCCTCTGGGGGATGCTTCTCACTCAAACCACTGCACCCAGAAAAAGAGATTTTTGTCCCTAAAGGAGATGTAATTGTACCATGGGCTGAATACTTTTTCATTTCTGCAAATACAAATTGAGGTTATATTTTATTCAAATTTTGGAACACAGCAATTTAAACACTGTGACATGAAATACTGACACAATATTACTCTATTTAAATAATTGGTGATAATAACTACCGCCCAAAGAAGTAATGAAGCATCAAGAATTCACAGCTGGCTAGCCAGAGATAGGGTAACTTAGTTAAGGATATTGCTTCACTGTGGTGACAATTTGCTTAGCCAGGACAATAAAGTACGGAGCTGCAGTTCATTAACCTTTGAAATGACAAAACTGGAGACATGGAGCTGGGCTTGTGTATCTATGAGCCTAGCACCAGAAAGGCCAAAGCACGAGGGTTGTTATAGGAGATTTCGATTTGAAGTCAGCCTGGAATACGTAGAGTAAAGCAGGCCAGCCAGGGCTACACAGAAAGACCTTGTCTAAAATAAAATAAAATAAAAAATACAACAAAAAATACTTCAGACATGAGCCAAAGGATCTGTGTACTGTGAATCTTTTTAAGCAACTGTGAGCTATGCTTATGACTATTCTCCTTTTAAAAAGATTATTTAACTTTTTATTTATGTACATATATGTGTGTCTCTGCATATGTACACATGAATGGATTACCCTCAGAAGCCAGAAGAAGGCAACACATCTGCTAGAGCTGGAGTTACAGGAGTTGTGAGCCATCCCACATGGGTGTCAGGGACCAAAATTGGGATTCTCTGGGAAAGCAGCAAAGAAACTTAACTGTCAAGCCATCTCTCCAGCTGCTCCTTTGGTATTTCCTTGGTGAGGGCATTATTATGATTTTTTTGTTTTAAAGACAATTTCAGTAATAAAACAGTTTATACAGCAATCACTATGACTTCATTTACACAGATTTACATATCTGGAATATGTGAATATATAAGGGGAATATATTTCCTGTGAGGGATCCATTCCCTATGAAGCAAAATAAAGCTTAAAACAAGTTGAAATTCAAGTGTTTTAAGTTTTATTTCAATCGGTTAAAGGGCCTCTTCCTGACACATTAAGCAATCACTGTAGAGTCTACAAGAGAGATGCTTGAGTCCCTGGTACTATGGAAGATCTTGGCTTCGTACCAGTCTTCTGGGTCCCTGAGGACCCAGCAACCATGCTGCAACTGTCTGCATAGTCTCATGGAAGATCCTGTCCTACCACAGTATTTCCTACTGTGATGTAAGCCACACTGTCTTTTAGTTCCTTTCATGACTCTTGTCCTTCACTCTCTTTAACCTTCTCCTTCAGTCCCTCCCCATGTTTTCTGTCTCTTAAATCTTTGCTTGGCTCAATAATAAGCATCATTCACACATCACGTGGTTGGCATGGATATCAAAGGATTGTCGTTTGATGCATGTAGCTATTATTTACTTAAATATTTACTGAGTGCCTATTAAATTCCAGGAGTGAGAGGCACCGATATGCACAGCAGTATCTAAAATACAGCTTCCTGTTGATAATTTGCTTAAAGCTCTAATTGTTATTCTCAAAAAATAAAAACCCTGATGCTTCTCTCCTTCAAACAGACAGCATAAACTCTACACATATTTTCAAAGCCACATTCCTTTTTCTTCTTCTGAGAAAATACTGAGGCACCCTCATTTTTTTTCAAAGGGACATTTGATCTCTTTTTTAAAAAATACATTGACCTCTTTCCAAATGCATATCAATTTTTATTTCAAAGTCACACTTCTAGAGAATATAACGTGCTTCCTCCCCGGGAGACCATAGGGAATGTTTAGAACGGTTCAGGGAATGGGGGAAATCGGGAGGAAATTCAGGTATAAAAGTGAATTTGCCGCTCAGATGTCCAATGGAACTAGAGGGTTTTGATCTGAGCCCTCGCAGGAGGGCATGATCCCTCTTCCTCCTTGAAACCTAGTCCTTGTGATTGACAAGGTCATGGTGTTTAACTTGGCATCATGGACATTTGTTTACCCAGAAGAAAACAAACAGGTCTATTTTCAGATGTTACTCAGTGTGGGACAGACTCAACCAGATTTCTTAGTTGCTACAACGTTTTTCTCAACTCTGTTTTCTCCAACGTTTTCAAGCTCTCCTTGTTACTGTCACTGTTATTGTCCCCACTGATTACTTACAATTTTCCAAGTTACATATGTAAAGACTAGGAAGGACTCTAGTTCAAGGGTGTCTATAGACCCCCACTCTCTGAGGAGGCTGCCTTCATCTAGTGCCTCTCTTTGATGAGTCTGAGTTCCAGAGGTGCTCTCCAAACTCTTAGTTCTCCTCCTGGGACTTGCCTGGACCGGCTCAGTTGATCTTTACAATGCTTCTTCAAACCTCAGTTTGCAGATCTTGGGAGCAGGTCAGGGAATCAGTAGAAGATAATCCAACTAGTCCAAGCCACAGTCAAAGACTGACTCTGTGAAATGTGGTAACACCTTTGTCCTCAAGACTCCAAGCTCCCTACAAGCCCCACAATCCACAGCTCATGAGAAGCATTTGATTGAGCATGAAGACCCATTGCAAGTACGTCCTGTTTCCTTCCAGAATATTTACCCCATGTCCACAACTCCAAGGATGGAGTTTAACTGAGGGGGAAAAAAGCAAAATCACAAAACAAAACAAAATGTATCTACTCTTCAGCTCATCTTAGGAAACACTGAGACCTGGAGGGTAGGAGTACTGCCCGGGTTTTCTATTGAAATGTCTCAACCAGCCTAAATATGTAGATTTAATGTGATCCATCATCTCTTGGTGGGTGTATATGCATGCACATGCATGTCTATGGGGGTAGAGGAGAGATGTGCAAGTGTGTGTGTGTGTGTGTGTGTGTGTGTGTGTGTGTGTGTGTGTGCTGTATCTGTTGGAGTGCCCATGGAGGCCTACGCAGAGCTTCTGGTGCCTTTCTCTACTGCTCGACACCTCGCACTTTGCATTAGGGTCTCTCCCTATAGTGAAATCTGGCTGTTTCTGCTAGCCTGGCAGTCAATGATCTCTTTACTCCACCCCCAGTACTAGGGTTACAGGAATGCACACCATTGCTTGGTTTTCAGTGAGGATTCTGGGAATCCTAACTCAGGTTTTCATGCTTGCAGAGGAAGTGTTCTGTCTCACTGAGCCATCTCCCAATCCCCCATTCATTAAAGAATAGTTCATGTGACCAAGAACTCATCTCTGCATGGTGCAATTGTGACTGAGGCAATTCTACAAAGGACTGCAGGAAGCCCCTGCAATAAAAAAAAAGTTCACCACAGAGCTCTCATCTTGAAGCTGCCCTAGGGTTAGGAAGCTGCAAATGTCCACAGCATGGTTGATTTGGTTCTGAAAGTCAGTATGCCTAGAGAGTTGGGAAGAAGCCCAAAGCAACAGAATGAGAATAAGTGGAATGTGGGAGACTAAGATATTTGACACACTTTCACCCACAGCAATTCAGGCATGCTCCATGATAGAACAATTCCTAAAAAATGCCTTATGAATCCCAGAGGAAAGAAATGCAAAAAACATAGAGAACTACATCATCAAAGGGGTGGAAAATGTCACCAGTCTGATGTGGTAACTCTGATGTTGTTTCCCCTTCACTGAAGAGCGACATCTACTCCTCTGCCCTCCTCCAAACCAAAGCAGACTTTCTAGTGTAAATCATTGCAAAGGGAGCCCTGTCCTGTCCATCTGGCTCACAGAGAGGTCAACAGGGATCATGGACCACTCCTGTCACTGGATGGAAGTTTCCCTCCACAGCTAGGATGAATGAAGTAACACCATCCATGTCAGGCAGTGAAATACTGAGCCAAAGGGAGAGGCTACCACTATCCTGCGAGTTTAAAGTAAATTTGCCTGCTCATTTGTGCCCTCCTTATCTATTACTGTATCTGAGTAACTAGCTAATCCAATGAACATCAAATATTATGTTTGTACAGTGTATTCAAAGCCCACAGATAATTAATACCCATTTGTGTTTATAAGTCTGTCTGCTTCAACACATAAGCTTTGTTGGAATATTACTTCAAGGGTGATATTGTTTTGCTGTTTTGATTGCTATTCATTTTGGAAAACTGATATGTAGCAAACAAGCAGACCCCACAAATGCCACTGAGAAGCCCAAGTCAATCCAAGTCTGTTTAGCTGAGTGCTTTTATGATTGCATCCTCCTTGATCCAAATCACAGCTGATTACGTAAACTTACATGCAAAGCGAACACTTGATTTCCACCACGTCGGATTGTACAAACCATCTCTCCACCGTAGCCCTTGACAATTTCCCTCTGATTAGAGGAGATCAGAGTCTTTCCAAAAAGACAGTTGCATCTGGTACACAAGAGAATAAAATGATGTATCCCAGAGTGTCCCAGACATAGCTGCCAGGTAGGAATTTCATATTTCAGCTCAGTGCTTGATCTGTAGAACTGGGAGATTTGAAATTGGGTTAAGCATTGTCTCTGGTAACAAGTAAATGGAAAGGTTGAGTGAGTGATGTTTTTTGATCAGAGAGAAACACAATGATGCTGCCTTGTGGTACAGGATCTCAAGGTATAAATCATCAGTAAAATCAATACCAGTGAAAGCTCTGTTGAGTGAAGGCAAAGACAATATGGGACACCCTTTTAATTAGGATTTCTAGTGCTGTGAAGAGACACCATGACCATGGAAATTCTTTGAAAGAAAACATTTAATTGGGGTAACTTACAGATTCAGAGATTCAGTCCATGATTATCATGGTGGGAATCATGGTGTTGTGCAGGCAGACATGGTGCTGGAGTAGTAGCTATGTCTTGCAGACAACAGGAAGAAGACTGAAACACTGGGCAGTATCCTGAGCATAGGAAATCTCAAAGTCCACCCCCACAATGATAAACTTACTCCACAAGTCCATATTTACTCCGACAAAGCCATACCTTTTAATAGTGCCATTCCCTTTGGGGGCAGCTTTCTTTCAAACCACCGCAGACATTATCTCGGAATTTCAGATTCCACCTTTGCTTGTGTTTTCCCTCCTGCATATATATCCAATCCCATGCTGAAAGGTGTGCATGAAAAGAAAAAACATGCCTGTTCTATCCAGTTATAAGTTACTCGGTTCACAACAGCTTCTAGAAGCTTCTCTCTTGGAGCGTCTAAAAAAATGAAGAGCTTTATTAATGTCCTTATTAATGTCCTGGTTTATAGGAGGGAGGTCTGTGATCCTTGGGTTTGAGGGAAAGGATATAGTAGGCCTTTTGGTTGCTGTTGTTACTGAGACCTGAATTGGATTATTTCACACCTGCCTTGTTGCACACAACTGACTCACAGGCAGGATAGAGAGACAAGGGAAATAATAGGACATAGGAAAGAAAGGAAACATTCTCTCTCTCTCTCTCTCTCTCTCTCTCTCTCTCTCTCTCTCTCTCTCTCTCTCTCCTCTGATTTTTGAAACCTTCAGCAGCTGAGAATCAAGAATTCTAACACAATTAGTAACAGTTATTTCAGGTCATCTCCTCCTCCCAGCTGGACATCTACAATTTTCTGTGAAACTCACCAGAAACCCCCTTCATAATAAAGGATACATGCCAAAGCCCTCATGCAACCCTAGTGACCGGTCGTTTACTTTAAAGGGATTATAATCCCATTTGAGACATCTCAGGAGCCTCCTCATAATCTAGGTAATTTACAAAGGGGGTATTTCTTAGCCGCCCTTTGAGATGTTACTGGATAACTACAAAAATGGTATCTATGGCTAATGCTGAGACATTTGGTTGGGACTCTCCCTTGAGAAGGCCACACCTATGCTCTTCCCCTGATCGCCTTTCTTCCTATTTTTAATGGGTCTCTACTTCATCCTGGCTCATTCTGAAATTCTTTTTGAGGATTTTGTCAAGGATTTGGATTTTCCTGAGTTAATGTCCCCAAGAGATTATGTGACATTGTGGAACTGTGCCTCTGACCTTGCTACCCTGGACACCTGAGAATCTTTAAGTGTACCACAGGATAACTGGAAAATAAATTTTGTTTGATTCTAACTCATCATTTCAAACTTAGGAGATTCTCAAGCAAGGCTGTCTTTTATCTGGGACTCAAGGGGTCTGCCATGCTGTGAGTCCTCCCATGGGCAGCTTTTTCCCCCCCTGAGGAAACAGAAGTCTATGACCACCTCCCTACCTGCCCAGAGCTGGGTCTCAAATTGTTTCATACTGTTTCTCCTTCCTGCTGACTGGTGGCTAGCATCAGGTCCATTCACCCTCACACTGAAGCTGTTTGTTCAAACAGAAAAAGAAAAAAAGGGAAAGAAAAATGAGTTTTGCTCACACATCTCTATTGAACTTATATTTAAAACAAAAAAAAAGTGGCTAAAAGAATTGCTCATTTGAAGAGAGAGTTCTAGTAACCGTTACCTTTCATCTAACATATTGATAATCATTCTGATCCAGGTAACTTAACTGCAGGCTATCTCAGTCTGGATGTGTGGGTCTCCCTTCTCGCTCTTCAATAATTTCATAACTCTCATGAAAATGAGTTCTTTTACTCAATGACAAATTATAGATGCAAATGTGGTTTTGAGAGCCATGGGGAAGGGAAAGCGGAAAAGAGATGAAAACACATCTGTTTTTCTCATAAGATGAAGATTTCCATTTGGAAGTTCCATTAAAAATTAAAATAAACATAAAGCGTTGTATAATTATACTCTCCAGCATTGTCTAGGACCTCATCATTTGTCAGGCCTTGTCTCAGGAATGCTCAGACACCATCTCATCCAATGCTCACTGCAAGCAGGAGAGGTGGGGATTATAATTCCAGTGCTCAGATTAGAAAGTGGAGCCTCAAGAATATGCCTGTGAGGGCAGGGGAGGCAGATCAGCAATTAAGAGCACTCGCTGCTCTTGCAGATGAGCCGATGACTGGAGCTGAGATCTCAGCACCCACTTCAAGTGGCTCACAACCACCTGTAATTCTAGTTCTGGAGAATCTGATGCCCTCTTCTGGCCTCTGTGGGAAATGTCATCATATGCAATCCTATATATTGACTGTGATTTTAATAAGAAACTCTATTATTTGTCAAAATTCTCTTCATTTATTTAGGAATATTGGCTTATTCACTCCTTTTGATATCCCCAATCCAATTTGGTCCTTACCTGAACTCTGGGACATCCCTGGAGACACATCTTTCTAACAGTTCTGCCACCCCTGTGCACCTCATCCTGCAATGCATAAATCAGCTTCTAGAGAATTGATTTTTTTTTGGTGTCTTGCTTTGAGTATTCCAACACTGAAAACTGAAGCCAACATAATTTCTAATTGTTTTGTAGTAGAAATAAAGACTCACAACTTTGAAATGAAAATTTCTTCTGCCCAGAAAAGTGGTAGAGAAGAAACGGAAGAAGCACAAAGCAGTGGTTTAACCCTGCTGTCCTCTGGGCACCTTGAAATGTCATGTTCCCCTTTATTATCCTCGGGTGAACCTGGCTAAAGAAAATTATCAGGAAAGTATTTCTTAGAGGGAGCAGCATGCTGGTGAGGGCATGTCTGAGTCTGTTAGAGAATAAAGTTTGCCTTTTCTTTGATGAGACCTTTTATGGTGGCCACTGAGGTGTGGTGGAGAGGCTGTGATGAAGGCAAAGGAGCTGTGGGGGAAAGGGGATGACAGACCAATGGGTTCTGAAGCACAGGTGCCTTTTATCATGGCGCCGTGTGTTGTCCTGGTGTAAAGGTGTGAACAGGCATGTCCTTAGCACTTGGCCTTTGGGTGTTCATTCAGTTTTCTCACCTCACCCCAGAGCCTTTAAGTCACTTTCACCACTGTCCTTAAGTGTGTGTGTGTGTGTGTGTGTGTGTGTGTGTGTGTGTGTCTGAGCCCCATGTACTTCAGTCTTTCAGGAGATTATCACAGACCTGCCAATCTTGCAGTTTTCCAACCTAAACATAACCAACTCCACCACTACTAAGCTTCCAGTATCAGAGGCCATTGACGCGTTCTGCATTCAGCTGGAGACTGACCTTGGGTTTGTGGTTTTCTTTTATTTTGAATATCACCAATCTTTTTTAGAAGCCTTTTTGGAATTTAATGTAATAATCACAGATGTTCTCTCCTTGACACGCATATCGTATTATATTCTGCTCGTTTTCTCTAATGGGGCAGTAAACAGGGATACGACCACACCGCCCTGCACACACGTCTAATATGATAATAAAGTGTTTAGGTGTATGATGAGCTAGCTGAAGGCATTTTCTCTCTTTATATTCCTCCACACAGCGGCATAACTTTATGAAGATACAGAACTGTTTTCTCACACAGAAACACAAGCCCCTGCCTTGTCCCTCCCAAATTACAGCATCTGCTTGATCCCAGAGAGAAACCCTTTTTCTGGAATGGAAGTTGCTATTCTAGGTAAAATTATATTTAGTTACCTTATTAGAAATGCAGGGGTTTTTTCCTTAGGCTGTGGGACTCCACATTAGATACAAAGGGAAGGTGCATAATTAGCGGACAAAGGGAAAACGGAGGCCACAAACAATTAAATCCAGCAAACTCCAGGACATAACTTAGAGTCAATGTAGAAACTAATTGTTGAAATTAGCGATAAAAATGAATGTAGTCATCAGTCTGGATAGAGGTAGCTGCGGTGTAGAGGAAGGAGGAAAGGTACAGAGAATCTGCTTTATGGACAGTCTTCTCTTGCTGTATCCTGGCTGCACACGTATGAGCAGGCACTGTCCTGGGTGCTGAAGACAATGTAGGAAACAGTTGACGGAAGTCCAGAGTCTTCATCGGAATAGCAGAAGCAAGTACTGCAGTACCTTAACTGAAGTAGGGTGGGTGTTAGGTCAGGAGGATGCAGCAGCTCCCGGGAAAGAAGCCTGATTGTTCTGGGATTAGAGTGATGGGATTATTCCCTATTCGATCAAAACAGACCTAGAGGTGACTTTTATGTCCTAAATCACCTGAATTTTCTCTATTATACAATAAACCAGAATCTACAGTCTTCTTCTGTTTTTAGTATTTTACTTTATCTGTCACTAAACAGTGAAGTTTCATATCCAGCAACATACTTTTGACACTTTCAACACCATTAAAAGTACATACTTCCCAACTGGAATTACAATGTTAATACAACAGGAAACGGAAGGGGCATTTTCGTGTGATTCTGCCCTCTCGTTGCCTGTCTGTCAGTCATACTTTAACAAACTCACGGCAACATCACTGTGAGATTTCATCTCCTTCCCTGCTATTTTTGATAGCTCCTTTACCACCTTGGCGATGGTAATTTGTGGTTCAAGGTTTGCAAAGCAAAACGTTCCTCACGGAATCCTCCAGGTGTGCGTATTGGATGGCGGCATTTTGTAAGACTGGGGATTGTTCGAACAGAGAACAATTCACTTCTGCGAGGAAGCAAAGCTCTGATTTCTGTCCTCTGCATTTACTCCAAATTAAGAAGTACCAAATTGGGAGCTGGAGAGATGGTCCAGTGATAAGAGAACTAAATGCTCTTCTAGAGGACCCAGGTTCAAATCCTGGCATGTCTCATAGCCACCTGTAACTATAAAAGTCTGGCCTCCATGGGCAGCAGGCATGCCTGTGGTATACAGACACAAGTACAGCAAAATACCCACACACATAAAGTATCATTTTTTTTGTAAAAAGAATTTCCAGGTCCCTTGTCATTTACTAATGTCCCAAAGAATATACTACTCCTTGTCAAAATACTGGCTACTTATTGTTAGCAGTTAGAGTAGCTGGGTTTGTTCCTGTGGCATTTAAATATAGGTTTGCATCTTGATCTGCAATCATTAGCAAACTTTCTGCTACTGGGACATGATGCCTGAGGAAATGACAGGGACTGATTTTTGGCTGATAGATTTGGAGCCATTGTGGGCATGTGGCTCCATTGTTTCTGAGCTATGGTGAAGACCATAGTGAAGGGAGGCATGGGGGGAGCTATTGACATCATGGCAACCGAGAAGCAGAAAGGGGGAGAAAAAGCAAAAATGGATGAGAAGGGGGAGAAAATACACTTTTCAAGAGTCCCTAAGGAACACTTCCTCCAACATGGCCCTGTTTCTTAATGTTTGCACACACACACACACACACACACACACACACACACACACCTCCCTACAGTACCAGGACTAAACCTTCAACATATGAGACTTTGTGGGATATTTCGGATGCAAGTGCTAGCGTTCACCAGATCACAGTTTCACTGTATAGTTGTGTGGCCCAGCTCTGTGCACTTCTCTGCAGCACACTGAAAGGGATTTAGCAGTTTGGTGATTGTTGGTGGAGTGCATAGAGAGACATTGTATTTCCTCCTTTAGAGAATGGCAAGAGGATTCATAGTGGGTAAAAGGCGCTTGCCCCCAAGTGTGGCAAGTTGAGTTTGATCCCTGGCACCCATGCGGCAGAAGGAGAGAGCTGACTCTCTTAAACTGTAGTATGATCTTCACACATGCACCATGGTACACAATGGTGCCATGTATTCCACACATGTGCCCATCCCCCAAATAAATAAATACTTTTAAAAATTAAAGGGTTAAAAAAATCTTCAAAAACTAAACAACAGCCACCCATCATCTGTATCGTAGTGACAACCACCACTTTGTCCCATTGTGTGGCTCCTCGAAGTGATGGTCCTTTAAGGGTACATCATTAGAGAAACAAGACCTGATTCTGTCTAGTAATAAGGACTGTCTGTGATTAAGAGACCTAAGACACAGCCCCTCGATCATGTCCTCTCTCCTCTGCAATTTTGCATGTGTAAGCAATTGTGCTAGGTGCTCTGAGTCTGAAGCTGCTATAAGCAGACATAAAAACAGGATGATGATCCACAGATGTGAATTCTTTCACTTCACCTACTGGCTATCCTGCTGGGACACGGTAATTACTTTTTGAATTCAGGTGTTCTGTTTGTTGGCAAATAGACTTTATGGATAATATGTTGACAAAATATTCCAACGTTTACAAAGTTAGCTCACAAATCTGATGTGGTTTCACAAGAACTGGTTGTTTTGATTTAATAAAAATATTATGAACCGTCATTAGCCTACGGCAGATCATCAACTAAATTCAGTAAAGACGCAATGATGGCTCTGAGGTAGGTGAAGACCTTCACCAAAGTCACTAGTCAATGCTCACAAAAACCAAGTTCATATAGAGTCCATATGACTCTGCCCCAATCAGAGCTCAAGGTGAACTTGATTCTGCTGAGACCATCAGAGACAGAGGATCCTCCTGTCTGCTCTCAAACTTGTTTTTGACCCATAAGCACACTGAATGTAGACAACACATATCCAGTTTTAGTAACTCAGACCTGGGGGTCTCTATTCAGTCGGAATGTCCTGGAAGCCAGAGGCTTGCTATCAAGTCAACCCAAGCCTTCCTCTCTCCTCCAAAATGTCCTCCAATTCTTCCCTGCCTCTGGCTTAGTCAGCTGTAAGGAGTGTTGATCAGGCAAGAGCTGGACCTCTCTAAGGACCTGGAGACCATCGTGACAAGAATTAGTGTTATCGTGAACTACAAACCGGAAGTGAACCTGACTTCCCATTTCTCAAATCCTTCTGCATTTTCTTAGTCTTACAATCTCTTTTTAAAGTTCATTCTTTTCTACATGCCTGTTTTCTAGATCTGCACTAACTGTTCAGACTGTAAATTAAGACAATTCTGCACATGTTTATCTAGGCGGTGTCATTCATTATGTTCCAAGAGCTAATTATATCCCTGAAGACAGTGATTTCCAGGGACTTTGAAACAAACAAAGGAACTCCTAAGGTGGATTTCCGTGAAACCTGATACAGAATGTCTGAATTTATGCCACTTAAATATATGCTAAATAGAAGAAAGTCGAATTTCTTTGAAGGCAAGTAGCTTTTATCTCTTGACTTTATTTGAAAGCTTTACAGAAAATAACACATCTAACGTGGGCCTGGTTAAAACCTCATTAAATCGAAACCAAGGACATTATTGACTAAAAATTCTTCTGTCAAGAGGAGAGAGGAAACACCAGATCAAATGGCTATTTATTCTTTTGCTCTTAAATTTTTTTGCCTCTTATTACCAGCCTTTTCCAGTCATTCACAAGAACAAAATTTCTGCAAAAATTTTGGCAAGTGCCTTCCCAAATCTTCTCCCTTTATGTAATTGTTTTTGAAGAGTATTCATAAGCAGAGACCCTCTCTAGTTCTCTCAGACAGTGACCAGACCTTGCAAGAAATAGATCCTCAGAGCTCAGCTCATGACTGGGACTCTCTGAGACCCACTCCAACAAAATCCTCACTATGGGACCCCCAGGTACCTCTCTGCATGTGCACATGTGGGCATAATGTAAATCCCTTTCATTTGTGTGCCCATGTGTTAGTGCAAGGGCATTTTTAAATGGATAATTGATGCTTTACAACAGTCTACTACTGAATCTTGCATGAAGTGAAGTTCCCAGTAAAACACCAAACCCATGTTAAAGATCCTTCAAGGTGGCTGGTCAATTAGGACTTCCATGATTGTGGAGAATGCGAATGTTACAGGTCCAGGACCAAATTATCTTGGGCTAATTTTAGCTTTTAACTGTCATTTTTTGCCCCCTCTGCACTTAGCCTAACATCCTTATGATGATCAAATGAATGATTTGAAATATGCTAACAGATCACTAACCCCAAAGATAAGAATGGCATCGTGAAGCTTCTGAAGTAACAGCGATGTCTCCATTCTGCTGAAATCCACCTACCTCATTTCCTTAACATTGTACTTGAAAAAACAAACTTCCATTTATGATTTTTTTTTATTCTGTAACTATTAAAAGTTCATAAAACCATTTCTACATTGGAACATGTTATTTGGGACCACCATGGGATGCATATTTGGCTCAAGAATGAACTACCTTGCAAGCTGGAGGTGTTTTGGATGTCACTCTACCTCACTTTCCCCGTGGTTATGTTTTGGATCTCCAATCAGGCAGAGTGGTTTGAAGACTATGTTGTCCAGCGCAAGAAGGAGCTGTGGCCACCAGAGAAGGAGGCTCAGTGCCAGGAGCTAGAAGAATTCAAACAGAAGATCTGGAAACAGAGGGAAGAGAGACTTCTTCAAGCTGCTCAGCAGAACTCCTAAGACCTCCAAGTATTCAAGTCCCGACCCCTCCACCGAGGAAATAACACACACTCAATTCTTAAAAAAAAAAAAATCAACTACCTTTTATCTCCTCCTACATGAGATCTGGGTTTTATATCGACATCAGCCTACCCATGTATTTAATTTGGTCAGAAGAATCTCCAAGAATGTGAATGAGCATGAACTGCCCCAGGTAAGCACAAATGCACCATGTCCTCTCCCCTTATGTCTGACCTACTTCACTGTTCTCATCCTTTGTCTAGCCTGTGGATGCTGCTATTGGCTCTCCTGAGTTTAAATTTTGATCTCTTTACCAGATTGAGAGTTTTGTAAGCAAAAAAGAGTAGTTGTCTTTTTTCTGGTCCCAGGATCAAACATGAAAAATTAGACCACAGTTGGTGTTTAGCACGTTTAAATAAGCAGACAACCCAGAGAAAGCAAATAGGTCCATTTGTTCCGAGCTTGGTATAGTAAAGTAAGTCACCAGTACACTTGTTACATGCATGCGTGTAACAGAGATTGACAGACAGGAAGGGAAGTTTGAAAGACTGACCTAGAACATCAGGACTTCAGGTGCCCTGTGTTGGAGTCTGTTGGTGCAGCTTTGGCCGAGCTAACTAGAAGCAAAACATCCCTTGTTAAATTCTCATCCCTGTTTAGCTGATAAAAAGCAACATAGGAGAGGAAGGCTGTACTTGGCATACAGTTCTACCATTTCTGTGAAGTAAAAGCAGGAACTTCAAGTAGCTAGTCACATCACATCCATAGTCAAGTAAAGCATTTACTTATATTGTTATACTATTTATAAATTCAGGAGGCAAATATCAGGGTAAAAATCTGATGCATCAGATTTTTCTCCAGCGGTGGAGAAGCAACCCATGACTTTCCCTCTCACCCCTTCCTCAATCCAAAAGAGCCCATGAATCTTTCCAAGCTACTTCCTACTGCTTTCTGTGCCTCTCTATATGCCTCCTGGGTCCTCCAAAACCTCTATGGCTAATTCTGGTCAGCTAGTTACTAACTCCTCCCCCTCATTCAAGGTCAAACTTTATTAAAAGTCTTGGATTGTCAGTGGGAACAAATATCCCACAAATGTCAAGAAGAGAGAAATGAATGCACCCATGCTGCCTGCTTGCTCATGCTTAGCTGCTTTCTTCACTCTTACACGGTTCAGGTCCCAGTCTAGGTAATGACGCCACCCACATTCAGGGTGGGACTTCCCACCTCAATTAATAATCAAGGCAAACACCCATAGATATTCCCACAAGTCAACCTGACCCAGACTATTCATCCCTCTATTAAGATTATCTTCTCCAGCACTTCTCAGTTGACATTTAAAACTAAACACAGGTCCAAGAAAGTGAGGGTTGAGTGGTGGTCACAGATGTCACAGCTGAGGCTCCCACAGGCAACCTTACATAAATAATATCTCATTGACTAAGTACAGCACACTCTGGAGATTGTCTAGTATCCTCCTTTGTATTATCTTTGGTTCTGAGGACACATTTTCTAAATGTATTGTTCAGGGTTCTCTAAAAATAAACCAGAATCAATAAGACAAATATATATATTTAAAGGGTAATTATTAGATTGGTCCATCTGTGGTCCAGGTAGTCTAACAATGCCTCACTCCAGAAAGGCTGGGAATCCCATAACTGTTCAGTTCACGGGCTGGATGTCTCTCCAGTCTCACTCTGTTACTGGAGATTTAGAAGATTCCTAGAGAGCTGCTGGTCCTCAGTCTCTGTTAGAATCCTGAAGAAGTTGGATTTATGCTGGTTGCAGTAACAGGGTAGATGAACTTGCCAGTAAGAATGAAGGTGAGCTGGCAGAAAAAATAAAAAGTTTCCTTCTCCCATACAGATTGCTGTCAGAAAGTGTGACCCAGGGTTAGGGTGGGTCTTCCTGCCTCAAATAATCTGATTAAGAAAATGCTTTCCTGTGGTGGGACAATGGTTTTACCCTGTAAAGATTTGTTTCTTGTACTTGTTTAATAAAATGCTGAATGGCCAGTAGCCAGGCAGGAAGTATACATGGCATGACCAGGCAGAAAGTAGAGGTGGGGTGCTGAGAACAGGAGAATTCTGAGAAGAGGAAAGGTTAGTCTACAATCGTCACCCAGATGCAGAGGAAGCAAGATGTGACTGCCTCCCTGAAAAAGGTACTAAGCCACATGGCTAATGCAGACAAGAATTATGGGCTAATATAAGTTATAAGAGTTAATCAGAAGCCTGAGCTAACAGGCCAATCAGTTTATAATTAATGTAGGCCTCTGTACATTTATTTGGGACTAAACAGATGTGGGACCTGGTGGGACAGAAAATTCAGTCAACACTTTGCAGGAGTGTGCAGCCATTTGGGTTTTAGCTGACTCCAGATGTCATCAAGTTGACAACAAAGATTAGCCATCATGTTCAGTATCCCATGGACTTTTCATACCCACACCTCAGCAGGCGGGAGTTTTGTCTCCTCTCACAAATGTAAGTTATAAAAAGTACAAAGGGAAAGAGGCAGAGTGGTTTCTAGAAAACTTGTGTTTTCTAGGCCAGGGAATGTCTTTCAAGAGTGTCCCTGTGGGGTCTCTGCATTCAAGTGATGTTCAAATGGACGACTTTAAGTTTGCTTAGAAATCTTCCATAGAGATCCAGTGAGAAGAACAGGGCTGTCCTCTTGCATATTGATATTCCCTGAATGGCCCCAGCTACTGCGGATTCCTTAATATGCTTATTAAAGAGACCTATAGAGATCCTGGACTGCGTTGGTTGAGCAGAAGCAGAGGGTAACAGGAAGCTCTACCTCAGACATCAATGCCATTGAGGGATCCAGGGCGTGGGTACCAGTCACAACATGCTGGCTATAAAGGTGAACTCCTCTGGTCCAACCTGGATGAGGATATCAGAAGATGAGGACCCTGCCCTGCTCTGCATACTGCCTATGGCAGGATGAAGGCACCGGTGTCTTCAACTCCCTGTTCAGATAGCTGGCCACTCAGGGTCTCACATTTCAGCCTCTCCACTTGTTCCTTCAAACCTGCTGGACCATTGATAAAACTGTCAGGGTTGACAGGTGGCAAATATCTCAAGACAGTGTCCAAAGAATCCCACAGTAAGAATGAGAGACAGGAACAAGGGCTAGGACACAGGAGTCTCTGAGATCATCAGAGCATGACCATGGACATCTTCCCCCACTTTTTAGAATACTGAGCACTCTTTTCCAGCATGACCAGCTCCAAAGTCCAGCTATTTCCCATTATGTCTTCTACTGACCCCAACTTGAACTTAGTTTCATCTGAATACAGGGAATGTCCACTGCCAGCAGTAAGGAGGTGACTTACCTTACGCTGGATCCCTGGGTGGAGAGGAGACATTCTAAACACATAGTCATGAGCCTGCCTTCAGGACCTTTTTCTTTGCTTGCAAAAGCAGTGTTTGGTTTAAGCAAGGAGGGCAGGAGTTCAAGACTGAAGCTGAGTCCCAAAGAGGCAGTGTGTAAGGCTTGAGCCCTGTGCCTATTGAAAGAATGGAACCAGGGATAAGAAACCTGTCCAAGTAGGTCCTGAAAGGTGGGGCTCTTGCACCCCAGAGAAGCCACTGAGACACTTCTTTTTCAAAACTGAGAACTCTTGAAGACAGAATGTCGCCATACCTACCTGAATACACGTGATTTCCTTTGACCTTAGAGGTCGTTTTTGGTCACCGTGGAAGGGGGAATGGTCAGAACTTGGGTCTGAAGCCTTATGTGAGTGTTTCACCAGTTGCTGAAAAATAAGAGAAAAGGAATAGGGAGAGGAGATGGAAGGCGGCAAAGACGAAGGGAAGGAAAGAAGGAAGAAGTGACCCAGTTAGCTTTGTGTTGCTGAGATAAAACACAGGTCAAAAGCAATGTGGGGAGGAAAGGGTTTATTTCAGTTTACAGCTCACAGTCAGTGGATGTCTAAATCCATCACTAAAGCAGGAAGTCAAGGCAGGAACCTGGAGGCAGGAGCTGAAGCAGAGACCCTAGAGGAATGCTTCTTCCTGACTTGCTCAGCCTTCTTTTCTATAAATCCCTGTATCACCTGCTCAGAGATGCCACCATCCAAGTGGGCAGGCCCTCTCACATCAATCATCTCTAAAGAAAATGATTCACAAAACAATCTGATGAAGGTAATTCATCAACTGATGTTCCCTCTTTCTAGATGGTCATGACTTGTGTTAAGTTGTCAAAAAAAAAAACCCCACAAACAAACTAAAAATTCTCACAGGTAGGGAGAAAAAGAAGGAGGGAGAAGGGTAAAGAGGAAGGAAGATGTCAATGAGTCTATAACATCACGTTTTCTATTCAACTGGAGGAAACAGGTTGGTAACAGCTAATGATAAGCAGAACAATGAACATCCAGGCACTTTAAGTTCACAATATCTTACTACTGAAACGTATCCATTCTTTGAAACAAGACCCTGCCTGTTGCTTCCACTCAGTGACAATCCCAAGAAACTTAGAACAGCATACTTTGAGCTGCAAAGAAGAAACAAAAACCTGGCCGGTTCGTCAGATCGTGCCTGGCAAGCCTGTTTGTGCAGTAAGGATTGTTCCGCCAGCCCACATCCCAGATAACGTAACAAAACGCCTGCGTGTTGACGCTAGATGGAGATGCACTTGTGCAATTAGATTCATCAGCTTCACATCCACATCCTAATAACACCTGTCTAGCGGAAGCATGCTTATCTTCCAAATCTCATTCTTTAAACCAGCTTCATTTAGGTACACACTCTTTAAAAAAAAATCATTGCAGTTGTCGTAATATTAAAATTAAATATGCAAAATAAGTAATTTTATACAAAGCATTGCAGAAAGCTCTCCACATCTGGTCTGCTCCTAGCCATGAATGCAAAACAGCACTTTACAATTTCATCAGGTGAACAAGCAGAAGAGATTTAAATTCGTGGGCAGCTATTCTACAGGGCACACCTTCTAGCTCTGATTTCGCGCACTGAAACTGCTTAATTTCCTAGCGCAGAGTTTGACTTCTGATGTAAACTGCCTTTCTCCATATAGCTGTAAGTCTAGCCACATAAGGGTTTTTAAAAGGTGGATGCAAAGCATGTTGGGAATGCTTCGTCAGTCTCAAGGGAGGGGAGAAGAGACTTCACCTTCGTGAAGTCACCTGCTCGAAGAAATAAAAATAAAATTGGATTTTTGCCCATGACCCTGGTGAATGACCCCATCTATGGGTTCATCTGGGCAGCACTAACTGGACTTAGAGGGTAATAAAAAAAGAAAAGATATAAAGGTTGGAGGGGGGTTGGAGTTACGGTGGGAACTGGAGTGAAGGAGAGGAATGGATATGACCAAGATACATTTTATAGACTTGTGAAATTATATATAATATGAATAAATATATATAGTCATGTGGCTTTTTGATTGAAAGTCAATAAATTTCATTAATTGTAAATTGAAGTTTTTCAGACAAATTCTATCTTACTTTTTTTAACCCTAAGTTTTTTGTGTTTAATTTTTAAAAAAATTTAAAAAAACTTATTACTTTATTTTATGTGTATGGCTGTTTTGTCTGCATGTGTATCTGTGCACCATATGCCTGCAGAACCCAGAGGGGCCAGGAGAGGGTATTAGATTCCCCTAAAACTAGAGTTATAGGTGGTTATGAACCACCCACCATATGGGTTCTTGGAATTGAATCTGGTCCTCTGCAAGAGCAGCCAGTGCCCTTAAAGCTACACCATCTATCCATCCCTTTGTGTTTAATTTAAATTAGTTGATTTGTTAAGTTATTTTTCTCATCATTGTGGCAAAACACCTGGCAAAGAGCAGTTGAAGGGAGTCAAGGGTGATTTTGGCTCACAGCTTCAGAGGGATTTCTGCTCCTCATGGTTGGGGAAACATGGCGGTTGAGCAGCTCAGCTACACCTGTGTGATCCAGAGGCAGCTCAAGAAGTGTTGTAGGTCAGTGGAGAAGAGAGAGCTTGGATCAGAACAGGAGGTTCCTCTAACCTTCGAGAGCTGCTTCATATTATCACAGCTGGGTGTGGATTCTCCATCTCCTGACACAGCAAACACATGAGCCTATAAAAACAAGTCATTCAAACCACATCAGTGACCAGCACACTTGAGACTGTGCAGTTTCAAGCAGGCTTTCAGATTTCATACACATATCCTTTATTAAATGTGCTCCCCTTTGGCCTGAATTCTTGTTGAGAAACAAGAAACCCATCTCGGAAACCGTGGCTTCCAAATGGCAGCAAACCCAGGAGTTGGAGTTTTCTACCTAAGATTATTTTAAGTAAGATTTTCTTCTCTTAGTTATGGGTACATACGTGGGCTTGTGCACAGTGAGGGCAGCATCTGTGGAGGACAGCACAGGGAGGATGTCCCCCCTGGAGCTGGAGTGACGGGTGTTTGTGAGCCTCCTGTTGTCAGTGCTGGATGCTGAATGTGGATCCTCTGCAAGAGTGGTGTGTGCTCTTAACCCCTGAGCCGTCTCTCCAGGCCACTACTCAAGATTATTAACACATGCGCACTTGCACGCTCATGCGCGCACACACACACATACAGAGAGAGAGAAAGAGAGGGGGGTATATAATAAAATAAACCTTCTAAAACAAGGAATGCCTGGTGTCATAAGTGGGTCAGATGGCCGCGCTAGTTAAGCCAGAAGCAAGATGCACCACACAATTACACAGGAAGACACAACCATGCTTTGAACAAGGCAGGTGGAAACAGGGACACAGGGATTTCTTCTCGGGCATAGAAGAGAAATTGAACCTGAACTCCAAGAAGGGAACACCATCAAGAGCTGGCGTTGCCACATCAAGAGGCCAGAAAAATATTACCAGCTTTCTAGTCCAGCTGATAACTGCCCACACTGTAATGTAAAATCAGTTATTATATTACTGTGACCAAATGGGAATTTAACCACACTGTTTACTACAAATGACACAGGTTTACTTCTTGGAGTGTGGGCCTTCTTGACATTTTGAAGACAATCCTAGGTCTGGGTCATTTCTTCCTTAGGTTCTCTTACAAGAATTCTCAAGCCTGGCTAAAGTACTCAACATGGTATTGAGTCCCCTATTGAGCTCAATGCCAGTCAACAAATGTTCTCTGAGGAGGCCCTCTGAGAAGTCATCATCATCATCATCATCATCATCATCATCATCTATGCCCCGGCAATGTTTAAGCATGAATGGGCAGCCTGTTTGTGGCGGTTCTCCAGTTGTTCCTATCCTGAACAGTCCTAGATGCTTGTGTTATTGTCATAGCCAAAGTTCCACCGTCTTCCTTTATGCTGTCTACTCAGCATTCGGGGGGGGGGGGGGCTTCCTTTTTTTGTGCACTCCTCCAAGCAGTGCTCTCTTTGGGTATCTGCCATCATTAAATGAAAAGCAGTTATAAAGTCTGATAAATGGCATGAATTTCAGCTGCTCCTCTTAGGCTGTGGGTACAAGTTTGTACACATGGTGCCCTTGTGTGCACTGCTTTGTATTTTGCTATGGGGACATCTAACTAAGAAAGTCAGTCTGCTAAGTGTGTGGGAGTGCTCTCCCAATCTTCAGACACTCTGATAGGAAAGATTTCATGATCCAGCGGTTTAATTCAATGGGTTAGGCGTGCTTCTAGCAAGGACTCCAGCCGGCACCCATAGCTGTAGTTCTTTGTTGTCTCTCAGAACATCCCAGTGAAGGGGGGGGAGTCTGTGATGTGGGGTGCTCATGTGTCTAAAACTATGTTGTGAATGCTAGCCTGAAACAGCCGACTCACCCACAGTCTATGATCAAATCCTTATGAAACCCATTGCTTTGTACCAGGGTCATGCATTCACAAAAACATTAAATAAAATCACAGGCATATGAACTTAACTTATGGAAGACCACCTCTCCACCAAAATGAAACCTGATAGTTTAGGAAATCAGCATTAGATTGTCATGCTCTAATTGTTTCTACAATTTTGTCAATTTTCTTCCTATTGGCCTGAGCTAGTAAAAATAACCTCCTTATGAAAAATGTATGTGATTAATAAAAGATGAGCTTTCTAATTGGGTTCTCATTGCTCTTCCATAGCCTGATTGTAATTAGTTCTTATAGTCATGCGAAGATTCTTATTTTCAAAGAGTAATCGCAACTTAGTCAGTTCAACATTGTTGAACACTGATGAGCACATAGGATTCTTTTTTCCAGCTTTGGTTTGCAAAACATTTCATTAAAATAAGTTTTGCTCTGGGTTTCACCTAATAATTAAATCTGTGAGGCCGGGGAGGTATGCCAGTTCCTTAGCACCTATGTTTAAATTTCCTTATTTATGGATAAGGGGGTCAGAAACAAGCCCAGAAACCAAAAAATGCACCTTCATCACCTTTTATATTTTTTCTATTCATATTAAAGCATAAAGAAAACATAAAATGCATGGAATAGTATTTCATAAAATGTCTTTTGAAACATTGTATATTGCAAGGATTGTTTATTAGATGCAATGATGTAGTTCTAAGGAACCTGTCTTTCACTGGGGAGCCATACGTATTACTCAACCAATCTATTTAAAGTTTCCATTCAGTAATGCTTAGAATATTCATTACAACACACAATTATTATCACAACCCATTGTCAAAGATTTTTATTACCTAAAAGGAAACTCTGCACCCATCAGTTGTCAAACCCATTATACCCACCTCAGCTACCATCCAAGCTCATCACCACCTGTCTTAGCTACCTTCTGTTACTGTGATAAAAACAACATTACCACAAAGCCTATATGTTTTTCTTTGGGTTCTCCTTATTTAGCTTCTCTAGGATCACTAATTATAGGCTCAATGTACTTGGTTTATGGCTAGAAACCAAATATGAGTGAGTACATCCCATGTTCCTCTTTTTGCGTCTGGCTTACCTCACTCAGGATAGTGTTTTCTATTTCCATCCATTTGCATGCAAAATTCAAGAAGCCCTTGTTTTTTACTGCTGAGTAGTACTCTAATATGTATATATTCCATACTTTCTTCATCCATTCTTTGTGGGAGCCTAGGCAGTTTGGGTGTTCAACTTGCTAGACCTGGATGGAGGTGGGGGTTCCTTGGACTTCCCACAGGACAGGGAACCCTGATTGCTTTTCGGACTGAGGGGGAGGGACTTAATTGGGGGAGGGGGAGGGAAATGGGAGATGTGGCAGGATAGAGACAGAAATCTTTAATAAATAAATAAATAAATTTTTAAAAAAAAACAACATTACCAAAAGCAACTTGGGGAGGGAAGAATTCACCTTGCAGCTTCTAAGTCCATCCCATAGGGAACTAAAAGCAGGAACCTGGAGACAGGAACTGAAGCAGAGGCTATGGAGGAGTGCTACTTACTAGCTTGCTCCTCCTGGCTTGCTCAGCCTGCTTTATTACAGTACCTAGGACCACCAGCACAGGTGTGGCATTGCCTACAGAGGGCCGAGCCCTCTCACATCAACCATTAATCCTGAAAATACCCAGTAGACTTGCCAGTCCAGTGGGAACGCCATCTCAATTGAGGCTCCCTCTTCCAAAATGGCTCCAGCTTGTGTCAAGTTGACATAAAACCAGCTACCATATCATCTAACCCCATTCCCACCTATCCAACTCCCACCTAACCGGGCTACCATCCAACCCCATTACCACCCACCTCCTTTTCCCTCCTACCCTGTTACCATCCAGCCCCTTACCACCCACTCCCTTTACCACCCATCCTCACTACCACACAAGCCCACAACCTATTTGCAGCAACAAATCCATCATTCAGCTCTCTGTCTATCTGGGTATTTCATACAATGAGTTGAACCTGTGATGACTTGTGTGTTTAGCCTCTTGCGCTTGACGTGATCACCGAGAAGCTGCTCCATGTTGAGTGAATTCTATTCTGCTATATAGACAGACCACTCTTTTTAATTGCCTATTCCTCATGGATGCTTTTGAGTTGTTTTCACTTAGGACTGTTATTAATGATGTTGTTTTTATAATAATTAATGATAATAATGATCTCATTATTGTTTCTAGAAAATTATCACTTGGTCTCCATCACTGTTAAATGGTGTTGAATCATCTAAAGCAAAGATTTTTGTGTTATAAATCTACACTCAGACTTTGATAAAACCACCAAATATTTTCTCACATTACATGTCATGACTTCTTGGTCAATACTTGACATTGTGTATAAACATGGACTCTATTCCATCCCTCTGTGTCTGTCTCTAATTTAATGCAATGAGATACTATATTGATGACATCAGCTTTGTAAGCTTTCAAATCAAAGTGTTTGTTCTTCAAGGATTTTTTTGCTTGCTTAAAAGTTTTATTTTGATGTATTTATTGCTATTTTAATTTGTGTGTGTGTGTGTGTGTGTGTGTGTGTGTGTGTGTGTGTGTGTGTGTGATGTGTGTGAAGGTTCCTGGGAAGGCCAGCAGAAGAAGGTTTTGAACCCTCTGGAACTATAGTTACAGACTGTTGTGAGGTCAGAATTTCTTGATAAAATGTCCATGCTCTCTTTTTGGGGGTGAGTGTGGCCTTGTAGGTAACCCCTGTGTTCAGCCTATGTACTATCATCTCTTTCTCCAATGTACCCACTGTGTTTATTACATCCACCACAGAGGACCCATTTCCCTGTGGCACACACACAAGCTGCTCACCTATGCCATGAAGGATCCATTTCCTGTGGCACACACACTAGCTGCTCACCTATGTCATGAAGGACCCATTTCCCTGTAGCACACCCATGAGCTGCTCACCTATGCCGTGAAGGACCCATTTCCCTGTGGCACACCCACGAGCTGCTCACCTATGCCATGAAGGACCCATTTCACTGTGGCACATACACACGACCTGCTCACCTATACCACGGAATGGATATGGCAAGAGGAGCTGTTCCATGAACTTCATTTCCCTCCTCATTGTTACAAAGTAATCTGTGGAACTAGATTTCATGGCTAACAGAAAACTAAACTAAAAGTAGCAACTCGTTCCATGAAGGCGTTAAACTTTGGTTCAAAAACAGAACAAGAAGTTGTGCCTTGAGAATGAAAGATAAGAATTTCAATCTATTGGTAACAACATTTTGGGGGTGTGGATACTGAATAAGAGATGAGACAATCCTAAGTGCTAGACAAACATTTACTGAATACAGAAAGTCAAGCACTGAGCTTAAACTTTTATGTACACTGTGGGTAGCTAATTATCTTATTAATCCTATTATGGTCTAATTATCTCTTCCATTTAGCCATCTCAATGACTTCTCTTTGTAATGGCTTTATTGAGATATAATTTGCATACAAGAGCCACCCTTAGAGAGGGTACAGTTCAATGGCTGTTAGCATGTTCATGGGGTTGTGCACCTGTCACTGTTTGGCAAGAGGCATCTATTGCCTGTTAGTAGAAACAGAACTCTCTCCCTTGCCATTAAAGCACATACACACATGTACACACATGCGTGCACACACACCCTACACAATCCAGCCAAGTACTAGGTAGAAACGCTTTGCTCATGCAGGGGAAAGACAACAGTGTCAGATTCCCTGGTGGATACTGGTCCTTGTGACCAGAATTCTCTTCAAGCAGCCAATTATTGAAATGCATACACTACACCTAGGTCCCCAAATTCTCCTGGCACGACACAGATTTCTGTCACTGGATGTTGGAATGAACATATAAGCAAAGTCCAGGTTGACTCCCGACTGCAGTGATAAGCCCAACTTTTCTCTATGTCTGGGAAATGCTGGTTTGCTCACGACCGAACAGGTTCACATCTTATTTCCTTCTGAGAGTTCTGTAGTTTGGTCTCTTTCTTACTCATAGTTGCTTGAATCAGCCTGAGTTCATTTTCATATGTGATGTGTGGCAGGAGTCCAATTTCATTATTTTGCATGTGAATGGTTACCCAGAGGCATTTGTTGAAAAACTTACATGCTTTCTTGTTAAGTGGTCTTTAGAACTTGCAAAAAGTCAATTAACCTTAAGCGTGAGGGTTTGATCTCTGGATTTCAATTTCTACTCAGTTGATTTGTGTTTAGCCTTATGCCACTACCACACTCATTTAAACAATTAATGGAGTGAGGAGATGGCGGAGGAATTGGGAGAATATCTTTGTTAACTCCTTGTGTGGTAGAGGATTGTTGTCTGGACTAGACAAAGAACTAAAAAAACATAATAATAAATAATTAAAAAAGAAAAGCCAGCAATCAATAAATCAGCTTATGATGTGAACAGACAGTTCATTAATAAATGAACATTAAAGTAGAAACCTAAATGGCTAATAAACATGAAAAACTTCAAAGTCACAAGTCATCAGAGAAATGCACATTAAACCACATTGTGGTTCTGTTTTGCCCTCGTTGGAATGAGTGTGACTCAGAAAACAAGAAACATGCCAGCCAGGATGGCGATAAAAGGGATCCGTTATACACTGTTGTTGGGAATATAAACTAGTCCCGCTGCTAAGGAAATCAGTATACATGTTATTTTCAAGAATAAAAATAGAACTACCCTGAGAGCAGGCTATAGCACTCCTGGCTATGCACATGAAAGGTTCTAAGTCAGCATCTTAGAACACTTGCACATCTGTATTTACTGCAGGGCTTGTTCCAATAGCTAAGTTCCAGAACCAGCCTAGGTGTCCATCAACAGAAGAACGGGCAAGAACAAAACAAAACAAAACAAAACAAACAAACAAAACCACATATCATGATGGAAATTTTCAGCCCTGCCTGAACACTCCAGTGTTGTCCTTTTCAGGAAAATGGGTGCACGTGGAGACAATCATATTGAGAGAATTCCGTCTGACTCAGAGACAGAGAGAGCTGTTTTCTCTCATTGGTAGGTAAAACTTCGTATAGACTGCTAAAATCCTGGGTGTGAGTTGATATCAGTCCCTCCCGCAGCCCCTGACCAAGGCTCAGTGAACATCCTGGAAGAGGAGGCAGGAAGAATGCGAGAACACAGGCTGGAGAGGAGAGCTGTGCAATGCTGCCGGGTGGCCGTTTCACTCAGGAACTCACAGCAGTAGAGATCAACGGCGCAGCTCAAACCAGTCATCGTTTCCAGAGTGGGAGGAGCTCCACTGGCCCCACCCCTTACTGAAAATCTGCTGACAGTTGATAAACTCCGGTGGAGGGATAGTTCATTTTTCTTCCCTATGCACCAAGAAATAACCCTGCAGCTATGTACACTTCATGCATCACTAGACTCAGTGGATCAGTAAAAACAAAACAAAAAAACTTGATATTGGGAGGGGGACATGTAGGGGTCTGTGGAGGGTGCTGGAGGGAGGAAAGAAGGGGAAAATATCCTATTTTACATGCATGCATGAAATTCTCAAGAATAAAGAAAAAATAAAATTTTAAAAAAGTGAAAGGAATTAAATTATACATTCAATCCATAATTATAAAAATATTGAAAAAAATCTTCCAACTTTGTTTTCTTGGATGACAGTTTTATAATGATCCAATCAATTTCCATAAAGAATTCAGTTATGGTTTTGATCAGAGTCAAGTTCAATTTGTACAACAAGACTGAAGACTGTAATCATCATAACACAATGGCATCTTCCATCCCCCAGCACGGAATTTCTTTCCACGCTTTCCAACGTTACTTTCTTTCAACAACACTGCCAGTGTGAAGGGTGAAAGTTTATAGTTTTTCTTTTAAAGTTTATTCCTCTTTTATTCTCTCCACTAATATCTCTTAATTTTAAAAGATTAAATTTAATTTTATGTGCATGGGTGTTTTGCCTGCATGCATGTGTTTGTATATGACATGCCAGCGCCCGTGGATGTCAGAAGAGGGCACTTTCAGGAGTCCCGGGTTCAATTCCCAGCCCCCACGTGGCAGCTCAGAGAATCCTGCGAGAGCAGCCAGTGCTCTTAATCACCAAGTCATCTCTCTAGTCCCTTTCGTCACTATTATTGAACTTAAATTTGTCTATTTTTATCATCTTGCTCATCTCTTTGTCTATAAATATAATTTTTATTTTTGCCCTTGTATCTCAAAGCTTTGTTGAACTTGATGACTTTTGAAACAGTTTTTTATGTGCATTTTTATGTGCATTCTTTAAAATTCCCTGTGTATGAGATACCAGTGTCTGCACCCAAACACAGCACTTGCTAGCTTTCTCTCTCATCTTTATGCCTTTTGGTTCATTCTCTTCACCATTTGCCTGAGCTAGGAAATTAAATTCTTTCGGTGTCATTTTGAACTTTTCAAGATAGAAACGTGTGCCTCTCGTGCTAATTTTCCTCAAGCCTCTTGTTCCTTTGGATGCTGTTGTAAATGGAATTGTTTGCTTAATTTAATGTTTCTCATTATTTATTCTTCCTATAGAAGCACAATGGTCTTTTATGCATTGTTCTCCTGCAAGCTTGCTGATGTCTAGACTCTTTTAGTGGTTCGAAAAGTGTGTTAAAGCCAGTGTTTAGCGTTTTCTAAGTAAAAGATCATGCCATCTGCAAATAGCATGGTTTGGTCCCTCCCTTCAATCTGGATGAACTCTTTTGCAATCCTTTTCCTAATTGCCTCAGCGAAAGTCTCCTTTGCAGGGCTGAAAACCCAGTGCAGAAGCACAGACATCTGTGTCTTTCGTGGATCTGGGAGGGGACACTCTGTTCCTCACTGATACTTCTGACAGAGTTGCTCAGAATGTTTGTGGATGGCATTTTCAAAAGTCCTCTTCTATTAAGATATTTTAAAATAGAATTTAATTCCGCCCTTTTCCCCTTTGTCTATGGAAATGATAAAGTGGTCTTTGTATTTTATTCTGTTGATATGTGTGCTGCCGGTGTAGGAGGTTCTTCTGTTTGTGTGTTGCTTTTGTTGATTGAATAAAGATACTGCCTTGGCCTTTTGATAGGGCAAACCTTAGGTGGGCGGGGAAGACCCAACAGAATTCTGGGAGGAAGAAAGCAGAGACAGGCAGATGCCATGATTCTCCTGCCTGAGACGGACGCTGGTTAGACTCATGCTGGTAAGCCACAGTCAAGTGGTGATACACATTAATAGAAATGGATTAATCAAGATGTGAGAGTTAGCCAATAAGAGGCTAGAGCTAATGGGACAAGCAGTAATTAAATTAATGCAATTTCCATGTGGTTATTTCCAGGGTTAAGCTAGTCGGGCCACCAGGATGCAACCCACAGCTCCTCTCACTACATGCTGCATTCATTGATTTTTTCAGGTGTATAAGGAACTTTTTAATGGTGTGTGTGTGTGTGTGTGTGTGTGTGTGTGTGTGTGTGTGTGTTTGCCTGTGTACTGTGCCTTTTGACTGCAGTACACATGATGGCCAGAAGAGGGAATCACCTCCCCTGAAGCCAGAGGTACAGAGTTGTGAGTCCTCCAACATGAGCGATAGGAACAAAACTTGGGTTCTCTAGGAGAGCAGTGGGAACTTTTAACTGCTGAATCTTCCTAGCCTCTACCTCTACATCAGTGGTTCCCAACCTGCCTAATGCTGCAGCCCTATAATAGAGTTCCTCATGTTTTGGTGACTCCTCCAGCCATAAAATTATTCTGTTGTTACTTCATAACTATAATTTTGCTGCTATTATGAATTATTCTGCAACTATCTGACCAACAAACTGAGAACCTCTGCTCTACGTTACTTTTTTCTTTTAATTACTCAGATAAGTTCCACTTGTATACTCTTTTCCAAATGTGTATCTATATCTATAAGAGTTTTGGTCTATAATTCTCTACTTGGAAGTCTCCTTAGCTGTGATCTCAAATTAATGTAATCTTCATATCATGAATTGAGAAGTATCCCTGCCTCTGATAATTCTGAAGACTACTTAAAATGTAATATATCTATTCTTTTACAATTTCATAAACATATATAATGTCCTTTAATAACCTCTATGGAAGGGAGGGTCACTTTCCTCAATGGTGTAACTTCTCGTAAGTTGTCTTTGCTAAAGCAAAAGGCCCCTCATCCACCCATTCATAGATTTTGTAGTCAAACATAATTAAATGCAGTGTGTTACAAAAACAGAAACAAGCACACAGAAGCTTTATGAAAACTTAGTATTAATTCTTTTGAAATACTTCATAGAATTTAATTTTAAAAAGCTGTTTGTGCATAGGGCTTTAGCTTATAGAGAATGTTAAGATGTATAGTTTAATGTATTTAGAGAATAATTGCCATCTTCCAAACTTGTCTGCTATTGAGCTCTGGCCTGGTAGATTGTCCAGAACCAGGACTGGGTCAATCACTGCTTCTTACAGTGTTGTGAATAGTCAAGATGCCTTGAGAGGTCGCTTTGACTCTGGCAGTCTGTTTTTCTGATCCTACTGGACTCCTACTTCAAGTCCTGTGTGGCCTTTTGTCTATAGTACTTGGACCTTCTCTTATGTGAAAAGGCAACTTTTTATTAAGAAAAAAGTTTAGGTTCTAAGGCTGAGAGAAACCTTGGCTGAGTCCCATAGCTTAACTAACCATCACTGACTTGAAAGGCTACATGGCTGCAGTCTGTCCTACCATCTGGCACTAACTGTGCAGTGAGTAGCATCTCTGGTGAGTAGTCTTTGATGGTAAGGGTTGCCTGAGATGTTTGTAAAGAACTCAGAGACAGCTTCGGCCTTTGTCTACCCTCCACTAGGTGAAACCTCAAACCTTTCCCTTGCCCTGCGCCTACTGTCATATGGGTGACATCACATCCATCCTCATCACATTCATGCAGCTGTTTTCTGAACAAGTTTCTGGTGAAGCTGGATGGTGTATAAATTCTCTTGTCTCCAGTAACACACCCCTCTTTTGCCTTATACCCCTCTGCTTCTTCATTCCATAAATATCCCTAAGCCCTATCTTTAGGCACATTCATGCAATCTCTCTTTCTAACTTACAGTCTTGCTCTTTGGTGCCCATGACCAATCTACTCCTGCATCCCATAAACATCTCCAAACCTTCCTACGTTAGAGACAAGCAGTTTCATGATGTCCCTATGCTTCGCTTCCAAGCACAGTTTGTCATTCAATGAGTCATTCTATGACAGAGAGAACAGCCCTGATTCAGAAACATGGCTGCTGTTCCCTTTTGGATTTGCATCTGCAACTAAACTCAGAAACAATTCTAGTGTGTAAAATGTTTTACTATAACTGAGTCAAACACTGATGATGACCAAATACAGCAGCTCTAGGCTCCTGCTTCTCCCTGGCCACAGGTGCCTGGCTCTCCCACCCAGCCCCTTTTAGAAGGACCACACTGTGTTTTCTGTTTGCATGTGGTTCCCAGTGCTCGCTGTTGATGTCTTTGCTCTGTCTTCTATGAACCCGTGGGTATAGGACCATATCCCAGGCATGAGCCATTTCACATCACTGTATTTTTCTTTTGTAGGCAGCAGTTCCAATCTTTCTGTAGTGGCAGGAAACTTCCAATAAGCTCTTTTTCAAAAACAAAATATTTTTAAATTAGATTATAAATTAGTGGGGTTTCATAAGACTTCTTACATATTTAGTTATGCTTACTCCACTCTCTACTTCTCCTTTCTCTCACCTCCACCCCCATTTAAACTTACATCTCCCAGTATTCTCCTCCTGTTCTTTCATATCTCATGTCTTACTGCCCCCTCTAATTATATTGCTTTCCTTGGATTGCAAGATGGCAGGTTCCCAAGTAGCTTCTTCACGCACACTACAGTATGGTTAGCTGGGCCTTCTTGCTTTACATGAGCTCCTCCTCCTGCAGGGATGAAGATGTCAAGCCTACAAGGCAATACCAGGCCAAGGTGTATGTCTGGCAGGTCCGTGGAGGACAACACAGCAAGCTGCTACTGAAGGGAAAAGGACAGTGGGTGTTAGTGGTAAACCTCCAAAGCCCTGGCCCATGGACAACCAAAAGGGGCCATGTGCTGTTTTTCTCTGTTGATAAACCAATTCTGACTGCAGATCAGCATAGGTCTTAATTTTTTTTTATAAAATTCACACATTAGTACTGTATTTGTGTAATTTCCATCCTTCACTTTCCTACCTTTAACTCCTCCTGTGCCCTCCTCCCTCTCAAATCCATGGCCTCCTCTATAATTATTATTGTTGCACACACATACACACACACACACACACACACACACACTATTGACTACATTTAGTGTTGCTCATATGCACATGTGTTTAAGGCTGACTACCTTTTTATTACAATGGAGTGATTTCCTCCAGCTGTGTCATGACTACTAGTCACAACAAAGCAGAGACTGTTGTGAAGATCTACAGATCTTGGCCCCACAGTCATGGCAAAGAGGAACCAGAGCACCACAGCAATAATGAGACAGACAATTATAGCGATGTGACTATGAAAGACTCTTAGGAGAGGGAGGGATATGGTCAGATCCTCCCCTGAGATTTCAGATTCTGCTCTTTCTACTCACCAGCTATGGAAGATCTTTGAGTTGCTTACATGCATAGGTGGTAGAGAGCTGAGAATGGAATTATTCTACAATGCAGCTATCATGAGACTATCACCCATACTGGGATGGGTCTTTTGATGACACCGATTCCTTTGATTTGCTTAAATTCCTATAGTTAATCCTTCACCCATACTCCTGTGAGGAAACCTCCACTCATGCTCCTGTGAAGAACCCTAACCCGTGCTCCTGTGAAGAACCTTCACCCGTGCTCCTGTGAGGAACCCTTCACCCGTGCTCCTGTGAGGAACCCTAACCCGTGCTCCTGTGAGGAACCCTTCACCCGTGCTCCTGTGAGGAATCCCTCATATTCCTGAAAATGCCCTTAATAATTCCATTGGGTCTCCAAGCTGGACTTGGGTGGACACATCCGTCAGTGTGCACTGCTGTACCTGGTATAAGCAGATGTTTCCATTTCCCAGGGAAAAGCCCCACAGTAGTGTTTACAGAGAGACACCTCATTAGAGAACAGGACTTGAAACAAGCCTGGCTGAGAATATTATACAAATATTTAGGAATTTACACTGAGCTAAGACAGAGAAAAGAGTCAGAATGTGCCATATGTCTTTGTTTTCTTCGGTCTGATTAAACATGAAGAAGAAACACACACACACATACATGAGTGCACACACACACACACACTTTTAATTGTTGCCTGACCTGACATTGTTCTATAAAATTACCTCGCGGTTGAAAAAGTGCTAAGATTTGGGCCAGAATACATCAGTTCTCTCATGCTTTTTAAAATCATGTTCCACCTTCAATTTCTGAAAATAGCTGATATTTGTGATGCAAAGATTTCATTTCTTAATAGTGGGATTTGAGTTTTGTAAAATTGTCATGGGTCAAGTACAGATTTTCTTGTCTTCCTGACATGTTAATTTGTCAAAGCGGAGAACAAAGAACACTGATTTACAATTTAGAGGCATTAGGAAAAGCTGCCAATTATGGAGTCCCTCTCACTACATGGAGCAAGCTCTAAAACCAGGCTTAACCCCTTCTGCACTGAGTTAGAATTTTTGATTGTGTGTCACTAATCACCACCTAAGGGGCTCAGACTTCAAACTCCTTGAGAAGAAGAAACAGAAGTTTCTATTTTGTAATGAGCAGAAATGTGCCCAGTGCTTCCTGGAAATTGCCCAGGGTTTAGAGCTGCGAGGAGAGCTCATAACAACATGATTTTGCCACGGTTTTTATCTTATTTAAAGACTGTGTGTTCCTTCTCTTCTCTTTGTTCTGAACAGTCTGGAGAGTTGGACTATATAGGAAGAAAAAGGTAAATTAATAAATAAATAGCACGTAGCAGACAGAAGCAGCAGACACATAGCAAAACATCATCAAACTGATGCCCGCAGCATCCATTAGCAAAGATGGGAGTGCCCTAATTGACAGGCAAACAGAAGGCAACATCATAAGACAGGGGCCTTCAAAACATCCAGTAGAATCCCAGGGAAGTTGATTGGGGACCTCTACATTGAGACCATCCTGGGCAAGCAGTTGGGCTCGCCCCTCTATCCTCTCCACAGGCCATTATCCCATGGCTGAGCTTTCAGCTTCCTGTTCTCACCACAGGCACTTTTTATATCACTGGCTAAATGATAATAACCTCTGTTGGAAATGGTTGACCTTCTCGCTGTTTTCAAGGACACAGATTTCTCTGTTGGACTTTTCACTGTTCACTCTCTGTAACAACAAAGCCCAGGGAGGGATGAGGCTTGCCCTCAGTCAAGGAGTCTTGGAAGACACTCGAAATAAACCTGCTTTAGGGTTTGGGGGAGTAGGAGGGAATAAGCTACCAGAGCTGGCTACTCAGAAGCTCAAACAACACCTGACAGTTTATACATATAATGCACTTTGCCGATTTCTCCTTTCTTCTTTTTTTTTTATTTTCTATTATTTTCCTTCACTGGGCATTGAACCTAGATCCTTGCCAGCACTAAGAAAGTACCTCACCACTGTGCAGCACAGCCTTTCTTTTTCAATTTTCATGCAGAACCATCTCTTTCTTGAATAAGAATCCTGTACAGTTTAGATATTTTGGGTTATTATTTCTTCATCTACACACTATAAAGAGAATTGGATCACTCTTCACTTGTGTTGCTGTTCTGCTAACTGAGCAGATAATTACCAGTTTCCCTAGCTCATAGCATCTGTAGATTATAGCATTATGAGTCCATCATCATTCCTAATTCATCAGCCCCTCTAGTTCCCCATCAACCCTAGTTTATCATCATCCCTGGTTCATCATCATCCCTAGCCCATCATTTCTACTTCACACTAATCCTAGCTCATCATCAGCCCTAGGACACAGCATCCCTAGTTCACTAGCATCTCTAGTTCATTAGTGCTTCTACGTTGTTAGTAGCAACTGCCTGTCCATCTCATGATTGGACACAGTCTAATGACTTTATGCATCCAGATTTTCTGAAAGGAACAAACTTTTCCCAGATGAGAAGTCTGATTACTGTTGTGATACAGATGCTCCTAAATGCTTTTCCATGAAATCAAGGCAGACAGGCATTTGTGATCCCCAGAGTGACCCCCCTGAAAGTTATTGTAAAGCTTGAGGACAATGAGAAGACCTCACTCTTATTTTCTTTTGTAAGGAAATGGTGCTTTTAGGTTAGCAGTTGAATTAAAGGAAAGTTTGCAGAGTTTTTACTAATAAGTACTATTTAACTGGATCATAAAAATTGGAAAGTAAAGCCCATTAATGTTATGGACTCCACATGGCTAGTGAGGAGATGAGGTGGGGGGGGGCAGTAATAGGAAATAAATTGTTCATGTGTTAATGTGGTGACAGACTCACATGCCCCATTCTAAATCATGGGGAGTGATAGAGCAGGACTCGCTGGTAATGGCAGATAATGGGCTTTACTCATGGCCGGGTGCTTTTTAGTTTTTCTTTCTTACCTAACATAAAATTCCCTACAGAATAGTCCACAGATAAGGCAGACAAACCATATCACCATCATCTTCCGGCTCAGCCAACTTTTCTGCTTTCTCCATCTTCATCACTAGTCTTAGCTTTCAAAGTGTCTCTTTACCGGAAGCGGCTCCAGTGGAACCAGCCATCATATCAACACGCCTATGGACAGCCAGCTTCTGGGGGGATACGTGCCAGGTGGGTCATTACCGTGGGAACAGGCTCCAATTCCAGTCTCCCTTGTAACTCCCTGTCTAAAAATTAAGTCTCGTGGACATTTATTTTTTGTAAGGAAGATGGTGAAAGGTGGTTTTGAATTTTTTTCACCAAGGCTCACAGGCACTCTAACAGTTAGAATCCCATTATTGTGGTGGATATGATGAGTGAGCATTGCGCAGACAATGTCTTTAGAAAAGCTGGAGTTTAAATTAAGGCCGGGAAGGACCTTACAGTCTTTAATTTGTTTGTTTTTAGAGGGTCTCACTATGCGATTCAGGCTGGCCTCACAATTTAAGTGGTCCTCCTACCTGAGTGTCCTGAGTGCTGAGTCTTATTTAGCAGATATGTGTTGTTCATGTGTGAGAGAGAGTGAGAGTTCATACATGTCTGAATCCACATGCACACATGTGCATGTGTTTGGAGAGCAGAGTTCCATCCCAGGAATCATTCTCAGGTTCACTTGGCAAGCCTGGAAGGATAACAAGCTCTAGGATTGTCCTGGATCCTTCATCCCAGCACTGGAATTGTGGGTATGCACAGCCCTGCCTGGCTTTGCATGTGGGTGTTGAGCATCAAACTCAGATCTTTGTGCTCCTGCGGCAAACACTTTACTGACTGAGCCATCTCCCCAGTGTCTAGAGTGAGTCTCAATGCTTCAGCAGTAAGCTCATTTTCTATTTATGAATTTTGACATTTTATTGAAAACCATGTCTTCTTTTTTTACTAGTATCATGTTTATATGCAAATTAGCTTCATAAATGTGTTTGCTTAACTTAGTTTGTTTATTGACACAGTGACTTCGGTCTGGAGAGTCCCAAAGGCTCATCTACTTAACATTTAGTCCCCAGAACGGTGTTGTTGGGAGGCGGTATCTGGTGTCTTAAGAGGTTCCTGAGGTGGTGAGGAATTAGGGGGACATGCCTTTGAAAGAGCTTTCAGACCCTTGACTCTTTTTTCTCTTTCTCTTGGTCCCTAAAAATGAGATTTGGCTTCACCATGCACCTCTTTCACTATGTGCTGACTCACTGAGGGCCAAAAGCAACAAAGCCACCTGTTCATGACTGGAACGGCAACACTGGGAGCCAAGACAAACCTGCTCTTTATTAATTCTCTAATTAACGAACAAATGGCCTCAGTTATTTTGTCACAGTGACAGAAAGCTGGCTAGTTCGTGGGGACAAAGGTAATAACAATGTGTGTGGGCTCTGTGCTGAGTAACCAAGTTTGCAAGACCACTGGCCATTGTGTGGAAGCCCTCCTATGTGTAGAACAAGGGATGAGATAACGGAAGAGAAATAAGAAGTGAAGGTAAGAAATAAGGGGCACAGCATCCCTCTGCTGTGAAGGTCAAGCAAGATCAAATGCCATAAAGGGCAGACCCAGGAGAGCTGGGAGGTTCCAGCACATCCCACTCCTCTTGCTTGTGCCTTCACCTCTTGTCCTCATGAGCAATAGTGCCAGCCCACGCCAGTGGAGAATCACCACCCTCTGTTCATTTCCATACTGGTCTTGCTTCTTGAGGCTGTGTAAGACAGTTTTCAATCTCAGTTCTAGTGATGTGTGGCCAATTTATGCTTTGCAGTAGTGCCCAGCCGTGACATGGAAGAGTGCTCAGCAGCCTCGACTTCTGTCTACTAAATGCCGGGGCATTTCACACTTTTGACAATCAAACTCATCTCCCTAAATCCTCAAGTGCCCCAAAGACCCTAATAAAGATCAAAGGGGGGGCAGTGTTTCAATGTTAGAATAAATTCTGATTGTTTAATACTTGCTTTTGTTATATTCCTATAACTGGATTCTGAGTGAGACAGAAGATAACTAAAATTCAAAGAAATGACTCAATAATACAAAATACCCATCAAGAACATCCAAATGTCAAGACCAAGTGAGATCCCTCTTTGCTAAGTATGAAGTTTGGAAAATGTGAATGTCCAGCCAGCATCAAATGGATTCTCTGCTTGATGCATCCAGGTTTGAAGGAAGAGTGACATGGAAATAATTCATCCCCAAGAACATTTACAGTGTGTGTGTGTGTGTGTGTGTGTGTGTGTGTGTGTGTGTGTGTGTGTGTATGTCTTTGTGTATACACATAGAGGGGAGAGAAGGGGGTCAGGCATCCTACTTTACCACTGTTCGCCTTATTCCTTTAAGCCAGGACCTCTCACTGAACCTGAAACGAGGCTAGCAGTCAGCAAACCCAAGATCTTCACTGCCTCTGCTCCACAGCACTGGAATTATAAATGCTGTGTGACAACACCTGGGTTTTTTTTATGTGATGCTGGAGATTGCAACTCAAGTCCTTGTGCCTGTTGAGAAAACATTTCTAGCTGCTGTGTTGTCTCCTTAGCCCTTAAGATCATTTTATACTCTGCTCAGTATCAAAGAGACAAAACCCTTAATGTGAAAACAACTACTGATCTTATCTAGTGAAAGATAGACGATAGAGATAAGATAGAGGGCTGATCTCCAAAATATATAAAGAACTCAAGAAAATGGTCATCAAAAGAACAAATAATTCAATAAAAATGGAGTATAGACATAAACAAAGAACTCTCAACAAAGAAATCTAAAAATGGCTGAAAGACACTTAAGGAAATGTTCAACATCCTTAGTCATCAGAGAAATGCAAATCAAAACAACTCTGAGATTCCATCTTACACCTGTAAGAATGGCCAAGAGCAAAAACACTGATGACAACTTATGCTGGAGAGGATGTGAGGTAAAGGGAACACTCTTGCATTGCTGGTGGGAGTACAAACTGGTACAGCCACTTTTGATATCAGTGTGGAGATTTCTCAGAAAATTAAGAAACAACCTTCCTCAAGACCCAGCAATATCACTTTTGGGTATATACCCAAAGGATGCTCAATCGACATGTATTCAATTGTGTTCATAGTAGCATTGTTTGTCATAGACAGAACCTGGAAACAACCTAAATGCCCCTCGACCAAAGAATGGATAATGAAGATATGGTGCATTTACACAATGAAGTACTACACAGCAGAAAAAATAATGACATCTTGGAATTTATAGGCAAATGAATGGATCTTGAAAGCATCATATTGAGTGAGGTAACCCAGACCCAAAAAGACAAATATAATATGTACTCCCCCATAAGTGACTTTTAAACATAAAGAAAAACCAGCCTACTATTCACAATCCGAGAGAACTTAGACAATAAAGAGGACCCTAAGGGAGACATACATGGATCTAATCTACATGGAAAGTAGAAAAAGACAGATCTTCTGACTAAATTAGAAGTATAGGGACCATGGGAGAGGGTAAGAGGTGAGGAGAGGAGAAGGAAGGGGAGTGAAGAAAATATATATAGCTCAATAAAAACAAATAAAAAGACAGACAGACAGATAGATAAACAGACATAACAGGAGTTACAGGCTTGTATTTATCAAAGTCTTGATTAGAGGGCGCAGATTATCAGTTGCTCTGTTTTCAACATTTAACAAATCTTCACATTCATAACCATCCTAATATATATTATTACCTTCAAGAAATCAAGATATTTTGATATCTATGACTCAGAGTCTTCAGGCACTATGATAAAATAGCTTTAGGACAATAAAATAAAATAGGTAAATTGCAAAGCCTACTGGCACACACCTAGCATCCAACTACTTGGGAAGCTGAACCAAAAGAATCACAAGTTCAAGACCAGGCTGGGTCTTGAACAGTTTAGTGAGACCCATTCTCAAGTAACTAAATAAATAGGACTGTCTGGAAACACGAGTCAGTCATTAAAAGATTTTCTGCTCTTGCAAGGGACCCAAATTTAATTCCCAGTACCCATGATGGGCATCTTAAAACCATTAATAACTCCAACTTTAAGGTATCTAATGCCCTCTTCTGAACTCTGCAGGCACTGAACTCATGTGCATAACGCCAACCACCCCTGACCTCCTGCCATACACATAAAAATAATAATAATAACAATGATGAAAGTAATATATTTATAAATAAATACATACAAGAAAAAAGTTTAAAAAAATGAAAAATGAAAGTTAAGGGCAAGACATAGAGCTGAGTGGTAGAACGGCAATCACTTTATTTCCCTTCACACAGAAGCCAAAGGGTTTGCAGGCCAAACTTGATTTACCATTCATTATGTTGCTAAACAGATGTCCACGATGTTAGTAAGAGTTACAAAGGGAGCAAAGAGGGAGCTGTAGGTGGCAGCTTGCTGAGTCCATTTGCAAATATAAAATCAAACTTAGTGAGAGAATAGAACCCACAGGTCGTCCAGGGAACCAGATGCCAGGTCCAATCCAAAGAGCTATATACTAACTCAGTGTGTGTTTACTTTTCCCTTATCATTGCCCTGCTTTCCAAATTGGTATCCCAAAGCTGAGGTCTAAATGGCTAGTGGAGGATCAAAAGACACCAGCCATCTAGTCTTCTTCAAGCTCATTCTGCCTTATGATCAATTAAGCAAGTTCATTCTTCCAGACTCAGACATGAAGTTCATGGGTTGTATAGATCAGTCATCCATCCCGTGCCTGGGATTTGCCAGTCATACAGCACCAGAAGCAACTGAACTGATCAAACCCAAGGCACGGCACACAGAACTGTCCCCTTGCAGGATTCTATGCAGCAAGCAAAACTTTCCTATTGCAAGCAAAACTCTGACCCATTCATCTTTTTTGCTCTGCCTCATTAGTGTGGACCTGTACAGAGTTCAAAGCAAAATTTTTGGTTATCTGATACTGAAACTTATGGGGAGGGAGGGAGGGAGGAGAGATGTAAACCATTTCAAAGATAAACATGAGAACCCAAATTCAATACTCTAGAGCCCACATAAGAAGACAGGTCTAACCAGGAGATGGTGGCGCACACCTCCAATCCCAGCGCTCGGGAGACAGAGGCAGGCAGATCTCTGTGGGTTCAGAGGTAGTTCATAGGAGGGCTCCAAAGCTACTGAGAAAGCCTGTCTTGAAAAAACAACACACATGCTTGCAACCCAGTGTCAGAGAGAAGAAAGAAGGAAGAAACAAAAGGGCCCTGTTCACTGTCAGTCATTCCAGGCAAACAGACAAGCTCCAGGTTCAGTGAGAGGCTTTGTCTCAAAAAATAGCATGTAGAACAATTGGGAAAATGCATAAAACATCAACCTCTGGCTTCCATACTCAGGTACACACCTGAGTGTGTAAACATTCTATACATGTGCACACACACATACATGTACACCCAAACCAAATAAAAGCATGATAAAGCTCACATCCAATGCCATACACTTTCCATCCTCCAGGAAGGCTATGAGATACATGAATTCTAGGACTATGAGCATATATGTCTCTGGTCGGTCTCTCAACAGCATTTCATATTATCAAACAACAAATAATAATTATATTCATCATCTCCGCCTATTTTCATGTTTTATTTCTTTCTAGACCTGAGTGTTACGTCTAAGGGAGAGTATATTTTCATTAAATGTTGCTTGATATTAAAATATTCTGGAGGCTGGGGAGATGGCTCAGCAGTCAAGAGCACTGACTGCTCTTACAGAGGGCCCGACTTCAATTCCCAGCAACCATACGGTAGCTCACAACCCTCTATAACCACTATGCCAGGGGATTTGATGCCCTCTTCTGCCCTCTGTGGACAATAGGCACACCAGTGGTGCACAAGTATACATGAAGGAAAAAATACCCATCCACAGAATATTTTATAAGGGGGGGAGGGAGGGATTAGCAAAGGAGAAAGGAAGGAGGGAAGGAGGGAGGGGGGATTAAAGAAGAAATGAAGGAAGGGAAAAAGGAGGAAGGAAGGGAGGGAGGGAGGGAGGGAGGAAGGAAGGAAGGAAGGAAGGAAGGAAGGAAGGAAGGAAGGAAGGAAGGAAGGAAGGAAAAAGAGAAAGATTATAAATTCTGCCTTTGGTGCAAAACCAAACCAAAAGGAAATGTGTTATTGAGACAGATGGAAAGTCTGTAGTGCCCATTTCTAATGATGAGTGGCATTCTTGTGTTGTGATGTCTGTATCCCCATGCTAACCGGATGTGTGGTGTAGCAGAGTGGGTACCATTTGCCCACTTTGCTAAGTATCTTTCATCTGCTTCCTTGATGAGCTCAGCATCCGGCCCTGTCCTTCCCTGCTCTTTGTCAGGCGACAAGCATCTTTGTGCTGTTGTTGCCAGGTGCCTGGACACCCTAGCTCCACTTACTTCTGGTTGCACTCTAGTAGATGCAGCAAGTGGATCTCAAAGGCACAAAGACAATGGAGGTCAGAATTTTCTTCTTTCTGCTTCATCCCCTACAAGACATAGCTTGGAAGTGTCTATGTCCTTTGTCAGCAGACATAGTCCTGGCCAGAGTCCTCTTTGTTCTGGCTTCCTCCTCTCGTCTCTTCAGTCTGCAGTAGTAACTGGTTCCATATTAGCTAATTCTGTTTTAACTTTGTTTTTTGTGTATGGGTGTTTCCCCTGAACATATGTCTATGCACCATGTTTGTGTGTAGTTCCCCAAAAGACCAGAAAAGGGCATTTGAATCCTCTGGAACCATTTACAGACAGTTGTGAGCTGCCATGTGGATGTTGAAAATCAACCCAGGAACTTTGGGAGAATAGCCAGTGCTCTTAACCACTGTGCCATCTCTCCAACCTGAAACTTTTGCTAATTCTTGAGTGTTTTTCCTGTCTCCTGTTCTTCGCTTATTCCTCCAAAAGCTACATCATGAGCTTGTGTGTGTGTGTGTGTGTGTGTGAGAGAGAGAGAGAGAGAGAGAGAGAGAGACAGAGACAGAGACAGAGACAGAGACAGAGAATTCCTCTGATTCCCAGTGCCATATGTACAGATACACGCACTTTCTCGGTTCATCAATGAAATTGGTATCACTTGCCTTGTGCCACGATGTTTCAAGTGTTTAGCGTCAAGAACACTTCATTCTGCAGATGAGTAAATTAAGGAAGATAAATGGTAATTTCCACGAAGTGATATAGCATATCTTGAGTTCAGCCTGAGAGGATTCGACTTCAACAGTTAACAATTTATACCCACCTCCAATTTGAAATGAGGGCTTATTATTTTAAGATTTATCACCTATTTTATTTTCTGTGTATGTGTGTTTGCCTGTATGGGTTATGTGAAATATTGGAGTCTGGAGCCAGAGTAGATCAGAAGAGGTGTGAGTCTCCCATTCTGGGTGCTGAGAACTGAATCCAGATCCTCTGCCAGCACAGCAGGTGCTCTTAACCACGGGGCCACCTCTCCAGGTCTGAATGAAGGCTGTTTGATTGCCTTTCCCAGCATTGTGTCAGGAACAGGGTTTGTCACAAGATTCATAACTCATTGTTCACCACGCACTGTGGAAAGCACGTATTTGGAGTCATTAGCTGAGTTCTCCAATCACCCGGTGATCAATTAATCCAATAGGAAAAGCCTTTCTGTGCCACAGCTAATTTGTGATTGTTAATGTGTAATTAGTGCTCAGCATCTAACTTTCTTTTATTGAGACAATGCGAAACCTGGCAGAAGCTGGAATGATTTGTGCAAAGTCAGAGAAGATTATGCAAAGCCCCTTTTCAAATTAATGGAGGTAATAAAAGATTCTGCAGCCATTTTTACATCTAAGCCTTTCAGAATAAAGACACCAGGAAATGGTTGGTAGAATGGTGTGCTGACAGCCAGTGCCTGCCAACTTGCAAGAGGCAATTTTTTAGGGTTTTGCAAGCTTATTGTTAACTAGAACCATTGTTAAGTAATATAAAACCAAATATTGTTCTGATCTCTACAACTATTGGAAAAGCAAGGAAGATAGTGATCTCACACTGATCGCTGTGGGGCTGAGAAATGTTTCAATTTAATGAATATAAATCATGTACAAGTTAAAAATAGCATGGAACTAGATCATTTATCAGACTAATGACAAAAGCCCTAATGGGAAGCCACAGAGAGATGTAGCCCCACTGGTCAGATAATGATTGAATAAAAACCATGTTTTATCTACTAAGATACAAGTTTAGCTTTTTCAAGTAACCATGTAGAACTTGCAACATATATTTTAATTGTTTTAAAATTTTATTTTATTTGTGTGTACATGTGTGTACCTGTGTGAGTTTATACATACTGTATGTGTGCAGGTGACTGAGGAGGCCTGAAGGGGCAACAGATTCCCTGGACTGAAGTTACAGGTAGTTGTGAGCTGCCATGTGGGTGCTGGGAACTGATCCTCGGTCCTCTCCAAGCGTAGTCAGTGCTCTTAACCTCTGAGCCATCTTTCTCTGAAGTGTGTCTCCCTTCTTTTTTCAATTTCGTTTTACATTCCAGCCTCAGTTCTCCCTCCCACCCTCCTCCTGCCCCCCTTCCCCTCCCACTCAGTCCACCTCCCATCCCCTCCTTCCAACAGGGAAGGGCTCCGGATGGGGAGTAAACAAAGTCTGGCACATTAAGTTGGGGCAGGACCAAGCCTTTCTCCCCTGCATTAAGCATGGCATCCCACCATAGAAAATGAGCTCCAGTAAGCTAGCTCATGCACCAGGGTAAGATCCTGGTCCTAATGCCAGGGGCCCCTCAGATAGTCCAAGCTTCACCACTGTCTCCCACATACGGAGGGCCTGGTTCAGTTCCATGGAGCTGAGTCATCTTTCTATCCACCATGCTATTTTATTTTTTGATTGGTTTAAAGGAATATATCATTACCCCATTTCACTTCATTTATTCATATTTCTATTAATACAACTATACTGCACACACACATACTATATTTATTCAATAAAAAGAGGATCTGGGTTCAATTCCCACACCTACATAAATGCACGAAACTGTCTGTAACTCCAATTCCAGGAAGTCTGATGCCCCTCTGGGCACTGAATGTACATATTACACAGGCATACGTGGCGATAACACATTAATATACCTAAAAAAAATAACCTTTTAAACTCAACAAAAATAAGCTCTTCTAACATTTTATAGATCTTAGTCTAACTTAATCATACAACCATTTTATTTCAATGCAGTGTATCGATTCATCAGTTCTGTTGTAGACAAAATGAGGCTGAGTCATGCTAACAGGCTGTAAACGCAGCTTCATTCTACCTGGTGAACTGGTGTCTCCCACAGTCCTACCCAGTCAGCCCTCTTCTTCCCTGAGTGACCAGCTCACAGCACACAGCTCAGTGACCTCTGAGCTGACTTCTGTTATGGCATACTACTAGTAACTCAAGGTGAACTTGTCCTTGCGCTAGGGAGAGGGCTGTGCTGTGCACAGCATGTCCTCCACACAGAGCGAGAGGGCAAAGGCGACCATCCTGAAGCTCCTGGGTACTCTTTCCCAGAACTCCAAGCTCTGGTCCTACACTTCTTTCTACACAGAACCCAGTGTCTGCGGGACCCACCTCTTGGTTACAAAACTCACTGCTCTTTGCTGTGGGCCTCAGTGCGCTGGGTTTGAGATGGCTGTTGCTCAGCAGTTGAGACTACCACAGAGCATGCGCACAAGACTGGAGATATTAATGTTCATTTATGGAGAAGGAGAAGGCTCAGGGGACCTGCCCCTCCCTAGGAATATTATAGGTAACTGATGGTTACAGGAGGGAGTCAAACAGAAACAGACAATAGAAATAAACATGAAGAGAGGAATTTCTTTAGTGATGTGGCGACTTGTATGTTTCTCATGCTCCTATAATGAACTAGTCACACATGCACCTCTACCCATCCCCCATTCCCTATGGGAAATCCCTCACCCATGCCCCTATGGGAAATCCCTCACCCATAGTCTTGTGAGTTACCCCTCACCCATGCCCCTATGGGAAATCCCTCACCCATATTCCTATGAGAAACCCCTTACCCATGCCCTTATCCATGTGCCTGTGAAAACCCCTAATTAAATTAGTTGGTTCACAGAGATACACTTAGGGTATCATCTCTTTAGTCCATCACTGGTTCCCTGTTTGGAATGGACGGACATTTGTTTGTTTAGCCAAGAAAACTCACATAACATTCTTCAACAGTTCATTTTCTCATTGATTTTTTAGCATTGTTTTTTACTGTGACAAATGCACAGATAAATATAGAGTTTAACAGTCTTATAATGTCTTTAAACTACATTTAAGTGTCCCCACCATGAATCTGCTCCTAGTTCGGTCTGGTTTCTCAGTCTCTACAGAGACATCCAGTAAGGCTTCCTGTTCATCTGCATAGGACATTGTGAAGAGCCTCAAGAAGAGAGACTCTGAGAGCTAGGCTCTTCCCTCCCTTTCCCCCTCTCTTGGTCTTAGTTCTGGTTATCTGGACATCTCTGTATTCCATATTTGCTTCGTATCCTCTGGAGATGATGCAACCCTGCCTGCCTTACATTCTCTCTGAGCACTTCCCCCTGACTTATCAACCTCTCGCTCAAATCCATACACGATCAGCCAATCCTTGAAGGGAAAAGTAAAGATGTCTGTCTCGTGCCAGTGCTTTCTTGATCTTTCCGACATTGAGCCCCTTGTGTGCTATGGTCTCAGTAGATTCCTAATGTCAGTACACAGACTTTTCAAAAACTGTTTTCAGCTTCTCTAGTTTCTGTGTTCCATCACACAGAAATGTCTCTCACCAATTCTTTTAGTCCATCAGTCCATCCCATCTGAATTTTACCTTCTCCTTCCAAATGCTGCTTTGCTAGAAGCTTGCATGAAGTTTGAAGCCTCTCTGAAGTTCATTCAGGGGAAGAAAGCAGCTTCTTGCTGTGTGACCCAAGCAGCATCATGAGAAAGGAAAAGGTGGCTGTGTGTTCCCGTAGGCAGCAGGAAGGAGATTATTGTAAGAAAGTGGATGTTTTCTAGCATTTTATCCAAATATAGTGAATTTACTTGGACTTTTAGGCAGAAAAAATATCAAAAACTTTATTAAGTTCAAGCAAATAGGTAATTAAAATATTAATGTTGAGAATTAGCCCAATAGAACTCACATTTGGGGGGGTGACAGCGATGATGTCAGAGGACAACTCTCAACACTCAGTCTACAACTTCTGTCACATGTATACTTGGGATCAGACTCAGGTCGTCAGCTTTGGCAGCAAGTCCCTTTACCCGCTGAGCCGTATTTCTCGTCCTGTATGTTTATGTTTTTGAAATGGAGTCTATGAAACCCAGACTAACTTCTAAGTTTCCATGCATCCCTAGATGGCTTTGAGCTCCCAATTCCCCTGCTTCTGCCCCCAATGTCTAGAATTACAGGCACGTGGCACCAGATTAGCTTCACATTGGTCTTCAAGTGAGAGAAGTCAAAGTTTTCAGTGACTAAATTCCTAAGAGAGCAATGAATAAATGTGGCTTCATTTGCCAGTGATTTGTTGATATAAAATGGTACAAGAGCAGCCACAAACAAAATCAAATGATCTCATTTGCTACTCACACACCACGGAATAGCCAATTCTTTGGGTATCTGCACAAACTGGCTTGCATTTTAAGTGAAAGCTACAATGATGGATGCTTTTCTCAGAAGGACGCCACCTTCCAATTAGCCATGGCTTTGGATACCCTGAGTATGCCATGAGCTTCAGGAGCCTCAGACTGGAGAATAGATTAAGGTTCTTGTTCGGTTGCAAGTAAGAGTCTTATATTTGTTTATTTAAAATGTTTCTGATATGTAGTTTAAATAGACATGGTTTTTGTGAATAGATCATACAAGTAGCAGATTTTTATTTTACAAATATAAAATAAAAACACTAGAAATCACAAATCTGTTCATTATCTGGGTTAGTGTTTGGGGGCAGGAGTGAGCAACCCTTTACTGCAAAGGGTCAGCTTATAGGTATCTTAGCTGCGTGGGCCGCTTGACCTTTCACAGAACTTCTTAGCTGTCTTGGTTTAGAGTAAAAATAGACAATTCTAAAATAAACCTAGGCCTGAAGGGTGTGTGTGAGCAGCAGCAGAGTGCCCGCCTAGAATCCCCCAGTAAGAAGCTAGAAGTGTGGCTCAGTGGTAGAACATCTGCCTAGCACTCCCCAGTAAGAAGCTGTGGTGTGGCTCAGTGGTAGAGCACCTGCCTAGAATCCCCCAGGAAAATGCTGGGGGTGTGGCTCAGTGGTAGAGCATCTGCCTAGAATCCCCCAGGAAGATGCTGGGGTTGTGGCTCAGTGGTAGAGCATCTGCCTAGAATCTCCCAGTAAGAAGCTGGGGTGTGGCTCAGTGGTAGAGCACCTGCCTAGCATTGTCCAATGAGAGAATGGAGGCCTGGCTCTGCAGTAGTGCACCTACCTGGAATCCACCAGTAAGGGGTAGAGGTTACTTCAGTGTCAGAGCACTTACCTAGATTCCCCAACTGAGGGCTATGGGCATGGTTCAGTGGTAGAGCACCTGCCTAGAATCCCGCAGTAGGAGGCCTCATGACATAACCCGTCTGCAAGCATGGGAGACTGAATTCATCTTATCTCATTTTCAGGGTGACAGAGAGCTCTGGGAGACAGCAGTGGGGAGTTGGAGGGACAGACATTAAGAGTCCAAAACACACAGGTGACAGGAGACTTTGCTGGGCAGGACAGTGCATGGGGAAAGTAACTCCATCTTCAGTGGCAAGGGACAGATGTCATCCACTGGGAACAACAATGGGGCGTGACTGTCTGAGCCTGAGTCAACAGGCGGATCAGACTCTGCAGGCACATGTCTGCCCTCTGCTCTTGGGGAGCTGCAGAGCTGTGATGTTCCAGGAGTATAGGTAACACCCGCAGCTGAATCTAACCAGCAGGACTGTTGATGCAGACTGCTTTTAACCTGCATTACAGCCCCGCTGTCCTCTGCAGTGCCTTGGACCTAACTAACAGCAAGCCTAGATGCTGCAGCCCCACTGTTCATGCCTGGTATCTTCTACCCCCCCCCCCAAAAAAAAGTGTGATAAAATAAAACAACCAAGGCAGGGGGAAATAGCTGAGTGGGTAGGAGTGTTGTCTGTGTCAGCATGAGGACCTGAATTCAAAACCTCAGAGCCCATATCAAAAGCCAGACACGGTTGTTCATGAGTCTGTAAATGGCTGTGCTGTGGGCGGGGCTGGACGGAAGAGAGCTGAGACATGAGGGTGGCTGAGTGTTAGTCAGGTTCAGTCTTAAGGGAATGAGATGGAGCCTGACGGAACAGGACACCTGGTGCCTTTTGATTTGTGAACTTGTGCACCCCATACGCACATGTGTGCATACATCACACATATGCAACACACACACACACCCCACCACCAACAACAACAATTAAAACAACCTTTACACTCTTCACCCTATTGCGTAGATTCTTCTAGACCTCAGTGACAGAATCAGATTCTCACACCTGGTAATATGGGCTGATTTTCTTGGGTACTGGACCTAGGTGGTCTGCGCTTGGTATCACTCCAGGTCAACACAGAGACTGAAAGTGAAAAGGAGACTTTTTAGGGGAGATAGAATGTTCCAGAATCAGAGAAAACAAAGGTTTCCTGGGACACATTGGCCATCAATGTCAGGCCCCTGTGAGGGATGTGGCAGAGTGAAGCTGTGGATTCGGAGGGCAAATATATCCGTAGGCATTTTTTTCTTTTTTTTTAATATTTATTTATTTATTATGTATACAATATTCTGTCTGTGTGTATGTCTGCAGGCCAGAAGAGGGCACCAGACCTCATTACAGATGGTTGTGAGCCACCATGTGGTTGCTGAGAATTGAACTCAGGACATTTGGAAGAGCAGGCAATGCTCTTAACCACTGAGCCATCTCTCCAGCCCCTCCGTAGGCATTTTAATGTATGTTGCTGGTTGTTTTTCAGAAAACCAACCACTGCACTGTACTTCCATTTGTGCCATTTCTTTGAACATTGAGGAAATTGCTTGAAGTAATAAAAATGTGATTGAAATATAAGATATCTCTATATAGACCAAGATCATTTTTTTCAAATGATTAAAGACATGCCATTAAGCACATTAATCTAAACTGTCCACTCCTTCTTGTTTGAGTCATATCTACGGTGGTAACTAATTATCATTGTTAAAAGACAGAATTAAAAGCCATCCCTCAAATCTCCACTTTCATCATGCTTTCAGATGCCTTATTGGGAAAATTTCAATTACTCCACTCTCTTCCTAGAAATGTCCTGAGTCCTCCCTTTGCACTGACAGATGACCAGTCCAAGTTTGTTTGTCTCTGTGAGGGCTTCCTGGGGAACACAGCTTCAGCTAGAAAGAAATACCCTGGAAAGGAGAAAATTGCAAACTTAGAGCTTCAGTGACAGATTTCCCAAACTGGAAATGACATATGTTTTCTATTACCCAATTACTGAACTCTATGGACCTGCCTGCCTCAAGATGTCTCTGTTGATAAAGACTGTGATTTCTCAGTGGTGTCCCAAGGCAGTGCCTTCACTACGGAGAACATTTTGAATAAGTGAGAGAATAGTCTTCTTGACCACAGCATGTAGTGCCGAATCTGCAAGTGAAAGCTTAGAAGCTGCTGATATTTCTGAGACGATCCTTCCAGCATCTTCTCTTGTGGTGTGCATTCTAGATCCATCTCTGTCGTTGTGATAAAATACCCGAAAAATTGCATTAGGGATGGAAAGAGTTAATTCAGCTCACAATTCCAGGCTACAATACATCAACAAAGGGGGATCCAGGCAGGAACCTGAGCATTTGTCACATCACACCCATAGTCAAGAGAGAAAGAAAAAACACATCTTTGCTTGCTGGTGCTAAGCTAGCTCCTTTAACCTTGTATAATTCAGGACCTAGCCTAGGGAATGAAGCCACCTACAGTGGGTGGTCAAAGAACAATCAAGACAATCTTCTACAGTCTTGCCCACAGGCCAATTTGATCTAGATAATTTCTCACTGAGATTCCTTCTTTCAAGATAACCTTAAGTTGCATCGACTCTTACATTTTAAATTAACCTATTTCTATTAATCTATGTATCACCACAAGGCTGTGACCTACCAGCAAGTTTCCGGCATCTTTCTCCTTTGGCAGCTACATGGCATCTCCCTGACTCCTCCTCCTTTCTCCCTGCATTTAGTTTAGCTTTTTCCCACCTAGCTCCGATCTTCCCTATCATAGGCCAAAATAGTTTTTTTTATATTACCCCATGGAAATAAAACATATTCACAGCATACAGAGGGGCATCCCACATTATTGACTAACTACTAGTTCACAGTTCCACTTGAGATAGTAAAATCTTTATCAGGTAGAGCCTAGTGGGAGGATGTTAAGTTGTTGGGAATAAGCCCTTGCTGAGAACTATATGATCTCAGTCCATTCCAGTCTCATTTCTAAGTTTACATGAAGTGAGTGGTTTTGTCTGCCATGAGGTCCCTGTCATCATATTCTACCTTGTTACAAATCCAAAAACAATAGAGAAAAAATAAGTGGACATAAATCCCTAAACCACAGAACAATATGAATCTCTTATCTTCCTATTACATTTGGATCAGTATTCTCATCACCATGATGGAAAGCTAACCTATCTGAGTATGATTAACAAAATATTTGGTGTCAGCACAGCCTTGATTGCCCTCATCATCTATGCTAGGTTCTATGCTACTGTTCCTATCAAGATCTTTTTCCTTTATCCAAAGCATCCAGAAGACATTGAGCATCACTTGGTTTCCATGGTAACAACAGGTAAACTCTCAGAGCAAAATCAGGTGATTTTGTGTTCATTGGTTTGTGATTTCTGAACTACAGGACTGTGGGAACAATCTTTGATGACACCTCATAAAATTGAGACCGAGACCTCCCTCCCCCAAAAATCTAATTCATAGTTGTCAACTTGTCAGCCAACCTGTGCAAATCTTGTCTGCTGGACCTGGAATCTAAGGACCTGAAAGAATGGGGCAGTGTACTTTAATGCAGGAATGAAACAAAGTATTGATTCAAGGAAGGTTGCTTTAGTTCAGAAAAACATGCAAGCACATACTACATATTAACAGAGCTGCTCATTTCCAGAATATCTCAGGACAGACCAATGCAGACACAATTGCCTGGCATTTGCTGTAGATTTTATCTGAGAAAGTATGAAAGCAAGGCAGAAGACAACATCCAGGTTCAGGGTACACTGACCAGATTGGGTTCTATAGTTATGATATAACATCCAACAAGAATAAACATGCCTTATAAACTTAATGCAAATGTTTGTCACAGAAGACATGAAAGCATGTCGAAGAACAATCCCAGGAACAAAATGCCCTCTGCCTTTTTCCTGGAGCCTCTCTCACAGTTCTCCTAGGCATTGCTTACTGTGCATTATTTGTCTGACTGTGTTCCAACAGTAAGCTTGGGAATGCTCAGTCTTTCTACACAATGGTAACTCAAGACTAAATGCTTGAATCAGGGATTCATCTTTGTCTATATGGCACCAGGCACACAAGCATCACGGGTACTCTCTGTGGCATTTCATGTTGATTGTCAACTTGACAGAGTGTATAATCACCTCGGAAAAGGGAAAGGGCATTATTTAGATTAGGTCAATGGACATTAAAAGATCCACCCTAAAAGAAAGTGACATTATTCCCTGGGCTTGCTTCCTAGACTGCTCAAAAAGGAGAAAACCAGCTCAACGTCATTGCTCATTTATCTCTTCTACCTGACTGGTGTCCTGGTGGCTCCATGGCTGTGATGAAACCCTATGACGATAAATAATTTGGGGAGGAAAAGGTTTGACTGAATGACACTTTCAGGCCCAGTCCATCACTGGGGGAAATCAGGGCACGAGCCTGGAGGAAGAAACTGAGGCACAGATCTTGAGAGCTCTGCTTAGGGGGTTGCTCCCCATAGCTTGCTCAGCCTGTTCTCTTATAACATCCAGGGCCACCTGCCCGAGGGTGGAGCCTCCCACAGTGACCTGGATCCTCCCTCATGTACCATCAATCAAGAAAATGCCCAACATGCTCGCCCATGGGCTAATCCGATAGATGTATTTCCTCAGTTGAAACGCCCTCCTCCCAGGTACGTGTGGAGTTGACTAACAACTAACTAGTTTACAAAAAACTAACCAGAATACTGTGTGTGTGAGGCGAGAATCTGTTTCAAACTTCTGCTGCTTTGACTTCCACACCATGGTGGGCTATACCCTCAAACTATAAGTTAAACTCTTCCTTCCTCAAGTTGCTTTTGTAAGGTGTTGTGTTTACATAACAGTGTAATTTATGTCCCTGGCCATGTAGGTTTCTGGTGGACTTTATTCCTTTGTTAATGAACATCTTTGGAGACACTATATGAAATATGGCAGCTTTCAATTTAGAGTCTTCTCTATGTTCACCCCACTTCATTCCCATCCAAAACACCCACTAGCATGGGTACCTTGCTGCCTGTTTTGCTGTCTTTTCCCACCTGTCTGCAAATTCCAGGGGAACAGAACTGTGTCCAGTACTATACTCTGCATTTAGAATGCTTCTTCGTATGGTTCAGTGGTTAGGAGCATTTGTTGCTCTTCCAAAGAACCTAGATGCAATTTCTAGCAGTCATAAAGCAGTTCACAACCATTTCTAACTCCAGCTCCAGGAGATGTGATGCCCTCTTCTGGCATCTGTGGGCACTGCATACTCAATGTGCACATACACGCAAGCAGGCCAAACACTCATACACATAAAATAAATATGTTTTTAAAATGTTTTTCCTTTTAAAAGTACAGTGAGCTTCCACATTGTCTCATCTCTTTTGTTCCATTCTTTTCCCCATCAGGATGTTTTGCCATTTCCAAATGTTCGGCTCCTTTATAATTTTGAAAACATTCATTTCAATTTTCTTCATTCTGCACCACTCATTGCTCTGATCTGAAAGTGACACATGGGGGAATTACTCTCACAAAGCACAGTAAATCAGGTTTCTTTTTTAAAAATACACATATGCAGTAGAGTTTTATGATCAATCATGCTGTGCAAAGATATGAAAGAATCTTTCATGCATTTGCTGAAATAAAAGAGTCAAGTCTAAAAAGGCTATGTTCTGGTGACTCTAACTCCTTGCCACTCTGGAAAAACCAAACTACAATGATAAACAAAAGAGCAGTGGGTGTCAGGGTGTGGAGGATGGGGCTGAGATGAATGGGTGGGGCACAAGGGACTTTTAAGATGATGAACCTGTTCTGTAAGACTATAGGGTGGACAGAAGGTAACATGAATTAGCTATACCCCATAGATGGCTTTGGAGAAGACTAAAGCATTGAGCTACACTAATTAACAATAAAATGACTGTGCCTTAAGGGGTCTATGAGAATTGTACTTTGATTGTGGAATGTCCCTCACAGACTCATGTTTTTGAACAGTTGGTGCCTATATAGTGGTGCTGTTTGGGGAAGCTGTGGAATATTCAGGAGGTGGAACCTCATTGGAAAATGAGTCACTATGGTCAGGTCTTGAGTTTACTATTTTAAAGATTTATTTACTGTTATATAATGTGAATGAGTGTTTCATTTGCATGCATGTAAATATGTAGAAGCCCAAAGATGGTGCTGGATCTCTGTAGAAGGAGTTTCGGGCTGCGTTCGGCCACACAGCTCCCAGCCGCCTGGCTAGCTTATACCCCGAAATAACAACACGGAAACTATATTATTTTAAACATTATATCTAGCCTCTTCTTGGCTAACTCTCACATCTTGACTAACCCATTTCTAATAATCTGTGTAGCACCACAAAGTGGTGGCTTACTGGCATGGATTCAGCATGTCTGGCTCCATTGCGTCTGACCTGGAGAGGAGAGGCATGGCATCTGGCTCACTTCCCTCTTCCTCCCAACATTCTGTTCTGTTTACTCTGCCTACCTAATTTTATGTCCTATCAAATGGCCAAGGCAGTTTCTTTATTAACCAATGAAATCACCTCAAAACATAAGACCTTTCCACATCAGATTTCTTGTAACGGGAGTTATGAATGACTGTAATCCACTATTAGGTGATAGTATCCCAACCCACCTGGGTGATCTGCAAGAGCAGCAAATGTTCTTAACCTGTACTGTCTATCCAGTCTGATTTGAGGCTTTATAGCCCCTTCCCACTCCTGATTTCCCCTTTCCTCCCTCCCTCTCTCCCTCTCTCCCTCCTCTCTCTTTCCTAAAAGTAGATGCATGTAACTATGCAGCCACCTGCTCCTGCCACCAAGCCTTCCCTGTCTGCTGCCAGCAATCTAGACCCTGTCCTTCTGGACCTGCATGCAGCTAGTTTTATGTCAACTTGACACAAACTAGGGTCATCTGAGAGGAAGGAACTTCAATCGATAAAATGCCTCCATAAGATCAGGTTGTAAGCAAGCCTGTAAGGCATTTCCTTAATTAGTGATTTATGGGAGAGGGCCCAGCCCATTGTGGGTAGGGCCATCCTGGGTCTGGTGGTCCTGGGTTCTATAAGAAAGCAGGTTGATAGCATAAGCGTCATCAGAGAGGCTTCGTCCAGCAACTGATAGGAGCACATGCAGAGACCCACAGCCAAACATTCGGCAGAGCTTGGGAATCCTCATGGAAAAGGGAGAGAAAGGATCGGAGGAATCAGAGAGGTTGAGGACACCACAAGAACATTGCCCACAGAATCAACTAAGCAGGGCTCATAGGTGCTCTAGAGACTGAAGCGACAGTTAGGGAGCCTGGGAGGTCTGTCGTCTTCTGAAGGGAAATGGAGAAGATATGAATCTGGGAGAGAGGGACAACAGTGGAAAGGGACGGAGAGTAGCGGAGGGAGGGAAAACTGCAGTCTGGGTGTCATATATGAAAGAAGAATAATTTAAAAAAAAAAAAGATGGAATGAAGGGAGGGAGGGAAGGAGGGAGAGAGAGAGAGAACAGGTTGAGCAAGCAATACAGAGCAAGCCAATAAGCAGCACTCCTCCGCAGCCTCTGCATCAGCTCCTGCCTCCAGATTCACACTCTGACTTGTTCAATAATTCACAGTGATGATGAAGCATAAACAAAGTGAACTCTTTCCTCCCCAGGTTGCCTTTGGTCCTGGTGTTTCATCACAGCAATAGCACCCCTGACTAAGACAAACTTTGAGGCCAAGTAAACCCTTTCTCCCTTAGGTTGCCTTTGTTGGGGTGTTTTATTAAAATCACAAGAGAGTGACTCAGTTAGAAACGTCCTGTAGTATATGAGAAGGTTTTTCTATAAGTCAAACCTGGTGCTGATTAAAAATGTAAAGCTAAGTCAAAATTGAACAGAGACGTCTTGGTAATATGTAAGAAAGGCTTTGTAATGGAGCAGGGCTTCAGTCCTTGCTGAGTGCAGGGGTTTTAATGTTCTTCCATCTGAGCCTCAGCAGGCAGGGAAGCTGCCTGCTTGAGCCTGACAAGGATGTCCTTCTAGCCAGCCTTTCACGGCAGTGTTAGACTGCACAGGAAGACGAGGACTGATTAGTGTCTTCAGCAGCATCCGCCAGCCCTCTGAGTCTGCACCTTTGCTTTTGATCCTCTACATGTGCAGCTCCATGCCTTGCTTTAGGCGAGATGAGACTCCTAGAAATAGACGACTCCCCTTTATCATCAGCTCTCCCAGAATCACCATCTCACGGCCTGATTTGGGGTGCTAATGGCCCGTGCCCGCCTCCACACCTGGGCTTATTAGGAGAGCCACTTGTGAACAGGCATTTGCTAGGTGGTGTTATGTGTTCAGTGAAGGGAGTATCCAGGGCTATGAGCTGACAATGTACAAATCAATGAAAGGAGGGGAAGAGGGTCGGCTGACTCAAGGAGAAGGAAGAGGTTGAGCTGAGCCATCGTTAGAAGAAAATAGAGACAGATTTAGGTTAACATAAGGGAAAGCAAAGAACTGTACTGTGAAGCCCATGAAATTTTATTTTCACCAGGTCTAAATGGACAGACTCCAGAAAGTACAAACATCCAAACAACAGCTCCAGGGACATGAACTCAGGGTGGACATGGTCAATTAGCCCCACCTGTTCGTATTCTGCATAAATCAAGACTGGGCTTCCAGATTGGCCCAGGATTATTCAGAACTTTATTATCCTGTGCCCTTGGGATTCCAGCTAAGTGTATTTTACAGAGTGGGAGTTTGTTTGAATACAGTCAATATGGCTGTAACAGAAGAGAATGACAGACATACTTCTTTGTAAGTCAGTGAAATCCTCAACTAATGTGGCTGACCATTTAGTGACAGAGACTTGAAAAGGTATGGTATGGGAAACATCATCAAAGGCATGAGTACCACCAACAGGTTGTTGGGAAAATGGAAATTGACTTCACGGAGAAGTCACAGGCTATACTTGATTATTTTCATTCTCATATTATTATTATATTGTAGGACATCTCCTTGAATAACTGTACAAATCTTGGTTCCTGGGAATTTCTGGCTACTTTTCTGTTTCTTTTTGAGACAGAGTCTCAGGTAAACCAAGTTGGCCTCAAACTCACCAAGTAGCTGAAGGTGAACTTGAACTTTCCTGCTCCTTTTGCCTCCCCCTCATGGCTTCTGAAGCTAGAGTTTTGCTCCACCATGCCTGGTTTATGTAGTGCTAAGAACTGAGTCCAGGGTTCCATGCATGCTTAGACAAGTACTTTACCAACTTAGCTACATCCCAAGCCTAAATTTGCAATGACTTCTCTTTTAAACATATCTATGTAAATCTTGTTTTATATGGTTTTGTTCCATGACATCTTATGTAATAAATGTTGTTTCATTATAATTGATCTCATGACCAATAATATTGTAACTCGTGCTTAAACAAAGTCCAGGGTCTTATCTAACACATGTCCTGTCCACTAAGGCCTATAATGGACTTGTGCCTACGGTCTCTCCACAGTACTTTAGTACCAAGCAGAGGACACTCTTAAATGGGAAAATAAAGAAGAAAAGGCACATGAGCCTGGAGAGTATGTAATTCAGTAAGCCACAGGACACTTGCTTATACTTTGTCTGTCAGGTTATATACACATGCATTTATTTGGGTTATATGTCTGCTTGTGTGACATTCTATAAGTGGACATGAACAAACATCTACTTGCCCTAGATAGGGCACTGATGGTAAAAATGAAGAAATGATTCCACAGAAGTCCAGACTGGTGAGTCAGTGAGTTTATTGGGGTCTCTCACAAGAGCACGACAGGGGGATTACCTACAGGGCATTAGTAGCTCCAAGGCACCTCCACCCACTCTAGCCTGCATGAAAACTCCCAGAAGCTGCACCCAAGATATCCGCAGGATTTGCAGCCAGCTCAATGACTCATGAAGCCTCCTATAGGCAGTAGGCAGCTTCTTTTCTCCACAGTTGCTAAATGATTCTAGACCCATGAAGAGGCCTGCTGAGTCTTCTGAGTTCCAATTTTCCTGGGTTTGTAGTGTTTACTCCCTTGGTCACCTGGGCCTCACTCTTCCCATCCTAGAAGCAATGACTCTTTCAGGAGGATTGGTCCAGAGGAGGCTGCCGCATGATGACTGGGCAACTCGGACTTTAGCCACTCTTCGAGTCTCGGATTTTGTGGCTCCAAATGAATATGATTGAGCATGTGGAGTTGATAATTAATCCATAAATAATGATGGGTTTTTTATTTATATTGTGTTGTCGAATGCTTGGGAGTTGTGTAAAACCATGAAGCTAAGATGGAGCTTTTGGCTTGAGATAAACAAAGGTCAAAGCTGGACTTGAACTCCTGTTGGAACAGCCTGCTCACTCCATCAGTCACTGTGGGCTAAATGGAGGGCAGAAGACAATGAGAGAAGGGGTCAGAGACACCATGCAAACTGATGAGAAATCCGAGGCAGGTCCAGACAATGTGTATTTTCTCTGATTTGTGTTCTGTGTTTAATAAATAAACTTTCTCTCTACCCTCTCCCCTTTTCTCATTCCCACCTCCGCCCTCTGCTTTACTTAAAGGCCACCATGATGCCATTTGAACTTTGTCATACAGCAGAGACATGAGTGTTCTCACATGAGTCGTATGTGGGGTTCAAAGGCTACAAATCAGGACGTTCATTCTTCCCTGAGAACATGCCAGTCTGCACTAAGTGTAAACAATATCAGAAAATTTACAGAGTCCTGAAACGACATAGTGCTAAGCATGAGTTCTAATTCTGCCACTAACTTTAGAGGCTCAAGACGCATTACACCCCACCTGTAAGCATTCATTGCCACATGTGTAAGAAGGCGGTGGCCTGGACCCCTCCTCTGGCAGTGATGGTGAGGATTAAGCAGGATTGAAAGGGCTTCTGCAGTACAGCACAGGAGATCTCTAATGATGTGAGCTACTGTCATGATTGTTTTTCTCAGATCAAGAGTGTCGGTAGCTACAAACCCCTCGGAGGGATTGCTTGAAAGAGATTCTCCATGCTTACTAGTTTGGGCTTGGAAACAGCCTGCAGCAAAATCAATTGAAAACAAGAGCCTCAAGGCAGAGATAGAGACCGTGGGTTGTTAGGAAATGAGGAGGTGAAAATGGAAGAGGGAGGAACCCAGGGTTTGGAGGAGTACCAGAATACTTCTCTTCCAGGTATTGACACCAAGGATGCTTTGTGCTGTCTTCCACAGCCTCCTACAATCACTCGAGTGTCCTCCAGTGTAAAATAAATTATCATATGAAAACTCCTATATCAGTAAAATATCCTTTAATTTTCACGAACAAAGATGAGATTTGCATGAGCTAATGACAAGAGTAGATGTTCCATGAAAACTAAAAGCTGACTGGGACCTTCTGCACTAACAACCTTGATCTACCATCACTGCAGATGCACAGCCTCACAGATGCCCTGCAGTTGGGGAATAAATGTGCACACAGGCCCTGCACCAGGACAAAAGGGTGTTGTTTTACAGCAAATTCCCCTGAGTTAAAACATTCCATTCTGGGGGGAAGCTCTTCAGTCTCAGGAAGGAAACAACTCAAAAGTCTCAGGAGGTCCCAGACACTGAGCGGATGCACAAGATCCCCTCCCCCAGCCTGTCCCCAAGGTTATCTGATCAGTAAGGACCACTGAGGAGACTCAGACCAACTGAGCCAGCTGGAAGAGACTCTTCTGCCTGTTGATCTTGAGGGAGACTGTGTAGAGAGCTCCCGGTGACAGTTTTCCTGAGCTGTCACCTGTACTGGGAGGGGGGGGGCTTTCAGTGATACAGCTGCCTTTGACTCATCCACGCTCCTGTAAGAAATGCCAGTATACCCAATGGTTAACAAAGCTGGACTTTGGTGGTGCCATTACTTTGGTCTGTCATCAGTTTCCTATCTTGGACTAGTAAGCATTTGTTTCTGATCCCAGGGATAGTGTCACACAGCAGGTCTCCATGCATAAGCATCTTTCCTCTAATAGAGTCCCCTTTCTGTTAGAGTAACAGGTTAGTTTAACTACTTCTGAGGTGAAATTGAACATGGAATGGGCTTCTCTGCTATAAATTCATGCAGATTGTATTGTTGGTGCCAATCAAAATTCGACATACCAAAAAATAAATAAATAAAACCCTTGCAATTACATTTGATTCAATTTGTCCATGCAGAAAACAGTTCATTAAGAATGTGTCAAGAGGCCAGAGAGATGGTTCAGTGATTAAGAGCATGGGTTGCTCTTCCAGAAAACCCAAGTTCAGTTCCTGTTCCTAAATGGCAGCTCACAACCACCTGTAGTTCCACGGGATCTGATAGCCTCTTTTTGCCCCCAAGGGCATTGCAAACATGTGTCATACACTCACACAGACACACATAAATAAAAATAAATCATTGAAAACTATGTCTCAGAGCTGCAAAGATAGCTTAGTAGGTAAAGTTCTTGCTGTGCAAACACGAAGACATGAGTTCAGACCCCCTGCACCCATGTAAAAAGTTGAGTGTGGTTCTGTATGTCTGTAATCTCTATTCTTTGAAGAAAAGGCAGGAGGATCCCCAAGGGTTTACTGCTTAACTAGTCTAGCAAAAATAGTAAGCTCTGCTCTCAGTGAGAGACCTTGTCTCAAGAAAAAAAAAGTGGCAGTTGGTGTATGATATACCATACCTTTAATCCCAGCACTTGAGAGGCAGAGGCGGGATGATCTCTCTGTGAGTTCTGGCCCAGCCTAGTCTATGTGGTGACTCTGTGTCTGCCAGGGTTATGTAGTGAGACCCTATATCAAACAAACAAAAAAAATATAAATAAGATGGAGGACAATTAGGGAAGAACCCCAATGTTGATCTCGACCTCTAAGCATGCTGGCATGTATCACACACCTATCCCCACATCTGCAACTATGCACTTAACCAGATTACCTCATAAGGTCAGAAAGCGTATTCAGACATCTCCCTTGTACATGGGAGGACTGAACGTGTCCAGGACTGGCTGAAAGAGATTCCCCATTGTTTATTCAAAAGAAAGCTGTGAACTACATATTGGCTCCTGAGAAAGTGATGTCTGAAGAGCTAAAGATGGTGGATCTCAGTGTAGCGGTGGCTACTGTACTGTTTGAATCTGTGTTTTATCATAGCAAGCCCACTACTGTCATCTGAAAGAGAGACATGTTTAGAAATGAGAGTGGGTGCAGAGAGGTTTGCAAACCTTGAACATCTCCAATTCCTCTGTTGTTTTCTAAACCTTCCAGATTTATCAGGTGCTTATTTTGCTTTGTTTTTAATCACGACAAGAATGAAACTCAAGGTCTCATAGCACGGTGCTCTGAAAGTCCTGCTGACATCCACCTTCTCCATCAAGGCAAACTGTAGGCAGATTGATGAAGGAAGGAGAGTTCATGAAGTCCAGGTTTAGGAAAATAAGGTAGAAACTATTTGTGTTAATGAAAGCTATACATGTTTTTGCAAGAGGAAAGTCTTGAGGGATTTTAGAGCTTCTGGCTAGAACATTCTAGGCTTACAGAGTTCTTTGTCTTGGGACATGTTATAATGACTGAAAACCGGAGATTTTCTCAGTGTGTTTCCTTGAAAATTTGCTTCAAGCCCCTTCCTGTGTGTGGGTTGGCACACTGACCTGTAAGTGAAAAGCCATGAGCAGAGGATGGAGGAAGTATCCCAATCACCAATCAAAGTCTGACCAACCACAGGATAAGATGGCCACAGGTTAGACAGAAGGGATACAAGCAAAGGTGAGGTTTGGGGGGCATTGTTTACATTGCATAACCAAGGTCATCAATGAAAAGGCTAACTTTTACAAAATCATTTTTATTCTGTACCTGTGATGTTTTAATCTGCTCTCTCAGGCCCATGCATGCTATACAGACACTCTACCACTGAGCTACCATGCTCTCTGTAAGAACTACCTTGGAGTGTGTAGGGATGGGGATGTGTGTGTACGCATGTATTGCCTATGTACGCATGTGTGTTGATACATGCCCCCTTGTGTGCCCTTAGAGAGACGTGAGGGGGGTATGGTTCTCTTGTGCCATCACTCTCCATCTGAGAGAGGGTCTCTTTATGAACTTGAAGCTAAGCTACCAGCCAGCAAGCCTCATTGAGCCTCCTGCCCATGCCCCCATAGCGCTGGGGCTATCGGTATGTAATTTATATAGGCGCTAGAGACTCAAACTCAGGCATGTATGCTAATGAAACCAAAACTTCATTTTTACCTGCTAAACCATCTCTACACCCTCGAAAGAAAATTTATTGTGCCATTTTTACACTTCAGCCATTTATTGTCATAATTTTTGCAGTAAGGATTTAAGTTGCTTTACTTTTATTGTAAATTTCAATTAAATCATTCCCATTAGAATTAGCACTCCTTTGCAGATGTTAATACGGGAAGTCATGTGATTGTCCTCACAAATATACACGCCAGTCTTTATGCTGTGTTGTCCCCCTGTGCTCAGAAAACCCCATTATCTGTTGCCTTTCGACTCTGTTTTCTACACACACCTTTTCTGACAGAGTTTGTTTCTCATTGCAATGTGCAGGTTGTACAACTCAATCATCCAGAAAGAGAGAGAGAGAAAAAAACACGATTAGCTTGGTTTAAATGGCGAATACATTAGTGGATTGTTGGCAAATAGGGGCATTTGACTGGAAGAAATGAAATCAGTTTTTGAAAGGATGAAAACGACCGTAAACAGTAACCCAGGTAAGACTCACAGCTGTAGGGATCAGAACAAAGGGTCTGATCACATTTTTAATCCACAGAATTGTCTAGAAGGTGCTGGCATCAATTTTTAACTAATTACCCAGCTATTAATAGAAAAAAACCATAGTTTTCTATAAGATTGTAAATGCTTCATGGCTGTCATAGGATAATTCCAGCTCTGTTGTTCATTACTCCTGTAACTCACATAGATGCTAAATTCTTTGCAGAAAGAAGAAAATAATCATTTGAAACAAGAGTCTAAGCTCCTTTGGCTAAGCTCACAAAGATACCAGTAACTCAGAACATTAGCAAATTCCTGTGATATTTAGTTATGCACGGTTGTGTTACTGAACTCGGTGGTCACAGCCTGTGCCCCAAGCTAGGTTCTGCTACCTGTCCTCAATAATCCAACCAAAAAGTCAAATTAATAGGGAAAGATTAAAAGGAGATTTATTCACTGTGGGTACATAAGAAAGTGGGATTTTGTCCGGTGCTCCAATGTGGGTCTCTGTCTCTGTCTCTGTCTCCTTTCATCGCCTGATGAAGGTTAATATTCAGGAGGATGCCTATATGTTTTTCTTTGGGTTCTCCTTCTTATTTAGCTTCTCTAGGATCACTAATTATAGGCTCAATGTCCTTTATTTATGGCTAGAAACCAAATATGAGTGAGTATATCCCATGTTCCTTTTTTTGGGTCTGGCTTACCTCACTCAGGATAGTGTTTTCTATTTCCATCCATTTGCATGCAAAATTCAAGAAGTCCTTGTTTTTTACTGCGGAGTAGTACTTTAATATGTATATTTGAGCAGAAGGAGAGAGAGCACAAGCAAGGAACTCAGGACCACGAGAGGTGCACCCACACACTGAGACAATGGGGATGTTCTTTCGGGAACTCACCAAGGCCAGCCGGCCTAGGTCTGAAAAAGCATGGGATAAAACCGGACTAGCTGAACATAGAAGACAATGAGGACTACTGAGAACTCAAGAACAATAGCAATGGGTTTTTGATCCTACTGCACGTACTGGCTTTGTGGGAGCCTAGGCAGTTTGGATGCTCACCTTACTAGACCTGGATGGAGGTGGGTGGTCCTTGGACTTCCCACAGGGCAGGGAACCCTGATTGCTCTTTGGGCTGATGAGGGAGGGGGACTTGATTGGGGGAGGGGGAAGGAAATGGGAGGCGGTGGCGGGGAAGAGACAGAAATCTTTAATAAATAAACAAATAAATAATTTTTTTTTAAAAAAAGAAAGAGGGACAGAGATCCAAGAATATTCTTCAAGCCTGGGGTACTGTCATGGGAATGAGGTTTAAATACATGATCAAGCATGTACACAACTAAGCAGTCCCATAAAGCTATGGTCCCCACCCAGCAGTGACCCCATTGCTCTGTGAGCTTCAGTCTCCTCTTCCAAAGTTAGCTGACAAGTTGCTAGAACTGTGAAACCTCTCTGGAAGACAAGGTCTCTTCTGGCTAGTGCTTTTGGCTTCTCCCAGCATGAGATTCCTGGGGACATTCACATTGGTGGACTCCACTGCTTGGGGAGTCAGATGGAGAGACACGGGCATCTCTCCAGAAGACCCTTGTGTCTGCCAGGCAATTGCAGTGGGGCGAGAAGAGTGGAAAGGCTACTACACAACAGGATCTGTTCATAAGGCTTGGCTGCTTTCATTTAACATTGCTTTGAGATTTTATAGCTGTTTCATACTTGACGAAGGTAAAGACACCCAAACCTGTCTTCAGCTCCTGAACCAGCCCATGCTAAGTTCTGGCCTTAGAATGTTTTACCTTGCTGCTTGGCCTGACTGGATCATTGTTTTTCTTCCTGCTTAGACTAGAGATCCCTGTCACTTCCTAGACTCCTTTCCTGTCAACCATATGTCAACTCTACCACCCTGTTCTAGGTTTTCTCCACCATACTGACTCAGTTTATTTGCTGATGACTTTCTGTCCCGGCATTTGTCACTGTGAAGCCTTTTACTGTCTTGTTTGGTCTAAGAGGGGCTGGGAGAGCAGGGTATTCATGCTCACATCCCTATAGGTATCCTGTGAATGAATGCAGAGTGGTGATGAAGGGCCAGTGCATCTCTGAATCAGGGACCAGCATCTCAAGAAGGTTCTTGTTTAATTGCCTCAAGGGACTTGATAATGAGTCAAGGAAGACTTTCCCTCTTTGATTTCCAAATAAGGACACGTAAAACACAGGAGATGGGTCCCAAATAAGACAGAAAATGTTCAAAGCCTTGTATGAATGTGTCAACGTAACACTTGAAATGAGTCCTGTGAAGATAATGAAGTTCTTGCCTTCAAAGCGCTGTCAGTCTGATGCATGTTGCTTGACTTTGATGGTGAGCATGCAAAGACAAAACACACACACACACACACACACACACACACACACACACACACAGCATCACAGTGAATCAAATAAGTGTGCTGCAGCATCTACACTCACGTGGCTTCCCAGCAATGCTCTGATTCACTAGCCATTGTTTTATAGGGTCAACCTATTCCAAATTTTCTAGCTTTAACAGCCTTGGGTTCATGACCCTAGTGCATTCAAGTTTGTCGAATCACTCAGAGCATCATCAAGACACATACACACCCACCTCTCCTGAAGTCTGCCCCGGACTGCTTCCATCTAAAGATACACATAGTAATGGTATAATTAGACTTGCAAGCTGACCGCAAATGGCCACTTATTCCGGAGATGGGTCTCAACGTAATTTTCTTGGATGATGCCATGAGAACATGCCAAATTCTGATCTTTATAATATAATCCAGATCTGTTTTTTGGTACTGGGGAGATGGTTTGGTGATTAAGAGCATTGGATTCTCTGCTAGAGGAGCCAGGCTCAATTCCCAACACCCAAATCAGGTGGCTTACAACCACTTGTAATTCCAATTCTAGCTCCCTCCCCTCTATGCCCTCTTATTTTCCTCCAAGGGCATGTGGTATGCAGATAAACATGCAGGCAAAACATCCATACGCACACAACAAAATAAATCTTTAAAAAATCAAACCAGACCTGTTTTGTAAACAGCTGGTGAGATCTTTTTCAAATACTTGCTTTCCATATAGGAACAGGGACATTCTGTGAAAGACATCACCTTAGGTAAGAAGGTGTCCTTGTCCTCATCTTCAATGCTTATCACTGGTTTGAATAGAGCTTTTCAGTCCATTCATTTCTCCTTGCTCCAAACTGGGACCAAGTATCCTACAACAGCAAACCAGGTGCTTCCAAGTACACTGGACGTAGGTTCGGGATGCACCAGGAACCTCACACCATAATTCCCATCTCGCTTTCCTTCCTGACACAGTGATCAGAGGTGACATATCCTTTTCCCCATGAAGACTCCTCTTGTCACCTGATGATGTAATCTCATCTAACTTTGCATTCGTGTAAAAATCTTCTAGAAAGATAACATACTCCAATGTTAATAGTAGAAAACAAGTTAGTTTTAAAGTTAATAGTTTAAAAAACAAGAACAAGAGCTGGTTTAGTGATCAAGAGCATAGACTGCAAATCCAGGAGACCTGGGTTTGATTCATGACTCCTACAAAATGGCTCACAACCATCTACAACTCTAGTTCCAGGGGCTCCATTGCCCACTTCTGTCCTCCAAAGACACCAGGAAGGCATGTAGTGTGCCAACATATAGGCAAAGCACTCATACATATAAAATTAAAAATAGGTCTTCCTTAAAAAAAAATAAGAACAAAGGCCCAGAAGGCACAGAACCTGGAGCCAAGCTCAGAACTGAGCTGCCTGTATTAAAGCTGTGACATATGGAGTTAAAAATTCCTCAGCATACTGAGCAGCCATGAAGTGAAGAACATATTTTGCTCTCAAATTTTCCTTTTCTCTCCTCTACTTCTTATAATCCAATTCTCGCCTGTAGAAAGGATCCCCAGCTCTCCCCAAACTATTTAGTTTGGATGGAGAATGATGAGCACAGATATTGATTTTGCTTCTTTCAACTTCTTGTTGAGAGACACACCAGGAAAGACAATACTGTTTTTCTTAGACCTGCTGCACTATGTGTGAAGGAGATAATGAACAGCACCAAGCAAAGTTGGGTAGCCTGGGAGATGATATCATAGGCAAGGTGCTTTTTGCCCAGACGTGGTGACTCTGAGTTCAGATCCTTTGCACCCTCCTAAAAAGCCAGGCACAGGCATGGTGGTTCATGTCATCTGTAACCCAAGTGCTCAGGACATGAAGACAGATGGATCATAGGGCTCACTGACCAGACATGTGGCCAATCTGTGAGCTCCAGGTTCAATAAGAGGGTTTATAGGAAAAGTTAAGGGAAACGGGGTAACTGAGGAAGATGTCCAATGTTAGTATCTTACGTCTACAAATGCATGAGTGCACATACAAACATACACACATTCACAAAAACAACACATGCACAATGTGTATATATATCCTATGCATATTATGCACACATGACTACATGCACATGGTGCACACACATATGCAAATATGAACTCATAAGACCATGTATGCATACTATATAAACACAACAATTGGGCAGCTCCTATCTGTCATAGTCAGTGAAGGCACTTGACCAGTTTCTTATAGGTCTAGATACTGGGAAACATTTAAGAGTATTTAATGGATAAACAATCTTCAAGAGACATGGCAAATGTCTTTACTGGACACTAGAAAGAACATTACTCTCTGCAGAGGAGCTGTCAGTCAGAGCTTGTTCTACACACCACAAAGATACCGGTGTTCTCCATCCGCTCCTTCTCAGTCAGCTTCGGTGAGCATGATTGGCTTGTAATTTAAAAAAAAAAAAAATCCCAGTACTCAGCACCAGTGTGGAGAGACTTCATCCACCTGAGCCAGGTACACATTCTCTGCAAGACTTTGGTCTCTTTAGGTGCCCCTCTGTCCTGGGACCCCCCTTCTCTGCCCAGCCTCACTTCCTCTCCCTCCCCCATCTCACTATAGGCTACACACCACCATATTTCTGATTCCCTCTGTCCTCAAGGTCCTTATACAAGGAAATCTACCATGTCCCAAGACTAAACCCAGAGCACGGCCACCACAGGGGCCCAGAAAATATTTGTGAAAAGAGAGTGCCTCTCAGAGACAGAGCTTCCAAAGGAGCGAGAAGGACCAAGCTGTAGGGCCCATGGGTCTACCTCTGCTCCTGGGGTTCATACAGAGGACAGTTTTGGGCCATCTAGCTAAAACATCCTGTTTGTTCCTGTGTTCTCTCTGCTGCCCTGGTGGTTAGCTATAGGCCGTTGTTTACTCTACCTTCCGCATGGTAATTTCCCACCTTCCTGGGGGGTATTCTATTGTGCAGCAGCTAAGTATTTAAAGTTTTTCCTAAGTTTGAATAAACGGCTTTCAGCTGATCTACTTTCGAATGACCCAGGTCTCTTGTGTGTTCTTTCAATCTTCAGGCCCTTGCCCGGCTCGCATACAGTACAGTGGCGCGTGAACTGTACCGAGAGAGTAATGCAGGCGCAGGCATTACACCAAGCAACTGGCCGAGTCATAGAAAGATGCTGATAGTGAGTGTGTAACTCGTGTGTAGAGAAATCTGGATGCAAAGGACTCATGCTGTTGAGGAAGAGGAAGAGAAGGAGGAACCTGAGGATCTGGGTTTGGGGGTTAAGGTGCGAAGTTCCGGCACTGGAGACCCCTCCCTGCCTTGTCCTCTATCCTCCTCTTTCTCTCCACTTAGGTCTATGAGCTGAACTCCTGCTCTCAGACAAGTTCTCCTGGCCCCTGGTGTAGGGCAGGCTCTACTGTGGAGCTGAGAGACCACAGTCTTTCCTGGATGGAGGAAATCTGTGTCAACCAGCAGTTGGAGGTCGAGGGTTGCAGAAGGAACACGTTTCTGCTGACTCAGGTCCTTGAGTGAGGTAACTCTGTCTCCCAAGTCTGAGTGAGTTCGTTCTAAAAAGTGCATCTAAAAAGATGCACCGCTCTTGCCGTATAGTTTTTCTCTTTTTATTAATTTTTTTCTTTTATTTTACGAACCAACCACAACCTCCCGCCTCTCTTCCCATCCCCTCCCTGCACCTCCCATTTATCCTCTCTGTCCGCTCCTCCTCTGTTCAGAAAGGGGCAGGCCTCCCATTTTAGCTTCTTGTCAAGAAGTAGCATTTTCAAAAGTAGTATTTCAGCATACTCAATCCAAAGGATTTTGTAACTTACAGTGTGGTTCCTGCTTACCTGCTCTATTTAGGAGACCATTTTTCTAATTGCATCCATTTGAGGACCTTCTAGTTACCATGGTTATCATCATCATCATCATCATCATCATTATAACTGTCATCATTACAATCACCACCATCATCTTAGCTTTTATTGTGCAGTGGACAGAGAATACAGTCCTGTGTTTCAGCCCTTTGCAATATGCTCAAAGTGTTCTGATAATCCCAAAAATGATCAATTTGAGTAAAAACTCCATATTGTGTTATTGTTGGCCATCTTCCTAAATATGCTATTCTGCTCAAGCTTGAAATTGTGTTCAAATTCCTGTGTTACTGGTGATTTGATATGATCACTATAGCCACAGGGGAAAAGGGTCTGTTCAAATCTCACACGACAACTGTGTGTGTGTGTCTCTGAGTGTGTGTGAGAGAGTATGTGAGTGTGTGTGTGAGTGTGTATGTGTGAGTGTGTGTGTGTCTGAGTGTGTGTAACTGTGTGTGTGTGCTTCCTTTAATTGTCACGTTTTTTATTTATGCCTTTAGAAGCTATTGGGGCTTGTTTTCCTTTTCGGATAGCCACTCGATCCCAGCTGAATATCATCTTATCACTTGAGCTCTTTTGCTTTAAATTTTGAACTTAATACAAAAACACCAGCTCACACCCACCTCATAATAAAACAACACACTTCCCCAGGCTTCTACCTTCCCTCCATTTCAGCACTCTTCGCTGTAAGCAACATCGGTACAGAAATGAGTGGGGTTGTAAGGTTTTCTTCAGTTAAATAAAACTAAGTGTGTTAGTTGAGGGTTCTCCACAGAAACCCTCAACTAATACCAATGGAATAAATTTACACGTGTGTGTGTGTGCGTGTGTGTGCATGCATTGAAGTGGTAAGAGCTGCCTCACACCTGAGAGGCTGAGAACTGATAGTCACTCTGTTGTTGAAGCTTGGTGCCTTAGCAGATAAAATAGCCCCAAGTAGCTGCCTCTCACTGGAGATGCCAACAACCCAGTAGATTCTCAGTCCACAAGGCTGGGTCCCTCTGCTGTCCCATTCTGGTACCTGAAACCTGAAAAGGTCCTGGATTATTGCTGTTCCCTTATCTACAAAGGAAACCTGGAGACACTGGACCTGATATCAGTGCAGGAATTGGCAGCAGAGACAGGACAGACAACTCACCAGCCAGAGAAGAGGGGAGAGAGCCAAAAGAGATTAATCCTCCTTCTGCCCTTTTAATCTGGGATGCTACCAGAGGATCTTCCATATCAATCAAGGCAACAGGAAACTTCTTCAGGACAGCTTTCCTACTCGGGTAATTCCGATTTGTGGGAGGCTGATGTGCAAATGAACCATAATGCGGAGGTTTTAACTTTTTATTAATGTAAGTCACTTTGAGTTTGCTAAGGTGTGTGTGTTTTAATATTGATACCGCTTTCTATGTGTTCTCTAAGGAAGTCATTAATATGACAATAGCCCAAATTGGTAATTAATCAATAGCACATGAAGAGTGATGTCTAATGTTTACCTGACAGGGCTAAGCTGGACATGCAAGACTCAGGCAGGCTGCAGAAGGTAGATGTTGAGGCACTCTGTAAAAGATTGTTGTGTGAAATCCAGTTTGGCACACTGGACAGAATCAAAGCAAACATCATCTGTAGGGCCCTGGGTTACTTTATATTATTGTAACAGGACTGGAAACATATAACTCAGCTGGTAGAGTTTCTTCCTGGCATATATGTGGCCATGGGGTTTGATCCCCAAAACTGCAGAAAGTGGACATAGTGCTGCATTTCTGTAACTGCAAGACTTGGGAACCAGGGCCATAAGGATCAGAAGTTCAAGGCCACCCTTGGCCACGTAACAACTTCAAGCTAACCTGAGCTACATGAGACCGTATCTTGCAAATAATTATCATAATGAAAACAAAACGATAAGAACTCAACCTATACGTAATGCTACACGATGGTTGTTCTCAATGATGTTCAGCCTGAGCCGATGCTAACTTGTTATGCTCTCTGTGGTTGAAGTACAGATTTTTCATAGGATGGAGAAAATCGACGGAAACTCATGATCCATACATAGTTACAGGGCAGGATCCCCATTAACAGCCTATATTGCTCTTGTAGAGGATCTGAGTTCTGTTCCTAGCACTCAAACCAGGTGGCTCACAAAAGCCGCCATTTAAATTCCAGGGGAGCCAACACCCTCTTCTGGCCTCCTTGGGTACTGCACTCATGCACATACCTACATACAGATACACGTATATACACTTAAACATATTTAACCTTTAAAGGTATTTTTAATATTTCACATATCCCCATCACCACTTTCAAATTATTTTCAATTTATTATTTGAGAAAACCTTTCCTTTGAAATAGCTTTTATCATTAACCAGCTCTTGATGCTGTTTAATGAAAACATAGATATTATTATTAATTGAATATCTGAGTAGTCTTATTTTATAACACGTACGTGCTAAGAGAGAATGCTAATAAAGTCTAACTGATACATAGCAAACCCAAGACCAAGTGACTGGGCAGTACAATGGCCATTCTATAAATGATTCCATGGAAATAGACTTATCATTCCTAAACTATGTTCAACTGCCAACCTGCAACCACTCCTTCCCCACCCGAAAGTCTTCCATAGTGTTTTAATTTGAAAAAGATAAAATATAAAAATAAACAACAAGCAAATAAACATCTTCAGTCTTTGCTAAATTTCTTAATTCTTTTTACTGATGTCAAAATATATTGTTAGAAGGCCAGGGATGGAGTGAGGGGTGGTGGCAGAGAGCAGGTCTTGACTTTGTGGGCTTTTGTTTTGTTGAATATGGTGCAGATTGAAGCAAGTTTTTTCTTGCTTTGTGTTACGCCCTAGGCTCTGTGGCACTAGGTGGGAGCTTTGTGAATGTCTAAGGGATGACTTTCCTCTTTGTATTCTTAGCATCTCAAATGGTAACTAAATGTATTCCCTATGCCATCCACCTCCTAACACACATTCCCATTTCTTGATCTCATACTTGTAGTTCTACAGAGCCCTTTCGGACATCCCATCCTTTCTCTGTACCTTGTCTCTCCCCCAGAAACACCTGGAACACTTTGCACACCTCATCAGCGATTTTAAGACTATATTACTACAAATCAGACATCTCTTCTGATTTTCTGATTTTCTCATAGTCTCTATACATGACTTTAGAGCAGTGATTCTCAACCTACCTAATACTACAACCCGTTAATACAATTCTCGATGTACTGGTGTACCCCAATCATAATATTATTTTCATAGCTACTTTATATCTGTAATTTTTCTACTGTTATGAATCATAATGTAAATATCTGATATTCAGGGTATCTGATATGTGACTTCTGTGGGAGTCTCAACCCACAGGTAGATAACCACTGATATATATCTATACCTGTATCTGTGTAACTACTGATGTGTAGATATATGTATATGTATTTTGTGTGTATATGTATATATGTAAGTGTGTAAGTACATATCTACAATGTGTGTATGTATGCATATATGTGTATATACACATACATGTATATGTGTATATGTATCATATATGTTTGTATATATACATATTTATATATTTTTATATATGCGCAAATTTCCTCATCTGCAAAGCTAGAAAACATGGTAGTACTTGCCTCTTTATACTGTTAAGAGAATTAAGGGGCCGGGCGATGGTGGTGCACGCCTTTAATCCCAGCACTCGGGAGGCAGAGGCAGGCAGATCTCTGTGAGTTCGAGACCAGCCTGGTCTACAGAGTGAGTTCAGGACAGGCTCCAAAGCCACAGAGAAATCCTGTCTCGAAAAACCAAAAAAAAAAAAAGAGAGAGAGAATTAAGGGAACTGGCTTTCATCAAGGAATTAAAACATTGTTTGACATCTTATTAGCACTTGACAGACATTTGCTTTTAAAATGATAATTACTATGGTCATAATGCTTTGAATTATGACTACCTGAAGGATTTTTTGATTTTTCATCTATGAGACTAAATGTGTTTTAGCATAGGGATAGGATTAATTCACTACAGAGTGAAATCATGCATTAAATGCACAATAATTTCCTTCCTGGACTTAGCATGTAAGAGGGAAATTAGTCCTGATCAAAAACACTCTTTCAAGCCTTCTGAATCAGTCATAAATATTAGTCTGTTTATGAATTTGTTTTTGGATGTTTTAAAAGAAAAGTCATGCTTCTCAAAGAACTGGGAGTTCCTAAGAAGAGAAGGTTTGGGGGCAGTACCATCACCCCACCATCAGGGAGCTAGCCAGTCCCCATCCCTGAGCCAGGGACAATAGGAAGTGTCTGAGATCTCTCCCTTGTCATCAGATACCACTGCTCTCCTCAGCCTCCATCCTGCATGAGCTCAGAGTGGAGATTTGAGGGCTGGTGGGTTCTTCTAGGTGACTGGGCTGAAGTCTCAATCCTGCCACCTTAGTTTCTCTCCCGGTTGCTATGACAAAATACTCCAACAAAAGCAGTTTAAAGAAACGGGTCTTATTTGGGGTTGTGGTTCAAGCATACAATTCCATCATGGAGAAGAAGTCATGGAAGCAAGAGTTTGGGGGAGTTGGTCACCCACACATGCAGTCACAAAACAGAGAGTTCAATACTCCCAGACAAATTCATGTTCTTCATTTCATAAAGTATAGACTGTTATCTAAGGAAGGATGCTGCCCACAGAGATGTGCTAAGTCTGGTTCCCGCTGGATACCAGAGCTTGGAAAGGGTTTGCAATGCATCTTGACAAGGCAGTGCAGAGGAGATGGGAGATGTCTCAGTGCATAAAGCGTAAGGAATATGCTTTGGAGCCTCAGGACCCAATAAAAACTCATTGGGAATGGTTGCCTGCCTGTGATCCCAGCTCTCAGGAAGTTGAGACAGAAGATCCCTGAAAGATTTGGCTTCTAGACTGTTGGGAACAGGCTCCCCTAGATAATTCTGAAGGCAAGTGGGATTTCCAAAAGTAATGTTTCTGAGGACTTTCTTTGGTGGTTGTCTTTGTTTATTAAATGCTTCTAAGGACCTTGACCACAAGACTTTCCCTGTCAGGGACATTAACATGGATGTCTCATGCTGAGGAATAGTAAGGAATGGATTCAGCAGAAATCTAGAGAAATTTCTTCTTTCATTGGAACAAGACGCATAAACAGAAATTGCAAAGTTCCTGATGGAATACGTCAATTAATGGCAGATGAAGGGATGAAAGGTTCATTTTGAGTAGAGTAAAAACCTCTATATCAAGTAAAGTCTTATGTCTGGGACAGTTCCTGACTATGGTAGGTGACAGCAAGAGTAGAGGCTGCCTGCTTAGGAAAGAGGAGACCAGAAATCCGAGAACCAAAGGCATCAAGGTTATAGCCTCAAAGCCCAGCCTGAGCACAGGACCCTCCCGCTATTCCTCGCCTCTAGGTGACTCCAGGGCCAATCAAAACAGGAACCAGCTGGAACTAAGTGCTCCAACCCAGAGGCTGTGGAGGACATTCTATATCCTAAATCAGTGTAAAGTCCCTGGATGAATGTGCCTTCCTGTTTCTGAGCAAACAGATTCTTCTACTTTCTCTTATCTGCAGTCTGTTGCATCGGTGCATTTAAAAGAATTCATCTGCAGTTTATGAAGTCTCCATGGACGAATACTGGGGAAAGGTCAGCTCACTGGATGAGCAGAGTTGAAGCTTGTGGGCTAGATAAACAAAACAATCCCATCTTTTACAATACTTTGCTTTGTTAATACACCAGGGAAGACAGACAAATTGAAGACGCTGCTTCACTAACTGCTTTGGGGTTTTGTAAACCATTTCCCAGGATCCCCTTCTGAATTCCTTCAGTTCCCAACACAGACATGGGTCACGACGTTTTCAGACATTTCAGCTTGCTGCCACAATCAAAAGAATTATGGCTTTCTATGCGCCTCATAGTCTCTTACTACAGTCACTTGTAGGGGACTCTCAATCCTGCCCCAAGAACCAGCGTTGTTTGTGGGTATGAAGTCTTGGTTGGCTACATAAAATATCTTATTCAAACTGAACATTTGTCTTAATATAATGTGGGAGGTATGCTGTGAATATGTTTTATTGCCATCGGTTTATAAAAAAAAAAGCTACTTTGGGCCTATAGCAGGACAGAAACAGAGCTAGGCAGAAAAAACTAAACTGAATTCTGGGAGAAAGAAGGTGGAGTCAGAGAGAAGCCAGGTAGCCACCGCCAAGGACAGGCACCTCTGCTGGAGCCCACTGAAACCTTGTTGGTAGGTCATGACCTCGTAGTGATTCACAGATTAATGGAGATAAGTTAGTTTAGGATATGAGAGTGAGCTAGAAATATGAACATATATCAAGATTGATCTTAAATTTGTATCAATAAACCAAGATCCATACCAATGCAAAGTATTCATCTCTATGCTTTAAGAGACCCCCGTTAGAATTTCTTCTGGTGCCTAAATCCACACTTTTTCTCTTCTATATCACCAAAATCTTTTCCATGACCTACAATGATTTAATTTCCTTGAATGTAAAGACGATTTGGTCCAACACTGGCATAGCACCATGAACGTGAGAATTCTCTATCCCCCTGAATCACACTAGCCATCCTGGGGGCAGAGTTCAAAGGAGATTTTCATAGATAAAGAAGTGAGGAGATTAAACAAGATCTGGATGGACCCGTAGGGTTCTGAGTAAGAAATTAATTCCCATGTTTGTTTGTTTATATTATATATTAGGGGAACACTACAGGTGACTGCTATCTGAGTTGGGATTTGTGTCACATATGATATCCATGACTGACTAAGATCTTTCTGTGCTTTCTCCCTGGCCCAGCATGAGAATGATCCATATATGATATCACAGGTCCCCCATGTGAAAGTTCCATCAGGATTCCTATGACATCATTGATCCTGCCGAGGACAGGACCCCACAGTGAGGTCATCCCCCAGTTTGATGAGCCTCCCTCTCTTTGTGTTTTGTGTCCTTGGGGAAGCACAACAATGGCATCTGCCAGCATCTCTGCGAGCTCAGGCCCTTCAGGATGCTCATGTCTGGAAGCTCCGCTGAAATGAGTTTCAGTTGGAAGAAATAATCCACTAACGGATAGAAAAAGTCCAAGAGTAAAATCAAGGGAATAATGAGCCCCAAGAAAATGCTGACTCCTGTCCATGAGGCGCAGTGTGTGCACAGGGATCACGGGAGCATCTGTCTCTCCAAGTGCTTCAGCATCTGTGGAAAGCCAGAATTCCATCAGACTCAGGCAAAATCCCCATCAGTAAAAACAGACCTACTTAGTAATTTATCTTCACTATTTATTTACTTGTTTGTTTATTGAGCCATGCGTTGAACCTAAGGTCTTATATGTGCTAAGTAAGAATCCTACCATTGAGATGTATCCATAGCCTATTTTAACATTCTAATTTTTAGTTTGAGAAAGGTCTCATGGTGTAGCCCTGGATGGCTTGGAACTCACATAGACCAGGCTAGATTGAAATTCAGAAAGATCCTCCTGACTCTGCCTCCTAAGTGCTGGGATTAAAGGCATGTGCCACCGCACCTAGATTTTAACTTTCTAATTTTTGAGAGAGGGTACCACTAAGTTTTCCAGACTAGCCTTGAACTTCTGATCTCCCGGTCTCAGCCTCCTCAATAGTTGGATTAGAAGCCGAGACACCTGACTTCATGCTTCTTCTTCACTTTTTTGGGGGGGAGGGGCGTCTGATAGATCTTCTCTATGTTTCTGCATTTACTGTGAACATAAGACACTTGCACAATTAAGCTAATATTTGGGGGTAACTGTACAGACCAAATTCATTCTTAGAGATTATGGTGTGATCCTTGTATATGTGGTCCCTGTACACACACACACACACACACACACACACACACACACACACACACATATATATATATATATAAACTTTGTACTGTGTCTTTATATCAATATATATGTATGTATTATATTGTTATAAATGAATATATAATACTCATATGAACATGTTTTTAACTATTTTTCAAGGTTTTGTTTAGGAGATCCATAGCAAAGCTATTGTGGGATGCAAGTATCTCTCTTCCCTGTCTTTTTTTCCTCAGAGGAGGTAAACATTCTCATGACACAAGGCCTGGCTGAGAGTTACCCCAGCATAGCTGCTCCAGCCTGGCTCTCAGTTTTGGCTCCCACTGGCCTTGTGGCCCTGCAGATTATACAAATGCTGTCCCCTGCCTCCTTCCCTGACAGGGAACGTGACTCCCCTCCTGGGTTGTGTTTGAAGTCAGAGCTGAATGTCTTGACAGCGCCCCCCATGTTTCTCCTCCAGGGGAGAATCCTCTCCTGCTGGGGTTGACAGTTATTGCCAAACATCGCCTGGAGATGCTGTGACTGTAAGTGTTTTACGTCTTTCCTTTCCTCCCTATGACAGGGAGGCTCCCACATTTACAGAGAGTGCAGCAGAGGCTGGTACTTAAAAACCCAACAACTCAGTAAAGCCAGATCTCTTCTTGGGGAGGCTTTTCAATCTCCTTATATTCTTTTGAACAGTTCAAAGAGTGATTCAAGGTGCTGATATTCAATATTCTTTAAAGTAAAAGAAATGGGTGAGTTGGGACAGTGGGGGTAACCAGCTTTAGGTTGTCAGAAAGATAAGAAACCCGCTATTTTTGTGGCTTTCAAAACATTCTTCTCTTTTTATTTCGTTCAAAAATGCTGACTGTTGTATTCATAAACCCACAGCAGCTGTGGTTACCTGCACACAATTCCTGCCAGGCAGGGAGGAGGGTCAAAGCCAATAAAACAGAGGGAAGTGAAAGGGGCCAGGCAAAGTGTGGTGTGCTTTGCTACTTCTCCGAGCACAGCCGACCAGGGAGGGATTTAGAAGCCAAGCAGGCCATTGTGAGAATGAAGAACAAAGGATCCATTTTATTAGACAGGGTGTGTAAAAGACTTCCCTGCACAGCTGAGTGGTTTTAGCAGCATCCCTTAAATAGAAAAGTTGACTTAGAGAACAGATGATAATGAAGACCCTGTCCAATCAGTGGAAAGCAAACCCTCTCTAATTTACTAAATTTTCCCTCATTTGACTACACTTCATTAGAAATTTCATTAGAGAAATTTAATTAAAACTCACCCACATAAAGAAAAATAAAATATGATAGAACTGCAGCTTCTAGGTAAAATGTAGGTCTCCAAAAACAATGGTACCACAGTTCTGTGTCTGAAAAGTGTCCTACTTACTTCTTGAGTGCTTTAGAGAAAGCAAAGCTTGGAGCCCACACAGTCAGCTTCAGGGTTAAAAGGTCCCAGAAAATGGTGAGAATTTCCAACCACTGACTATATAACAAGAGGGAATATAAGTCCCCCTCTTCAAACACTACAGAATAGGGCATTTTCCAGTGTCTAGAGGACACACGGATGGTTATATACAAGTTCACAGAGGTTCCCAGATTTGGACAGGGTCAGAAACAGGAAGGATTCCTGGTGCCTGGCGGTAGCAGAAGCTTGGAGTTTGCATGGTTTAAAAGGGTTTGTAAGGGCTCCCAAGCCAACAGCTTCTCCAGGTTTCAAGTTCTTCATCTGCAAGCTAGTGGGTGGTGGGGATAGAAACTCCTTATTACACAGAGTTCAGAAGAGAATCTATAATTATAAGGTTGTGTTTTGTTTTGGTTTTGATCATGTTGGCTCATACAAACAAAAGCTAAAGAGCCAGAGAAACCTCCATTTGTTCAGTCCAGGAGAACAAAAGCCTCAGAACGAGAGGCAAAAGATCCTGTCCTGATGTTTGAAAATTCTGTGGAGAACTGCTGGTTCAAATCCACATTGAAAACTGAAGAGCCTGGACTCTACATCCAGAAATGGCAGAAAAAAGTACCCAATCAGGAAGGGTTGGACCCACGCAGGCAGCAGCATCCTCTTCATCAGTGTTGCTACCCAACTGCATCCACAGACAGCTGGAAATCACTACCCATCATAAAGGGCATCTTTATGCATCCTAATGACCCATGTCATAATCACTTCAGGAAATGACCTCAGACACGTCTAGGTTTCTCAGCAGTTCCTTAGCCCAAGCAATTTGGCAGCCATGATTAACCATGGTGCTGTATTTACATTTGTAAAATAGAGCATGTAGTGAGCTGAAAAGATTGCCTACCTTGTGCACCAGAGGTTAGTGGTTACTTTTCTCATAGCTGTGGCAAACACACACACACACACACACACACACCAAGTTCAAGATAGATTAATTTCTGCTCACAGTTTGAGAGTTTAGTCCCTGATGGTAGAGAAGGCATGGAGTCAGAAGCACGAGGCAGCAGGTCACATTGCCTCCAGTCAGGAGGAGAGAGATGGATGCTGGTGCTCGGCTTACTATATCCTTTTTAACAGTCCAGAACCCCAGCCCATGGGATGGTGCCACCCACAGTGGGTGGTGAGGGGTATCTTCCCACCACAGAAAAAAAATCCTCTTGGAAAAACCCTCATAAGGTCACCACACAGGTATCTTCTTGGTGACTCTCAATACAGCCAAGCTGGCAATCAAGACCGTCACAAAGGTACAAATTCACACGTGAGAATGTATGGGTGTGTGGGTGGGTGAGTGTGTTTGTGTAACCTTAGAACCTATCTCATGAGCCCACACTTGATCTATAAAGAACCAGACACACTGACACTGTTTACAAACGCATTGCAGATTGCTCAGGAAAGCCTGAGTTCATGAAAAGAGAATCTCTCTCTCTCTCTCTCTCTCTCTCTCTCTCTCTCTCTCTCTCTCTCTCTTTCTCTCTCTCCCACATCCCTCAAGTTGCTCTCAGCTCATGTCCTCAAGAACCCCACTTCCCTTAGCCTCTAAGTATCTAGAGCTACAGGCTGACACCTTGCACCTGGTGGCCCTGCCACACACCCCTAAAGCTGGTCCTCATCCCCTTCATATATCATACTACTCACCTAAGGACTTCATAATACTTTTGTTCATGCAGATTCTAGCAAGGGCTATTTGGCAGATCAGAAATTAACACTGAGAAATGTTTTAAGTGCCATCTGTTATTTAAAAAATATTAAACCCATTACACGGCAATACACAGAACATATTTTTATGATAACTATATTATCCCGACAACAATTACCGAGGAGAATGAAATGCTTTCGCATTTTGTTAATCTCGTCATTGTCCTGCTTAATAGAAAGCAGCTGCGCTGCTCAGCCTGTTGCGAGTCTGCCATTCAGCTTGCGGAAAGCTGGCTCTCTCAGGAGAAGAGCCCCGGGCAAAGCAGCAGCATCTTCCTGTGCTTGCTGGTGTGACACCAGCCTCAGCCTTAGGTGCAGAGTCCTGCTTGGTGCTTTGACTTCACAAGGCGACTGCATTCTACACATCCTGAAATGTTTTATTGATTTATTTTTGTGTTCAACCAATACACAAAACATAAAAGTTGTTTTTTTTAAGAGGCGTCTTGTAGAGTTAGACACGTGTACAGTCGTCGTGTTTAGATCACATTAGTGATATCTATTTCTTTAAACGCTTCTGGTTTTTAAAATATTTTTCTGAAATTTTCCATATTTACTCTTGGTAATGTTATATGTGAATACTATGTATTTAGACCATGTCCACTGCTGAACCACCATCTCTTCCCAATTTCCTCTCCCAACTTCATCTTCTCCTTTTCCTCTTCCTCCTCCTCCTCTTCTTCTATGACCCACTGAAGGCAATTAGTGTTGACCAAATGCACATGAGAACAAGTGACCATTCAGTGCTTAGTCCTAAATGGGAAATGCTTGGCACAGCCCCACCCCCGAGGGTCAGGAAACATCAAGGAAAAGGGGGCGGAAAGACTGTAAGAACCAGAGGTTGTCTTGTCATGTCTTCTGGACACAAGGGCTTTTGCGCTCACAAGCTCACATCAGCCTTGGTTGCCCACACAAAACCCACCCAGACAGCATTCCAGCGTGGAGAGGGTGGGAGCTGAAAAGGTTTCACCAAAACTATCAAGGAAACACTATTGCTGTCTTCTTTGTGACCAGCTTGGATTTAAAATTCTTTTGCCCCTTTGTCTTGCTCCTTACTGAAGAAGCAAATCACTGGACTGCAGCTCATAGCCCTGGAGAACCCTCCCATGGGATATCATTATAAACACTAGGGGGAAAGACTGGTATCTCTGTTCTTTATGTCCTTGGATTTGTTTCTCAGCTTTCTCTGTGGAGCAGCTGGTGAAACAGAAAAACTGGCAGGGTCTATTTGGAGCTTCACAGGAGTTAGCACACCTAGGGCTGCCGAGGATGTCTTTGCTTGGACAACAGAGGGAGGTCCCGCCCACAAGAAGGGGCTCTCTTTCCTAGACTGGCCAAAGGACTTATTTACTCTTTTTGGAGTTTTAGAAAAAAGTGTATTATAGATGTATAAATGGAAGCTTAAGAAAGAGAGACAAAGTCACGCTGTTTGATACAAGCCAGCATGGAGGTTGGCCACATGGCAGATAGTCGCATGGGCAGGAGGGGAGTTTTAGAGGAAGATGAAGGAAGTGAGCCAAATACTGTGACTTAGGGCAGCATTACAAAGGAAAAGGCAGAAGAGGGGGGAAAAAAGAAAGAAAAGAAAAGTTATATTTTTCCTTTTCTGAGCCAGAATCCAGCCTGAAGTTATTTGCTTATTAAAGTGTTTTGGAGGGTAGGCAGAAGACAACAGCAAAAAACAGGCATTATTATATTATATCATATTATATTATATTAAATGCAAAATATAACATATTAATGATAGCCTATAATTAAAATGAAATTTGTACGATGATTAAAATAATAGGCTGAGTGCGGTGGCACAGGCCTTTAACACTTGCACTTAGGAGCCAGAAGCAAGTGGATTTCTAGGATTTCCAGGCCAGTCAAGTCTACATAGTGAAACTCTGTCAATAAAATGATGATGATGGTGGTGGTGGTGGTGATGATAATGATAGCAATGAAATACATTTTAAATGTTTTTTAACAAAGGAGTAAGATTTACTTGCTTTAATAATTTTCCTTACTGCCCAAAATTTCAGTATGTTTTCAGTTGTACATAGATAAAGGTTTGTAACAGTACCCTCAATTTTACAACTAATTGGAATAGAGTCCCCAACAAACATTAAGAATTGATTGTTTTTGTTTCTTTCAGAATTGAAAGCCCAGAGCTGGGAACTAGCTGAGGCTGAGTTTTCTAAAACCAGTGAGGAGTAATCTCAGCCCTGTGGTTAGACACAGAAAGGGAAGGCTGGGGAGTCTGTGGAGGGGGTTGTTGGGAAAATCTTTTTGTACACTGTATGAAGATGTGCCTCTGTTTAACCTCACCTGCCCAAGCCACCTTCTGGTTGGAGTAATATAAGAAGTTGAATGGCCAATAGCTAGGCAAGAGAAGTTAGTTGGGAGCAAGCCTAAGCTAAGGCCAAGCTTCCATAATTAATAAAACATCTCCTCTCCATGTCATTATTTGAGAGCTAGTAATATAATAAAAAGACCAGTTATAGTAGAGAGAAGCCGTGATGGACACCTGAGATGCACTTTCTTCTCTCTCCCTGAGAAAGGACTCACCAGAAAAGAGAGATAATAATCCAGCAAGAGTTCTGAGAATAACTTCCCTTTTTAGCTCTCTGGTTCTCCCTCTTTTCCCTGCTCTAGAGGAAACTATTTCCTAGTGGATATTCTTAGGGTACATGCCTGGCTCCTGAGGCTCACTGCCTAGTGTTAAGGCAGCCCTATACAGGAGATAAAAGTCAGTAATGGAGATGCAAAAAGTTGATCTCCACCGTGATGCAGAAGGACAGTACAGGAGCCAGAAAGCCCGAATCTTGGCTATTTGTAGCTGATGAGTCCTGTGAAACTACTGCAGCCAGATGTACTCGAGACAGACAAGCATGTGACACCAACATCTTAAGATTACTTCTGAGTTTCAGCATAGTTGGCAATTTCTGTTTTCTTTTTTTTTTTTTTGCTTATCTGTACTTTTGACTTTCACCAGTGCCCCCCTCCACCCTTAGTGTCTGCCCCTCACATCTTGCTTCTTAAGTCTATGACTCCACTTAGGTATCACCTCTTAAGATTTTAGAGTAAATCTTTGAAATCAAAAAAGAAATAATGTTGCGATTGTTGGTTTTTTAACACATTGAACATTTATGCGTTCATTGGTATTTGGGCTGTGTCTCTTACTGTGCTTGGTTCTCACTACTTGTTTGAAACTTTACTGGATAAAGTGTTTGGGATTGGTGGACTTAACTGTGTATCTGGGGATGGGGTGGGGCATGCCCAAGAGGATTGACATGTGGGAGAGTAAACAGAAGGGAGATGCACCCTGAATTGGTCAGCATCTTCTAGTGTGTGGCCACCCCAATGAAAAACTGGAAGGAGGTGCCACATATGCCTATAATTCCTTTGCTCTCCCAAGTAGATGCCATCATTGTGCTGACATCAGACTCTAGGATCTTCAGCTTTGAAGGGTACCCTGTGTCTGCATGGGGTTCTCCAGGAATTTTCTAGGCTTTCAGCCCTGCTGTACAACTATTGAGGTGTCCCACTCTCTGGGTTGGGAGACAGGCTCTCCAACTCTCCAGTGTGCAGATGACCATTGCTGGACTACCTATGTTTGTAGTATATAAACCACTCCAATAATTCATACATATATATACATGTATATCATATATATAAACATATCATATACACACAAGTGTATATTTATAGAGATATATACATTTGTCCTTATGATTCTGTATTCTCTATAACCCTAATACATCACCTTCTGTGCATGAACTTGGTATTGTATAATGCAAGACCCATAGCATAGCATGAACAGGAAAAATGGCTCAATGTCTAAGAGTGCTTGCCCTGCTAGCATGAAGACCTGAGTTCAAGCCCTTAGCTCCTGAGTAAAAATCCAGATACGGTTGCACATATCTGAAGACCCAGCATTGAGGGGTGGAGACAGTCAGACAGGCAGATCCTGCTGCTAGGCAACCCTAGCAAAAACTGAGCCTGAGCTTCTAGTGTAGGCTCACAGACTGTCTCAAGTCAGCAAAACAGAGAGCAATACCCCTGAATGTATGTTCATGGGTGCATACATACTCACACTCATGTGTGTACAAACCACAAAACACACATACACATAAAAATTAAAAGCAAAACCTAGAACCATTAACTCTAATGCTTACAGGATCCAGACTGGTAAAGGAAATGCTTGTATTTCCATCATAAAGGAATGCTGGGCATAAGGCAAAGAGGGGGACAGTCTGAGGAGGCCAGTCTGTGTTTACCTGCTGCTCATTCTTAGAACACGCTGTTGATGGATGCTCTGGCCTTTCAAGGCAATCCAACGCTCTAGAGTTCATTTTAAAAGTTTATTTCTCTGTACTGAGAAATAAATGTGCTTTGTTTTAATCAGTGCATTGGCCAGAGAGAAGTTGCCTAGAAGGCTTGCCTCTCCTTCAGACTCCCAGTTAGCAATCTCAGCGTGGGTTAAATCCACTCATAACTTTCTCCAATTCCCTTAGCTCCCAGTTTTAATTTTTGAAAGCAGCTGAGTGATGTTCATTTGAGCCTAAATATGTTCAACTGGTGAGTCAAATCTTAGGGCTAATGTTTGCTGTTATTAGTGTTTTATCTTAAGAAATAAATCTTTTATTTATTCCTTGAGAGTTTCATATATGGATACAATATGTTTCTATCCTATTGACCTTCCCTGTTCTTCCCTCCAACTGCTCCCAGATGAACCCCACATTTCCTAGCTTCATCTCCTTACCCCTTCTTCGTAGTCAACTGAGTTCAGTTAGTGCTGCCAATACCATGGGTGTGAAGCCATCCCTCTGGAGCACAGGCAACCCACCAGTATCCACAGTGCTTGAGAAAAACTGACTCTCCTTTCTGGAGCAGCAATCAACAGCCACTAGCACTTCAGCTAGGGGTGAAGACTCGGGAGCCCTTTCCACCCTCTGATAGAAATCTTGGGGTTATCATGTGTAAACCCCAACTGTTGTGACTTTCTGAGTGGGATGACTTTGCCATGTTCAGGGTGTGTAGTAGGAGGCTGTTTGTTCGTTCCCAACTGCCCAGCCTCAAAATAATCACACAGAAACCATATTATTTGCAATACTCTTTTGTCAATAGCTTAAGCGTATTTCTGGCTAACTCATATCTTAAATTAACCCATCTCCATTAATCTGTGTATCACAGCCTTACCAGGTAAAGTTCTTGGCAGGGCTATATGGCTTCTCTCTGACTCTACTTTCTTTCTCTCAGCATTGTTTAGCTTTACCTGCCTAGCTCTGTTCTAGCCTATTCATTCAAAGGATAGAGAGGGGAATTTCACATCACTTCCCATTTTCTGTTTAAATAAAAAAGGAAAGTTTTAACTTTAACATAGTAAAATTACATATAACAAAACAGGTATCAAGCAAAAATTACAGTTACAACATTAAATCTACTTTATCCTTTTGCATAATGAGGGAAAACTATAATTATAACTATCTATTCTTCAACTCCTTCAAAGACTTCAGAAGCATATAATAGTACCTAAGTAAGCAGGAAGTGCATTGTCAGCAATTTTCAAAGCTCTAGAATTGATAGAGACATCTTGCTGCCTGGACAGTCACCCAGAGTTCTTCTGTATCATTAGGGTATCCATCTTCAGCCTACAGGCCTGTTATATCCAGCAGATTTTTCCATGAAGCAGGAAATTTCAAAAAGAATTCCACCTATATTAGCAGTTTGTCAATCACCTTTTTTCAGTATCCTGCAAAATGTTTGGCAGACTCTTTCATGAAGCAGGAACCCTGAAGGATCGTCTCACCTTTAAGCAAGTTCAGCAGTCATTTCTCTGTGGGTCCTGCATGTCCAGGTCATCCAGCAGTCCAGACAAGAGCAATTTCTTGCCCAAATGGCTAGCAAACTCCATGAGGAGCCTCCTCAATGCCCATAATCCTCTTGAAGTAGATTGTTGCTGCCAGGAGCAGATGTATCTTATTGTCATGAAAAGTCCTAAGTTCTTAAAACATTTTAAATGCCATATTCTGTAGTCTTTGAAAGGTTTTAAGAATGTATATCCATCTGAAATACATCTCTGTACATTTAGAAAACCTAAATAACATGACTACAAACTTGACTCTTGTAGATTATTATCTATTAACCTGTATTTCTTAATTATACATTACATTTTTAGATGAACTACACAATCACTATACCTTAATCAAGAGCAGAAATATATATATATATATATATATATATATATATATATATATATATAATAAGATTGACCTAAAATTTGTATCAATAGAGAATGATCTATACCAATGCAAATCTCTATAGCATATCCTCCTTTAAATGTAAAGAAACATTTATAAACAAACATAGGTAATTTGGGCATTGTTCTCTCCAAATTGCTTCCTGCTTTTTGTTGAGTGAAGTAATTTGGGGGGGGGTGCGTTTCATGGAGACCTTTCGGGTGCTCTTGGTCCATCAAACCACATTAGTCTGGAAGGATTCCACAGGTTCTCATCCTCTGTGGAATCAAAAGAAGAACCTCTTTTTCAAAGCAACAAATCCTTGAACTCAAATTTTGAAGGCAAGATACCTTTGAGTATATATGCTGTGTAACAGTCTGTACAATGAAATGTCTTGGCTCCTTCAACTCAAAAAAATTCAAAGAAAACACAATAATATACATAATCCAGACTCTCTGTGTATATTCACCTTTATGTGACTCATTTTTCTTACTCTATTACTTTTTCTACAAGTTTAATATTTATTATCTTTAGTCCTTTAATCTATGGATTTCTGTGCTCTTTTATATTACATTTACTGTCTCTTTACTCTTTTTCTTCTTTCTCCCAAATTATGTACATTTATCCATCACTGTGACCCATTTAGAGTCACAACTGGATTTGTCTTTGTTGCATATCTGTAATCCATTTCTGACCAGACTGCTTTTATAATGCTAAGTGGGCAAGACTAGGGACAATGCAGCCCTTCCTGCTTGCTCCATCCAGTCCAACATGGCTGAGGCATGTTTGCCGCCTCTGAGAACCATGTACATTACCTACCCCATTTTAAAGCACACAGCAGGTCTATATTACGCAAGTTGTAGCACTCTCCTCATATACACAGCAGGTCTATGTTGCCATTAAGCAAGTTGTAGCGCTCTGCTCACAGAACCCATTTAAATGCTCCATAGCCGGGTCTCCCAGATCTCCCAAAAGAGTCAGAGTTTGTGCTGGCAGCACAGCCCAGGAAGCCACTGTTTCAAAACTGCTCAGCTACTGCTGAATCAGGAAAATCTCTCTTAAAGGAGCCATGGTGTTAAGCTTTGCTTAACTCTGCTTTTTTGGTTTGGTTTGTTTTTTGGTGAGTGTGCCAAGAATTCCTTCCCAAACTCTCTCAGGTTTTAAGTGGTTTTAGTTGGCCACATTGACACACCAATTTGTAGTGGATGGCTGTTCGTTCATTCCCAGCTGCCCAGCCCTGAAATAATCACACAAAAACCATATTATTTGCAATGCTGTTTGGTCAATAGCTTAAGCATATTTCTGGATAACTCCTATCTTAAATTAACCCATCTCTATTAATCTGTGTATCACTACAAGGCTGTGACTTCCTGGGTAAAGTTCCAGTGTCTGTCTCTGGCAGGGCTACATGGCTTTTCTCTGACTCTGCCTTCTCTCTTCTAGCATTTAGTTTAGATTTCCCTGCCTAGCTCTGCACTACTTTATCAGGCCAAGCCAGTTTCTTTATTAACCAATGGTATTCATAGCATACAAAAGGCAACCCCACATCAAGGGTGCAGCCTTTCTGGACTCTCCTTCCAAACCTATCAGACAGCTCAGTTAAAAGTTAGCATTTTGAGGCATAGTACAAAAACTTCTTATTGCTATGGCATGGCACATGCCTTTGATCACAGCACTTTGAAGGTAGAGGCAGAGGCAGATGGATTTCTGTGCAGTCAAGGCCAGCCTGGTCTACACAGGGAAAGCACAGGCCAGCAAAGTCTAGGTAATGTGACTCTGTCTCAGAAAGGTGTTTTTATTTTACAATTATACAATCTACCCAGTAATTTGTACTCTGTGTATTATTGACAATACAATATTTCTTTTAGAAACTATAGTTCATTATTTTTTCTTGTCTAATTGTAAAAATATCTGTAAAAATATCATATAGATGTATATACGATATGTTTGCCATTTGAGGAGTTAAAATGTACATCTCAATTCCATTCTTTCTTTGGAAAGTGATACTTTCATATCTTTGGGTTTTATTTTTGTCTTTTTCCCTGTTATAGTTCTTTCTGTATTTAGGATCTTAACTACAGGATGGTATACTAGGGAATCTTTGGAAACACATAAAGCTCCATCTCCACAAAGGTTTAATATTAAGCCATATGGATACAATATTTCTTACAAGGATTTCACTCTTTATTGAAAATGTTCCAACATTCGAAACATATGACATTCCATGCTGAAATTCTATTTGCGAATCAGGCCATCTGTAGGCAATCAGGAGATGCTTTTCCACAGGGTCTGGCTATTTGCACAGGGTGAGTATATGATGTCTTGATAGAGGCATTTTAAAAAGGCACAAGGAAAATACAACGGTAGATTAAAATCCTGCTGATACAATAGCTCACTATTCTTCGTCTTGAAATGGTACTACATGTTTAAGTAGTGGCACACAGATGTGCCCCTGCAGAGCCCACGTCCCAGTAGTTGTTACAAAGTTCTCTATAAAGAGTGGATTTCTCCATTAGAACCCTGAGCCTGTGAGTTTCTTATGATTTATCATCAAACCCCCACGCCTGTAAAGCCCTCTGAACAAACTTATCATTTAGTAACAATACGAAACGCACCTCATCTTCACACAGTGATATTTCTCCTTCTGGTCAAACTGCCCAACTCTTTACCATCCCCCTACCTTCGATCCCAGACACACCCATTGAAGTGGCACAAAGTTCATGCACAGAAAGGACTTGGGGGTACCTCCAGAATAAAAGCCTTTTTTTCCCCTCCTCTTTCTTTATCCTGCTGTATGCATTTCATTCCTTCACTCTCAAACTCCCTCTCCCTTAAAATCTCATCTCACGTTTGCTCACTTGCCATCCTCCATGCTCCAGGTGGGTCCTCTTTCTTTTAGGATAGGCTAAGCATCTGTCTGCCCAAACCCTCAGAGTACCTTCTACGTAAGCCCAGAGCATTCATCTTTAAATCTTAAACCTCCTGGTGAGTTAGGTTTAAAACAGAAGCTCCCGAAGGAAAAAGAGTGGGTCTCTTCTATTCATTACTCCCAGAGTCTATTGAATCCATAGGAAAAAAAATACTGGGATTAAACTAAAGGGTTTCATCAGGATTGCTTTAAAAGTCCCTTCAGTACTGGTATTTTATTCTACCTATTGGGTAAATGATCAGAGAAGGGCCCATTATTCTTCATTTAAGGTGTGTGAAATGTCAGGCTGCGGGCTCCAGCTCTATTCACAGTACAAATTTCTTATGATGTATTGGCTCTCCTTAGCCCATGTGAACACCATCCATCACTAGGAAGCCCAGAGCTCCAGCCTTCCATTCAATTTGGGAATTGTGCCACCGTGAACATACCAAGTCTATTTTAGAATCTGGTAACTAACAATCCTGCCACCTCCACAGCAGCCCGTGGCTGAAACACAAAATTTCTATTTCTAGATTGTGGTGCCTTAAAAAATGGCTTTTTTGTGTTTATGGGAGCGGGTTTTGAGGCATTCTAATTGGTCAGGGCGTTCAACAACAGCTGCCATTGCATGTTGGGGAAGTTGTAGAACCTGCAGAACCTTCAAAGTTTGGAGGTTGACTCCTAATGTGTCTGGGATCTTGGGGTCCGATGACTGTGTCCTGTCTTCTCCAATGACCTCAAACAGAAAGCAGAGGCAATAGAGGAAGCGTATCAGATTTATATCCTTCACTCCAGAAATGGCAGGCATTTCTTGTTTGGCCAGAAAAACTCAAATGACCCTGCTGTAGCTGAGGATGAACCTGGGCATTACTGAACTCGGACACACGCACAACATGTCAAAGGTCTCTTTTGCTCTCGACTCCACGTCCCCAGACAGCGGAGGTGTTAACCCAGTGCATCCCAGTGGCTGCTGGAGTGGACATCATACCTGGGGAAATCCCTTGCATATTTCCAGTTCTTTCATAGAACCTAGAGTCTGCAAAGACAAATTTTCTCTCACCTATTTTTATAGCTTGAATAGGAAGCATCTCCCACAAGCTCATGAGCTGAGACAGATGGCCCCCACCTGATGACACTCTTTTGGAAATTAGTAGAAGTTTCAGGAGGTAAGATCTTAAGTGGAGGAAGTAGGCCATTGAAGGGACATCTTTAAAAGTTAATTTTGTCCCCAGTTCCTTCCCAACTCACACACCTGAACCCTCTCTTCCTCCCTTCCCCTGTGTATCTCTATCTACCTGTCTGTCTGTCCATCTGTTCATCTGTCTGTATCTATCTGCATCCTGTCTATTATGAGGCAAGCATCCCCTATGTGCCCTTGCTGCTATGATGTTGATGCCTCGCTATTGTGGACTTCAAGTCAACAGAGACAAGGATAATGGACTAAACCAAACCCTCTGAGACCATGAGCTGAAACAACTCTCTGCTGCTGTGAACTGTCTGCGTCAGGTATTTCAGCACAGCAACACATCCGTCCAGCAGCCTTCAGCTCCAGGCAGAGTGGAAGAGGAAAGAGCTCAGTGAGGAAATCGGGTCAGACAGAGCAGTGGGAACCAGCTTTATCCTCCCTCATCAAGCCCGTTACCTGGATCTTCTCTCTTAATAAGCTTTTAATGGCTGTTCCACCTGGTGTGCTTGCGAGTCATGCTGCCCACACCTGATTTTCCCCGGTAAGCAAATCAATTACGCTCCAGGACTCCTTGGCCTCGTCTTGTCTCTGTCTTACCCTGACAACTTCCGTTTCATTAGTGCTCTTGGAAAGGGCTCACCTCAATTTGTTTCTCCAGATGTTTCGGTCATCTCGTGTCAGAATAAGATAAGTTTTGTTTAGGATGCTCTGTAGCTCATGTCACACTAAGTGAAGTCTTCCCTTGGAGGCTGATGGCGGCTGCTACTGAGTGAGCTTCAGACATTAGTCAGAGATTTAGTCAGATTTGTGATCACTGTGCTGGCAGGGGGCTGGTTTCCTCAGAGATACTCCTGGAATCTGGGATGTATTGCAGGGGCCCACAAACCCTTCTCCTTCCTCCTCCTGACTGTTGTCCAGATGGGAGGTGACTTCATCTCCAGAGTACAAGGGCCTGTTTGATTTATAGTTTGTTTTCTAGGACAAGGGAGGAGCTTGGTAATAAATGAGTTAATTAATGAATGACTATGCCTATGATGTGAAAGAAAAAGTATTACTTTGTTGGTTTTCTTTTTCAGTGTGTTTGTGTGTGTGTAGGTGGACTGTTCACCTGTATAGGTGTTGATCTCAAGATGTCTTTATTCAATAAATTGTTTTTCTACCTTATTTTTAAAAAGACTTTATTTTTATTTCATGGGTATTGGTGGGGGGTTTTTTTTGTTTGTTTGTTTTCAGTTTTTGGTTTTGTTGTTCTTGTTATTGTCTTGGTTTCTCAAGACAGGATTTGGAGCCTGCCCTGAAACTAGCTCTTGTAGACCAGGCTGGCCTTAAACTCATAAAGATCCATCTGCCTCTGCCTCCCTGAGTGCTAGGATTAAAAGCATGCACCACCACCACCCAGCTGGGCATTGGTGTTTTACCTGCACATATGTCTACACATTGTATGCGTGTCTGGTACCCAGGAAGGCCAAAAGAGGGTATTGGATCTCCTGTATCTGGTCTTACAGGTGGTTGTAAGTCACCATGTGAGTGCTGGGAATCAAACTTGGATCCTTTGCAAGAACAGCCAGTGCTGTTAACTTCTGAACTATTTCTCCAGTCCCAATAGTTGGCTTTTTATTTCATTTTGCTTTAGTTTTCACTAATGGAAACAATTCTTGAAGTGGTATAGGCGTAAGGTCTGTGTAGCTATTTCCTTCAAATCTAGGTGGAATGCCACTTTAAAACCGCCCATGCTCTTAATTGTGATTTCTTACCTACCAGGTCTCTATTGTTAGCCAACGTGGCCCTCAGGGTCACCTAATTCTAAAAAATAGAATGAAAACACATGCTTTTCTGTCTCCAAACATAACTTGTAAATTAATAAAATGGTGATTCCTATATAAAAGTATACAGGGAGCCAAAAGCCAGCCCGCCCACAATTCAACTCTTTGAAGGTCTGCAAAGTAGGGGGCAGTAAGAGAACAATTCAAGAAAATACATAAGCCAGAAGAACCCTGCATCAAGGGAGCCTTGAAACCACCCCTTCAAACAATGGAGAATACTCCCTGGGACATACATTCCTGGAAGTCCATCTCATCCCCAGCCTTGGTTTTGATTAAGGAAGATGCTGCAGAGTGACCCGTGAATGCTCGAGACAGTGACATGTGGACACAGAGAGGAAAGCTAACAACTAAAATGCTAATCAACAACTGGACATCAGCCCCAAGCCTGTGAGAGGCCAGGATTTTAGATGCTTACCAGGTAATTCCCATGAGCACAAAATTAGATTTTTTTGGGTGATTGCTGCATCTATAAGGTATTTGTCTTGCATGTGTGAGGACCTGAGTTTAATTTTTATTTTGGAAAAGAAATTAAGAAGTCAGGCATGGTGGTGCATGCTTTATAATCCTAGTGCCAGGGAAGTAAAGACAGGAGGATACCTTTGTGTCCCTAGGCAGCCAGCCTAGCCTAGTCAGTGAGCTCCAGGCCCTAAGGAGAAACCCCATCTCTATGAAAAATGATAGACATGATCTGTATCTAAGAAAAAACACCTGAGTTTGTCATCTGGCTTCTACATGCATGCGTGCGCACACGTGCGGCTTACGAGCACATGCACGCACAGATGTACACACACCTGCACACAAAGTGGACTGAGTGGCTATTTTTTAAAGCAGAAGGTGTGAAGTTGGGGGTGTGTGTGCTGTGGGGGGGGGAGATGCAAGGTGGATTGAAGGGGATGTGGGGAATGAATGTTTTCATATTTTATGTATACACCAAAGAAATTCTCAAAGAATACATATTTAACGAAAAGAATTAAAAAAACTGTCAAGTGTTTTTTTTCTCCAACTGAAACAGACACAGTTATAAATGTGGCAATTTAATAAGCATGTTCTTAAACAGAGCCATTCAAAAATCCAAGTGCCTTGGCAGTCGTAAGAGTGTAGCAACAGACTATGTGTCTGTCATGTGTGGGTGGCACAGATGGACATACCCTGGAATTCCCAACTCTCTAATCAGGCCTGCTGAGGCCACCTGGCTAGCTTGATGGCTGACCCTGTGATTAGGGTGGTAGCAGCCCCCAGACCTTAGCACAACTGACTCCATGATGGAAGTACTATTCAGGTCATAAATCTCAACCTGCTCAGCCCGCCAAAATGAAACAAAACCCTAATCCATCAAAGTCCATAGTTCTGATAAAGTCTCTAAATGTACTAACCATTACTTTTTGACTTTTGTAATTCCATTCCTGGCTAACTGTTCTTATTAACTGAAGTATGTCGACCCAGGACATGGTTTTTGTGATTAAAACCTCACCCGGAGAACTTGAAACTACATTGAGATTCCCAACATCCAGTGTGGTTGCTGGATGTTCAACCCATGTCCAACAACAGGTTCTTTTCATAATATTTATTTTTTTATTTTTACCTATGTGTACATGTATGTTACCATGTGCCTATGTGTGTGCAGGTGTCCACACAGGCTAGAGGCATTGAATTTCATGGATCTGGAGATGCAGGTAGTTTTGATCCACTCAAAGCGAGTACTGGGAATCAAACTCAGGTCTTCTGCAAGAGTAGCAAGTGTTCTAAACTACTGAGACTTCTCCCCAAGGAGCTGGTTGGGCTACTGAGTAAATGATCATAATGCCCATCCAAGTGTTTCTGCTGCAAGCAAGGAACTAACTGTGTCAGAGAACTGTTGGGCAGGAATCCATGCCCTTAGTTCCTCCAGGATGGAGCATTGACTACAGGATAGGAATCTAATCCAACGGGACTCTAAAGTAATATAAACTGATCTTAGGTAAAAAGGGTCTTTCCATCAGACTGAGTAAGAGCCACAGTCCCACAGGTATGAAACCAACAGATAAATCAGCAGATAATTCAGACCAACAAGAAAAACATTCATTGCAGATTCATTTTCTGGTTTGCACTAGTCTATTTTTTAAAAAAATGCATTTTGTTTTTTGTAGCTCATAATTAGATGAGCTACAATCTCTTTTGTAACAATAAGAACGTATTAATTATTTCAAGCAAGAGAGGTTGTGTGTGAATGTAGCTCAGCTTGTGAGTTCTTGCCTAGGTATGCAACACCCTGGGTTCCCTCCCCAGTACTCTGTAAACTGGGAGTGGTGGTGCACACACTTAGTGCAAGGGAGGTAGAGGCAGGAGATCAAAAGTTCAAGGCCAGCTTTGGCTGCATTGCCAGTTGGATGACATCCTAAGATACATCATAAGATCATGTCTGGGAAAAAAAGAAATAATTACATAAAAATAAAAACAGAAGTAAAGATTAAATACCTATAATCTGCCATCAAGAAGTAAGAAACACTGTATTTTGTGACTTTTCTAAAACATACAAAGTGGTGTGTGGAATTCCCACCTTGGCGATAATAATTCCTTTGTACTCTTAAGTAAGTCTAACTTGATCCTAGATGCAGAAATGTGAAATTTCAACCCAAATATAACATGCAGAAGCAATGAGTCAGAGGTCTCTCTGATTCATTCTGTGCAGGTTGTTAGGGATGCTTTATACACTTGCTCTTGGACCATCTGTTGTGCTGTGCTCAGCCACATCCCAGTGGAAATGGTAGCCTGCCTGTGGCTCTCTGTGATGCTCTGTGTCTCTGATAAAGTTTTACAAGCATCTTGGATGCCTTCCCATGTCAACGTGTATCTCCTAAATACGACTGCTCCGTTGAGATCCCCGGACATTAGCCTGTGCCTCCTCCAGCTGCTTTCAACCTGGGCACCATGCTGTCATTTTATAAATGAATACTAGTGGCCTCACAGATGGCTGCAGGTGGTGGCCTCATGTTGACCAAAACAGGTGCTGGCTAGGTAGGCTCACCAACTGAAAAGTTAGAGCAACTATTTCTCTGTGTGTGTATGTGGGGGAGTTGTTCTATAGAAATTTTACATTTTGTTTTTAAAAGGCTATCCATCTATCTATCTATCTGTCTATCTATCTATCTATCTATCTATCTATCTATCTATCTATCTATCTTTTCTTGAATTGAAGAACTCATTGGCTGCTATTTCACTCGATTAAGTTGCTAGCTTTTCACAATTTTTGGTTTTTTGTGATGTTATTTTATTTTCAATTATGCGCGCGTGCGCGCGTGTGTGCGTGTGCGTGTGCGTGTGCGTGTGCGTGTGTGTGTGTGTGTGTGTGTGTGTGTCTGGTGTGCTCCATGTGCAACCAGTGCCTTACAGAGACCTGAAGAGGGCATCAGATTCCCCTTAGAGCTGGAGTTGCAGATGGTTGTGCGTTGCCCAATGTGGGTGCTGGGAACTGAATCTGGGTCCTCTGCAAGAGTAAGCAACATTCTTAACCACTGAGCCACCTCTCCAGACCCTCTATTTTCATTTATTATGATCGTGAATAAACATGCCAGTGTATGAATATTTATACATGTTGGCTATCTTTGCAGCAGAAACCTTGTGAAGGCAGTGCTTGTTGGCAAAGTGTGAATTCATAGGCTAAGTTTGTGTAAGTTTCTTCTTTAGGACATGAAGTGCCATGTTTTTTTTTTTCTGGAATGAAAAATTGGAAATGAAATGTATAATCTCTATATAGAGTAAGATAGATACAGGGCCCAGAAACTAACAAAACAGTAGAAGGCTTGATAATATGAAATAGAAAATACCATGCAAAATCAACTATTTTTGTATTATATGTGTGTGTTTATATATATTTACACATGTGTGTCATGCATATTTTCAAATACGTATCTCTGTAAGTGTGTGTTGTATATAGTGTGTATTTCTATATATGTATACATGTGTGTTGTGTATATTTTCAAATACGTATCTCTGTAAGTGTGTGTTGTATATAGTGTGTATTTCTATATATGTATACATGTGTGTTGTGTATATTTTCAAATTTGTAGGCGGTGCATTGTGGGGGATGTTTTCTTCCTATAACTTTTCCATTATGCATTCACGGGGCATCAGTTAGCATCTGTGGAAGTCGTTAAGACAACAGAGGAGTAGAATAAACTTTGGGTAAGGACCACAGTCACTGTGCCTGCCCACTCCCCACCCCCTCCTGAATAATGCCATATTCTCCACCAGGATTTTCCCTCAGGTTTATGGTAGAGGCATGAACCACACACTGCCCACACTGCCACCCCAGTCACAACCTCATCTACTCTTATTTGCCTGAGAACATCCACCAAGGGCCTCCCCAAGTCCCCAAGGAAGAGTGGTGCTGAGACTGAGGATTTCTTTGTCTGCTTGCTAAACTCTGCATCTGAGACCCATCTATTGCCAGGGATCACATGACCTCGAATATACCTCAAGTCTTCCCCTGTGCAACTAGATTTCAGATCCTGGACTCGACAAGACTTTGGATATTCTCCTAACTGGAAATACCGAACACCAATAATTTCAGTAAAAAGTATCTATAGAATTATACTGACAAAGTGAACATATTCTTAGAAAGAATTGTATTTTCTCAACTCGCACCAGAAGGGAACACATATGTATAGTATCCACATTGTGTATATGTGTAAAAATAAGAAAATGTGAATACACAGATGTCTGGTATTTGTATATTCACTCACTCCGCAAATATTTACTGTGTGTGTCATTTTGCTTCTCCTGCTTAGCAGGCTCCACTATCTGCAAAGTGGCTTTAAACAGAGCTAGTTGCCGGCTCACAGTTCCATGGACTGAAATGTGGCCAGGCTTCAGCTGAAAGAGGCTCAGGTGTTCAGAGCCACCAAACACCGAGTGTCCTCACCAGGTGCCTTGCAGCTGGCACTGGCCTCTGCTGTGATGTTAGGGATCATACCTTCGTGTTTAGTTCCCTTTCTACAGATGGTCCAGAGGCGGTCAAGAGCAGAGGGACGGGATGAGCCTGAAAGAGCAAGCATCATGCAGCCTCTCACTTGAATGGCTGCATCTCCGAACCTCCAGCTTCCAGCTGTAGATAAAAAGCACACCCTCTCCATGTGCCAGAGAGACAGTAGAAGTCTGAGATCGCATTAGTAAACTACACCAGTGGGAGCCTCTCTGAGCTCACAGTCCGGTGACCTGATCTAATGGTGCCCCACTCAGACTAAGAGGAAAAGTAGTTAACAGCAAGCTGAGTCACTATTCATTGTTGTTTTGTATTTTTTTTCCCCAGTATTTTGAGACAGGGTTTCTCTGTAGCTTTGGTGCCTGTCCTGGAACTAGTTCTTTTAGATCAGGTTGGCCTCAAACTCACAAAGATCTGCCTGCCTCTGCCTCCCGAGTGCTGGGATTAAAGGCATGTGCCACCACCACCTGGCTTTGTTTTGTATTTTTAAGGGTTTAATAAATGTTGTTATTAGAGAATTTCACGTTCACAGCAATCTTTGGGGGAAGATGTCCCCTATAGCCCTCCCATTCTGATGTAGGTAGATATTCCCAGTTATTGGTGTTAGAGTTTGCACAGGAATCGTCCCTCATGGAGAGACTCTGGAACATTTGTGAAGGGAGGTGTAGATGGTCCTGTAGATTTTCTGGGGGCAGTTGACAGTGGCAACCTGGCCCCATGTCTGCTCCTTCTAATCACGCAGGGCATTTTCCACATACAATTACTATCATCAATTAAAGTAATAATTAATAGGCATTCCAATTTTATTGCCAGGAACTGAAACTCTTTGGACAGTTTAAAATCTTTAAACACACAGAAGAGATCAGGCATAACCACCACCTTCGGTTATCTGAATGATGAAGTGAGTTGTGGGCACGTAATTGTGCCTATGTGTCCACCTCTCAATGCATTTGAAAGGATGACTGAGACTTGATTGTCTATCATTGGCAAAGTACTTTGAATTCTCTCAGAGCAACACTGTATAACAGAGGTGGGATTGGGCATTTGACAATGCTTAAGATTTTAAAATGCCACTACTGAGGGATGGCACACACTTTAGCAAGCACAATGTCAATTTTTGGAAAAATATATATCATACTTAAGGTATTGGTTAGTTTGATATTGGCCATGTTTTTTAAGTTATTTCCTCATAATTTTTCAGATTATAATGCAATTAATATCATTTCTGCCTTCCCTTTCCTCCCTCCAAGCCCTCCAATACGTCCCTCCTTACTCTCTTTCAAACTCATGGCTGTGTGTGTGCATGTGTGTGTGTGTTTACGTGTTGCATGTTTCTTAATGTATAAGTGTTTTGCATATTTGTATGCATATACAGAGATGCATCGTGTCTATATGTGTTTATGCATGTTTATGCATATGTTACATGTATGCATTCTTGTGAATGTATGTGCACACATATGTGTATATGAAGGTTAGAGGTTAATGTCAAGTATTTCCTCAATCACACTCCACATTATTCTTGACAACAGTCTCTCTCTGAACATGAAGCTCGCTGATAAACTAGACTAGCTATCAGTGAGCTCCAGGGATCAATTTGTCTCTGCCTCCGAGCACGGACATTGCAAACATGGACTGCCTTGATCAATCTGAGTCATGTGCTAGGGATCTGATCTCATGTCTTCACAACTGCAGGGCTGCAGGGAGAGCACTTTGACCAATGAGTCATCTCTCCAGCCATACTTAGGGGAAGCGTGAGCCTTCTGTGAGAGGCCATGAACTTTCATCAGACACAGTTTTCCTTCGATAAATCTCATTTTCAAGACAACAAAAACATACTTCTCTTGAATTCCATATTTGCATGTTATTCGTGCAAAGCAATTCATGTTTTTTTATTCTTATTTAGAGTGAGGTTTATTTAGGAACCTTGCCCCTCTTATATTAACAAAGCACAAATTTCAAGCCAGCCTCAATTCACCCAGAGTCCATACAGTTTACACACAGTGTACAGTCTGTGCTGCCCCGCCCTGCCTCACTGCATGACTGTAGGGAGAACCCTGCATCTTTTATTTTTGTTCAGTTGAGTAGCATTCTTCAAAGAGTCGGAAATCAAAGTGATGTATTTAAGCACCATTAAGCAAAGAGCCCAGAAAGAAACTTATAATTAGCACCAAGAAATAATTTATTATCTGCACAGAACATCCCTCAGTGTGAAAGGAGAATGTTAAGAATGGCATTGGATACAAAGCTGCTCAGGGCTGTACCTAACCGAGTTGATAAAGGAGCAACCCAGCCACCTGCTTGCAGGTCTCTTCTACACAAGAATGGTTCTGTGTCCGTATAAATGGTGCTGTGCAGCTTAGGGTGTCATCTCTTATTGTTAAAGCCATTTTTTCCAAATTTAGAGAGATAACTATTAATAATACAGAAAACAAATTAGATTGTGCATTAATAACCCAAAGTAAAGGAATTATGAGCCATGTAGAAGCCTGAATAACTTGGAAAAAACACATTCCCCACTATCCACATACACACAGGCACAAAGCATGCATGCACACACACATACACACACACACAAGAACATACTAATAAAATAGATATGGAGCTCACACACACGTGGACATGCAAAAACAGGTACACATGATCATATGCATACAAGCACACATGTGTACAGGAATGTGCTGTGCATGCATGGACATACACACACACTGACACACACAGGTTTTCTGGTCACTTAAAAAGGCAAAGCTGAGTCTGATCCCGGGACGCTCAGACACTCACAGCTTCCCTCTTTGTCTTGTGATGTGTCATCCCTCATCATTAACTTCCTCCTCTCTGCAATCTTGTCATGAGGAAAATGAAGAAAGCTTCTTCAGTAATGGGGCTGAGTAGCAGTGAGTTGGTTTCCTAAAACATGCCGAGTTTGAAATGGAGAATGAGCCTAGTGGAAACCACGTTGGTAGTGTCTGCAGAGTGACTGGTTCTCATACTGTTGGAAACTCCTTTCCAGACTCTCGGAGCTCTGTGTTCAGGAAGCTTCAGACCCCCATCCTGACGCCACTGAAGGGTATGTCTGAGCATTCCTTACAAACAGCTGGAAAACAAGAGCCAGGCCTTCCCTGCATCTGTAAATTGCACAGTAGACACAATGATTCACTTTGTTCTAGAAACTGTTGCTCCCTTTTTAAGTACCTGCTACAGGCTTGAATAACTTTTTTGGAGACATGTCCCGTTTTGAAGGATGCATTTTTAATTTTGCATATGCGTGTGTTTCTGCATGTGTGTGCACATTTGCGAGAGAAGTGAGAGAGGCCAGTAGAGCATCAGGACTCCTGGAGCTGGAGTCACATGTGATTGTGAGCCACCCACTGTAGGTGCTTAGATATGAACCCAGGTCCTCTGCAAAAGCAGCACACGCCCTTAGTCACTAAGCATCACTCCAGCCCCTTCATGGCCCATTTAACGAGTGGACTGGTTGCTTTGTTCACTCAGTTAAAAAATATACCACATTCTAGTGTCAAATTCAATGAGCAGAATGGAAATCCAGAAGCATCATGCAGACTAACGGCTGACAGAACTAGACGGAGGAGGTAATGAGAACTGACAGTCAGGTAGACTACACAGGGTGGATGCTCTTAGGTGACCAGCAGGCTGGTAGCAGGCACAGGGTGGGTACTCTGGATGCATTCACGTCTATGGAGCACTAGAGTGGGGTGGCAGGAGAGTTCATTGTAATATTCTAGAAAGTACAGACTTTACACATGATAAAGAGTTCATGGAATTTTCCATTCTGAAATTATTCAGTTGTCCATGTAAAGAGGAACCGTGAATAGGGGAAATGCTGTAACTACAGTCTGCTGCCTGTTGGACTTGGTGAGATTTGTATTTCTCATTCAGCTCTGGGCTAAGGCTGTCTTTAAGCAGAGAGCGCAGATTTGCAGTCATCAACGGCTGTTCTGAGTAAGTAAAATTAATTCAAACAAGACTTGCCCTTGACTTCTTTTCCTACCTTCTTCATACAAAGGTGTGCGATATATATCTTAAAAATTATGGTGGCATGTTAAAAATATAATGTATGAATTTCTCAAAGAACTGGTAAAACTGTTACTTAAAACAAAAGGAGGCACACAGACCGAAAATAACAAGAAAAAGGTGTGAGGGAGGGTTGCCATCATTGGAGAAGCTCTTTTTATGTAGTAGATGGCAATTAGGGACCCACAGTTGACCAAAGTGAGGGAAATAAGCGAACTCAGGGTGCTCAGCCATAAGTGGGATGACTATACCTCTCCCTCAAAGCTCAGGGACCACTGAGGAAAAGGGGACAGAACGATTACCAAAGCTGGAAGTCCTGGAAGACTGCCACAACACAGCATTGTCTGGATGTGTCAGGACTGTTGAGCGCACAAACTTATGGAATTGGTTGCCAGCACATCAAGTCAGTCAACATTCCAGCATGGACCTGGTTCATACAGTTCACAAAGCTCCACTCTCAGTGAGGAGCTATTGGGAGTTGATGGCTGCAGGAAGGGAAGAGAGTCGATTTTCCTTAAGAGTGCCTCTCTGGTTGGTTGCATATCCTTCAGTAGATGGGCTCACATCCACACACATGTGCAGCACTAATTAGACTCAGTGGGTTAAAAAAAAAAGGACAAAGAACATGAAATTGTGAGGGAGGTATTGGGATGAAATTCTCGGCAAGAGTTTGGGGGAGGAGTATGGTGTCTGTGTATGTGTGCATGCGTGCGTGCGTGCCTGCCTGCCTGCACACGCATGCACACACACACACGGTGCATGCATGTTGCATGTACCTGAGTGTGTAAATGCATTACTTACAGAGACCAGAGACGTCTGTCCCTGTCTTCCCCTATCCCTCTCCTTCTCATTGTCTTGCGACAGGGCCTTTCAGTGAATTAGAAGCTAAACATTTTGGCTAGCTGAGCTGGCCAGTGAGTTCTCTAAATCTGTCTGTCTCTATCCCAAACCCCATCGAATGCTAGAGCCAGCCAGCAACGTGTGCACAGGTATGCCCAGCTTTTTATGCTGGCTCTGGGAATTTTAACTCAGATCCTCACAGAGCAAATGTTCTTCCCCACTTAGCCATCTCAAGTTTTTTATCGCTGATTTTGCTATTTTCCCTTGCTATAAGCATGGGATAAAACAACAGAACCTCCTACATAGGGTAGCACTTGTTTTGCTAGAGCCCCCTGGGTGGTCTTTCCCATTTAATTCTTTCTTTCTTTTCTTTGATGTAACCTTTGCCTCCATTTCAATTGAATCATTCTTAGTAGCATCTTTAATTATGAATTTGAGATACTCCTTTGGTAGCACAGTGTGAGCCCATTATCCGCAAGAGTGTGTGAGATCATGCATGAATAGAAATTGCCTGTCTACACAGGTATCCGAAATAACGAACTCTAATAGTTCATAAAGAGAAAATCTATTTTATTACATTCTACATTGCTTACTTTTATAAATCATTCACCACCTGGAGCATTGACAGAACACTTCGTAGAAAACAGTCTGTATTAGCTTTCTCCTGTATTCACCCTGACCTAAAATAATCAATTATTAATTACTCATATTGCTTAAAGTGAGACATACTGATAGTTTATGTTTCTAATTGGGGATTTTAAAAATTATCATTATATTGCAAAATTTTATTCATGTGTATGTGTGTGTGCCTACCCCTCTGTATGTGCACCACATGTGTGCAGTACCCACAGAGGCCAGAAGAGGGAGTAAGATCCCCTGGAGTTGGAGTTAGCAATGATTCTGAATTACCTGGTATGGTGTGAGTTCTAGGAATTATAACTTGACCCTCTGCAAAAGTAGCAACTGTTCTTAACCACCAACCCATCTCTCCATTATAAAAGAACTGCATTACAAAAGTTACTGCATTACAAAAGAACTGGTTTTGTATGAGTGTGTCAGAGTGAGGTGTACACAGCAGGTACCAGCTCTCTTCTTGCAATACATTGGTCCTGGAGAACAAACTCAAGTTTTCATGCTTGGTGACAGGTGCTTTTATCCACTGAGCCATCCCACTGGCCCCTAAGTAGAGATTTTGATCATGTGGATTTATATGAATAATTTTCTGGTGGTACATTATGGCTACTGTCACAGTGGATAATGGAAGATATTTAGAAATGAATTATGAGGTGGTCAGAGTACAGATGCAGCTGAAACACATGACAAAGTCACAAAGATAGCTCACAGCACATATTAAAATATTATTTGTGTAATATTTAGTGGTGATTAGATATGTGTAACTTACAAAAACTAATTTAAGGCTTTGTAAAATTGTATGTTCATGCTGTAAATACTAAATGGCCAAGTGAAGACTCTGGGGAACATAAAAGTTTATAAAGATTTTGAATCTTGATTTAAAAAATTGGATACATGGCTTCTGTCTCAGCTGGAGACTGGATAGCCACCAGGTGCTCATGGGGGGGGGGGGGTATCTATAGATGCAAGGAAAAGATCCAAGATGTCATTTCACAAGGGACATGAAACATCCTTGAGTAAAGAGGAAGCAGATCTATGAGTCCTGCCACAGCTGAAGGCCAAAGGGGAGGATATGCATAGGCAGGTGCCCAGCAGCACCTTTGATTCTGGTAGCCCAGGAACTGCACAGCTCTGTCTTACCAGCCCCTTGTGCTGTTGTATCCTCAGATCCAGGCATCAGGGCAAGAGACAAGGCTGTGGATGGGTCTGTAGATCTCTCCTGCCATTTCTCTTGCAGATGCAAAAGAGTCATCTTCCTTCCTTCCACCTTTTCTGGAGGAATACAAAACTTTCATTCCTATCACAGTGAATATTTGCTTGGGAAGATGAGGTTTCCAGGGGCTCCTGATTTCTGCTGAGGGGCTCTCCTATGTATGTGTGTGGTTTTAAACACAAGGTTCTTAGAATGGCAAACACCATGCATGACCAGCATCGCTCCAATCACTCCACTTCCGAGTACCAGTTAGTGCCATTTGCAAAGCTTCTATCACAACTGTAGTCACACACTCTTGGAATCAACTTCTTCAAAGGTTACTAAATGCCCAAACAATTACTATTTTTACTTGATGGTCAGTGTTTTCTGATGGTGAAATACCAGGAATGGGGTTACAGGAAGAGCTGTTCTTCAAATGCTTATATGTTCCAAATTACATTGAGCACATGGACTTGTATGGCTACTTATGCTACTTGCATATAAATACTTGGCCTATTAAATATTGATTTGTAGCACTCTATGGATTGCACATGTGTGGCTCATGGGTTTGATGATGAGCAGCTGCCTGCCTGCCATTCAGAAGAGTGGCTTAGACTAATGCTGTTTCCCTGGGAGAGGGCACACCATGTTGGTTCTCCTTTGACCAATGAGCATTCAGGTTCTGTGGAATGGAAAATTTTCAAGTTTTTGCTTATGCGCAAATCAATCCCACACCAGTTATGATTTAAAGGGATATTTATTTAGGGGGTAAAACTCACAAAACACCAACCATCAGGAAAGGAGCCTAGTCGCCGGAGTAGGAACCAAGAGAGCAGACCAAGGCTTACCGCTCTTTTTTTAAAGATAAATAGACCACGCCCCAGTGGGCTGGATTTCAACAGCTATTGGCTGAAGGAGCGGAAGACGGTTCTGCAGCTCAATGGGCTCGTACTTCAGTGACTATTGGCTGAATGAGTGGAAGAGCCTCCCGCAGCATTTTGCCTTGGTGGAAATTGCAGCTTCAGAGTCACAGAGTCATGGGTTTCATCCTTGCTCTTGCTATGAAGTTAGCTGACCTCCCACAAATGACCACAGTGTAAAATGATATGATGCAAGTCTCCATTTCAAAGACTGACCACAAGTAATGGACCCATGATTTTAAAGAAAGTGTCCACTTACTGGCTCTGTTGTTCGTTTTAAATTTATTCTTTGGAAATGTAATACATGCAGACAGAATATCTTGGTTAGTGTCAATTGTCAGTTTGATACAAATTAGAGTCATCTGGGAAAAGGAAACCTTAACTGAGGAATTAGCTCCATTACGTGGGTCTGAGGACAAGTCTGTGGGGGCGTTTCTTTTTTATTTATTTATTTATTTTTAATTTATTTATTTATTAAAGATTTCTGTCTCTTCCCCGCCACCGCCTCCCATTTCCCTCCCCCTCCCCCAATTAAGTCCCCCCCCAGCCCGAAAAGCAATCAGGGTTCCCTGTCCTGTGGGAAGTCCAAGGAACCCCCACCTCCATCCAGGTCAATGGAAACAGTTCAAGAATGTGGGGGCATTTCTTGATTCATTAATATACTCATATTAATCCAGTCTACCCCTGGACTTGTGGTCCTGGAGTATACAAAAAAGCAGACTGAGAAAGCTATGGGAAGCAAGCCAGTAAGAAACACTCCTCTATGGCCTCTGCATCAGTTCCTGCCATGAGTTCTTGCCTAGATGATGGACGCTGAAATATAAGCCTTTCCATGCTTTGGGGGATGGTGTTAATCACAGCAACAGAAAGCGAACTAGAACAACATCCACCCTTGTTCCCTCTTACTCCAGTCACCACCCACAACTCCCTCCTGATTTCAGGTCTTCCATTTATAATACTTTATGTATTTAGGTTTGTAACCCACTGAAACCTATGACCATGCTATACATCCTAACTCTTTATATTGTTTTTATTGAACTATACATTTTTATCCCCTCCCTCTCCTTTTCTATCCTCTCCTATGTCCCACACACTCCAAATTTACTTAGGAGATCTTGTGTTTTTCTACTTCCCATGTAGATTAGATCCAGCCTGACATCAGACAGAGGACTGCTCTCCAAAATATACAAAGAACTCAAGAAACTTGACATCGAAAGAACAAATAATCCAATAAAAAATAGGGTACAGACCTAAACAGAAAACTCTCATCAGATGGATCTCAAAGGGTTGAAAAACACTTAAAGAAATGCCATCAGAGAAAAGCAAATTATCCTAACTCTTGATAAAAAGTAAATATGAAAAAGATAAGTAGTCCTTAATATTTATCTAAAAAAGTGAAGACTTTCCCAAGACATCAGATGCTGGTTGGCATTTTCCCAGATGTGTGAGCATCACGTGGGCTACACTCCATGATTCCTCTGCATCCTGAGAGCCATTTTCCCACATATGACCTGGGTCCTCCACAGCCATGGCAGTTATCCTCTGTGTGTGAGATTTCATCAGCTTACTCAGCCAGCTTCCTTCCTAGCTTCTCTTTCTTTGGGAACCAGATTGCAATCATTGTAAACTTAAGAGAACGTTAAAGTAAGGGTATTGGTGGTAGTGGGGAGCAAGAGTGAGACTGTGTGTGCACTTCAGAAAACAGAAACAGCGGGTGGAAAATTGAAGCAGATGCCTGGCTTATAAGGCAGAGGATGGACTGAGCACATTTACAGTATGGTTTTGCCTACCTTGTTCTCTTTCTTACTTTTTAAAAAACCTTTCTTCTATGTGAAATGCTGAATAGAAAAGAAGGAGGAAGAGAGGGAGAGAAGGAAAGGGGGATAGAAGTAAAGGAATGGAGAAATTTTACTTGTATCATTTATTTTAAATTTTAAATAATGTATGAATTCATTGACCATACCCCCAAATCACATCATTTTTCAGATGTGCCACTTTCCATGTGTAGCTTTGAGAAAATTGTTTAGAATTCCATTTGAAAGCACTCAGTCAGTGTTCCTGCATGACCCTGGGGTTCACGATGGTTCCAAAATCAGATATCACCAGTCCCCTCCTTCACACAGACACAGACCCCTGTTCAGCCCCAGGCTCCTTTAGACTGTGTAGTGGGGACCTGCCTGCTGTGTCTGCATGGCTCCTTTCTGTTGTGCGATATTTTGATTGTATTCTGATGCTCCTGAGAGTAACAATAAAGTTTATTTTTGAATCAAAAGGCAGAGCTAGCTACTAGTTGACCAAAATTAACCATAGAGTTTCTGGAGGACTGAGGACAGATAGACACAGGAAGTACTAGGGTGGGCCTTCAAGAGGGTCTCAGCCTTTTGGAGGGAGGAACAAAAGAGATAGGAGGTCACTGCTCATTTCTCCAGTTTCTCTGATCATTCAGGTTCTTACCCCAATATCTGACTCCCAAATTTTCATTGATAAAGGATAATTAAATAAGCATGTCATCTGGGGCCCAATGTGGGGTTCCAGTCATAGGAAGATTTTTCTGTCTCTCATGCCAGCTCCCAAATAACCACATGGAGACTTCTTATTAGTTAATAATGCTCAGTCAATAGCTTAGGCTTGTTTTTAGCTAGCTCTTATAACTTAAATTAACCTATTTCTACTAATCTGTGTTGTTCTAAGGCTTGTTTACCTCATCTATGTACTGCCCATTCTGTATCTCCTAATGTGTTCTCATGATGCCATCCTTCTTCCCAGCATTCTCTTTACCATGAAAGTCCTGCCCAGTTATTATCCATTCAACTTTTTTACTAAACCAATCCAAGTGAAAAATCTTCACAGTATACAGAAAGATTATTCTACAGCACCTCTCTAAACACTCTGGTCTGGCCTCTCTTGCTGACTCCTATTTTGAGGCTTCCAGGTTGAAATGGGGAAAGCCTAAATTCCAGCCCTATAAAAATGAACCCCTGTCAGCAATCCTCCATGACCTCACCCCGACTTTTCAGTAGTCCATGCCAGTGCTGAACCACAGAAATAAAAAGACCTCTAGTGTTTCCCCAGGGTGGTTCTTCAGTGTGGCAACACCACAGCCATCTATCTTTGGGTTGCACAGTATTAATGATTGGTTTTTAAAATTTCTGATTGAATTGCTGATGAGTTTTCATGGGGAAAATGTTAAATGAATTTTGGCATGGGATTAGCACAGGATTTAAAACCATTCCTAAAATGGTCCTAAACTTACTTCTGCTGGTTTTTTTTATGATGTATTTATACGAAGCAGTGCTCTCAGCTTTGACTATTATAAAACAAAATATCCATCAACTCTGAAAAACATTGAAGATACTCTGTTTTTATGCCAAGATTTAATTATTTGTGTAAAAATAAAAAGCTTCTGAATCTCATTAGAATGCTAATTTGCTTTCATCTTTAGTAAATGATAAAATGCTGTGTATACCAAGGAATTGGTTGGAAATAAATTTGATTTATAACCTGTGGTATACCTGAGATCTTGTTTTTTTAAAAAAAAAACTTTCTCAGGTGAAGGCTGAGGAGATTATTCAGTGGGTAAAGTTTTTGCCATGGAAACATGAGAACCACAGTTTGAACCCGTGGTACCCACCCAAATGCTGGGCAGATGATATGACTCCTCCTGTAATCCTAGAGTGGAGGGTACAAAGGTAGACAATTCATGGTGGAGCAACTAAGCTACCCAACTCGACTAGCCCAATCAGAAGGCTCTGGGTTCAAATGAAAGACATTGCCTCCATGGATAGGTGTGCGGGGCGATCAAGAACAATTCCTGACACCAACATCTGAGCTCCACATACAAGTGCACACATAAGCAGTCAGACTTGTGTGCACCCAGAGGTACATGCAAAGAGATGGGTGGGCTGTAAAAGATTGGGGAAAATTAGTATAATCTAAGAAGCTAATTGGACTTGTTCACGACAAAGTCATATTCTGCAGGAGCCCTGGATGGGTCCTATCAATGAATCATAAAGTGATTGTGTCCTTATTCTGTCTTCTGCTCAGATAGGACTTTTATTTTAAAGACTTTAATTCAAGTCCAGGTCCATTAGAACACAGGTAAGACAGAAGCATTTTAAACCTGTTGCACTGAGCAAGCCAGAGAAACGAGGTTACCTAACCTAAGCTGACAATCAATTTCAGAACAGCTCCAAATGATGCAACCGGCGTGTTTAGCATAGAGATAGTAAATTAATGGTGCAAAACTGAAGAGCTGAAACTCACAAATATCCTGCAGTTCAGAGGCAAAAAAAATGAGCTCATTTTATAATGAAAATGGATTGTACTACTAGAGCCCACAAGAACCATAAAATGCAAGTTCATTACTGGGAGTTTTGAAAAGTAGAGAAAGTCAAAGCTGGTGAAATTCTCCCTGTGTCAGTTAGACACTGCAAAGAAAGCTGTTAAAATAATATTTATGGGGAGGGTTTGCTTTGATGCTCTCCAAGAAGTATTTAAAGTTATAAATTGTTGCATTTGTTGGGGAGAAAAGTCAGCTTTGTTGGAAATGTGTAGGCTGAGACTCTCAGAAGTGTGGTTAAGCGCTTGTCTACCTGAGGTGGGAGTCTTACAGGTGTAACAACCAAGCGATAGACAAGTTCTTGATTGGGAAACATGTGGGGGGTGGGGAGAGAGACGGGAGTCAGAGAAGATGGGAAGGCAAGTCTCGATGACACCTCCATCCTTCAGCAGCATTTGGGAAATCCTAGAAAAAAACAATCACAGACAAAAATCACAGTTGTACTTGTAGGACTGAAGAGATGACTCAGAGGTTAAGAACACTGGCTGTGGTTTCAGAAAACTGGGATTCAATTCCCAGCAGTCATATGGTGGTTCCACAGAGTCATATTTAACTCCAGTTCCGGAGGATCCGGTGTCTTCTTGGTGCCACCTTGGGCACCAAGCACATAAGTGGTACACAAGCATACATGCTAATACCCATAGCCTATGCACTAAAAATCAAATGGAATTTTAAAAGTAAAAAAGAAAAAAGAATGAAGAAGAATGATAAAAGGGAGGAGGGAGGGAATTTCTGGAGAAATGAAGGTGAAAAATAAATGCCAATAGTAAGTTGCAACTAATATCAACTGGAGAGCAGGCTGCAGGGGTGGTGTGAATGTCAGGTGGGAAGATGGACATGTCAGACTAGTGTCACCCACGAAAATACTTGCTCCAACCCTACTAATGCTGCCTGAGGGATAAAATACACCTTCTAGAATCTTTGCATCTCTGTGCACAGCTGTCTTTGGAACAAGCAAGCTCTTGCAAGCCCCAGCGATCATGAAGAAAAGAAACTTCAGTTTGAGTGGAAATCAAATTGTTCAAGAATTTTGATAAAGAGACGTGTTCTCAAGTAATAGTCAAGGAAATCTTTTCTGCAAACAATCAACAATGGCTTAAGTTTTATGCTTCAAGGGGTCTCTGGGGGGATTCTCAGAAAAGAGCCAAGGATGCGTACAGTGCAACCCTCATTCCAAAGCACTCCACAGACACAGTGACACATGCCCTCCTTCCCATCCCAGCCCGAGCCAGAAAAGGAGGAAAAGATGATTAATCTATTCTTCCTACATTGAGACAAAAAATTGTTTAAAAAGATAAAAGCACATAGGCATTCCTTGTTAGGATTCAGGAAGGTGGCTGTGAGGAGATTAGTGAAAGCTGACCATGGTTTTCAAGTTTGAACAATATGCTGGCTTGTTTTAATATGAAAGACATGTTGAGACATGGTGTGGTGTGCCTGAGATTCCAGCACTCAGAAGGTTGAGGCAGGAGGATGGTGAGTTTTAAGCAGGCACAGACTGTATAGCAACACCCTGACTCAATAGAGAAGGCATTTTAAATGAAATTAACAGTAATTCTGCTGTGAGGATGTCACGTCACAAGATGAGTTTCTATCCAAATGTTGGCTACATCTGTATCTGTCAACCCCAGTGTCCCCTCTCTGTGTAGCTCTTTGATTAGTCTCTGCCTAGTGGAATTCATTCCACTGTCAGGCTGATCTTCTGGAGTCTTCCTTTATCATTTACTCTCTATCACCTGCCAGGAGGCCCATGACCAAGAAAAGGACACTTCAGACGGAGCCACAGATGACGGGAATCAGGGTCCTTCACGATTGTGTGAAGCAGCATTCCTTGACCAACATCCAGAGAATATCTGCTCATACTATTGGAGTTAATGATGTGTTCATGTCTAACATTGTTTTTGAAAAATTAAGAACAGACCTTTGTATCACCATGCCTTCAACTTTAAATTAAAACTTCCTGCCAAAAACAACTTTCCAAAAGAATAATTGTTGGACTGGGAGGATGGCTCAATTGCTAAAGTTTCACCATGTAAATGTGAGGAACTGGGTTCAATCCCTAGACTCCATGTAACCAAATGGTGTTGTGCTCTTGTAATCCCAGCACCGGGGGCGGAGGAGCAGGTGGAGACAGAAGGATCCTAGGGCTTGAAGGTTCCCCAGTCTAGCCTATTGCATGAGTTACATGTCAGTAAGCGACCTTGTCTCAAAAACATAAGGTGTACGATATGGAACTAATGACAGTTGAAGCTGCCTCCAGCCTCTCTACATGTGCACACATACACAACACATACAAAGAAAAGTTATCATGTGGTCTTAATAACAGCCTTGTAAATCTGTGTTTATTCTTTATCTCAGCACAGCAGACATGTTTGAAGATGATGTTACCGGTTCAGATATAAAATGCGTCCACCAGGCTCGTATGTTGGAAACCTCGAACCCCAGGTGGTGAGATATCTTGGAAGGTTGGAAGGTGAATCCCAACTAAAGGAAGTAGGTCCCCAGGAGGCAGATTGCGATGCCAGGCCCTACCTTATCCCATCTCAGCCTCTTGATCTGTCCTGATGTGAATGAACAGGCTCCCACCCCGCAATACCTTCCCACCATGATGGATCATATCCTCCCAAACTGTGAGTTAAATGACTCCTTCCTCTCTGAAGCTGACCTTTGTCCAGGTGTTTGCTCTCAACAAGGAAGAGGGAAGCTAATACAGATGTAGAATGAATCACCTCATAAAAAGAGTTTCAGGGTGAGATTGAGTAAAAATAACAGGCTCTAATACCCAAGCAAAGATCTCATAAAACCTTGTAGTGATTCTCACAAGACAATGCACCACACTATCTTTATGGCCTCCTCTATTAGGTGACAAAATGTTTGCAAACTTAAAAGCTCTCACGGAGAAAGAATAATTTCTTTTGTTTCATGGATCATTTGCTTCTCCATTCTGTTTGTTACCTTAGTAAAAGAAAGAAGGGGACAAAAATATCTGACATTTACACTAATATGCTACCTGCTATAAATATGTATGAATCTCAAATGCACTCTACCCTTGAATGGAGAATATGTGAGCCCAGGGTGTCTCATGCCTACTGGACCCAGAAAATTTTACTGTAAATTTTTTTCAGTCATGCATCTTGTGAAAGGGGCTTCTTCCTGTGAGGGCATCCAGACATTAATTTCATAATGTTTGGGAGACCCTGGGAAATTTCTTCAAAGGACCAAAAAGTATTTTAAAGCTCATAATTGAATTAATTGAAAGAAGATGTTTTTCTCATGCTTAGCTCCTTTATGCTGTATGAAACAACCTGACCAAAAAGCAAGTTTGGGGATGAGAACTGCTTTTGCCTCATAGTTGGAGAGGACACAGACTATGACAGAGAGGAAAGCTTGGAGGGTTCACCTGGTTCTCATCACAGTGGGGAAGGAAGCAACAGAAGGTGGTGTCTGCCCACCGTTGGCTTTCTCTGTCTTTGCCTTTCACTCTACTGTGGCTCCTGCCCCATGGACATGGTGCCACTCACATTTGGGGACAGTCTTTCTTCCTCTGCTTTCTCCAGATGCCCTCAAAAACAAGCCAAGATGTGTCCCTTAACAGTTTCCAGGTGGTTCTAAATCCAATTAAGATGACAGTGGAGACTAACCATTACGATAACTCACATGCGCCCTGGAAGCCTCAATGTTCTTATCTATGAGACAGGAAAATCAGGTTCCTGGGCGCAACCAATAAAAAGTAAACAATGGCTCATGCTACTGCCCAGTTAATGTGAATGTCACACAGCTATGTTTTCATTTGAGTATGGACTTTAAATGTCCCTGTCCACTTGAACCCCAGTAGAAAGAGGCGTGGGGTGGTTCATCTAGCCGAGTCTCTGGAGGAAGTATCCAGTGGCATTTAAAGGGGGTATGGGGTTCTTTCACCCTTCCCTTGTATTTAGCATCTACAATGTGCCTAATATTTTATTGTTGCTTTATTTTAGTGCCATTTTATTTTATGCTTATGGGTGTTTTGCTCACATGAATGTCTGTGTACCATGAAAATTCAAGGCCACAGAGGTCAAACAGGGGCATGGGATCCTCTACAGCTGGAGTTGTAGATGGTCATGAGCTACCATGTGGATTCTGGGAATCAAGCCCAGGTCCTCTGCAAAGTCAACCGGTGCTGTTAACTACTGAGCCATCTCTCCAGCCCCATCATTGACCTCTTGACCCCTTCTCTCACTCCCTGCCAGACAGAAAAAGGAATCTTTTGTCCATTTATTGAATCCTGTACTTATGTCCAAAGTTATCATATTGCAGCATAGCTCTCAAACACAAGAGTGACCACTGGTGTCCAAGAGAGTCTGTGCTCACAGGGGACATGCTGCTGATGCTGGTAGATTTGCTCTTGCATCCTCTGCACCCTCTCCTAGGGTACCATCCTCAGGGTGCTGCCTAAGTAGTAACCACAAAATGTCTTCCATTTCTAAAAGCTGCAGGCTCTAGTGAGCTTCTCCAACTTCTATGACAGAAAGACATGTTACAAGATGGCATGAATAAGTCAGAACCTACTGGTGACAGAAATGGGCAGGCGTGACTGGTGCTATGATGTCACTCTTCGCTAACATCTCAACAAGAGGTTTTCTAAAGCACAGTGGGTTTTTAAGACAATTCTCTATTTTTACAATGGCTCCAAGTTTCTTCTCCCAACATTAGATGTCAAACATCCAACATCAAATTCTTCTACAAGAAACATCAAATGATGTGGTTTGTCTGGGCCACTTAATGGATTCAAGCTCATGATGCCAAATCCATCAAGAACCCCATGAATGAAAATTACAACAAAGTAACAGAATATGTTACAGGTCATGTGTCACGTGTGAAGTGACAATGCTCTGTGAAGTATGTGGGGCATGCATGACATTGCTTGTCCTAAAGGCCTGTTCGCATGTGCCGACACTGGTCCAGAGGAGAGGCTAAGGTCATACCATGGTGCATTTTCAGCAGGAACAGAGAAACTGAATCCCTAGAAACTCCCACACTCAGGAGGCCATAAGATTCCGGCACAGGGCTAGGGAGGTAGCTCAGCTGGTGCAGAAGAAAAGTGTGAAGACTTGGTTTCTGATTCTGAGCTTAGACATAAAAATCTGGATGCTGGGACTACAGAATCATGGGAGTCCTTGGACCCTGCTCATCTAGCTGAATAGCTGAGCCCGAGGTTCAGTTAATGACCCAATCTCAAAAAATAAAGAAGATACCATGTCACTCACATGTGCTTCACTTCACATGTACTTACCACTTGCATAGATCCACACATATGTGTATATTCACCCCACAACACCACACGCATGCACTTACACCCTACTCCCTACACACAATAACTAAATTAAAAAACAGACCTCCTAAATCAGCACTCCTACTGCAGAAAAGAGACAAAAAAAAACTGTCAAATCAGCAACAATGAAGTGTAAGAGACCATGTGAAGTGCATTAAGATAAACAAATAAACAAATATCATTATTATTCCCCTATTAATTTAGTTGCAATAATGAGCTATGGAGTGAAGTGGATCTAGGCATGGATTTACCTCTGCAACTTACTGCCAAAATACTTTGGGAGAGGCTGATCACTTTTGAGGGTCTCTCTTTCCTTGTCTGGGAAATGAGAGCATTAGTTGTATGAAATTGGTAAGCAAGTTATGCTACCTAGTCTCGGTAGCTAAATAAAAATGAAGGTTCATGTCATGCTCAGTTCACAATCTAGCCTGTGGATTCTTCTCCACACAAACACTCCAGGAACCGAGGTCTTCCGTATCTGTGTCTACCATCTCCTGAGTTCTCCCCACACCTGGCTAGATCCCCTGCCACCAGTCAACCAGCAGAGAAACCGAGGACATACAAGTGTGGCTCTCACAGCAATCAAGTCAGAACTCTGGCACATGGCCGCTGGAAGAGCATGTCAAACTGGGAACCCAGATGGACCAAGACAATGTCAGGAGCGTTAAGTGACTTGTCAGAACCTCACTGAAATTACCTGCCAGTGGGACTGTCGAAGACATGAGATGAGATGTCGTTGGTAAAGCAATTTGTCTGTGTTTAGCATGCGAGTTCATAAATATTAACCAGCATGGTATGTAGAAAGCAGATCTGAAATATTTCATATACACTGCTTGATGATTAATACTGAGTGTCAACTTGACAGGATCTGACAGTCCTTGGGCTTCTCTGTGAGCTTTAGATCAGGTTAACGGAGGTGGGAAGACCCACCCTGAATAGGCATAGCAACACCCTGTGGACTGGAGTCCAGGACTCGATAAAGAAAATGAGCTGAGCACCAGCATCCATCACTCTCTGCTTCCTATAGGTCATGTGACCAGCTGCCTTATGCTCCTGCCTCTGTGACTCCTCCGCCATGATGGTCTATGCCCTCAAACAGTGATCACAGCGATTCTTTCCTTTCTTCCATTGATTTTGTCAAGGTTTTGTCATTACAACGTGAAAAATAGCTCACGCTGGGTGGTGGTGGCACACGCTTTAATCCCAGCACTTGGAAGGCAGAGGCAGGCGGATCTCTGTGAGTTCGAGGCCAGCCTGGTCTACAAGAGCTAGTTCCAGGGAAGGCAACAAAGCGACACAGAGAAACCCTGTCTCGAAAAACCAAAAAAAGAAGGAGAAGAAGAAAAAAAATAGCTCACAATTATAATTTCTTATTCTCAACAGATGTTCATTATTTTAATATTATTAGTGATAGTAAGGAGATTATATTATTATTTCAGATAATCATATAGCCTAAGATGATAGTTCAGTGACCAGAGAGCCTAGACTAAGAAGAAGCTTTTGTTTTTGAGGGAAAATTCGTTTATATTGTTCTATGGAAATTTCAATAAATGAACGAGGAAAGAGAACATATTGTGGAGTGGCTGCTTCTCTAGGACCCGCTGCTGTTGGCTGCTGAAGCAAGGATAACCTCTCAGTCATCCCTGTGGGGTCGACATCAGCACACCCTTTCTGTATCAGGGCAGAATAAAGAGCCTGAGCCAACTGATGTGTAATCTACAAAGAAATCAGACTCTTTGTCTTCAGGAGAAAATTGAGAGGAAGACTTTGCCAGGCATCACTGTCGATCATAAAACTTGAGTGGACTGAGGGTTTGAGACAATAAATGGCAAGGACCTTCACTTCTCAAAAAATGGAAGAGACAGCAAAGTCAGTTTCTAAGGTTTCAGAACTGTGCCAGGGCAGGAGTTCAGAGAGAGGCCAAATTCATCATTTTGAGCCTTAAAGGCTATAATAGTGAGAGGCGACTGCCGTGTGCCATCTAGCACTCCCTGTCACTCAGTATGGCCCTTCCGGCTTGTTTCAGTCTGTTTAACTTTCCACATCCATTGTGTCCCTGTCCGTATCTTCTCAAAGAGGAAGGCTTTATTTGTTTGTTTCCTTCTCCTTACTTCCATCACTCTTGCCGGTTTTGTGGTTTGGAAAACCACAAAGGGCAGCTAAGTCTTTTTCCCACTTGGAGATGACTCACAACAGAGGAGCTGGTGCCCTATGCATTCAGCTGCCCTGCTAAGATGCTGGACAGTGAAGTCACGGGAGAGAGGAAGAAGAGGAGAGATGGAGGAGAAGAAGCAGGGAATAATGGAACAAAGATTCTCACTTCATCATCCCGATGAGCAGATGTCTCTGAGAAGCAGGATTAAGGGAATCTGCTGGTTACAACATATTCCTGGTCCTCCATGCGTCTCAGTTTCTTAAGACTTCTTACCGCTTTCTGAACTGGAGCAGTCTAGGAGACCTGTTTTGCAGGCATCAGGAACACCCAGGACCAGTCTCTGCAAGTAAAGCTCAGCATCGGACCTCTTTTCACAGTGGGAGGAAGAGAAGTGATGTCCCTTTCTGCTGCCCACCCCCACCAGTTTCTCTGCTCAGCAGATGACCCTGCTGGTTGCAGCTGGCTTTCCTTACACATTAGGGTTTGTATAAACCACATGTAGGATCCTTGTGACTCCATTCAGTCCCAGTTATTAAGTGTTTTTCCTTCTTAGCAGGGTGAGGGGTGACTACTTAAGGCTGCCATTGCACCAGCCTCTTCCTCCTGGGGGAGATCCTACCACAGAACCTATGGGGACACCAAATGTAACTGCTGCCACCTTGAGTTTCACTGGTAAAAAAAAAACTTACCATGTGTAGAGATGTATTTCAAATACTTTCTTTCATTTTCTTTCTTTCTTTATTTCTATCTTTGTGTAAAACTATACACTTATTGTGTCTGGAAGGCAGAACGAAGAAGAAACCCCAGCAGAAAGATTGGGTACAGTCTGGAGTTCATGGTCTTCAAGACTATTCTAAACTACTCCATACAAAGAGAAAATTGTCAGATTTGAACCAACAGAGACAAAAGCACAATAGAAAGATAAAGCCTGGAAGTGCCGCCCACATGTAAGGCTGTTCACTATGAAGAGAGTGAGCAAGGCTTGAGATTGCACCTCTTGCTCTCTGGGAAGATCTTGCAACAGTTTCATGAAGGGGAATAAAAAAGAACAGAAATTGTTATAGTCATTATTGCTATTTCTATTCCAATATATCAATTTTTTCCAAATGCTTATTCCCTTAAATTAGCTGAGACAACTCTAATCTTCATCTCTTGCCTTAACAAATTCTTCCCTCTCATACTTGGCAAAGTATAGTTGATTCCAGATCATATTAATTGATTGGGAGTTCTGCATGAATAATTGCTTTGAATTAACACCAGTTAATTGGATTTGCAACATAATAATGTTTGGTGACCCACTTTGCACATGAACACAGTTAAGGTGTTTTCAGGACTGCTACTAGAAGGGGAATGTCCTGCTGTCTTGAAAAAATATATATATAGGCTAGAATAGCACATATGTTCTGGTTTTTTTAGAATTCTTAAAGTTCTCTTGATGTCCCCAAACTATTTTCCAGCCTGAGTCTTCTCTCCCAAGCCAAGTACTGCTGAAAATGACTCAGAGAAGACACTGCTATAAGTCTGGTGTGGATGTTTGCTGTCTGGGGATTTCTATATGTATAGCAGAAACTATGGGAAGAGATGGCTGAAAATGCAGCTGAGACTTGTCACCATGCTAGACACAGAACACAGTAGTTAGTGTTGCTCTGTATCAGGCCACTTTCCAGGAATGCAAGCGACGTTAGTAGCCCATCACCCATTGTATTAGCCGGGGGTCACTAAAAGAACAGAACCGATGGAATGAAAATATATATTAACCAGACTATCTTCCAGGCTGTGATGTGGGTAGTCTAACAATGGTTTGACTAAGGATGGAAAGGCCAAGAATACAGTAGTTGTTCAAGTTCATAAGGCTGGATATCTCAACATTCTCAACCTGACTTGGGAGTCCTGGGTGATTCCTGGAGAGCTGCAGGTCTTCGGACAACATCAGAATCCTGAAGAACGTGGATGTAGTACCAGTCACAGCAGAAAGATAGATGAGATGCTAGAGAGAGTGAAGATGAGCAAACAAATACCCAAACTTTCTTCTTCCACATCCTTTCATCTGAATTGCCACCAAGTGTGGCTCAGCCTTGGGGTGGGTCTTCCTGCTTCAAGAAACCTGATTAGGGGCCCTGGGAGAGCCAACTGCTTGGGTTTTAGTTGGTTCCACTTGCAGTCAATTTGACAATGAAGGTGAGCTATCACAGTCCTACAATATGATGCTTTGTCCCTGGTGCCATGTGCTTGGTCCTCCAACCTTGTTCCTACTCCATGACAGAGCCTGGTGGTGATATAGAGAAGGAAGGTGAAGCCAGGAGACGAGACAGGTAGTGAAGCTGGCTCCATCCTTTCTGATGCTCAGTCCCCTTGACAAGATTCCACTGATCTCTCAGTATTTAGTCTTCACTTGGAAGACATCATCTCTACTCTCCAATGGGCATCAAGTATAAATCCTACCCATCAGCACTTTCTAGGCCACCTACCCTCTATGTGCCAAGCCTTCTTATATCTTCAAAGTCTTTCTGCTCTTAGTGAATGAAATCTTATTTCAAAAGGGCCTTATTGCCTCCACCTTGCTTCATAGAAATCAATGTAATGTCACCCTGCAATGTGTCATGAACTTGTCATTTGAATTAACTGCGATGCTGGAGCTAAAGGTTGAGCAATATTGCTGCCGAAGGCGTTTTCCTCTAACAGCTCCATAAAGTGGGCAGCAAAATTAATAGTTGGCTATAAAGTAGTCATTTGCAGGTTGCTTGGTGTAGCAAAATGATAACGGATGGAACCCAGGATCTTCTGCCATGATGCAAAAAGGGCTTCATGAGAGGACAGTGTAATTCTGAAGTTTGTCATAGCAAGCACAGTCCAAGGCTGGCAGGTGGAAACACAAAGTGAGCTCACAGCAAGAAGGAGGTTTTCTGAAGTCCAGTGGAAAAAATTTACCTAGGCTGAGCTATAGAATTTTAGACTCAAGAGTGGGAGAGAACATTTTTTTTGTTTAATCCACAGTCTTTGGCAATAGGTTATAGCAGCCAGATGTGCTAAGATAGTGACGCCTAAACAACTATATGAATGCTGAGAAGCAATGTAATAAATGATGAGATGTTGGTGGTAATAACAGTGAAGATGTTGACTATGATGGTGTGGTTGTGGTAGTGATATTGGTGGTACCATCATCATTGCTATTATAATCGCCACCACCCTCATCACCACTGACAATGATGATGGGTGATGACGTCAGTGGGTTATAATAGTGATAATGATAATAGTGATGCTATAGGTGATATTAGAGAAAAAGATGATAATGATAGTTGTGGTGGTGGTGATTGTTATGGTGATACTGATATGCTGGTGATGATGGTGGTGGTAATGGCAAATCTTATTGTGGTAGAAGTACTGTTAATGCTGATGATGATGGTGATGTTATTGGTAATATTGATGGTGTGTTGGTGACGATAATGTTGATACTAAATATGGCAATGATGATGGTTATAGGGATAATGGTGATGATGATAATTATAATGGTGATGATGATTGTAATGATGGTGAGGATGATCTGGTATCAGTGGTGCTAATGTACATGATGGTGAGAATGGTGAGAATGAGGTTTATGCCTATATAATACCTACCACTGTGAGCCAGGAACTGCCCTAATGGTTTATCCCTGTTATGGGATTTTTATATGGTGTGTGAAGATATATTGCTGTGATGGGTGTAATAAAAAGCGGAATGGCCAATAACTGAGCAGGAGGTATAGGTGAGTCTTCCAGCCAGATAGACATCTCTGAGAAGAGGGCAGAGTCACCAGTCAGACTTGGAGGAAGCAATTGGGCAGTGCAAAGAAGAGATAATACCACATGGTAGGATATAGACTATATAAATGGATTAATTTAAGTTATAAGAGCTAGTTGGGGACAAGCCTAAGCTAAGGTCAAGCATTCATAATTAATAATAAATCTCCATGTTATTATTTGTGAGAGTTGGAAGCCTAAAGAAAAATCTGCCTACATAGCCCATTATTTCTTTATTGTTAGCTATATAAACCAAAGGAGAAATTTTTTTTTAAACAAAAAAAAATCTTTCCAAGGGCATTCATGCATTTACCTAAGCAGTCTGGATCCAGTGCCCATGCTCCATAGCATGTCACTCTATGGAGGGGGACACATTTGTGTATTGATAGACACATCTAGACAAGTCATGTCCAGATGGCCATGTCGACCAGGGAGTCACATAACTCCTCTGTCTTTCTCATCAATATCTTAAGGAATAAATAGATCCTGTTTTATGGGGTGATTATGAAGTTAAAATGACTTGTTAGGAAAGAGTTCTTAGAGGAATTCCTGGTACCTGGTAATTGTTCAGTAAAGTATTTTAGTATCATTATTATATATTACTTTTTCGATAATGGGTTGGACATAGAGAAAAAGGAGCAAAACCATCCTTGGAGGAGAGGTCAGAAGGGAAACATCCAGCATCAGCAAATTTGAGCAATGTTTCCAACAGCATCACAACTTTGTGCATTTCTCACATTTACTGATATTGGACGCATCTAGGAAGCTCATTGGCATCAATAATGAATAACAAGGAGATGCTGAACCAGGATGATGTTGTATGATATTCAGGATAGTCCAATGGCCAAACTCAGGACTCCCTGCATCCCAACCCACAGGGAGTGATAGGCATTGAGGGATGGTCCTAAGAGCAGACCTACTGCTGGGCCACACGAAGCCATGGATCTTGGTTAGTTATTTCTGGGGAACCCCTTCCCATTGTCATCTCTATTCATGAACTATCATCCATCCCTCTTCATCTTCCCCACCCAATAACTCTCCCCTGAGCTATTGATCATGATGGAAGCAAGGTTGATGGAATGCCGCATTGTATAAAGGGTAGATTGATCTCATTGCTTGCTGGTTATTTAATATGTGAGGTGGACATATTTCTCACATAAAAGGGAAAAACAAGAATTAAGATAAATGACTATTTATATATGAATGGATGTATACATATTTGTTGTATTTCAATTTTAAATGTTATTACCTCTTTCTTACTTCCAATACCTTACCTGAAAATAATTTAATATTTCACCTCATTAGTAACTCCCAATATAATGTATGAAAGAACATTCTCAAAAGAGAGCTCTAAATTCACCAGTACATAGTAAAATGCAGTTACCAGGATCACTGCTATTTTATCAGGTGAAATGTAGAAAATTGCCATTTAAAAAATGTCCTAGACTGCAATTTTCCAAAATATCCCAAGATTACCCTCAGGATTCAACGAAGAGGAAAGATAAATAAGAAAAGCAATAGATAAATTGGGCAATAACAGGGAAAGAATGAGATTCCAACCATCTGTATTGACTTTGTATTTTATAAGAAACACAAGTAATTTGAAAGCACACTTTTCTCAGTGATAAATTGTCAAGTGAGAGCAAGTGCATAAACAGACAACAGGGGACCCTCTGAGGACTCTGCTATATTGCACGATGACCTCGTGGTCACTGAAATTGCCAGATAAACTACAGGACAGCTGTTCCTTGCAAGATTCTTTTATTGAGAGATGCCATCTTAAAGAAAACATTTAAGTAAATTAAAAAATGGTGCAATAACATTACAGGCAGTGAGTAATGCAGCATCCAACACTGTAGATCAGCAGTATTCTTTTGTTTTGTTCTGATGCTTTCCTTTTAGGTTTTAGCAGTTTAAAGTAACACACATGTTCTATGTCCTGATTGTTCTTGTGAGTCAGTTGTGAGATGCAGGTGCCTTCCTCCCAAGGTCAGCCCTACTGTGTTTGTAGATCCCATCTCACCCGAATAACCAACTGTGACATACCTGTCTTTAACCCACTCATGTGTTTTATGGGTTCATCAGGTTCTCCTAGAACTAGACCAGAGACCTCATTTCCTCACTGACTGTTGCTTAGAGATTTCTCTCTGTTACTGGCCACAAGGCTTCCCACAGCCCCGGTCATTGCATTGCAAGTGGTATACCTTGGGAGGAGCCAATGAGAGAATGAGCACCCACAATGGCAACCTTTCAGTAATCCACCTCAGAAAGAATGCTGTACGAGCCCCGAATGTATTCTTTCTTTAGGGATCAGTGAGCCAGGCCCATGTGATTTCATATTTTAAAGGTTTATTTATTTATATGTGTAGGGGTGTCAGATCCCCTGAGACTGGAGTTACAGTGAGCTGCCATGTGGGTGTATGTTGGGAATAGAACTCAGGTTCTCAGCAAGAGAAGCTAGTGCTTTTAACTGCTGGGTCTTATCTCCAGTCCCAAAGCTATGTGGTTTTACCTAACCATTTTTAAAGGTTATTTTCCTATAGTGTGCTTTACATGAAATACACAGGATGGCTGTCTGGAAGTTGGAACTAATTCTTTGACGCCTGAGAAGTCTCCCTTACTGTCTGACAAGAAATTAATTTGTTTATCAGAGAATTTCCATGTCACTGGAAACGAATCGCAGGGAGTCCCGACTCCTCATTCAACAAAGTACTGGCCTCACACCGCAGTAGAATGTGAGCCTGTTTTCACAGTTCACGACTCTTTAAAGCGACTCATTAACCAATTTCATTTCCATTTCTCTTTGAATGACTTGTGTGACTGCAAGGAGAAAGTGCCGTTTTAACTCCGGACTTACATCTGTGCAGGACTCTCTTTCAATCCATTTAACCACGAGGAAGCCGGTCCCAGGCATAGGATTCTGGACAACTAAATCCTTACAGGATTTACTATTATGTGAGGGAGTTCATAATTGGGGGGGGGGGAGTTGATGGGTAGTACTTTGCATTTTCTAGAAATGACAGAAAACTTCCCTTAAACCATTTCTAAAGACATTCTTGTATTTGATTAGATATTTTCATATGGGCCTATACACACGAGTGCAGTGTCCAAGGAGGCCAAGAGAGTGTTGGATCCGCTGGAGCTGGACTTTCAGGCTGTTAGTTTTGAAACACCGGATGTAGGTAGTGGGAACTAAAGTGAGTCCCCTACAAGATCAGCAAGTGCTCTTAACCACTGAGCCATCTCTCCATTCCTAAAAGTTTTCTTTTATGTCTATTTATTGAAATGGAAGCATGGAGCATTTATGTACTGTGACTACTTTCTTTCATTGAATCATCATTTGTAACAGACCTCCATTATTATGGTAGCTATATTTCTCTAGTTTTTACCATTGGGTATTACTTAATTATGAAGATGTATGAGAAACAAATTCATTTTACTATCCGCAGTCATTTGAGGTTGACAAGCAAAGGCATCAGAAGCGTTTGGGAGCTGTGTATGTTGATGGTATGAGTGTGTCCAGGAGGGGAGATGATGAGGTGAAGGCTAAGTCTGTGTAAATCTTTGAGGTCACAAGAGTGTGTGTGTGTGTAGTAGTAATAATAGTAGTAGTTGTTACTTGATGGATTGATAAGTGAACCCCACACACCTCTCCTGAAACTGTGAGATGGTTTTCCTCTCTGAAATGAACAATATGTGCCAGGTAGTGGGTACTGTGTACAGAGTTGTATCCTCCATAATCCACATGTGGAAATCATAATCAGTGCAGGAAGAAATATGCAGGTGGAGCCTTGGGGAAGAAAAGAGGTCTATGCATTATCAAAGTGGGGTGCATATTACTAAGCAGGAACTGCAGAGAACTTCCACTCTGCCCATGTCCAGAGTTACAGTAAGAAGGGACCCTCCTACACCACAGGAGGATAAGATCATCAAGGCCTGAGATGACAAATACTCTGCCCCTGGAATTTCTGTCACGTAAGTCACACAGTCTGTAGTGTCTCCTTTAAGCCGATAGATGCCCTGGGTAATGAATTTGGGGACTGGCGATGTGTCTTTGCTAGTAGAGAGCTTTCACAGAACGCACAAAGGACCAGTTTCAATTGTCCCAGCACCACATATATCTGATATGGTGACAAAGGCCTGTGATCCCAGCCTCAGGAGGTAGACAACAAGAATTCAAGATCATTCTTGGTTTTATATTGAGCTCAAAACCAGCTTGGGCTACATGAGGCCCTATGTATTTTTTTTTTATTGAGGGGAATTTATTTCATATGAGGAACTCAATATAGAAAACTAAAGTCCAGGCAAGATTATGCAGCACAGAAAATAACAACTACTGGAAACTTCCAGCCCTGGCACCTTAAAGATGATGGGAAGAGGAACCTGAGCCCAAGGGTCAGAGCACTGGGAAGAAGTTAGACTCCTGTGGGAAAGTCCTTCCTTAGAGCTAGAGCCCACATGGGAAATATCCGGGTGACGGTGTAGAGGGCACATGATAGCAGACGGAAAAGGTCACATGGATATGGGAAATATCCGGGTGAGAGTGTAGAGGGACACGTGATAGGAGACAGAAAACATCATATGGATACCAGCAAATAATCCGAGAAACAGACTGAGCAACCCCATCCCAAGAAGTCAACAAGTAGGGACTCCTGAGCGAACAAGCCTGGGGATGTCAGAGGAGAGCATCAGGGAAGCAGGGAGTAAGCATCGGGTGGGGACAGCATCTCAGTCACACAGGTTAAGAGTCAAGATTTGGGACACTTTCATGTCCTTTTATCAACTCCAGTTTGTGCCTCTGGTGCCAGAGATCTGGAATGAAATGCTCACTCACTGAAGATGCATTTACAGTCTCCCATCCCTCATTTCCCTAAACTGCATTAAATGCCTTTTAACCAGAAAGGATCCCATTCCATGCAGAACAGATTGGAGTGACAGCTGACTGTGGGAGAGTGCCGTGAGGCTGAGTCACAGTTTGGCTGCGATCCCACCTCTCTGGCAGAAGACAGGGCTGAGAGTCAAGCCACACATGAAGACCTCTAAGGAACAACGTCCAGACCCTCTGCATCAGCCTCTGTGACTACAGGATCGCAGGGCTGCTGGCTTCTGTCCTAGGGCTGAGAGAAGTGCTAGCTTGTTCCAAATCAATGGTCTCCCGCTGTGACCTTGAGATTTGCAGACTGAGAAACACCAGATGCTGGGCACTTAAAGTTATTCTGATATGTTTCCAATTCTTTTCCTGTAGGGAGACAGTGTCTGTTCTCTTGCCTTTGAAATCTAACATGACCTTCAACATACAGCCTATGTAGGTGACCAGTCATTTGGTAAATGCTTGCAGGAAAAAAAAAAAGTATGTTCTCTGTCTTATGTGGAACTTAGACTATAATCGATGTTTGTATATATATATATATATATATATATATATATATATATATATATATAAATTGGTGTTAAATGGGCATAATAAAGAGGGCAATATTAGATGACAGGGAAGGATAGAGGTGGACCAAAGAAAACATGGGATGTGGAAGAAGACAAGAAACTCAGAAGGGAGGTCACAAGGAGGAAACAGAGGTATCTGGGAATAAGGTAGATTGGAGAAGAACCACAGTTGCAGACTGTTTGACAATGTCCTAATAGCACCTAACAAGTTATAACCTGATAAAAGAAACTTATGCTGGGGCATTGGCTCAGTGGGTAAGAATATTTGCTATGCATATCTGAAGGTCTGAGTTCAAATCTTTAGCTCCCATGTAAAACGTCAGGTTTCGTATTACACATACCCGTGACTTGGTGCTATGGTGGTAGTGACAGGGGATGCTGAAGACTGGAGGATTGCTGGCAGTTGTTGGCTTCTCATCCAGTTCCAGGATACATGAGATGCCCATCTCAAGGGAATAAGGTTGAGAGCAATAGAGAAGAACACCGACTGTGCTCCTCATGCCCCTGAGCACACACTGGTAAGTATGTATCCCAGAGGAGCAGAATGGTGAGATATGGTGGGCTAAACTGGGACCGAGGGGGCTACAGAGAGAAGGCTGGAGTCTTGTCATCATTTTAAGCACCACAAAAAACATCATATTCCCCAGGAAATAAATATACCTAATTTCACTTTTCAATATTTTGGATTAGCTGATATAAAGAGCTAGAGGTGGTACAGTGGGTAAAGACACTTGTCACCAAGCCTGACCACCTGAGTCTGATCTCTGGAACCTACATGAAAGGAGAGAACAAGCTCCTTCTGCTTGTTATCTTCTGTCTTTCACACATGTTCACAAGCTCTCTCACTCTCTCTCGCTCTCTCTTTCTCTCTCTCTCTCTCTCTCTCTCTCTCTCTCTCTCTCTCTCTCTCAAAAGCCTTACTGTCTGAGAAATCAAGATCTTAACAGTACCCACAGGCTCATTAAGAAGTGCTCAGTAAACCAGGTGGTGGTAACACAGACCTTTAATCCCAGCACTAAGGAAGCAGAGGCAGGCAGGTTTCTGTGAGTTCGCAGTCAGCCTGGTCTACAGAAAGAGTTCCAGGACAGCCAGGGCTACACAGAAAACCTTGTCTCAGAAAACCAAAAAGGGGAGGAGGAGGAGGAGGAGGAGGAGGAGGAGGAGGAGGAGGAGGAGGAGGAGAGGAGGGGGGAGGAGGGTGGTGGAGGAAGAGGAAGAGGAGGAAAAGTAGAAGTGCCCTCTATATAAAGGATGTGGACTTGTGGGCATCACTGATTTGGCTGATGGGAGGGCTCCCTGGGTAAGGCTCTGAGGCTCCTGTGGACCAATGGCCTGTTTTTTTTTTATCTTAATTTATATGTTCCAATCTTCTCTCATTGTGACGTCTGGGAAGAGGATATGTTATTTGAGCCAATATTCGATGTATAGTTTCTCTTTAATCTCCCTCTGGGCTGCAATTTTGAGTTAATTCCAACCCATGGTGCTATGTGGCCATGTCCATAGGCCCACTGAGCCCATCACATTTGAATAAATTTGGTTAGACAGATGTGTCATGGCTCCCTCCCAGATGTTTCTGCTAAGTGCTGTTGTGGATATGAAGAGTGACATTATCCGTTGTACTTTTAATGTTCAGCAAATTGCAGCAGAATTTGCCCGGAGGCATGTGGGCAGATCCAGAGACTGGTGAATGTTCTGTCTCATGTCAGTGAAGTTTTAACTTCAGTTTTAAATGAACAGGGGGACATTGGAGAGATCTCATGTGTATCAATCCATTTCCATTTACCAAGAGCCACAGAGAAACTAGGCCAGGAATTTCAAACATCTTGTCCACCAGCCAGCCACTCAACCTCTTAATTCAGTCTCGCATGAGCCCCCACCTCTGAAGGGTTTGATTATTTCTCATATGCATTATGTCTTGCTGTCAGAGTTGAACACAGTTGGCTCAGCCCATGGAGTTATTGTTCTGATATGGAAACGCCTCTGACTCATAACCTCTGTGTGTTTCCCATGTTGAAGGAGTATGGAGTTATTCCTTGCTCTGTATTGGTAGATCTCTCCAGAAAAATAAGAAGAGAAGAGAGACAGAAGCAGTGCTGAAGCTGAGCCCAATCAGTAAAATGCTTGCAAGGCAAGCATCAGGCCTGGAGCTTGACCCATGTAAAAGGCCCGGCATGTGCTGGAGAGTTGACTCAGTGGTTAAGAACACTTGTTGCTCTTCCAGAGGACCCAAGTTCAATTCCGAGCACTCACGTGGCCACTCACAACCATTTTAACTCCAGTTTCAAAGAATCTGAAGCCCTCTTCTGACCTCTGTGTGGGTCAGACATACACGTGGTATACAGACCATGCAGGCAGAACATATACAATAAAATTAAAAATATTTTTTTTAATGTCAGGCATGGTGGTGCATGCTAGTAATCTCAGCACTGCACCTCAGGAACCAGTAGGATGGGGCCTGGGACTCCCCAGCTGGCCAATCTAGCCTAGTTGATGAGCACAAGGGTCTAAACAAGACTCTGTCTCAATAAACAAGACAGAGAGTTCCAATGAAATGACACCACAGGTTGGCCTCTAACTTCAGTGTGCACATTCATATTCACAGGTACACATGCATACACACACAGGTACAAGCGTGTGCACACACATACACCACAGCCTTGCTCCTACAAGCCATCATGGAATGACAGGCGCCTCCCAGCCCCAGCCATTTTCATTGGAGACACGATTTTTCTCTAAGGTGTTTCTCCTCAGATGCTTTGTACTGCGAGTGCACCAGAGCAAACGCCAACAAGAACCTGAAATTCGCTGGGCACCATGGCTGTTTACAGTGCTGAATGGTGCAGAACTTGCCAGTCCTCGAGGTCTCAGGTCAATCTATACATAAATACAGGTATTTGGCACAGTGAGCACTTAAGGGAACAGTAAAACTGTCCAAATAAACCCAGAAAATGCCTGGGTGTCATTTTCCCATTCTATCTTGCTTGGCCTCTTTTTTGGACACTGTCACGGAAGGGTGGAGAGGCAACACCCCTCCCCTCACCCTTTCTAGACACAAAACTTGGAGGCCACAGCCTCCTGTCCTGGCGAATAATGAGTGTACTTACACGGCAGCTGCTCTGCTGGGCTCACATCGGCGGTTATCATGAAAAACTGATGCTTAAAACACTGGGGAAATCCGAATGTGACAACCAGTCTCCAAGCTCCTCCATCTTTAACTGATAAACACCAAGCAGGTATTAACTGTCCCACATCTCTTGACAAGCTGATGGTATTCTGGGGACTGAGAGAGACACACCACTGAAGTCCACTTTCAAGGACAGGAAAGAACGGCAGACAAAAGGGCTGCCGGGAAATTCAGGGATGGGAAATCGCTGGCTGTGTTCATTTGTTTCTTTTTCTTTCTTTGCCTGGCCTCCAGATCATATAGAATTAAGTGTTTAATTAAATAGGATTCTTCTCAGCGAGTCTTTAAGACATCACTCTCTTCTTTAACCTCTGCGTGCCATTAACAAGTGATGGGAGGGACTAGGAGTCAGTTCAGTGGGTGACGAATGTGTTTACAGTACAAACAAGGGCCTGCATGTGGGTCTCCAACACCTATGTAAAAAGCCTGGAGTGATGATAGTGATGACGTGTGTCAGTAGTCTAAGCTGGGAAGGCAGAGACAGGAAGACTGGGGCTTGCTAGGCAACCAGGATAGATGGGTTGGCAAGCTCTAAGTTCAGTGAGAGAACCTGTCTCGCAAAACAAGGTGGAGAGAAACTGAGGAAGACATCCAACATTGACCTCTGGCTTCCAAATGTGCATTCACATGTGCATGTGCACACACACACACACACACAGAGAGAGAGAGAGAGAGAGAGAGAGAGAGAGAGAGAGAGAGAGAGAGAGAGAGAGACGATGATGTGATACAGTAAGAATACCACAGCAGATTAAAGGAAGGATTGCACCTAGTTTATACAGTATTACATGCAAGTACCAGAAAGGGGCTTATATAAGTAGATGATCACTAAACATTCTAGAAAGAAATGAATGCTCTAATGTTCCATAAAGATGCCCTTTCACCACAGCAATGACAGATATTTATTTAATAATATGTTGGAGGTGTTTTCCTTAGTAGATCATAAATATCAGCAAAGACCCCAGCAGTCTTCACCCATCAGGTCCTCCAACCGCAGCACCTTATGGTCATATGATGACTGCCACAAATCCAGCCACCAGCTCATCACAGGATAGGATAACACAGAACAAAGACAAATCTTCTTACCTTGTATTTCTTTTTAATTATGTAAGAGAAGTCTAACAATTTCCAGAGAATTCCTTGATGTCTCTTAGAGGCCAAAACTAAGATCCATGTTCCATCCCAGACAGATCACTGACCCTAAGGAACGAAATCACACAAATCCTCTTGACCAGTCATGGCATGCTCTTTGGGATTGATACTGTCTATTTCTGGATGCATCCAGTGATGCCATAGATCAAATAAGAGAAACAGAAATCTTAGTGTCATATGGAAAACCAGACTTCATGGATATCTCAGCCCATATAGCAGGGGTCCTGGAACTCTGACTAGGATGAAAGAGGGGTAAAGAAGCGTGCAGGAAGCTGGCATCAAGCCTGGGTATGCCCCCTGGTGGAGTGCACCTTCTATGGCCGGTAGCATGGAACCTTGTTTTATTTATCAGGGATGGTACAGAAAAGGGGGCTAACTAGTTTCTGTAGAAGGTCTCTGTGAGGGGTGGTCACAATCTGTGCACATCCCAGAGGAGGAAGTTACAGTTGCTAGTCTTTGCACACACTGGCCACTTGCTTGCACTTGGACTCCTGAGAAAACCATTGCCCTCTTTCTTGAGTCTGACCACATGGCGAAACAGCTTTGTCAGTTCCCTAGATGCCCAAGGCCTTAGAGTCCTCAAGTGGCTGCGCTCATATCAATAATATAGATTCACTCAGGACTTCATTCACTTGGGGATTTCCTCAATCCCTATAAAGGGCATTAAAATGACATAAGTAATGCCTCCGACCAGCAAGGAAGCTATTACTTTTCCATCTCATGTTGGATATTTTTTATATTTACTTTATATATTTTATTTATGTGCCCCTATAAGTGTTTGTCACATGTGAGTATGCATCCTTGGAGGTCAGAAGCCATCAGATCCTCTGGAGTTGTAGTTATATGTGATGGTTAGCTACCTAATATGGGTTCAGGGAGCAGAACCTGCATCTTCTGCAAGAGCAGCAAGAGCTCTTAACCACTGAGCAATCTCTTCAGGATGACTTGTTGAGATTTTCTAACTCTTCTTGCTGTTTCTGCATCTATGAAACCCATCAGACACTGCCTAGCCTTCCCTCTAAGAGGAGGCAGGATTCTGTTGTAGAATAATCCTTTTGTACACTGTGAAGTCGTGCCACTCTGATTGGTTTAATTTTAAAAAAAAAACTGAACAATCAATAGCTACGCAAGATTTCCAAGCACCAAAGATGCTCGGAAGAAGAAGGCAGAGATGTCACAGGGGACATGAAGGAAACAGGAACGTTTCTGGAGGAGAGTCAGTTTTCTTTAACGATGTGGCCCCTATAGGTCAAGTGACCTCCAATGCAGGCCCCACCTACAAGAGTAGTTAGGAAACACAAACTGGACCCCACAGATTGAAGGAAGAGGGAGAAGGAAAGGAAGTTGTAGGAGAGGTGGGTGGAGAAAACTTGAAGCTGTGTGGGGAGGGAAGTGGAGGTGGATCTGGGAGGAATTAAGGAAGGGAGACAAATATGACCAAAAGACATTGTATGAAATTCTCAAAGAATTACCAAAATCTTATTTAAAAATCACCCACACTCCCATCATGCTGATTGCAATGCTATTCACAACAGCAGAGAGGTGGAATCAACCCACTCATCAACGGATGAATGGAAAGAGAGCGAAGAACAATGCACAATGGGACACTAGTCAGCAGTGAAAACAGAAGAGGTGAAAGCCTGGCATCTGTGACGTTAATGGAGTACGGGTGTCGCTTGAAAGAAGCCAGGTGCAGATGGGGGTACCCTAAGTGATTTAATTTAATAGCATAGGGAATTTGCACAACTGAGGCTTTGGAGTAGAGTAGAATGGCTGCTATCAAAGGAGCCTGTGGGGGTGGGGAGACAGCAGGGAAGCCTTGCTTAGTGATACAGTGGTGGCCGGAGTGAACTGGAGCATCCTCCTATACATATGGTGGCTACGGCTCGCGCGTACACAGCACACTAATAGAAACACATAGAAGACCATGAATGCTCTCACCACAAACAAGTGATGAATGTGTAAGAGGGTTCTGAGATCATCACCATAACATGTAGCATGGGGTGGGGGCTGGAGAGGTGACTTGGTGGCTAAGAGTACTTACTGCTCTTGCAGAGTACTAGAGTTCCATTCCCAGCACCTACATCAGGGAGCTCACAATCACCTGGAAAGACACAGTTCCAAGGGATCTGATGCCATCTTGTGGTATCTGCCAATATCTGCATTCATGTGTATGTACACACACACACACACACACAAATAAAACTAAAATAAATTTAAAATGTGTTATACAATGTATGCCAAACTATTACACTGTGGCCCATGGGTGTATACACAATGATTATTAGTCAATTAGAAAATAAATTTTAAATTTAAAAATAAATATTAGGAGGTATGACTAATTCCAGGCTGATGTAGGAGGATTGATGTGATTTGAAGCTAGCCCAGGCTACAGTGTGAGACTGTCTCTAAAAGGCCAAGCATGTCTTTAATCCTAGCACTCAGTAGGCAGAGGCAGGCAGATCTCTGTGAGTTCAAGGCTAACCTGGTTTACGTAGTGAGTTCTAGGACAGCCAGGGCTACATAGTTAATTCCAATCCATCCACGGATACATGGTGAAATTTGTCTCAAAATAATAATAATAATAAGAAGAAGAAGAATGTCTCAAAATAATAATAACAAGAAGAAGAATGGAAAAAAAGAGAAACTAAGAGAGACAAGAAGAATCTAAGCACAGCAGCTTGCTGGTACTGGTTATGATGTGTGCTTAAATACTTACAGTAAATGGAAGGGACTTTCCATTTATAGTATAGTGGCCATTTCCTTAAAAATACACATTTAAATTAAATGGGCATGTTGGAAGATAATTTAATTAAGTAAAAGTTCTGTTCCGGTTGCAGAATAACAAATATTGAGTTATCAAGAAAAATAACCAAAAATATGGTGTTACATAAGGGGCCAAAAACGAGCCCCTATTTAGGAAGGTAGGAGGGGAAGTGTGGGAATGACACAGGTTTCCCTGAGCCCTGGAACTCAGAGGGAGGACCCATAGGCCGAGTGCAGGGGTAACTGCTCCAGAAGAAGAGGACCAAGGCCCGAGTGACTGTGTGAACTTGTTCCTCCTCTCATCTCCTTCCCTGTGAAGAGAACCCATCGCCAAATCCCCAGTCCAATGGACTTTCTCATTAGCAGACATTTATTATTTCCTCATTTTCAAATGTCACACCGGCCTTTCCCACTGGCTCTCTCACCGCTGGCTGCTGGCTCTTGTCACAATTACACTTCTCTCAGAAAACAAGCTGAGCTACTTTAAGTCATGGCAGGGGGTATACTGATTTATTGGCCTGATGTTTGTGTGTACATGTTTGTACATTCCTGTATATGTGTATTCATATTTTTTGTTTCCAAACATGTTTGTGTAATTTGTCTGTGTGTTTTGTGAGCATGTGAACAGGTTTTTTTTGCATGTGTGTTAGCATATACACATGTGGATATGAGCATATGCATGTATGCATATGTGATCATGCATCTGCGTTTGAAATCATGTATGTCTATAAGTGTATGAGTATAATTTTCATAATTAAAACTCTGTTTTACCATTTGCCACCAATTATGGCACTATCTGTTAAAAATTATCTGGTTGTACACAAAGAGAGCATGCATGTCCTGGTATGTGTGTAATGTCCATTCATGTGTGTGCACATTTCTGCACATGTGCATGCATGTTTATGTGCATCCATATGAGTATATCTGTTAGCATGTGTATGCACTCCTGAATATGTCTGTGTGTATGTTTATCTACATTTGTATGCATGCAGTCATGTGGTCATGTCCCTAAGGACATGTGAGGGTATGTACATATATGTATAATTCTGTATGTTTGTGAGCATTTTTATATGTGTGCATATGCATGTGTGTCTGCATATATATTTCTGTGCCTTTGTATGTACATATGCAAGAGTATGTGTGCATTGTGAGCATGCATCTGTGTTTGTGTGTGTCTATGTGTAAGTATAATTTTCTTTGTTAAATTTCATTTTTACCATTCTTAGGTTGTTTACTTCAAAATCTGCTAAATCCTTTTGGCTTTGATAAAGAGTTCCCATGTCCTAGCGTTATTTTTTATGTCAAATCTATTCTCTAGGTCATGTTATATCAATGTTAAAAATGTGAAGGTGCTCCAGGGGGTTATGCATGGGTCAAAGGTGAACCCAACAGGCTTTAGAACACAGACTGAAGAATCCAATTTCCTTTTCACTTCTTTTTTCTGTCCTCTCTGTTCTAACAAGGAAAACAATTTCACTCTGAGGGCATGAAAGCTTTACGGCCCTAACATTGGCTAATATCCATTCTGAACCCAGAAGGACTTGGCCTCATGCCCAAAACCTGTAGATGGGAATCAAATTCCAACCAGGAACACCCCTGTGTTCAGTGCAGCCTTGCTTTGTATCACTCCCGTTAGGAGAATCCAACCACCTATGCTATTAGGAAACTTTTCAACCCCTCACTGAAAGAGAAACCTACAGGGGACAGCAGAGATTTCCAGCCGGGGTCTCTGTGTCCCTCTGTTGGTGTCTGCCTGTTCCCCAGGGCCTTAAAATAGGCACCTGCAAAATTCCACCCTCAGGTATCCTCCCCGGAACATGAAATGAGGTGGGCTGGAGCACTTACCTTTCTGCACACAGATCTCTCAGCCCTTGGAGAGAAGCTGCATTTCGCAGCAAGTGTCCAGCAACATAAAGAGACCCATGCCCCTGGCCAATGTGAAGAGAATAAGAGGCTGTGCTTGGGTGCTCTGCCCTAAAATGGATTGTGCATCACACTCCTTCACCCAAGGTTCAGGGATCAAATCAGAAGAGGGCAGCGAACAGTTATAAGAGCCAGAAAGAACAGGTGACTGTGGTCAAACAGATTATGCCGGACACAACAGAGTCTTCACACATATGAACGCACGGCAGATGTGACCACTTAGACACTGCCCAATACCAAGGCAACAAGAATCCCAGCATTCATAGGAAGAGGCTCATAAAGTCCCGCCAGTTAAAAAAAAAAAAGAGCACATGAAGTTGGAAGGGGTAGTGGGGAGAAGTTAGAGGGGAAAAAATAAAGGACGGATTTGATCGATACTCATTATATGCATGTATGAAATCCTCAAACAAAAATAAAAATTGAATCAGACTACATTAAAAGGTCAGATGATTGAAGTGACACTTGGGAGGTTCCCCCTCCCAAGACTAAGACACAGCTGGACAGCAGGGGGAATGCTGGATGGATGTTCGGGTGAGCATTTGGTGACTTCTCTTCCTTCTCAAAGGAATGTTAATTGTTACATTATCACCACCAAAGACCTCATTGTGACTGTATTTATTCATTTCATTGCTCCATCTCTGGGACCAGAGTCTTTCTTGGGTCACCATAGCAACTCTATCCCATGATGGCCGTGGTCACAATAAGCCCTTAGTGGACAGCTACCCCACGCTCTCAGAAAACCACATGCCTGTACCTCACTGCCATAAGCAGGGCTAGAGAGGCAGCTTAGAGGTTAAGAGTGCACAGCGCTCTTACAGAGGACCTGAGTTCAATTCCCATTGTATGCCTGCAACTGCAGCTCTAGGAAATCCAGTGCCCTCCTCTGGCCTCTGTGAGTACAGCACTCATGTGCGTATACCCATCCACCCTACACATACACATACATAAAAATAAAATTAAACCTTAAAAATAAAGTGTAGCCAGAGTATTAAACAATTTCTCCATGAAAAACTGAGAAGATGCCATTTTTGCAGATTAAGCGATCCTAATTTGAGGCTTCTACAGGATTGACAGCAATGAACAATGTCAAACAAGATGGGAAATAACAAATGCCCCCCGCCCCCAACACACAGAGTTTCAGGAGTGTGTGTCTCCTCCAATAGTGGACAAGCAGCAGTAGAACTGAGTTTCATTTAGCGTGATAGACAGCTTAAGAACAAAAGGGGAAACGTGCCTGTTTTTCAAATGAAATTAGAATTTATTCAGAACTCACCCCCAAACTCTCCAAGATGCCCACGGGAACAAGTGTGTACCCCTGTTCCCTTCCGCTCGTGACATCATGCTGAGTGGTTGCACCTAACAGTGAGCTGGGATGAGAGGTCATGAGGGCTGACCTGCGGGTTGCCTCTGAGGCTCAGAACCTACCACAGCATTACAACTTTCGTAGGTCTCAGAGCCTCTTCTCCGCTCTCCTTGGTGGATGAGCCTGGCCGTTCTACACTAGACTTCCTAGCTGTAGGCAGGGGTCCATGGGAAAATCGGCTCTCACCTCAAATGAAAGAAGAGACCGTTTATTCTGGAGACACATGGGAGTGACCATGGCCTGGGAGTCAAGACTCAGATTGTCTTAAAAACATGTTGCCTATGAAGTTTTAATTAACTTACATACTGAAAATAAGCCATAGTCCCTCCTCCATCCACCGTTTCCTAGGTAACATGCTGAATAACATGTGGCCTTAAACTCAGGACAGGGCAGCCCTCCAGAAACAAACGAAAGTGAGGGCTTTGTCCCATGATGCTCAGTGGGGAAAGCTCCAGACCCAAAACGACCTCTGTCCTGACTACAGAACCACTGAGTTAGCTCAAGGCAGGCCTATATGTGGCACCTTCCTGGTTTCATTGTCCCTAGGTCAATGCTAACTGTAACCTGGTCCTCACTAAGAGCCTCGAGAACATCCAAGGAGAGGAGATGTATGAGGAGCTTCCAAGAAAGACAAAACCTGAACCTGCCATCCTCGGCAGACCCTGCCCCTCCCCTCGCTGAGCTCAGTACACAGAAGGACAGGGCTGAGTAGGAGGAGAAGGCCGTGACAAAAGCCAATTTCTATCTTGTTCCTCTCTTCCATGATGGTTTTCTTCTGAAGGTCTAAGCTGCTGTCTCGTAGTTATAAAACAGCCAATATTTTGGTCAGTTTAGATCCTGATCACTGATCATTCATAATTAATTTCCAGAAGAGGAGCTGTCAACCTAAGTCATCAGCTTGACATAGGTGGGAAGAGGAAACCTCAACTGATGAATTGCCTCCAACAAATTGGCCAGTGGCCTGTGCCTGGGCCATTTTCTTGACTAATGATTTATGTGGGGGGACCTGAATCACTGTGGGCAGGATCATCCCTTAACAGGCGAGGCTGGGTTGGATGGGAAAGCAAGCTGAGCAAGGCTCGGGGAGTGGATCAGCAAGTAGTGTTCCTCTATGGTCTATACTTCAGTTCCTGCCTCCAGATTCCTACCTGGAGTTTTTGCCCTGCCTTCTCTCAATGGCGGAGTGGGACACACTTCGAGAGAGCTCTGCCACTGACAGAGATCGGCCACCATTGTGTGGAGAGTCCTAAACCTCCATATTGGTCACTTCAGTGAAAGAAATCTCTGGAGTGACTGGCACTGTCTGCCCACTCCTTCTGAGGAGCCAGATTCCTGTGAAGAAACTGAGCCAACAAGTTCAAAGGTCTGTGATAGTCTGTTTTTAAAAAGTCAAAATTTATATGAAATTATCTGAGATGAACACAATCTTGATATTTTAGGTAAGAACAGAGGAAGGCTGGGGGAGACCACATTCCTAGAGACACAGTGCTGAGGGTGACCTGCAAGCCGGGGGAAACCCAAACCCATGGATATCTTCCTCTAGCTGACTCTGTGAGCTGCTCGCTAGAGCAAACAAAGGCTTTGCTCAGATAATCACTCTGAATATTACTGCACTGCTAGTTTAGAATTAGATGTGGCTGTTGATGCAATTATCTCGGTCTGCAATCAGCCTCTCCCACTGAGCACTGGAGACTGCTCTGAGCAGCCTTGATTGACATTCTAGTTGTCATAGAAGGGATACCCACTTAAAGTAGGGAATGTCTCTGAGACATTCAGGAATATGTCTCAGAGCCATGGGAATCAAAGGAAAGTCTGACTGTCCATCAAACAGTTACACTGACAGTGTAGACAGGGTGGTTATTAAGTACTCTACACAATCACTGTTGATTTTTGACCAAAGGATAAAATCTGACTCATCAGTTGAATATGGGAAGCTAGTTAGAATATCAATTTCAGCAATTTTTGTATTTTGGGATTGCCATACAAAGCCCACTACCATGTGTGTGAAGAGTTCCAGCTTTGCTCTTCTGTGGCAGATGCAGTCATCTGTTGTCTTCTGAGTCAGAGCAATAAGATGTGGGGTGAGCGGGTGGAGATGGCTCTGCTTGTGCTGGGAGAAAAGCAAAAACGAGAATAAGAAGGAAGCAGTGAAGAAGACGGGGGTTCATAGCATCAAGGCCGATGTGGGGTTTTACGTTTGTGTTCAGTGGATCTGGTTTCTTTGGGGGAGAAAGCTCTACGGGATTTGGCAAATAAGTGGTAAGATGGTGCATACTGCAATCAATACACAAAAGGAGTCCTAGTCCCAAGCAGGTATGGTAGCTCATGCCTGTGAGCCCAACTTCATGAAAAGACAGAGACAGGCAGATGCAGGGAGCTCACTGGCCAGTCAGCCTGAAGCTTCAGTGAGAGACACTGTCTCAGTAAATGAGGTGGATGGGGCTGGAGGAATAGCTCAAGGACTAGAGTACTGGCTGCTCTTGCAGGGGAGCTGGGTTCCATTCCCAGCACCTACATGACAGCTCATAAAGGTCTGTAACTCCAGTCCCAGCGAAATCTGATACCCTGTTCTGGTGTCGGCAGAGGCACACATGCAAGCAAACAGGTAGGTGTACACATAAAAAATAAGTAAATTTAATTATAAAATAAAATAAAAGATAGTAATTGAGGAAGACACCGGTGTATATGAATGAATGTACCTACACACATACATACAAGCACATGTACACACATGCACACACAAGACAACCCGTGCCCTCCCCAATATTTGTATAAATATGACAAGAGAAACTTTCTGTGTAATTACCCCAAAGTAGAATCAACGTAAAAGCCCATCAACAACTAAATAAAAAGTTACATTACCCACATACAACAGACCATTAATACCGAGAAATTTTTGGGAGCCAAATGTTGAGACTAAGCTTCATTACACTGAGTGCATCCAGTGAAATTGAAACACTGTACTGTTTCACAACAATATGCTATGGACTCCATGCGGCATCTGTCAAAAGAGGAGTAGATACAGAAAGCATGTATCAGTGTAATGGAATTCTGTTCAGCTATAAGGAAGAATGAAACTGAGCCATTTGCTGGTAAGTAGATGCCACTGAAGATCATTATGTTATACAAATTAAGTTAGACTCCAGAATACAGTATCATGTTTTCTTTATTCATGGGTCCCAGATCTTATGTAGAGATAAAGCCATGTGTGAGTACATGACATGAAAGTAGAAAGAACGTAAAGTTGTTTAGGGGAACAAAGGGGACATCAGAAAGAGGAAGAGAGAAAAAAACAAAGGGTGCTAGGAGATGGCCAAAGCATGGCACAGACTTGCATGGAAATGTCTGTATAGAACCCAGTCCTTGTACAATGATTGCACACTGTGAGAGAAAGCTAGGAACCAGTAGGCTGCATGTGCCTTTAATCATTTAAAGCACTTCACGTGTCATGTCCTCTGTGATGTTCAAGGCCAGCCTAGTCAAATAAAAAGAAAAGATAGGAAGGAAGAATAAGAAAGAAAAAGAAAGTTTTGGGTAGTTGGAGAGGTGGCTAAGTGGCCTGAGCACATACTGCAGGGTGGAGAGATGGCTCAGCTGTTAAAGGATGGGCTCACAGCCAAAATTAAAAGAATGCATATTGCTCTCGCAAAGGACCTAGGTGTAGTTGCCAGATCCCACATGGCAGATCAGAACCACCTGTAACTCCACCTCCAGGGGATCTGGCACCTCTTTTGGCCTCCATGTTCCTCCAGTCTGATAATGACATCAACTGGTGTCGGCAGACTCAGTCCACTGTGGGTGGCACAATTCCTGAGTGTCTTTGGGTTTCTATACCTGGGATAAACACCATGACCAAAAGCAACTTGTAAATGAAAGGTCTTATTTCAGCTTTTAACATGCAGTCCAACATGAAGGGAGCTCAGGGCGCATACCCTGGGGTACTTAACAGCCTGTCTCAACAACAGGGACCCACTGATTGCTCAGTAGCGGAAAGGATTGCTGCTAAGCCCATGACCTGGGATCAATCCATGGAATCCATGTGGTAGAAGGAGAGAACAAAACCCCACAAGTTGTTCTCTGACTTCAGTATGCACTCTGAGACATTCATGTATGTACACACAAAAATCTAATTAATTAATTAGTCGATTAATTAATTAGCAAAGAAATGTGAGTCCTAAGAGCAGATTCTAGAGAGAATTGTCTGCACGGCTTCCTTTTATGGCTCAATGACTACATGCCAGGACACACAGGCCTGATCAGAGGCCTCCCCTACATGCCAGCAGCATGAACTTGAGCCCAAGGTCAACCTTCAGACGGTTGTGGTCCAAGGACTGGCATCACTGCCCTGCAGGCTCAGAAGCAACCACTCGAGCAAACTGACCCCAAATCTGTTGACCCATGGACAGTAAATTCTCATTCTGTGCTGTTGTTCTCGGCCTCTAGATGGAAAAAAACATTCATAGGATTTGTTATGCAGCAACAGATAATTAATATATACATCTGGACTTTCCAATTATTGGTTGAAAAATCAGTTTGACATCCCCCCCCTTACTTTGACACTGCATGGGACATAGCAAAGGAATCCTAAGGTACTTAGTAGAAAGTCACACTTGAGAGGACACCATGTCCATGATTTCTTTAGTCACCGGTGGCAGTTGAGTTGAGTATAAGGAACAAATGGTCACACAGACAGAAACCTCGGGATGCAGGGCTTCACTCCTAGGCACAGCAATACTGCTGCTGAGAAACAGTACACAGAAGAAGCAGCCACCCAGAGTTTATGCTGATGACTGCAAAAATTTGAAGGAAAATAAAATGAAGCAAACATAGGCACTGTTTGTTTTTGGTGGGACTGAACAGATAAATTAGCAGTCCACAGACATGTGATAGAGTCCTGGTGTGTCCTAAGCAGAATGTCAGAATTGCAGAGAGATTGAGGATGGGGAGAATGACTCATTTTGAGAGCAGTCAGTACATGGGTACTCTCTCATTTGAATGCATCACAATCCAGACGACTTTTCTTTTTTTCCATCTAAATAATGGTTATGTTATCCCTTCTCCATGTAGACAGTGTAAATGGCACTTATCCCAGGTAGCATTCTCCCCTGTGAAATGAGTCCTGTACTATGTCATATAGATCTTGTGTTTGTGAAGGGCACCATTTTAAAGGCACATTGGAGGGGTATGCTAAGATACAGTGTTCTGTGCTTGTTATATAAGAAATAAGCTGACCTGTTGAAGGGCATGAGGTAGGACTCTGTTTAAATAAAAGTATTCTCCAGTGAGAGATGACTGTTGTCTGAGACAATTGCAGGCAATACCTGATGGGTTGCCATGCTGCAGTGGAAAGTCCTAAATTTACACACATTGGGACAACACTAGTGTGTCTCAGTGGGAGATGGATGGATGGATGGATGGATGGATGGATGGATGGATGGGGATGGATGTATGGAGGGAGGAGCGGAGGGAGGGAGGGAGGGAGGGAGGGAGGGAGGGAGGGAGGAACGGAGGGAGGAACGGAGGGAGGGATGGACAGAGAGAGAGAGAGAGAGAGAGAGAGAGAGAGAGAGAGAGAGAGAGAGGTGGAGAAACTCTCAGAGAACTAAAGTGGGGAGTGAGTGGTGGATTCAATCATAATAAAACATATTCATACATGAACAGAGAATAAAATGAAGAAAAATATTTTAAAGCAATAAACTTGGGGACAGCTGTGCTTCCCCAGGGAACTGCATAACTAATACGTGTAAATCTCTCTGTCTAGCTTCAGCTCTGGTGTTGCATAGCAGGGCCAGGATTACATTCCTGTGTGAAGACTTCCCAGTGCAGTGCCTTGGGGATTGCCTTCCCTCCTGCAATCACCCTCTCACCCATGCCCTGTAAGGAAGCCCAATAAAGTCATTGGTTCCCCGTGGTGACCTTTGGTGGAATTGTACTTTGGTTTGCCATGGGACCTTGTAAATTTCTTCTCCGGAAAGAAGCATAAAGTCTGTGTGTAACATTGGGTCTTATTAGCTAGAAATAGTTGTGGCAGTGGGTCCGCAAGCAGTGGGTCCATGAGCATTTGGTCCACGAGCAGTGGGTCCACATGGAGTGGGTCCATAAGCAGTGGGTCCACGTGCCGTGGGTCCATGTGCAGTGGGTCCACGAGCAGTGGCTTTCTGTTCGGCTGATCATGCTGGATCTGAGCCCCCTTAAGAATCATCCATCATCCATGCATGGTGGCTCACACCTTTAATCCCTGCGTTCTAGGGCCAGAGGCAGGCAGATCTCTGTTTGTTCAAGGCCAGTTTTGTCTACATAGTAAGTTCCTGATCAGCAGCGCTATGTAGGTGGAGCCTGTCTCAAAAACAGAAAGAGGGAGAGAGGAGTGAGAGAGCCTACTTTCCACTGACTTGCCAGCTGATCTTCGTGCCTCCCGTTTGCTTCTTCACCGACAGAGGCACAGCCACCCTGCAGAGGAACATGTTTCCCAGCCCTGATAGAATTCCTACAAAAGGTCGATGCACTGAGCTGGCTTGGGGCACAGCATTGTCACATGTGCATCTGTGTGTGGCTCTTTTTTGGAAGGGGAGAGTGGGGGACTCTGAGCAGTACAGAAGCAACACTGAGCAGCAACGTTCTCTGTTCACATAATGCCAACAGTGATAGTCTCTGCCCTCATCTGCTCACCCCAGTGCCAACATCAGAGACACTTCCAGACATTGGCAAGTGTGCCCAACTCCTCCTGAGCTTATACACACCATTGCCCTAAGTTTCCATTCAGCTGTAACCTTCCAGAAACACTCTAATGCAAACCCATGACACCCATGGTTTGTATCAAGTTCACAAACACAACCAAGAAAATACAAGGAGTAGTGTCTTGTCTAGTTATATGAAGCAGGCTTAAACAGCAATCACACTTACCCACTAGGCTGTCTCCTCGGACCCCAGGATACTCCATGGTCTCTATTTAACAGTTCCTGTTTTAAAAGTTTGCATTCATCCTGTATGTTCTTTGCCCCTGATTTGTCCATTCTTTGTGATTTTCATAACAGCTAAGTCTTGTCCTCTGGAGAAGCTAGATTTCTTTGTGTATGTGCATGCGCGTGGATTTTGAAGACAGCTACTGCTTTCATGCCACAGTGCACCTGATAGCTTTGTCTCTCCAAGCATCACAGCTACGACCGTTTGATGGATGGATCTCTGCATGCAGGGAAATGGATTCATTATTCTCCGGTTCTGGGATATTGGCAACTTTGATAGAAAGTTGTTTCCCAGGCAATTTCTTTTTTGTGCACATCAGTGGTAATTTCCAGGTTTGGTCTGGATAGTAAGATGTGCTGGCTGTGAAGCACTTGTGTAAATTTAGGTTTCCATGCTGCTGTATCCATGTTTCCCAACTGTACAAGGACAAAAATGTGAGTCTTCCCATGATTCACAACCGTTTTCCGAACCTACGGAGCTACACTCCAAAGAGAACTGTATAAGCGATCCTAATTAACAATAAATGACTAGATTAATTTGTGGTTTTAAGACTATTCCCCACTGAGGTGTAAGAAACAGAGCCCTTAGCAAGCACGCTTCTATTTATATAAACTTCCAGTATGCATTGTGTTGGGAATTCACGCATCTGGTTACCTACTGATTACTCCACATCTGGGACGGCATGAGAGCCGCATCAAGTAGTCACAGACGTAGACACTGACAAGCAGAGGGAACTGCAGAGGGTTTGCGTGATCCTGAATCACCTTATTCCAGCTACAACATTAATTCTGGAATTCCTACCTGGAATGGTTAAAACTGTATCTCTCTTCTCATTTTCTTTCTCTTCTTTGAAAATTTCATGCATGCATACAACGTGTCTTGGTCATCTCTCCCTCCCTCAAAATTTTTTTAGTCCCCCCACACATACATACAACACCAAATCTGCCTTCAAACTTATTTATGTATTTATTTATTTGTTTATAAGCCACTGAGTCCATTTGGTGTCACCCATATACACATGGGCATGGGGTCATTGGCTGGAACAAGGACAAGCTACCGACGTCCGTGCCCCTATAGAAAAGCAATTCTCTCCTCATTCCAACAACCATTGACTGACAACAGCTCCTCATCTCAGGATGGAACATAAGAAGCCCCCCACCCTCATCCTAGCTGGAATTTTTCACTGGCTTGATCTTGTACAGGTAGCTACATCTTTTCTGAGTCCCAATGAAGCAAAGCCATGTTGTGTCCAGAGGCTGGCACAAAACAGTGCTTCTCCCCCACCTTCTCTTCTCTGATCCTTTCCTCCCCCCCCACCCCCCGCTTGATATTCCCGGCACTCCCTGAGCCTTATAGGCAAGAGGTGGGTGTGGGTGTGCCCATTTTGAACTTATAATTACTTTAAACAGTTTAAATGATGATCTTTGCTTCTAAGTTTAACATGGATGGATTGGACGGGGCAGAGTCTGATCTCACGTTGTATGGTCTGTGTATTTAGCGTAGTCATGTGGTGCCATGCATTCTAAGAACACCAGTGCTGCAGTAATGCTGTCCTGAGAATGATTAACATCTGTGCTTGTAATTAAGAATAAGCACGCAGTTTTAAATGTCACTACCAATGGCACTAGAGATTCCAAAAGGGCAAAGAAGGTAAGACCAATCAAAGTTACGCTTCTTTTATATACTGTCCCCAAAGTCTGAAGGACAGGGGCTGGAGAGATGGCTCCATAGTTAAGAGGATTGGCTGCTCTTCCAAAAGAAGCAGGATCAGTTCCCAGCACCCACATGGCTGCTCACAACTGTGTAACTATTGTTACAAAGACTCTAATGACCTCTTCTGACTTCTCCAAGCACCAGACACAAACATGGTGCACAGACATACATGCAGGCAAAACCATTCACAGATAAAGTTCAAGAAGTAAATTTTTCAAGTAACCAAAGCGCAAAATAATAATAATAATAATAATAATAATAATAGATACCTTTTATGTTAAATTCTCTAGAATAATCTCAAGACCTTGCTATCTTCCCCTCTTTATGTTTAAATAACAGTCATGGAGGCCAGGAGAAGCAGGTGTTGGGCCAGTTTTATTTGCCTGGCAAAGACGCCTTAAAAGAGACAGTGCTTCTCTGAGAAAGCAGGAACCCTCAATGATGTTTTAATCCTTTTCTGATGAAAGATTTAAAACAAGGGGGAATTTTGGGTTGACAATGATTAAAATGAACAGCATAGAACAACGTGGCATCTATCCGTCAGAGCTATTAGGTATGTGAAATTGAGATTCCACAGTATCAAAAAGACAACTGCACACACAGGCAGTAACACTGAATCCTTCCATGCTAGTTACATCCTCTAACTATGATAAAATACTGACCAAAACCAACCTGGGAGGAAATGAATTATTTGGCTTATGGCTTATGGCTCACAGTCTACCACTGAGAGAAGTCAGGGCAGGAACTCAAAGCAGGACCTGGAAGCAAGGACCAATGCAGAGGCCATGGAGGATGCTGCTTAATAGTATGATCCCCGTGTCTTGCTCAGCCTTCTTTCTTATACACCCCAGGACCGCTGCCTATGTTGGAACAGTTCACTGTGATCTGTGTCTTTCCACATTAGTCATCAATCAATAAAGTGTCCTCATGGGCCAATTTGATGAAGGCATTTTCCTCAGTTAAGGTTGACCAGATGACCCAAACTTTTGTCAAGTTGATAAAAATGTAACCAGCACGGACGTGGTCTTGCAGGCTAGATTTGGTGATAACCCAGCTAGACAAACAGTACAGGGATCTAGTAGAGACAAGGAGTTGTCTTGGAGGAGTGTGGACCAAACCACCCTATACGTCTCTCTCAGACAGGATGGATATGACCCAGTAAGCAAACATGACTCCCCCCCACACACACACTTTTTTCCAATATAACACAAACAGCTTCAAAATGGGGAGATGGACAGGGCAGACATCATGGCAACTCTGTCTTCCTAGATGCTGTTCGTCATGGGATTGCAAGACGTTAATCAACATAAAAGCTTCCCTGTTTAACTCGCTCTGCAGTTGTGCCACAGGAAGAGACTGTTCTGTTCCCATCTTAGCTTTCTGCCTGCCTCGGAAATCAAATTCCTTCCTTAGGCTGCTATCCTTCGTCTCATTATGCCCCATGCTGGGGATTCATTGCTTCGAGTCAGTTGATTTCCTGAGCAGATAACGATTTTCAAAACTAAAGAGAACACTTACATTTGATGGTGTTTGCTGACTCTTTTCTTCCTAATGTGTTTACAATGCACCTCTCTTTTATGGACTCCTCGATACACTGGTGGAAACACTGTCATAAAAGTGAATTGTGGCTGTTTTACGGGGAAGTCAGAAAGGACAAATTTAAACATGTGTTTTCCGGCTGGGGCTCTGATCTCTGCTTTGCATATCCCTCTGCTGAGTCAAGAGACTGGGGTGGGGGCTGAAGGGCGGTGGAGGGTCTTGGCAACCCGCTCAGTTCTCTTCCTGGAGGGGAATTGTAAGTGTGATATCCTAAAGAGAAAGCCCCGGGGTGTTGAACCACCACAGTTCTCTCTTTCTCTCTTTCTCTCCCCGCTGTTTGAGAGGTGAATTGGGGAAAACACGGGAATAGGATCACAAAGTTTTCTAGGTTTCAGAGGCTGCGGAAAGCAAGGTACTTATTTTGTGAATAAGGTCTGCCTTGCCCCCTCCTCCAACTTCTTTGGGTGATATAGATTTTTCTCAGGGGGATGATGCTCCATTGTTACTGAGCCTTCTGGGAGTTATTTCATCCCAAGCTGTCAAGGTCCCATCTCAAGCATGAAAAAGCAGCCCACCTACACCCCTACTCCCCAACACATCCCAAAGCCCCTATGAACATGGCATGCAGGACCTGAAGCCCTGTGAGAAAGATCCTCAGAGGAGAAGGTCCCACATCTTTGTTTTCCTGCCTGCTCCTTCTTCCCAAACACCACCTATGAAGACCCATGCACACGTGTGTGTGTATGTGTGTGTGTGATGTGTGTGTCTGTGCACATGCATGTACATGCGCATGTGTGTGGATGCAAGTTTGTGTACCTGAATGTGTGTGCATGTTCCTGACTGAAGAAATCACTCTAAATTCTGCTTTTCTCTGGTATTTTTCTCTTTATTTCAGTTGTACTTTTTATATATCTTTAATGCATCTTTCTTTATATCTATGCACTTTTCCATACATATATCTGTGTAAGTGTGTATACATATATATAGTGCACTGCTAAAGCACTTCCAGTGGCAGTGAATGCCAGGGCTCTGCATGGATGTCTTCTCCGAAGCAGTGTCCAGCCCCCGTTGGATCCACACCCTCCCCTAACACATATCTTTCCATCTTTGTACAGCTAATTCCGTTTGGGCAAGCTCTCTGGAGTATATTCCAAATGGGGGGAAAGGCCAATTTCGTAGCAACTCATTCCCAAAATTAAAGGTGCATTGTAAAATCATCCATGATCTGACACTCACAAAGACATTATTACTAACATATTTATTTCTATTATGTGATATGTAGATGTGATGTATTTGGGCTTTGAGAGGATTCCTATGTCAGTTATCCATTGACTTATGCCACAAAGGTTTGCTCTTACAGGAAGCTAAAAATATTTATTTTGGAGCGGCTGATGTGATGAATGCAGCAAGCATGAATAAGACATGGAAGACAAACATGAATAAAACTGTGTGACGTGGAGCCACACTGTCCACGTAAAGGGCAGGCACAGCAAGACTGCACGGTAAGCAAGCAAGAACAATCATCTTTCTCTGCCTAACTGCGTGAACGAGCATGGCAGCCGTAATAACACCATTCTGTGATGAGCAGGGTAACAGTTCCCATCCAACCAGAGCTGCCGCACAGATCAGCGGGAAGTCGGTCATTTCCAGGGGCTCCAAACCATCATTTCCAGGACCCACCTCTGGCTCATCAGGGATAACTCTAATTTTAGAATAAAGGAAACTGATCTTTTTGATAGATGTGATTCAAAAGTCTTGGAAGAATTGCTAGAATGTAAGATTCTGAGTCAGAGGTCTGTCTGGATTCTTACTTCCATCACTAACAGCCTGGGACCTGAGCCAGACACGTGCCTCTCTGAGTCTATCCAGTTTCTGTGTCTTGCAAAAGTGAAGTTAACAATGACTTGCAGACATCCTCTTCATTCAGACCAGAGGCCTGTCCATGTGTAAAGCCATTCTTTGAGCTGCACATAACCACAGGCAATGCCATCCCCTTTACTGTGCCTGGGACCTTAGTCACACATGAGCTGTCCTAGTTGCTGTCTACCTGAGGCCACGGGTCTGCATCTGCATTTCAGGGAAGAGAGGAAAAGAGGAAATCAGGAGAAAATCCAAAGGGAAGGACTGTCTCTGCTTATGGAAGGTTCTGTTACATTTGAGTAAACTTCTGGCTCCTTTAACGCCACGGCTTTGGGAATGACAATCATCCTTTATTAATCTTACATCATCTCCATCATCCCTTTAGTTCCTAGTCACCCCTTCAGTCATCCCGGTCATCCCCTTCATTCCCTAGTCATTCTCTTAGTCCCCAGTCATCCCTTCAGAACCTAGTCATCCCGTTCAGGCCCCAGTCATCTCCTTCAGATCCCAGTCATCCTCTTTAATCCTGGCATATGTTCTGATGACAGATCTGAGCCCTCCCTCTGTGTTTGTTCCTTTCAAATCCATCACTTACATTTATTTCCTCAACTTCCAGTCAAGGTCTTTTGAATATTGTCTCCTTCCTAAGTAAATTTCCTCTTTGTAAATTATATGTGACTGGCCAGTGCCCTCTTGTCTGGTATTTTAGAAGCCCTGAAATGATTAATCATTCCTCAAGGCTGTTTCAGCCTTCAATTCTATTCATTAATGCTTGATGTCTACAGAAACAAAGACAAGCTTTGCAGTCATAGAGCCTGGCTCCTCCTGGAACCACGGGTCATTTACTGCTTTCTGAGCTGGAAACCACAAACAGAGCCACCATATTAGGATAACCCTTTGCCCTTTTGAGGGATCTTCATGACCTTTCTCAGTGCACTATGAAACTCTGTCCAGCTTCTCTGTTTTAGACATAAACTACACACAACTTCCTCCAAAACTATTGGCCCTACATCTTCTGCTGACTAACCTAAAAATCGTGGTGAACACAGACTCAGTCTGAGAGCATGGGAGTAATAACAGCTTAATGCTGCTAAGACTGATGGACCTGTTCTGTGATATGCATTGTAAGAACCAGACCTGTGTACCACGTGATAGCTACACAGGCTTGATTGTTCAGTTTTTGCACAAGACTTTACCACAAAGGGATCAGTATTTTATTGTGCCTGTGCAAAAGGAAGCAAGGCACAGAGAGGCTGGGTAACTCTTCAAAGGTGACACAGTGATTCAGAACAAGGGGAGCTCAAGCCTGGCCACCCTCTCTCCTTTGTTTATGCTTATCGTTTTTCTTTGCTTATTTGTAATGATTGTCTCAACATTGCTGACATAAATATTATTCTATTAACACACAAGAAACTGAGCGTCAAGTGGAATTCTAATACCCATCTTCACATGGACAGCAGTTTGGGATGTAATTCTTCACTTTCCTTCTTTTTAATTTTTAAATTGGTTTGACTTTGAGACAGACAGTCTCTTATATATGCCAGATTGTTCTGGCCCTCAATAGGTAGCCTCAGGTAGCTTTGAACTCAGAGCAACCCTCCTGCCTCAGTCTATCTACCAAGGATTGGCAGAAACGCTACCATCAATCCAGTTGGCTTTGAAACCTACATTCTTTCCATCCCACGGCTCAGAAGCTGTCAGGAACCCGTGTACATTCCTCGGCAAGTTTGGCCCCGCTTAATAGCGGCTTCTAAGGTCACATAGCTGGAGGGTGGTAGGGGATGATGCATGGACTCAGGGTTAAGTAGCACTGACTATCTGTGTGCTGGTTATCCCTTCCCTATTCTCCTTCCCTACATCTGATTCTCACGACCTGAAGGAAGAGCCTCTGGGGCTAGGATCTGCAATGCTGGCCTTACCCTTTCTTGGTGATGATGGCAGAAGCCTGCAACCACAGGGGGCAGTACCACACAGAGAGAAGGCAACTGCATGGCTTAGTCATGTGCTCGGATTTAATCCTAGTTTAATTCTCGGTTATGGAAAAAATCTGACTGGTTATTTATGGCGCTGACAGAAAGTTTCCTTTAAATAAATCGATTAAAATTAGAAAAAGCAGAACATGCTAAATATGTACAACACAGGTGGTCTCAGCATATGGCTGTGTAGTGAAAGTGGTTTCCTGGCCACTTAGAAATGATGGTGATAACTGGCTGAGGGCAGCAAATATATGTTCTGGATTTTTGTGTCTTTGATACTAACAGCTTCATAGACAACAACAAAAATCCAGCCTTTTTATTTATGTCCACAAATGCGGGGCAGGAACTGCGTGGTACCAATCAGGGCATCCAAATCTACGGTTCAGTCTTTGGAATGTGTCTTGCATTGCTGTGGGCATCTTTTCATAGAAACAGTCCTGCAAAACAAACGTTAGTAATTGCTCTTTTAACTTGGGTTGGAGTCATACATGCATCTGCTGCCTCTTCCTCCTGACTACCATGAGTAGAGAATTGGACCACCATTTTCTTTGGTCGAGGACCTGCCAAGAGGCATCATTTATGACTCTGACATAGAATGGCGCTTTTTTTTTGCAGCGGTTGCTATGACTGACTACATGAAAACACATGGATGTGCAGAACCAAAAACCAGTGTGACACCAAGTGGATAGTTAGGGACCACTCTTGAGACAAAATATAAGCACCATGGTCCTGGCCTAGCTGGGGTTTTTAGGAACAATGGTGTCAGGAACAGAAACCAGAGGCCAGTGTTCTGTTTTCTTCTCAGGCTGGGACCATCTATGCTGGTTTCATGAATTCACTCAATGAACACTTAAATATTTACTATACATTAGGATTTGACTTAGCTTGATACAAATTATATATATATATATATATATGGAATTAAATATGCAAATTCCAGCTCTTGTGAGTCAGGTAGACTTATGGGAGAAAGGATAATCCTTCTGTGTTTACAAAAGCTCATTTTAATCTAATTTAAAATTTGTGCAATTTCATCTATCTTACATTGATTTTTTTTGTCCTCTTTCTTGGAGAGTTTGTGAATTGAAATGCAATCGTATTTTAAGTGTACTGTTATTAACTCGATATTTCTGTCCATTCATGTAGTGTGCCTTCATATGTACTCTAGAAACACAGGTTACAAAAGGTCAAAGTCAAGTCCCTGGGAATTGGTGATGTCAAAGGAGTAAATCACATTCCAAGAACATGGGTGGCAGGATGAACCTCAATCCACCCACCCAGACACAGACACCACTCTGAAATCCCAGCCTCAGTGTTCTAAGGACAGAGGACACTCACTGAATGACAATGTGGTGTTGGCAGAGACTGCTTGTTCGTTTCCTGGCTGCCCAGACCTGAAGTAATCACACAGGAACTGTATTAATTAAAATACTGCTTGGCCAATGACTCTAGCTTATTTCTAGCTAGCTCTTACATCTTACATTAAGCCATTTCTACTATTCTGTGCATTGCCACAAGGTTGTGGCTTACCAGGTAAAGTTCCCACGTCTGTCTCCTTTGGCAGCTTCATGGCATTTCTTTGACTCTGCCTACTTTCTCTATATATCCCTGTTTGGATTTCCTATCTGGGTTTACTCTGTTAAGCCATTGGCTGAAAGCAGCTTTTTTATTAACCAATGGTAATAAAACATATTTACAGAATACAGAGGGGAACCCCACATCAATGTGGGGTTGTTGTGTTCTTTTATGTGGCTCCAGTTACCACTGTAAATGTTGATTTAAAATCTTATCTTACGAAACTTCTGTAAAATTTCATAGCAAAGGGAATTTGAACAAGGTGAATTACTAAATCTCAGAGCACAGTCTGCCTCTCAGCACTGAACACAGGCACAAACTTCATTGACTTAAGGTGTTAAGAAACTGGGGGTCATGGTTAAGAGCATTTGCTGCTCATACAGATAATCAGTTTGGTTTTCAGTACCCACAAGGGATGGCTCTAACTCCAGTTCTTGGGGATTTGGGACACATACACACTAAATAAATGAATAAAAGCCTTAAGCTTAAAAGAAAAAGATTAACAGGCACAAAGTGAAATAAATATCTTTGTATAATATGCTTTTATTTCACAGAGATTTAAATTAAACCTTAAAAAACTAATCAGACACTTTTTTTTCCTTCTCTCTTTCTGGGCCAGACCCAATCCTAATTCTTAAACACTGCAGTGTCAGGACATAGAGAGAATTTACTTTCCTGGACTTGTTAGGAACAAGCTAAATTAAGATGACTCTCCTCGGCTGCAGACAGATTGTGTTCACCTAATAACTCCAGTGAGGCTTTCTCTTCAAGGTGAAAATGTCGTTTTGGTTCCAATAACAAACGTATTTTCCAAGGCGTGCTTTTAATATATTTCACTTGAGGCAAAGTTGCTAAATAATAATGGCCCTGCTATGAAAACAAATCAGCCTGTAATATATATTTTATCTCATCTTTTTTTTCCCAGTCCCTGAAGATTTTGGCAAGAGAGTCTTGATATGACCCACTACATTAGAGGAAAGTTGGGCTTCATTAGGATTGTATAGGTTGGATTTTGATTTTTTTCTTATTGCTTAATATTACTTTAAAAACCCTATTCCAGTGGCCATTGTACACAGTGATGAACACTGTGACTGAATGTGTTGGGCTATTTGTAGCCCTTAATGAGTCCTAGGCAGTCACTCACTTTGGTACTTTTGGAGGGGGTGTTGGCAGAAGTTTGCCCTCGTGGGAAATATCACAGCAAGCAACAGAGCTCTGCCCAATCCACCTTCATTTTCCTCCATTACCATCTACAGATTGAACCAGGGTCACCAGCTTCTTTGGCACATTCCTGGGTCTGTGTCAGATCGAGGACACACTGACAACAAAGAAAGCCAGAAAATAGTATTCTGTTGTCATCTTCTGTTTCATCCCAATCTCTGTCTATCTACTTTAACTATACTATTAACTAACCCTTGGGCATGTCCGTTACCCTCCATATGCATTCATTTCTGTCGCCTCTCCTGGGGACCCAAACTCTGCAAAATAGATCAGAAAAAAATTGTGAGATGTTAATGGATCATGGTGGCTCACCCTTCATAAAAATTACACCCAAATCAGTCAAGATATGCTGCAAAAGTCAAAAGACGCATACACACAGACATACAGAGTATAGAAGGAGATGGAAGAAGGCATAGAGACACATAAACATGTACCCAGACAGAGACACACACAAAAGAGAGAGACACACAAATAGAGACAGGCACACACCACACACACACACACACACACACACACACACACACACACACACAGAAAGACCGGATTTGGATTTCACAAAACAGCGGACCAGCTCTGTCACTCTTCCAGGAAAAAAAAAAAAAAACATTTAATCCCATTCGTAATCAAAGAAACACAGACTAGGCTGTTGAGATGTGATTTATCAAGTTGACAGTACGCTTTATTTTGTTTTAACTTGGAGTTTGGGGAAAGTGAAGAGAAACATATAGACTGGCAAAAATAATTTCAGAGTTTCATTTCAGCATCATGTTTCAAAAGCACTGATAAATAAATTGTCTCCTTTTATCGTAATTCCACATCTGAACATCAAGACTAATATTTCCTTTGGGAAAGAGGCAAATGCAATTTATCAGAGCCAGGGCCACAGGGTAACCTTTTTCGTCCCCACAATGTGCAAAATTTTGACCAGAGAGAGTGTGAGGGGAAGGATGCTAGACATGGGGATCATTCATTACACCGTATCCTCAAGATTCTTGAGTGCTAAGAAACAATACATAAAGAGTTGAAAGACTTTTAATACAAATACCCTGTCAAACAAGCAGAGACTGTAGCCTGAAGAAACAGAAATGAACATGTACAAAGTATAGCAACAAGAATATTAATCATAGAGCTGGTTTGGTTTAGAAAAATAAACTACGAACAACCTAAAAGCATAGCTGGTTGAGAACAAAGGAGAATATTATTTTCCTCTGTGATATCCATCCACAAGGGTGGCAGCCCGGGATATCATTTGTGTTCTATTAGAACTTTACCTGATCCTCCTCCCCTGGCCACAAGGTCTTTATTACCTTCCTATCCTAGTTCCCTGGGAGATTTCTGTGGCAAAGAATACTTGCTGCAAAAGCAAGAGGATGTGAGTTCAAATCCCCAGCACGTGCATAAAAGCAGAACATGCCTATGTCGGGGTTGGGTACAGTGGACAAGGGATGCTCCTGGGAGCTCCCTGAACAGCCAGCCTAGCTAAGACAGCAAATGGTGATCTTCAGATCAGAAAGAGACACTGAAGCCCCCCCCCCAAAAAAGGAAGGGGAATAATATAATAATATCTGAAAACGACACTTGCAGTGCCCTTTGACTTACACACCCCACCCACACATACATAATACGTAAATACACATATACCTAAATACACATACACAACTGTTTTGTTGGAAGCTCCACCCCGACCCCCATCTCTCTCCAAACCCTGCTGCATCTCAGAAAACCCGCCAAATGATGACTCCTTTCCAAGAGAGGCTCAAGATTATTCCCCAGAAAAAAAGACATGTGCTTTTTCAGCCTCTCTTCCCCATCTCCTCTCTGGGGGTCCAGTAAATCATCCAGGAGCTTTGGACCCATTAAACTTGGGCTTTTTCTAATTCAGTTTGATTTGGTCTGGTTTGAATTGCTGTGTCAGTGGAGAGGCTTATGGGGTGCAGAAACTTTTCAGCAACAAAAACAAATAACTAGATAGAAGGTGGTATAAGAGGGGGACAAAATGCTGGGCTTAGCGTGGCAGCATAGGTGTACGGGGTGTGCAAATTTTTCTGATCCTGTGATTGGCAGGCTTCCATAAATGAGTCTACAGTCAAGGGCAGTCTGGTTTGGTCGGTGTGAGCTAAGGACGCCCATGGACCCTTCCTACCACTGAGACCATCCTCTGGCTCCTCGTCCCTCCTCTGACTGCTGCTGTCTAACAACAGAGGAGACAAACGACCAAGCGTGTAAGTCGTGCCTGCTGAGAAGGTCACACTAACAGAGTCAGCAGCTGCCTGGAGAAGCATGTTTGAAGGATTTAAAGCCTCATCCCCATGTCCGGGATTGTAAACTAGAAAATGATAAGAGAGGGCTGTCAAGAAATAAAAACAGAGCTAGCTGACCGCTTCTGGGAGGCTAGCGGGGTGGTGTGCTCAAAGGCCCAGGCCTAGGAACTACAGAAGTGTGTGGGAACCCCTCACCCAAGGGCTGCCTACCTCTTCCGGAGCCCTGCAGCCATGTGATGAGAGCTGTGACCAGTCGCCAGCAAGGATGTCCACATAAAGAGTCTCAGGGGAAGTGAGGGAAGTCGCAGGCTGCTGTGGGTGTCTGAGCACCATGCACTGTAGGGGTGGGCAGGAGCCACCCTCCCTGCGGGGGGTGAGTGGAAACTGGAGAAGCTGCCGGCACCCTGTAAACAGGGCTCAGAGGCCAGGCAGGCATCTACTGGGAAGGAGGCAAGCAGGGGAGCGAAGTGCCCTCTCAGACGCGCCTGTCTCTCTAGTGCCCTCTCCTGGCAAGGCTCAGCATTGGGCCCGCTCACACTGGAAACCCCTTCAAAGGGCCCAGATGCATTTTCTCAATGCAGGTGACAGAGGCTGAATTTGAGGATGAGAGGAAATACACCAATCAATAGAACATTCTTGAAACCACTCAGTGTTCTCTAAGGATCTGAGAACTATCTCAGGGAATATGGAGAAAAGCATTCTAAACAAAATATACAGGGGTGTGTGTGTGTGTATAATTATAAACCTATTATATAAAACATACACACTCATTATGGACGCATTAGCACTTTGCTTAATAGAAAACAGAAAAATTATTAATTAAGATCAAAGGTGATTGCGGATTTGATAACCATTTTTGAATACAGCACAGAAAAATGTCTAAGGACTGGGAATCTCTAAAGTAATTATAGGGATAAAATGCAATGAGTTGTATCTGAGATTCCCCATTTGTGTTCATAATAATTACTGTTGAGATAAGGGAGCATTCGGTGAAGCAAAGCCAAGGGGATTTCAGTGTCTGGAAGAGGTCTGGAGATTGAAGTGTGGAGTCAAGACTCACCCTAAGGAATGTAATCGGGTTGCAGAGTGTCTGCCCATCCCAGATAAACTTCTTCAGTGTCCTTTTGCAGCATGAGGTGTGTTCCTGTTGGAGAAAAGGGGTCTCTCTCTTGGGGACATGGAGTCCAAATAAAGGAGTAGATAAGTCAGGGTTTTCAAAGGAACAAAATGATAGAAGTGTGTGTGTGTGTGTGTGTGTGTGTGTGTGTGTGTGTGTGTGTGTGCATGCGTGTGCACGCATGCTTGCGTGTGTGTGCATATGTGTGTGTTATAAATATGCACACACACAGGCTGCAGCCCATGTAACCCAATAATGAGTAATGAATGCCTCCCTACAGGAAGGCCAAGGCAGTTGTTCAGTTGTTCTCACACTCGAGACTGGGCCATCAGTCCCAATCTAACGCTGAAGTCCCAGGGAATTCCTGGAACTGTGCTGTCTCCAGCCTCTTCTGGACTCCCAAAGAAGTATGTTCTAACACCAGCAAAGGAATGCCTCAGCAGCAGGATAGATGAACTTGCCAGCAAGAGTGGGGGCAAGCAGGCAAAAAGCAAAAGTTCCCTTCTCCCATCTCCTTTTATGTGAGTTGCCATCAGAAAATGAAGCCCAGATTTAGGGCGTATCTTCAAATAACCCAGACTTAAGGCGGATCTTCTCACTTCAAATGATCCAAGCAAGAACATCCTGCACAGGCATGCCTAGCTCTTGGGTTTGGGTTGATTCCAGATGTAGCCATCTGAAACCAAGCAAGATTAGCCATCACTGGTGGCATCACGCATGTTGGATGGAGATCCCAAGCTGCTTACTTCCCAGGCTTCTCTGGATTTACTGCCACCCTGGGCATTAACTGAACAAAAGACTCCTTTGTGCAATAGTGGTCACTTGAGTTAGACATCAATATATTATTAAATCCCACTCCTACTTCTTTGGGGAGAAGAGGAAATCAATAAACATTCATCCTGAATGAGAGACTCGTGTAGGCCATGAGCATCATAAAGTGGTACTTTGACTTCTAGAACCCCATCTGTTTGAAGCCCTCCATGATGCTTACTAAGAGGAAATCTGTGTTCCTGGGGCTTCCATTTAATCATACATTAAGCAGGAATCCTCAAGTCAATGGCGGCTTCAGAGTGATGGATGGATCACCCAGGGACGTGTCAGACGCTCTGCAAATTAACATATCATGTGCCTTCCAGACACAAATCACTGGAATGACTGCTTCCTCAAGCGTGGCCCATCTGGGAAAGGTTTCTGCGAGGATAAGGACAATTATCTTTTCTTATTGTGTAAACACATATTCATTTGAACACGGTTGCAGTTTGCTTTCTGTTGCTATGATAAAAACACGCTAACCAAAGGCAGCTTGGGAGGGAAGGGAATATCTGGCTTACATTTCAGACAACAGAGCATCTATAAGGCAAATCAAGACAAGAATTGAACAAAGCCAGGGAAGACAAGACATAGTATCACACTAGCATACAATGAAAGACACTACTCAACAGTATCCATAAACACGTGATTGGCATCTGCTTGGTCAAGATCCAAGATGTCTTTCCCAGAGGACATAGAGTTCCCTGAAAACTTCTTGTCAAGTATCTATCTATTAACATGAAACAAATATGCCACAAGAAATAGCAAAAGGCAATCATCCTTGTCAGCTTGCAGTCCATCTGGAACTGGAGTCCCAACATTGAACTTCAAGTAACCTATTTCTGTTTGCATTCATTATGTATGTGTGTGTGTGTGTGTGTTTGTTCATGTGTGCATGCATGCACATTCATGCAAATCACAGTACCTGTTGAAGTTGAAGACAACTTTCAGGAGTCACTTCCGTCCTTCTGTCATGAGAGTCCCAGAGGTCAGATTTAAGTCTCCAGGCTCAGCAGCAAATTTACCTTTACCCACTGAGCCATCTCACCAACCCTTAATTCTTTTTCACGTGTTTACTCATTTTATGTAACATTTTATCCAAGGAAATCACACAACCGTGACTCAGATGCTTCTCCCCACTCCAGTCAGAAAGTCCCACGCTGCCCACTAGTGACAAGTCAGAGGTTAGCTGAGAGAAAAGCTGAGGTGCGTGGTGGAATGGGGAGAAGATGAGAGAGTCAACAGCTCTAGCCATCTTCTGGAATCTAAGCATTCACGTGCTCACAGCCATGTGTACACACATCATCTTCCTTAATTCCATTAGCTAAACTTTGTACAACAAAACAATTGTGCCCCCTTCTTTCCTTTTGGGACTGGATATTAACTATCCGGATGCTTTGAATGATTAACAGGTCCTACAGGAGTTGACTCAGGCTTGTCGGATCCCCTATACTGGAGAAATGAGACAATGGCTATTGGTTCCAGGCTCTATCATATGTCATCCTGTGACAGTAACGGCGCTGTCTTATTTAAACCATCATTTCTTCTAAAACTAAACTCTCAAAGAGTATTCTGATAAATTGAAACCCTGTCTGTCTTTCCAGTTTTCTCAGGTTGGGGGTTAGTTAATGTTGGAAATAGGGTAAACCTTCTATTGGTTTTTCAAGCCAAAACCTTTTACAGAAGGATTCCCATTGCTGTGTCTGTTTGCTTCCAGTATGCTATAGCCTGTTTTATTCTAGTTATGGACAACTCATACCTCAAGAAGCATCCCACACTCCTCAGTGAGCATCCCTGCCCCATCCACCCACCCATTAACGTAGGGACTGGGCTAGCAAACAGAGCTAAGCCAAAGATCCCTCTCTAAGGATCTCTAAACTTAAATTGATAAAAAAACATATTATATTTTCGTATTCCAAAGAAATACACAAACACACATGCACAGGCATGCACGCGCAAGCACACACACACACAAACATCCTCCTGCCTGTGTTCATTGGAAAGTGGGTTAAAATGACCTTGCCATTTCTTACTCCCTATTCCCTTTTTTTTCCAGGTCGTTCCCTGAGGCTGCACACTGAAGCCAAATGTTCAGCCCACCCCCCTGAGGGGAGTAAATACTGAGAAGAATAAAGAAAGGTTGAGGCCACACATCTATACTTCCTGGGCAGGAGGGATGTGCTCAAGCAAATTGATTTCCGTTTACACATTCCCACACTGGAGCAAATGTCGAATGCATTTCCTCCATCCTTCTACTCCATCCCTGTCCTCGTCCTCATTGCATTCCTAGCTTTGTAGTTAAATCTCAGAACTATGGACCCATTAGGCCCGACTGCCTGCTATAACTCTATTAGGGATTCATGTTTAATTCAGCCTGAAAATCTTGGCATATTGATTTAACTTTAAGTAGTGCATTATTTGATTAGACAAGATGTTTGCTTTTTCTTTAATTTGTGGGCTTCATGTGGCTAACAGACCTTGATCACGGAAATCCTATAGATTGGTGCAAATCTCTGCTTCTTCAGTGAACTGGTGAATAAGGCAGAACTGACTCAACCTGAAGGGTACCATCTTCATCTGGGGAGGGACTCAACCTGAAGGGTACCATCTTCATCTGGGGAGGGACTTCCAAACCAAACCATCAGAAGCGACTGTCCCGGGAGGGGATAAGTCTGCTGTGCTCCTATGAGCCTTTTCTAGAGAAGAAGATTCTCATGGTTGTGTTTTCATTGACAACACAGAGGAACCACAGTCTACTAGCTTTCCATAAAACTATGGTTCAGGGCTGAAGAGATGGCTCGGCGGCTGAGAGCACTGGCTGCTCTTGCAGAGGAATGAGGTTCCGTTCTCAGCACGCACATGGAGGCTCACAACCACTTGGAACTCCAGTTCCAGGGGATCAAATGTCCTCTTTTTACCTCTTTGGTCATCAGGCTCATGCATGATACACAGATATACACACAGGCAAAATGTTTATACATAACTTTTTTTTAAATTAAGTATAGTTTACCAAATCACCAAGTCCTTCCATCATCTACGTGCTGGAAGGAACTAGCATCTCCATCTCCAGTTTAATTGGAAGGAAAAGGAGAGGGGCAGTTTGGTGGGTAAAACACTTGCCATGCAAGGGTGAGGACCCAAGTTCAAATTCCTGGAACAGATGCAGGAACATGCCTCTGGAATGCCCATGCTCTTGTGCCAAATGGAATAAGGAAACAAAAGAATCCCTGAGTGTATAGGGCAAATGACCTAGTATAGGCAGGTGTGAAAAACAGACCCTGACTCAAACAGACGAAGACTGACAGCTGAGGTCACCCTCTGACTTCCACAGGTACACTGTGGCAAGTACATGCTCACATATACACCTGACTTAAAAAAAATCTGAGGGCTGAGGACATAACACAGTAGAATATTTGCCTGGAATTCATGCTCACGAAACCCTCCATCTCATCAGCAATGCATAAAACAGGTGTAGTGGTACCCATTTCTAATGCCCGGATCAGAAAAACAGAAACAGACAAACCAGAAATCTGTTGGGTATATAGGAATTTTGAGGTAAATCTGGAATACATGAGACCCTGCCACGATAGATAGATAGATAGATAGATAGATAGATAGATAGATAGATAGATAGATAGATAGATAGATAGATAGATAGATAGGTAGGTAGGTAGGTAGGTAGGTAGATAGATAGATAGATAGATAGATAGATAGATAGATAGATAGATAGATAGATAGATGCTCATTGTCTTTCATAAATTTTGTTGGATATGGGTGACTTGAAACACAAAACCCAACAGAACACGCATCCTGGCAAAAGGTCAACTCAAACTCAAGACCCACTTCCACTGGGAGCTAAAAACCCTCAGAGCTGGTACTTCATTGTCCATAAACTCGAAATGATGTCACCTGTCATAAAACGTTTAAGAGGGATGAGAGAGAAAACCTAAAGAAAATAAGGGATGGAGGGGACACTTGGAAGTGAGGTCAGTCTTCTGGATAGATGATGTGGCCTTGGGATCTGGCTGGAGGAAAGAGAAGGGTCATAGGCTCCCACGGGTTGGAGTGACCCTGTTCTCTCACAAGGATGTCCATGTAATGACAGTCTCCATGGTTTCTGTGCAGCCATACGATGCCACATGCATACAAGACAGATCCTCCTTGGCATTCGAAATATGATACAGGGTCATGGATCGTTTGGGGGTAAAGTAATAGGGCCTAAAACTACCATAGCTAGTAGCAGCGAACTGAAGCCAGAGATGCCACGTGCCAGGTAGAGAAACTGAAATTTTGCAATTTCCCCTATCTCTCGCCTCCCATCTCACCTTAGAAGCCCTGGGGTTACAGATGTGTGTTGTCATGTTTGGCTTATGTTGGTTCTAGGGCACCAAGCTCACATCCTCATGTGTGCACACCAGTGTTCCCCATGCTGAGCCACTCTCCCTGGATGTCCATTGTGGAAACATCACAAGCCTCTAAATAAAGAGTTCTTGTTTTATTTCATAATGACCTCAAAGATCAAATATGGTGAGACTGCCTAGTTGGTTATCCCAAAGAAGAATAGGAAAGCTATCTTCCAAGTTAAAAATAAAATTGAAGTTTATCGTAGCTATGTCTAAGTAGGAACAAACAAGGTGTGCGCAAGCTTCACTTCTATCCAGTTTCAAGCACCGACAAGGATCATGGAACTCAGCCCCATGGACAGAGGGAGACCACTGCATTTGTCATTTGAGGCTTGGAAGCATCTTTGCTTTGAAATGACCATGTTGAAGACCCCAGTTAATGACAACAGCTACTCTCAAACTGAAGCCTAAATCGTCAGGCGCTAGGACATCAAAGGTTTAATTTGAAAAAAATAAAATCATTCAGAGCTCAAAATCATGGCCTGAGGAGCAGTGAATAGCACAAGACACTTTGGTTGGCTTATTTCCCCGGGCGTGCCAGTCTTTAGGAAGGTGAACACGACACTTGAGGGAGGCAGAAAAATTAAAAGAAAGAAGCTCAGTGCAGTCTGAATCTTTTTCTTTTCGAGATAGCTTAGACCATAAGTGGTGGTGCGATTTCAATGGCAAATTAAATCCAAACAGCAATTTAGGCAGTGTAGATAGAAAAGAGGGAAGAAGAGTGGGAACAGAATAGCGCTGATCATTTCTGCAGGCCGCCCGCGCACTTGAAGATGGAAACCGGAGACTCCCCCTGTTTAATAAGCAGTGAGTGTAGGCGCCGAGTGTCCCCTTGTTCTGTAGTCCTTGTGCAGTTCTCAGAACTAATGTGATTTGTATTCCTCCCTGCTAGTAGTGCCAGGAATAACGTCTTAGCTATGTAAGTGATATGTATCAATAATAATAAAAAAATCTTTGAACTAACTGAATTACCTGCATTCATTCCTTGAAAAAACAGGACTTAATCAAGAGATTTTTCTCTCTCATTTCTGCCTCTATTGATGCACATATCTCGGGCTGAAAGAAAACGATTTCCAAGTTCTATTTACAATGTTCTTTGCATAGCCCTTAATTCTTAATATAAAGAAATTCATATTTAGTCATTTGCACAGCACTGGGAGAAAATGAGAGCATGTTTTAATCTCTGAGAAGCAATAACTTCAAACGTCTCAGATCTTACTTAAAACAAGTCACTCTGTAGACAATTCAAAAGCAAGGGGAGGAAATCAAAGATGTGAAAGAGTCTCTGAAACAAACAGCTCAGCTCTGCACACAGTGCTGTGTTCACTGGGAAACTGGAGCCTCTATTAACATGATGTGTGCAAGCCCACGCCCAGGGCTTCCCACCCCTACTCTGCCTCTGCCATCCAGGGAACCAGGGACATATCGCTGCTCTGTGCATCTCCGTCCCTGGCTGAAAGATGGGATCCTCAAGGTATTGCTCCCCGAGGCAGAGTGAGGTAAGATGCATGAAGCACTGAGGTAGGAGCCTGGACATCAGTTTATCAGATCATGCAAGCTGTCATGGGAGAAACTATGTGAAGGGCAGGCTCAGGTGCTCCATTCAGGAAGAACATCACTTATGGTGTCTGAGACAGGGTGAAAGCTCAAATTAACCCATCTCTAAACCTCGCCCCCTTCCTGTGTCTAAGGTGATTTTTCCCTGGGATTAATGTGTTTCCCTAATGAACAACAGTCAACTCTTTGGGCTCAAGGACTTCGCCTACACTTAGCCTCACTTACGTCTCTGCATCCTGGATGGGATCTACACTGTAAAAGCATGAGGCATCCAGGAGATCTGGGGAGAAAAGGCCCAATGAGGTGGAGTGGGCCTCAACAATTAGCTTGTGTCAAAGTCGTTGCACCTTTGAGATTGGGGCAAGGCAATCATTGTGACTCCTTTCTCTTTCATCTTGCTCTCATCTCCCTCTCTTTAGGTCTCCTTCATTGTAGAAAGTCATCTTCTCTGCCACGGTGTCTCAGTTGTGATTTCTGTCATTGTGAGAAACTACTATGACCAAAAGCAGCTTGAGAAGGAAAGGATTCGTTTCGCTTACATCTCCACATCACAGTCCATCACTGAGGGAAGTCAGGCACCAAGGAGGAGTGCGGCATACTGGCTTGCTCCTCATGGTTTGCTCAGGTTATTTTCTTATACACTCCACGACCACCTGTCCAGGGATGGTCCCACCCACAGGATGCAGAACTCTCCCACACCAGTCATCAGCCAAAAAAAAAAAAGTGCAGACTTATCTATAGGCCAGTCTGAGGGAATCTATTTCTCAGTTGAGGTTCTCTATTCCTTTATGTGTTAAGTTGACCATTGAAGCGCACTATGACAGGGACAATTGTCATTTTGCCCTCATTGTCTTCTTTTATCTCTCTGTGTGTGGTGTGGTGTGTGTATGTGTGTGTGTGCATGCGTGTAGTCTGTGTGTGTGGTGTGTGGTATGCATGTGTATGTGCTGTGTGTGTGTACATCTACCATGGCACATGTGTGAAGGTCAGACGACAACATTATGGAATCTCTTTTCAACATAAAGTGGACATAGGCTTGTATAGCAGGCTTATCAATCGCGTTAGCCTTCTCTGTCATTTCTTTGTCTCTCTGGCATTCAAACAGAACCCTCATCTAGTTCCATATATGGAAGGAAGTACCTCATTTGGCTGGCTAATTGGTATATTTCATTTCACATCTACAGTGGAACCTGCTTAGAAATGGATCACACACCCAATTGTGTTTCATCTGTATATTCTTGGTGAAATTATTGGGAAGAGACACGATCCCCACTGGCTGTGGAGCTGGGGTGTAACCCCTAACCCCTGCTAAGGTCACTGCACAAAAGAGCCTGCTGAGGATGAGGCTGACAGAGCAGAGGCAGCGTTGCAGGGCACAAAACAACCAGGTCCCGGGAAACCAGTCCTAACTCTGTGGCTCTCTTTACAAGTCCTTCTCACCTGCATGGCCCATCCAATCCCCTGTTTGGCTTACAGAGGTTTGAGCTTTCATTATGCATGGCTCTTAGAGCCTAATTAATGCTGAGATGCCGAATAGATGTGACAGATGCTACTCCTTGCTATTCCTTCTCTACTGAAATCGCCAGCGGTGCTTTGACGCAGTTCATGTAACTCAAAGCATCCTCTTCAGGGATGCCTTTCAGAAAACACACCACCTGCCAATCTCCCCCTCTCTGCAAAGCCAAAGTGATGCTTTGGTCACTGAACTCTTCCCAGCTGTTCTGCCTTAACCCAGGCTACACTACAAGGAGGTTATTTCAAAGCCAATGCTTTAGAGCAAACAGTAGGATCACTTTAAATTTCCATGTGACCACTCAGCCGTGGAGAGACACATGGCCCTTAAGCACTCGTAAGCCAGACTCGGGAACAAAGTGCTTCCTTGGGGCAGGGAAGACTTGGACACACTAACATATTTTCATTAGGCTTTTAGCATCTCATTACTGCCCTGTCTGCTCAAGTCAGGAGCCCAGGCATTTAATTATTTCAAAGATGAGTTTCCTGGCTCCCTCCTGGTTACAGCATCATCTCATGCACATTTCTTTCTTAAGAAGGAAAAGAGTTAAATACCATCTCACATCACATAACAGGCTTCTGCGGCCCAGGAAGCCAATAATTTATGGGCAAACAATATAATTACTAAGCCATGAAAGCATAAATGCACCGGTTCTTCAGAGAGACGTGGAGAGATTAACAGTCCACAAATCTATTGTTTTTCGCATTTCTTGTGAAGACACTTGGCAAAGAGAAGAAAATGTGACTTCCTGTTGATGGGACTGAAAGCTCGTTGTTACAAACATCAGGAAAAGAGTAGGCTAGGAGCTAGCCTGGTAGATAGAGCACTTCAGATGCACATGCGAAGACTGGAGCTCAGATACCTGGCACCCATGTGATGTGGGGCCTCCTTACAACACCCATGTAAATGCCAGGTGGACCTGCAGTCACCTGTAATTCAAATGCTCGGGGAGAAAAGACGGGGATTCCTAGGCCAAGCTGAGGAGCCAGAGTAGCCTGGGTTCAGCTGAGAGACCGTGACTCAGTATATAAGCCAGGGAGTAATCAAGGACAATTCCTAATGTCAATATTGGGTCTCCACCAGCACACATAGAGGCGGTGCATGCCCACACAGACATGTCTGCCTATAAACTTTCAAACACTCATAAACCCACATATCACATTGTGGTGGTTTGAAAAAAATGCCCCCCAAAGGAAGTGGTTCTGTTAGGAGGTGTGATCTTGTTGAAGTAGGTGTGGTCTTGCTGGAGGAAGTGTGTCACTGTAGAGGTGGGCTTTGAGGGCTCATATATGCTCAAGATACCACCCAGTGTTGGAGACCACTTGCTGTTGCCTGTGAGTCAAGATGTAGGACTCTTGGCTACTTCTCCAAGACCACGTCTGTCTGTATGCCACTGTGCCACACCACAGTGATAATGGATTAAACCTCTGAAAACGTAAGTCACCCCAATGTAATGGTTTTCCTTTATCAGAGTTGCCGTGGTCATGGTTTCTCTTCAAAACAATAGAAACCCCAACAAAGACACACATGTACACATAAATGCAGAAGGAAGGGCGGGAGGGAAGCTCACCTGGCAGCTGGCACCTCTGTTAGGAAGCTGCAAGAATGACAGCATCCTTTCATTCACAAGCTCCTCCCTATGACAAGGCAAAGTAAGAGAACAGGAGCCGAGAGCTCAGCTCAGAAGTTCTGCTAAGTAGGAGCCTGGACCCAACATCCACCAGCTGTGTGCGTGTGAGGAAGCCACCTGCCTTCTCAGTCCCTCTGACTTCTCACCCCTAAAACACAGGTGCTAGCATTTCCTACCTTTGATTATTGCAAATAGCACAGATAGGTTGATACTATTAATTAACATCCTCTGACGATGGCTGGCCAATAAGAAAAGCCTGCACAGGAACCACTAAGGGAAGAGGACATATGCATCCCATCACTGTATATCTCTAAGCACTTAGCCATTCAGAGTGTATAATGTGTGTGATATGTATGCTTATGAGTATCTGTGTATAGGGCACACATGTTTGCAGGGGCCTGCGTTGCATCTGTGTGTCCCTGTGGAGACCAAATATGGGCATGGGGAGTTATCCGGCTTATGTATCGATTCAGGATCTCTCAGATGAACCCAGAGCCCATTGATCAGGCTCCTCTGACATGTCAGCTTGTCCTTGGAAGCCCTTGTCTCTGTTCCCTGAGCAAATGAACTACGGGTGACTGGCAGGTTCACTTCATTTAGTCACAACTTGCTCCATAACAATACATGGATGGCACTGACAGTTAAACTTGACTTCTGAGGAAATAGCAAAGGGCTCTCAATATGTATCATGCAAGATTTGTAACTGAAAATAGATTTTCTGAAATTCAAGCTTAGCTGGTCACTGAGAGTCTCCTGTTTTATCTGGATTCTATTAAGTCTAGGTGCACACATGGCTCGTATGCTACTTTTCCTTTTTCCTTTCTTTTAACCAACATTTAATTTTATGAACCCTGGAAATTGGTCAGATCAAATGGCAGCTTCTCTGAGGATGATCTTTGATGAAGTTAGGTCTCAAAAAATTACTATTTCTTTTCTTTCCCCCCTCTTCTATGAGAACTGTCTCTGGTTTACGGTACAGCTACAGTCATAACTCTCCATGTTGGGTAGTAGGCTAAGTCAGGTGCCGTCTACCTTCAGAAATCACCTGGACTTTGATTTCTATCTTAAAGATCCTGTGATTGGCTGGATATTGTGTGCTGTCTGCATATAGAACAGGCATGAGACCCTTGAGGCAGAACTCACTCTTGCTGCCATTATTTTCATGAAATTAGTTAATAATTTAAACTCTTAGCATCTACAAGGGGATAAATGTGCTGAGAATCTCATGTAGTCACTGGGCCCCTTCATGACTCAGCTACAAAAGAGCGACTTCAGGCAGTGTGTCAAGGGCTTGAAGGACTGTTAGTACATACTGAGTTGTTAAAGTTACTTTTTCTCATGTGCATGGCATGCATGTGAGTGTCTGCACTTGTTCCAATGTGTGGGTGAACCTGTTTGTGCTGCTGGTTGTGCACATGCAAGTGTGCTTATGGAGATCTGGGGTAGACTTCAGGAATCTTTGTGGATCAACTGCTAACTTTATTCATTGAGGCAAGGTCTCCCTGTGGAATTTAGAGCTTGCCAATGTAGCTTTCTAGCTAGCCATGTTACTCTAGGAATCCCCTGTCTCCTCAAGCATGCATATGGACATACAAATGTATGCACACACATACAGGATGATCTCAGACAAATAGAATACCAGGTTTATATTTAAATACTGTGTCACCTACTTAGAGAGGATTTAAGTCTATCAAGGGTTAGAGAAATAGTTGGTAAAGTTCTTGTCTCTCAAGTGTTCAGAATTAAATGACCCATGTAAAAATCCAGGCATGAGGCTGGAGAGATGACTCAGTGATTAAAAGCACTGGCTACTTTCTCTTTAAACCCATGTTCAAGTCCCAGCACCCACAAGTTGGCTCACAATCCAGTTCCCAGGGATCCAATACCCCTTTTGTTCTCTGAGGATACCAGGTTCATACATGGAGAACATGCATACATGAAGGCAAAACACTCATACATAAACAATATTTTTAAAAAAAAATCTAAGCACAAGAGTGTGTTCTGTAATTCCAGTACTGTAAAATGAGAGAAAGAGGCAGAAGTATCCCTGAACTAACTGGCCTGCTTAGTATAGTTTGTGTCCAATGAGAGACTCTGTCTCAAACCAAAGGTTGAAGGCTCCTGATGACCAGCACTTAAAGTCATCCTCTGACCTCCATGCCCACATGCATATATACCTACCTATATACATACATACATACAGGGAGAGAGAGAGAGAGAGAGACAAAGAGAGAGAGAGACAGAGAGAGAGAGAGAGAGAGAGAGAGAGAGAGAGAGAGAGACAGAGAGAGACAGAGAGAGACAGAGACAGAGAGAGATCAACAAAGACAACTGATGTCAGAATATGTTGTTAGCCCAAGGGTGCTAGCACACACCTTTAATCCCAGCACTTCAGAGGCAGAGGCAGGCAGACCTCTGTGAGTTCTAGCCCAGTCTGCTCTACAGAGTGAGTTCCAGGACAGCCAAGGCTGTTACACAGTGAAACTCTGTCTCAAAACACACACACACACACACACACACACACACAAAGGCATGTGCCACCAGAATCTGTCGTTGAGCAGTACAGTATCTCATTGTAAGCCGTTTCCAGTCAGCCTGCCCTTCTGTGTAGTAGGTGCTAGATTACTGCAAGGTATACACAGTAAGATGTCTTACTTGTGCTCTAAGAGCCTTCCAGAATAGGAGCTCCTTGAGCTATCCGTTCCTCTTACACCCGTGCATACATCTCCATCTTCAAAGGGAGCTGTTAACTTGAGCAATGCTGCTTCTTTATGATAAAGAGCAAGATGCCTTTTTTTCTTTATTTATAAGAACTTCTTTCGTGTATACAATGAAATTGATCATATCCACCCCAAGTTCCCTCTCCAGCTCCCCCCCCCCCGAAGATGAGCAGCTCCCAACTTCCTGTCTTTTGTTTTATAACCGGCTGAATGCAGCTAGTGCTGCCTTTGTGTGCATCAGTGTGGGGTCATCCACTAGAGCATGGAATTCTTACCAGAGGCTACACCTTCAGCTGCCAATGGCTCTTCAGTGAGGTGTTGTAGGGAGCTAGAGGGCTCCTCCCCCTTCTCTATGCTGAGGTTTTGACTGTTAATCCTGTGCAGGCCTCATGCAGCTAACCCCAGCTACTGTGAGCACATAAGTGCAATGACCCCATCATGATCTGAAGACAATATTGTACAGCACCCACATACAAGTGTTACTTTTAATGAAAATATTAATATAGCAAAAATAATTTTAGCATTTTGATTTCCAGTTAAATATCTCAGTCTTCCTTTATATAAGTACACTCCAAATACTTGTATTTGTTTGTGGGATTTATTTGCTCTTCCCTCCCTCCCCCTTCACCTTCTACCCTTTTCCATGGTCCCCATGCTCCCAATTTACACAGGAGAGTACTTCCCATATAGATTAGATCCATATATGTCTCTTCTAGGGTCCTCTTTGTTGTCTAGGTTCTCTGGGATTGTAAATTGTAGATTGGTTTTCTTTGCTTTATGTCAAAAAGCCACTTATGAGTGAGTACATACTATATTTGTCTTTCTGGGTCTGGGTTACCTCACTCAATATGATGTTTTCTAGATGCATTCATTTGCCTGCAAATTTCAAGATATCATTATTTTTTCTGCTATGTAGGACTCCATTTTGTAAATGTACCACAATTTCCTTATCCATTCTTCAGCCTAGGGGCATTTAGGTTGTTTCCAGGTTCTAGCTATGACAAATAATGCTGCTATGAACATAGTTGAGCACATGTCCTTATGGTATGATTGAGCATCCTTTGGATATACACCCAAAAGTGGTATTGCTGGGTCTTGAGGGAGGTTGTTTCCTAATTTTCCAAGAAATTGCCATACTGATTTTCAAAGTGACTGCATCAGTTTGCATTCCCACCAGCAATGCAGGAGTGTTCCTTTATGTCCACATCCTCTCCAGCATACGCTGTCATCAGTATTTTTGATCTTGGCCATTCTTACAGGTATAAGATGGAATCTCAGAGTTGTTTTGATTTGCATTTTTCTGATGGATAAGGTTGTTGAGCATTTCCTTAAGTGTCTTTCAACCATTTTAGATTCATTTATTAAGAATTCTCTGTTTAGATCCATACCCCATTTTTTATTGGATTATTTGTTCTTTTGATGACCAATTTCTTTGTGTATTTTGGAGATCAGCCTTCTGTCCGATGTGGGGTTGGTAAAGATCATTTTCAACTCTGTAGACAGCATTCCTTCATGACAAAGGTCTTGGAGAGAGCTGGGATACAAGGAACATACCTAAACATAACAAAAGCAGTATACAGCAAACCAACAGCCAACATCAAACTAAATGGAGAGAAACTCAAAGCGATCCTGCTGAAATCAGGAACAAGACCTAGTTGTCCATTCTCTCCATATCTATTCAATCTAGTACTTGAGGTTTAACAAACTCTAGATATTTTTATTCTCGTTGAAATTATTTCTAAATTAATCCAAGAGAGTAAAAAAATGTCAAAATTTTGAATCAACTCACAGAATATTTTAGATTAGCCAATTTTTAATAATAGAGTTATAGCATCAATAATGCATCGTATCACTGACATGCCTGGTTTAATTAGCATTTTCTGGGGTGGGGAAGATCTATGTTAGCATTAGTACCCAAATAAAAGTTCAACCAGAAGACTAAAATACGGCTCAGTAGTTAAGAGCACTTACTGCTCTTCCAGAGGACCTGAGTTCTACTTTTAATACTCACATTACCCAACACTCTCTTTTGGACATCACAGGTAAACACACACACACACACACAATTAAAGATAAACTCCTAAAAATAAAAGAATGCAACCATTTTAATACAGTAAACTCTATTAATATGAGTTAGTTTCATAATACTTAACAAACTCCTATTCTTTGAAGGGAGACACTGGGGGTTAAAGGAAGTGTGATTAAGAGGCTGAACAGCAGGAGACAGCAGGTGAAGTCCCCACATACTTTAAGCAGCCTTTGTTCGCCAACATGCATTTTGTAGACCCCACACACCAACCACAGAGCTTCCCTTGAGGATTACCACGATAAAGACTGTCCCAGATGGGACCTCTAAAGACAGTGACTTTCTTTGCAATGGCAGTTATTAAAACCTGGCCAAATGTATGATGTTCTGATTAGTCTTGCTTTCAACAAAGTATGTCCTCTTAAGTCTGCCTTCTCTGTTTCTCCTGCATTTACGGCTTGCACTGGCATCTGCTCTTAAATCCAAAACCCTGCTTCTGCTCACCTTTGGCAGGATTCATTTAAATCAAATCTTGGCACAGAGGTCTCCAGAATCTTGGCTGGGTCAGAGACAGACTTTCCTTCAGCTCTTCATTTCGTATCAATCTGAGCTGAGGTCTTAGAAGCATGTTTATGTTCATTTATAATCACCAATTGCCATCCTGGCTTTGTGTTTGTCAAAGATCCATATTGTCTTTGATACTCCAAGCACTTGGTGCTCAGAGGCAGACAACAACACAAAAGCATTCTCCTTCCTAGTATTGGCAATGAGTTTAACATTTGAGCTCTGGATGGCAAACCAAACACATGAGGAATGGAATAAAATCAGAGGGATGTTTTTTTAATCAGAATATCCACAAAGCCATCCAATCGGGTTACTTGGGTAACATCTATGACCACCTAAAATCTGAACAATATAGAAGTTAACTTATAGTCTATGATTGCAATAGAACTCCAGATTCAGTATCCCTAAGAAGAAATGTTTCTGTAGTAAAGAATTTAGTTTGTCCCAAAAAGATAACCAGATGATGAGTCGGGTTCCTATGAGTATCTCTAGGAGAAACATCCATAGGTTGCCTGGCAACCATCATACACCTGCCTCCTGGATTTCACTGATTGGTTCCTACATGAAGACCTGACACAGGTTAGAAAGCATTTCCTTGTGGAATCTGAAAGGACAGAAAAGGGTTCAGTTTTGGCCTGTTTGCCTCTTTGTTAGAAAGAGATGGCCCCTCAGGCAGGGCTGGTGACCATTTCTCCCACATGAGGAGGGAAATGGAAGTGGGAGGGATATGCAAATACATCAGAGATGACTGACAGAGATGTCATGGGCCCTTCAGCTTCCACTCCAGCTGAGCAGGACCTGTTTCCCTGAGCTTTTGTCCCACTACACGGCTGTTATCACTACACAATCCCTCCTGTGGCGTAGCTAGCCTCAATGTCTTTCTCATATTCAAAATCAGAAAGGTGCCAACCATAAGTCAACATTCTGCATTCTGAGCTCACTGGAAGAGCTGCTGAGCAGAAAGCATCATGAACTTCACAGTACCTAACTCCCAACCGATGGCTTCCTCACCAGCACATACGCTTTGCTTTATCAGCTACAGGGATTCACAGATCCTTGCATTGCCAGGCTGCAAGGTGAACCATTGCAGGGAGAGCCAGAAGAGATGGTCCAAATCTGCTCTCTGCCACATCTTTCTGTGGCAGTCGGACAACTGCCCACCTACTGGTGTCTTTTCTCCTTTGTGAAGTTGGAAATACTAGCATGTGTCCTACAGGCTTGCTCTGTCTGAATGATCAGGAATGGAGAATCAAGTCATATAGTTGAGTAAAGAGAAAAGATAGTTTGGGAAATTCAAGGGAGAGGATTCAGTAATATAATGAGAAAAGATAGTTTGGGAAATTCAAGGGGAGAGGATTCAGTAATATAATGTGCACATGAGCCAGGGAGGTGGTAGGTAATAAGATCAGACTAGTCCAAGGAGGCACTGAGGCCAAAGCAGAGACTTTGAGAAAGAACTAGTATGAAATGTCTTTTTCCAAGAAAGATACAAAGTCATAAAGTACTCAAAGCCAGACCCAACGTGAATGAACCTACACACTCAGACACCCAATTTTTTTTTTTTTTTTTTTGGTTTTTCGAGACAGGGTTTCTCTGTGGCTTTGGAGCCTGTCCTGGAAATAGCTCTGTAGACCAGGCTGGTCTCGAACTCACAGAGATCCACCTGCCTCTGCCTCCCGAGTGCTGGGATTAAAGGCGTGCGCCACCACCGCCCGGCAGACACCCAATTTTTAAAGCAAACACACTCACGTGTGTATGAATACACACACATGCATGCATACACAAGTAGATGGAGTACCTGTGGAGGCCAGAATACATCAGATTCCCTGAAGCTAGAGTTACAGGTGGTTGTGAACTGCCCAAACATGGGTGCTGAGAACCAAACTCAGGACCTCCGGAGGAAAAGCAAGCACTCTTAACCACTGAGGTATTTTCTCTAGCTTCTTAAACACTCCATTCTGAAGTGGACACTCTGTTCATGGCCCCAAACCACTGAATAGAAACTTTTGAGAAGAAAGATGACTTCTATTGTTGCAGATATATAGCCATGTAAAGGAAGGTTAGTATCTGAACTGAATCAGCTTGCCTTAAGGAAGGGAGAAAACTATAGCAAGCCCAAACAAACCACATACTGAACCTCTGAATTAGGCCAAGTAATGATGATGGGGAAGTGATGCTTTCAGATTCTCCAACATCAGCAGCTGACCAACAGCATCTATCAGTGTGTTAGAGGTGGAAGGAAGACACTGATCAGGGCAGAGGGATGAGTGGAGGTAGGGATGAAGAGAATGAGAGCTATAATGATGTTGAGACAGATGCTGGAGAGACAGAGAGATGGAAAAACAGTAATACAGGACATCAAAGGACGCAGGACTTAGCTACAGAAGGAAGCTAATGAAAAGGAGATGTAAAACAAGAGCATAGTTAGAGAGAAGATAGCTCTGAGCAGAAGGAGTAAGCAATTAGCAGAGAAGAGTGAACGTGATTAGAAATGGAGGAAAGGCATGAAGCTCAAGGACAGACAAAGACAAAGAATACAACATCAAACAGAAACACAGACAGACAGACAGATATTGGGGAAAAAATATCTTGAACAGCAACAAACAGATGGAGACTGATTAACCAAAAGGAAGCCAGATCCATTGAACAGACCTGTAGTTCCAGCTACTTAAGAAGCGGAGGCAGGAGGATCACCAGTTCAAAGTTACCCTGTGCAACACAAGTACAGGATGAGCAAAGGCAACTTAATTAGATTCTGACTCAAAATTTAAAGTGAAAATTATGCTGTGGGGAAGGGGAGGCTGGGGAGATGGCTCAGTGGTTAACAGCAATGGCTGCTTTTGCAGGGGACCTGGGTTAAGTCCCAGCACCCACATGATGGCTCACAACCACCTGTAACTCTAGAGTCATAGGAATCTGTCACCCTATTCTGACCTCTGTGGGTAATACATGTCCATGGAGCACAGAAATACAGGTAGGCAAAGTTACCATGCACATAAAGTACAATTTTAAGATATCTTTTCTCTTAAAATAAAAAAAAAACAAGGCTAAGGATACAACTTTAGTGGTGGAGTGCTCACCAAACATGTCTGTATTCTGTCCTCATCAGGAGAAATGGAGGGACAGACAGACAGTTGGGGAAAAGATGAGGAGGAGGAAAGGAGAGGAGAACAGATGAGAGGAGAGGAAAGAGGAGAGGGAAGAGGGAAGAAGAGGCGATGGAAGAGGAAAAAATAGGAGAGGAGAGGAGTGGACTGGAGGGGAGGTGACGGGAGGGAAGGGGAGGAGAAGGAGAGGAGGAGAGAGAGCACTTGAGAGCCCAACTCAGTGGGAGGAACTGAAGCAGAAGGAGAAACTAAGAACAAAACCCTTGTGTGTTTCTCCTGTGCATCCCTGTCCTACGTCTTCTCAGCTCAGGAATGACGGCTCCAGTGTGCAGTTAATTGAGCATGGGTCTCCAGTTTCCTCTGTGTACCTGAATGGGCAACACTGTAGCAACTTGTGGGATCCTGCTTGTGCCTCATTAACAACGCTGCTCTGTTGTGCACAAAAATCTTATTCCACTTGGGCTAAATTAAAATTTAATAAAGCACCAGGTTGCCACAGGACTAACAAGCCACTGGCAGCTGTTTAATTAAAACAAACTCGAAGAGACGTCATTAGATAGAGGAGCTTCAGAGGAAGCCATGAAGCTGCTAGCAGCCTAGCATGAAATACAGATTTTATAGGAAAGGAATGAGCTCTTGTATAGAAACACACACACACAAACACACACACACACACACACACACACACACAACCAGCAGGTTCCAGTGACTAGAGTCCTGAGCTGGATTCTCCTTCCATCACCCAGGCCTGCTTGTCTGTCAGGCTGTCTTGAGATCTCCTTCAAGATACAGAGCTAGTATACAATTTTCAGTGTCCAAACAGTGTTATTCAGGTCACAAAGGGGTTGTATTGAAACAAAACAAACAAGAATAGTGAGCTCCTATGGTGCAGAGTGAGCTGCCTGGCATGGTATTATCCAATGGGTGATTTGGAGGAAGACAGTGTAGGAGAGACCCAGCCAATCACCTTGCTAGCAGGGGGTGGGGTCCCCCGAGGATATTTTTTACTTATAAAGATTGCAGGAGTGCTCCCAACCACCCCTTCTGCTTTCCTGTTCCCCGCGGGAACCTATGGTTCTGTAAGTCTATTTCCCCATTAAAAATGTATATATTATTACAATCTGTCTGCATTCATTTACGCCGATACAAGACAGAATATGGCTCATAAAACAGACTCCCCTGCTTCCTCCCCAATCATCCATCAACTGCCAGCTGAGTCTCAGCTAGGGGCAGGGCCTCCAGAGTCCCTGCCCACTCCATATTGGAGTGTTGATTGGATCTTGTGTCAGTGACCATAACCACTGTAGGTTCATAATCCCAACGATCTTGTCTTGTCAAGGAAACATTATTCTCAGTACTCATCCCCAACTTCTGACTCTTATCATCTTCCTGCCCTGTCTCTCATGGTGTTCCCAGAAGTCAGCTACCCAGTTTTATATGATTATATTGATCATTCCTCAAGACTGCATGAAGCATCATTGGGAATGAAGAGTCCCTAGCTTTGGCCTCTTTAGAAGAGCACCCCTCCAAAAAAAAAAACAAATAAACTCCTTTTAGTTTGCTCTGTTTACATAGGACCCTTAAAATGCACATTGATGGATTTCCAAAGGGTAGGTTAATTGCTTTTGCATGCATGTATGGGAGGCATGTATGTGGTGCATAGGTATACATGAGTGTAGGTGTGTGAACAGGTGTGTGTGTGGATATTCAGAGAGGGTCTTATGTGCCCTTTTCTATCATATTCTGCTTGAGAAGAGATCTCTTACTACATCTCCATCACTCCTCAGCCATCGTCCTGCATCCATCACATACACACAGAGAGAGAGAGACAGAGAGAGAGAGAGAGAGCGCCACTGGGGTAACGAGTGTACATAGCCACACTCGTCTTTTTACAACACTGCTGAGGATTCTGATTCATGTCTTTGTGCTTTCATAGCAAGCACCCTTCCATGAAGAGCTGTCTTGGCAGTCCTTGATGGTCAACTTGAAATTGTAATCACCAAGGAGACACAGCACTGAGTGTACCTGTGAAGATATTTTCAGAAAGGTTTAAATGAAGAGGGAATACCTGCCCTGAATGTCGCCTGGCATCCTGAACTGCATAAAGATGAGGAATCTGGGTGAGCTTCAGAGTTCATCTCTCTCTGTTTCCTGACTGTGGCTACAATGTGACCAGCTGACACACTCCTGCCACCATGACTTCTCCACAATGACTTGTACCCTCAAACTGTGGTCCAGAGCAAACCTTGAGTTACTTTTGCCACCGCAATGAGAGAGAAAAGCAGGGAATACATCAACAAAGGTGACTCTTTGGTTTTGCACAGCGTGTTAGTATTCAGCAACCTACAAGCTCTTAGGAGTTCTAAAGGTTGTACTACGGTTTCCAAAGAATTGAATCTGAAGTAGGAGGCGTGTTTTTGGAAGAGAACTGAGGCATTAATTTCAGTTTCTAAGAAATCACTCTTTCCTCGTGGACACTACCAATTATTCGCTCTTTTCTAGAAGGTGCCACCAGCTGGCATGCAGGGGTGTGTGATTCGTTTCATAATGACCTCACTGTTTGGCTCTAGTGGTCCCTTCTTAAAGGTTTGTGATGTCAGGTGGGCAACAGTCTGTGCTGGCCTCATCTGTAGCAGGAAATTAGAAGAATTACAGTTAAGGATGCCAAGAGCCTTTCAGGGATTTCTTTCAAGTGCACTGCTCCTAGACATGAATTCTTGCAAATTAAATTTCCAAGGAGGAGCTCAGGAAAGCAATTTCAATTATTTTCTTTGAAATGATCCTGTTGAAGGATGAGGGAAACTATCTGTGCCCTCACCTTGGCCTTGGTGCAAGCACTCATGGACCGCACTGGGAGGCAGGAGAAGCCTGACTGAAGGCAGAGATGGGGGAAGGGCTTCCAAACTGAGAGGTTTCAGTTGCAAAATGATGAGAGGTCACTGATGCCTAGAATCAAACTACTAAATCCATCCATATGTGGTACCGGTTAGATTTTTGTCAGCTTGACTCAAGCTAGAGCCATCTGGGATGAGAAAACCTCAGGTAGGGAATTGCCTCCATCAGATTGATGGGGGAGGATCCTGGCCACTTTGGCTGGTGCCACCCCTGGGAAGGTAGTCTTGAACTGTGTAAGAAAGCAGACTGAGTAAGCAATGAGGAGCAAGCCAGTAAGCAGTGTTCCTCAATGACTTCGGTTTCAGTTCCTGCTTCCAGGTTCCTATCTTGCGTTCCTGCTCTGACTTTCCTCGATGATTATATGATGAAATAAAACCTTTGATTTCCAAGTTGCTTTTGGTCTGTGTTTATCAAAAAAGATAGAGAAACCTGAGTCTGATACACCTCATGATGGAATTGTGAAGGGATTTTTAATATTAGGATTAATAATATTGTATCTTAAGCAGAAGATTCAAGCCATGTTTTGTAGCTTGAAAGAATCACACTAGAAGTTGTGTGTCCCAGCCAGTGGGACATGAATGGGGGTCCCTGATAAAACCTGAAGGAAGAGGAATGAAGGGGACAAGAGACAGGAGAAATGACAGCAAGTCTGGCTTTCTGATCAAGCTGCCCCTTTATCATTTCTCAGGAGCTGTTATATAGCAAACAGACAGGGGGAGGGGAGGGTGTCAGATCTGCTGGAATGTCATTGACCTAACCGCAGTGTAGGGGCTGGAGAAATCCCTACCTGATAAGGAAATACTGAGGGTCTGTGACTCTTAACTAACAAAGGAAATGCCAATTGCTTCTAAAGCCTGGAACCTGCAGGTCTCACTAGGTTAATTTCCTAGGTCCGGAACTTGCCTTGCAAAGGTGAATATCTTAATTTGTGAACTTAAGATGGTAAAATACAGGTCTCAAAATACAGGTCTTTGCTTCTGGCAGTTGTGTAGAGACTGGACCAATGGGGAGCTAAAAAGTCACAGAAGGCCTATCAAGAGCTTGACTGCCCAGGGTGGGTGGCAGGTGGCAGTGGCTTGGGCTGGGATAATGGCAGTGGTGATGGGGAACAATAAGAAAGCTATGTTGTTTGGGTTAGACCCACCAGGATACACTAAAAGAGACAGGTATAGTATCAGAGTACAAGACAAGCCCCAGAGGCTGCACAATTTCCTTGGAGTTGAAGCATTAAATCCTTCGGGAATCTTAAGAATGAACAACTCAAAAGTCTCAGGAAGTCCCTGAAACTGACCAGATATGCAAGGCCCCTTCCTTCACATCATTATCAGAACAGTGAAGACTATAGAGGAGAGACGATGCTCCAAACCATTGATCTGCCTGCAACTTGTGCAGGGAGCTCTAGCATTTACAACTTGTGTGCATCAGCGCCCAGGTTGGAGTGGTTTGGATGCAGTTGCTTCTGTGTCAGCCATGCTCTTCTAGGTATGGATGCCCACGCTTCTGTAACTAACCCCAGCTAACTCGTTGGTTCTCCAAGCTGCACGTTGGTGACATGGTTAGTTTGGTCTGTTGTCAGTCCTCTGTCTGAGGTAACTGCATGTTCATTCATATCTCTCCAGAAATAGTATCATACAACAGAACCCCCCAGGTCCGTGGTCAGCATGATTCTATACATGCTGATGCCATTTTGCCAGGATGAACAAAGTCAGGGACAAATGAAGGAAGATGACTGCCCACACAGAGAAAGGTCACACCCCCTGGAATGTTCCAGAAGACTAGAATTATGCTTTATGATTAAGTCATTTTTAAGGGATGCTTCCCAGTCCAAAACAAATTCTGCTGCACAGTTCATCAGAGTTAATTGGCTGGAATTTCACTGTTACAGAGGCTTGTCCTCACAGTCACAAATGATGCCATTTGAACTAAAGCTCATGCCGGAATGACTGTGTCATCAGCCATGGATTGGGAACAGAAGGCTGAATCAATTGGCAGTAAAATGAGAATGAGCCCCTGGTGAAAACGGGATGCTTCCTGCAAGGGACTCTCTAATTGTTAATCAATGGCAATAAACCTTCTGGTCAACCTCCAAGGATGAGCTGTGCGTCCTGCCTGAGACTGTGCTGACCACAGGCCATTTGGCTAATGCCATTGAGGTTTCTGAATAAAGGTCACATTCCCCATCCCTTCAAAAAGCTGCCCTATTGGAGGAAAGACCCCAAACAAAGCAGATAGGGGCTCTCAGATTGAGTCAAGCACCATCTCAATAGAGGTTACAGATTTCTCTCTGAACTAGGGTGCCCTAATTTAGCAAGCTAAATGCCCAAATGATGGCTACAAACCAAACATCATTAGAAGATTGACCTATAATAGCTGGAGCTCAAGGTCACAGCATGTATGAATTACTTTTCTCATTTCTGTGATAAAATGTCCAACAAAAGCAACTCATAGAAGGGTTTGTTTTGCCTCATAATCTGAGGGTACAGTGCATCGTGGCAAGGATGTCATGGTGGCGGGAAAGCAGAGAAATGCATAATGGCGCTCAACTCACTTCCTTACCTTTCCATTTTCTTCAGTCAGGGACCTCATTCCATAGAATGGCCCTGCCCCATTCAGAGTGTGTCTTCCCTCGGTTACCCCTCTCTGAAAATGTTATCATGGATGTGCCCTAAAGAATCTTCTAACTGGTTCTAACCCCAGTCAAGCTGACAGTGGAAATGAGCCATTACATAACCCAAACCAAACGTGATCTGGGAGACTTCAGGAAGAAAAGAGCTATGAGAGAGAAAGTGAGCAGGGGAGACCTTAATGGCTGACAGAAGCCTGTCTGGTGGGGTCAGAGAGTATCCACATAGAAGTTAGGAGAAACACACCAGTTTCTTCATATGCTTCACACAGGCAGGTCACTTAACCTCTCTGTGACTCAATGCCCTCATCTATAAAAGGTGTTTCCAATTCCTGCCTCATGAGTTGTTATGCAATCTAAATGTTCAACAAGTGTCTTTGTTGGTATCTCTGTCCACTTAACCAGAGCGCGCACATCTAGTCAAGGGTTAACTCCGGCAGGCTTCCACATCACTAACTTTCCCCATGTTCAAATATCTCAGGTCATAAATCTTAATGTCAAGTGAAACTCTTTGAAAATAAAATGCCTAATATGTACTTGTGCCGGGTGGGTCAAATAAAACACAGGTACAGACCAAGATTGAGATTTCACATATTGTTTGGGTGGGGCAAGCATGTTATCTGTGTGCTAAGATGGAGGGTCAGCAGGATTCCTTTTCTGTTCCTTATACACCAAGAACACTGACATATCCTCAGGGGCAGACAGTCATGCCACATCACAAATGGAAAGATCAGGATCAGAGATGGGCAGAGACTTGCTCCCGTACCTCTAAATGGCAAGGCAGGGATTTAAAACCCAGATTCTCTGAATCCAGATACAGTCACCCTAACTTTGGTGTGTTTCAGTCACTTTTCTGTTGCTGTGATGAAGCACCATGACCAGAAACAACTAAAGGAGGGCAAGTTGATGTTGTCTCACAGTTCCGGAGGAGAGAAGCACGGCAGCAGGTAGCAGGAGCAGGAAGCTGCATGGTCACATCTTTAACCCTCACAGAAAGCAGACTAGAAAACCTGAAAGCCACCTTCAAAACCTGTCTCTAGCTGTGGACTTCTTCCAAGGGCTCCACATACTAAAGGTTCCATCATCTCCACAAAACACACCACCACATGGGGCGCTATGTATGCAAACAGATGGGACAGTGGGGGACATTGCTCATTCAAAGCACGGCATTGTATTACATGCCACTTGTTGCTTCTCAAGCAAATTTACTGCTCACCTCACCACACTCAAGGCTGGCATCAGCCAGTGGGCAATGGAACTTGCTGCCTTTATGCAGTTATGCAGTATAACCAAATTGCCCCCATCTTACAGTGCAGGTAAGCATGCAATGATGAAATGCCTTAGCTTGCTGTTACTCATGCTAGTCACATGACTGCTGTGGTAGCTTGAATGTAATTGCCCCCCAAAAGCTCATAGGGAATGGTACTATTAGGAAGTGTGACTTTGTTGGAGTAGGTATAGCCTTGTTGGAGCAAGTGTACCACTGTATGGGTGAGCTCTGAGGTTTCCTGTGCTCAAGCTATTCCTTCTGACACAGTTCACTTCCTTTTGCTTGAGGATCAAGATGTAAAGTCTCAGTTCCTTCTCCAGCACCATGTCTGCCATGTCCTGTCACGATGATAATGGACTATAAACCTCTGGAACTGTAAGCCGCCTCCAGTTAAATGTTTTCCTTTATAAAGGTTGCCATGGTCATGGTGTCTCTTTACAGCAATAGAAACCCTAACTAAATGCCTTCTAAGTATTAAGTAGAAGCTGTTGTGCCCCTCTGGACATTTCTGTTTACATTTATATACATCAAAGTGCTGTATATAGATATCAAATTTAGTTCAACATTATAAGCTGACTAGAAGTATCCAAGCAGCTATGCTGTTATCTCCCATAGCTCATCAAGCTTCCTGCTAGAACTTTGTAATGAGGTGCCACCCAGGTTTATCTCCTACCGCAGTCTGAAGATGCTGTTAATTTCTGAGGACACAGGGCATCCTCTCATACTCTATCCATTCATTGCCCATACCTCCTAAAGTGAATTGAAAAAAAAGAAACTACAGAAAGGGTTTCTAACTATTGGCCATAAACGTCATAAGGCTTGTGGTCATGTATTGGCACAGCCAAGTATCAATGAAAGATGCCTGCCATGGCAAACAAAAGCTGTATCCTAGATTCCTATTCCTGTGATAAATGCCATCACCAAAAGCAATTTGGGGAGGAAAGGGTTCATTTTAGCTTACATCTTACAGTTCATCACTGAGGGAAGACAGAACAAGAACTCAAGGCAGGAACTTGGAGGCAGGGAGTGAAGAAGAGGCCATGAACAAAGACTGCTTACTAACTTGCTCCTCATGACTTACTAGCCTGCTTTTTTAAGTATCTCAGAACCACAAGCCTGGGGACGGCATCCCCCCTAGTGGACTAGACCCTTCCACATCAGTCATCAACCATGAAAACTCACCACAGGTTTGCCCACAGACCAATCTGGTGGAAACATTTTCTCAAATGCAATTCCCTCTACCCACAAGCCCCAGGCCTGTATCATTGGCAAAGGTCCACACAGCCCAGGCAGGCTATCAACAGGGACTCCAGCACACAGTGAGGCCACATGGATCATACAGAGAAGAGAAGAACTGTGGGTAGAGCTGTTGCTGAGCTAGAGACACAGGCCCAATTTATTTTCCTGCCATGGTGCTGTCTTGGGAAAATTGTGTGGATTCAAATTTCTGTTGTATTTCCTTTTTAAGAGAGTTGGGATGTCAACTAGAGATTTCTGTAATATTCTTTTCTTATGGTAATATCCACATGTGATAAATAAATTCAAAGAGTAGTTAAATGTTCTCAGCATAAGCTGTGCTTACATAGGCTGGAGGGAATAATAGTGAAGAAAATACCTGGGTTTGTTCAGCACAGATTAAGAAGGATGGAGACAAGCAGGTGTTTATCTTTTTAAACACCATGCCACATTTGCAATTGCTTCTTGGGTTTCTCCCCCGCACCTTCTCTTTCCCTCTTTCTTTTTCTACAGATAAATAAATAACTGCCAAGAAATATATTTTTATTTTGAAAGACAGGGTCTTGCTATGTTGCTTAGGCTGGTTTCAAACTCTTAGAAATCCTCCTGCCTTGGGCTCTTAAATTCTTGGTGTTATAAGCATGAGATAGGATGCGTAACTTGGAAAGAAAGAAAAGACAAGAAACAGGACACAGTAGTACTTCTGTGGGGCTGAAGAGATGGCTCAGTGGGTGAGAGCACTTGCTACCAAGCCTGATAACATCAGTGGATTCCCAGAATCCGTGTGATGGAAAGAGAGACCCAACTCCTGCAAGCTGTCCTCTGACCTCTCCACACACAGTTTGCGAATCATGAGCACATGATGGAGAACACACACATACAATAAAATGACTAAAGTATTTCTAAAACACACATTGCCTATAACACATTCCATGCTAGGTAAGTGTTCATTACTGCAGCTGTTGCCCATTTCTGTAAAGGTGAATGTGGGTCCCCCTGGGACCCTGTTTCAATGTTCCAGTCAATGACGGCTCTCAGGTGCATTTCTATGGGATTCAAAGTCATCATGTGACATTAACACTTCGGGATCTTTGCTGAGAACCCAGGGGAGACCCCCTAAACACTTACTGCTCCCTCAAACTGGGTATCATCATAATGGTTCTGGGATGTGCAAGGATGGAGAAAAACAGTCCAAGCTTTCCAAGAAGGGCACTGTCACCTAACAACAACCCACAAGCACTGCAGATACATGCTTCTGTCTGTCCTTTGAATTAGTTCACTTTGTTTCTTTAAAGAGTTTATTAATATATGTTGTGGAATTCTGTCCTCAGGGCATGGCATGCTCACTTCTATCTGAAAGTCAATTGTCGTTGCCCGCAGGAAAGCCTCATGAGATTGGACCCACTAAGATTCCACAGTGGAGAAGATGGAAGAATCCATGAGTACTAGATACATAAGGCTCTGCCACTCCATGGGGATATATCAAGTATTTAGTTGTTGTTCGGGTTGTGGAGCAATAGACATTTTCTTCAGTGATGTAGCTGTTCATAAGTTGCCTGTGTTTCTGTAAGCCCTCACCTCCATCCCTGTAAGCAACCTTCCAACTGTGCTTTATGTTATTTATTTTTAGGTTTTTTAAAATGTTTACCTATATGTGTATTTTGTCTGAATGTACGTATATACATCACACATATGCAGTTCCTGAAGAGGCCAGAAAAGGGTGGCAGATGTAACCAGTTGTAAGTCACCTTGAGGTTGCAGGAAACAGAACTTGGGTCCTTTGCAAGAGCTGCCAGTGCTCTTAACTGGTGAGCTATCTTTCTACCCAGAGATTTTATTGGTGTGTGTGTGTGTGTGTGTGTGTGTGTGTAAGAGAGAGAGAGAGAGAGAGAGAGAGAGAGAGAGAGAGAGAGAGAGAGAACACGTGCACTCCTGTGTCTATAGATGGGTTTTATGCGTGTGAACGCAGGTGCCCAAGGAGGTCGGAAGAAACCACTGCATCCTCTTGACCTGGAGTTACAGGCAGCTGTGAGCCTCAAAACACAAATGTTGAGAACAAACTTGGGTCGTCTGTAAGAGAACCAAACACTTTTAATCCCTGAGCCAATAGCCAACATTTGAAAAACCTTGGGGACTCTGGTCAGTCAGGGTTCCAATTCCACACAGAAACACTTTGGAAGCAATGCCCACACAATGTTCATGCAGGACAGTGCTCTGGGCCTCTCTGTCCTCTCTTCCCCCTGACTTCCCTCCCACCTGCTCCTCTCCACTCATCTGTGTTACACGCCTGCTCTGTTATCAACCTTTTTCTAATGTTTTTGGACTGTGTGAGGACCCTCAAGAATTTCATAGGCAGTAGGACACAGACATACCATCAGGAGCTAATGACATAGGACAAAACCACAACCAGAACATCAGGTGTAACCACAGAACAGAACGCTTCCTTAGAAGAATGGCCTTGCCCTTTGCAAACTGGAAATTAAGGATCAAGATGTCCTCTCTGGGAAAACCATCTCGTAAATTAATACCAGCTTCACTTACTAAAGACACGCCACCAGTGAGTTCAGTCATTTATCAGCACCTGGTTACAAAGACAAAAGCCTGACCAGCTGGGTAGTGAGATGGCTGAGTAGCCAAACTGGATCTTTAGAACCCATGTAAAGTTAGCAGAGAATGCCTCTACAGAACAATTCTCTGATCTCCACAGGCACACTGTGGCACTCACACCCATTTTCATACACTAATGCATGTACCCCCATGCTTCTGCACACACACATGCACACAATAATAGTAATAGTAATAATAATAATAGTAGTAATAGTAATGAATACAATTCCTTTAAAACAAAAACTTTATACAGTCATCACTGGGACTTATGCAGCCAGACCCTACTCCTCAGGCATTGACCTGAGTAACAGAAAGGTCAAATTCAAAACTATATATATATATCTCCAACTGTGGAGGCAGCCGAGTCAAACCCACACTCCAAAGACATCACACTGATTTTGCTTGGCTGCATCTGGAATGTAACTATTAAAGAGAAACTCTAGTGTGAACATAAACTCATAGTGTGGAGACACGGTACAGTTCTGATGACCAAGTCGTGTCACATGAAGCTCCTGTAGCCTTGGCAGCGGGTGGTATTAATCCGCTGCATCCATCTGCAAGCTCTCCTCCTTGAAGGGAGAGTAGAGTCTCTAAATCATTACTCAGGAGTAATTTGCTTCCTTAGCCAAGGGTAGAACAGTCTATAGTCAGAGGTGGTTCGGAGGAAATTGGGAGAGTTGACAAATCTGCCTGGAGCACCACAGAGTTCCCTGACTACAGTTCTTAGAAATGCTGTTGACTCCATTCATCACAGAAATCCTCCACACACAAGGATAGTATAGAGTCTAGAAAAGAGTGCACAGCTGCCAGTGAGGATGTCTATGAACATCATCCTGAAAGATGAAGAATGGCTGGGTACTGGGGATGTGGCTCAATTGACAAAGCACTCATCTAGCATGCACCATGTCCTGGGTTCAATTCCAGGTACACACAAACTAGACATGGTGGTGCACACCTTCAATACCAGCACTGAAGAAGTAGAAGGACCAGAGGCTGAAGGTGAGTGTCATACACACACACACAGACACACATACACACACACACAGGTACTATGTATATCAAATTCTGAGGTCATCCAAGACTGCAGAAAACCATGACCTGATAGACAGAGAGAGAGAGAGAGAGAGAGAGAGAGAGAGAGAGAGAGAGAGAGAGAGTTGAATTCCTCCAAAGTAGGGTACAGAGAAGCAGTTATGTCTGGCTGGAGTCTGCAGAAAGATTTCTCAATTTTTAAAGTATTTTTAATTTGCTCTTTGCCAATTTCATCATGTATACAATGTGTTTGATCTTCTCTATACACTACTACCTCCCTCCAAATAAATCCACCTAGTGCCCCCACGCCCCTCCCAACTTAATGTCCTTTTATACTGTTATGAAAAACACCAAGGTCCAATTAGTCTTTTCCACTTGGGCATGGGTGTGGGGCTGTCCACTGGGGCATGGGCAACCTAACAGTGGTCGTATCTCCCAAGGAAAGTGCTTTTTCTCCCTTAGCAACCATCAGTTCCCAATAGCACCATAGCTGCCCCTCCCTATCCACACTGAAGTCTTGATTGGCTTGGTCTTGTGCAGGTGACCAGGGCTGCTGTCAGTTGAGATGGGCATCAGCCACATCAGGTCCAGAGGACAGCATTTCACGGCTCTCCTCCCTATCCACCAGCTCTTACATTCTTTCTGCACCCTCTTCCCTGTAGAAAGATTTCTTAGGCCCCGGGAATGTGTGAGCCTGCTCAGGGAGAATTTTCAATCTTTATTTTTGCTAAACTCTAGCTGAGATTGAGCATTCTGTTTCACGATGAGTGGAGGCAGATTGAGCAGCAGTGGGAAGGTGATATCATCAGCCATATCACGTGATGGAGCAAATGACCTGTGTCTTCATTGGCTTTTCTGTTGCTGTGATAAAACGCTGACCTAAAACGACTTAAGGGAAAAAGATTTAATTTGGTTTCCACTTCCATGTCATAGTCCATCATCAAGAGATGTCAGGACAGGCACTCAAGGGAAGATCCCGAAGGCGGGAACTGAAGCAGAAACCCTGTCGCCACCTTGCTCCCCATGGCTTGCTCAGCCTGCTTTCTTATAGCACCCAGAACCACCAGCCCAGGTGTGGCCCCACCCACAATGGGTTGAGCTCTCCTCCATCAGTCATCAATCAGGTGCCCCACAGACCTAGCCACAGGCCAGTCTGATGGAGGTGGTTCCTCATTTATGGTTCCCTCTCTTCAGGTGACTCTAGATTGTGGCACTATCCCCATCTATATTATTTCTTTCCTCATTTCTATGATAAAATACCTTGAAAAAAAGAAACTTAAGAAAATCTATTCTTGTTTGTTTGTTGTTGTTTTGGGTTCAGAGTTCAAGAATATGGCCCATCATTAGTTCAAGAATACGGTAGGTACGTCATTATGGGGAAGGCATGGCAGCAGGAACGTGATGCATCTGGCCGTAATGTGTCTGTAAGTCAGGAAACAGAGTAATGAATACTATTTCTCAGCTCAAATTCTCATTTGCATTCATCCCAGAATCTACCCAGTACAAGGGATGGTGCTACCCATAGTTAGGGTATGTTTTCCCACCTCAAGTAACCCGATCTAGAAAGTCCCTCACAGATATACGCAGATGTTTGTCTCCTGGGTGGTTCTAGATCCTGTCAAGTTGAGAATCAATAAAGACCATCTGAAGCCTGCAGTCTCCTTTGAGGATGCTGGTGGGGCTCAAAGTTATCCCCACCTCCATGGTTTTAACATCTGTTAAAAAGAGGCTGCCAGGCAGGTGGTGGTACTGCATGCCCTCGGGAGGCAGAGGCAGGTGGATCTTTGTGAGTTCAAGGCCAGCCTGGTCTACAAGAGCTAGTTCAAAGACAGGCTCCAAAGCTACAGGGAAACTTTGTCTTAAAAGAAAAAGGCTGCAGGTGAGTGTGAGCACCAATGTGCCAAAGAGAAGCCATCTTGCAGCATGAAGCAGCAATCCTGATGACTAAAGAAAAAGTCCTGGATGTGTAGGAGGAAGGGAAAACAGGCATGCCCTCCCCTCCCACTTCTACGCAGTAGTAGAAGCAGCTAAACCTGGGGAGATCTCACAATGTTCAGTTCCCAGGAGCCCACTCGCCAAAAGGCTCCCTTCTGACTACAGAAAAGATCCAGGTGAGACATTGACCGACATGTCAAAAACCTAGTGTTCTCTTTGCTGTGCTTTCAGCTGTGTGGGCGTCTAACCAGAGATACTTCAGAGGGTGCTGCTAGCGGGCTGGCAAAGAACAGTGTTTCTATGGCTGTGCTGCTCCAAATAAAATAACTGTTTAAAGGCTGAGAGAGTAACTTAACACCTAGGCTTCCCCGTTCTGGATGCTCAAGAAACAGCTACGTGAGAAATATTTGAAGCTCAGTTTTCAGAGTGGGGCATCTTCCTCTAAGAACAGATGGCTTTTAGAAAAAAATAAGATGACTTAGGGGCTTTGAGGACAGCTAAGGCCGCTAACAAGAAAATAACTCAAAATCAACAAAACCTCACTAGAACCATCAACCTTCACCACCCAAGAAACATTCACTTAAAATAATCTCAGAGCCAAATTTCTAGGTAAACTCAGCGGGGCGTTAGAACAAACCTGCACCTTTCCCAACTTCCTCGAGTGATAGTTAAGGCCATTAACCATTTTTCTCCATTCTTTTTTAGTTTTCAGCTTGGGTAAGCAATATTCTAACAGTCATGGGGATTAGAGAAGTGTTAGGCAGGTGAATCCTGTGAATGAATTCTGCCTTTGTAGGTCTAATTTTTATGAAGAATCTAGTAATGTTCTCCAGGTCCACATCTACCTAGTCATTCACCATTTTGGTCTCCTGGACTTTAGCAATATCTTCTAGAACAATCTCCCCACTTCTTCTTTTGCGTCAGTCACAGCGTCATCTCTTGATGCAGAAACCAATGACCCTGTGCTGTGGATGAGGCTGGGAAGATGGTCACTGAGTTCAGGGCTTGCTGTGTTAACATGAGGACCAGACGATACACCTGTAACCTTAACAGTGGGGAGAGAAAGGCAGGATGCCTGGAGCTCACTGGCCAACTTAGTCACTGAGTTTCTGGTTCAGTGAGAGACCCTGCCTCAAAAATAAGGTGAAAGCACATGAAGAAGACACAGGATGCCAAGCTCTGCCTACTCTGATCCAGAAACTCTGGCCTTACTATTCTCCTGGCACCAGGTAGCCTGGGCCATAAGTATTGACACTGCCTAGCCCCAGGGAGGATCATCTTCTTGTATACTTTCCCCCAAGGAACCACTCTTCTGTTTGATACTCTGATACCTTCCTTTATGGGTCATATTCTACATGATACCCTCCTCCATAGGCCACTCTCCTCTATGATTCTTTCCCTCATGGGCCATGTTCTCTGTAATACTCTGGTATTTTTTAGCATAGGCTATTCTCCTCTATGATGTCTTTCTGGTGTGGGAAGTCCTTCTGTCTATGTGTTGCTTTTATTGGTTAATGAATAAATCTGTTTCAGGCAGTGGCTTAGCAGAACAGAGCCAGACAGGAAAAACTAAACTGAATTCTGGGGGAAGGAATACAGAGTCGGGGAGAAGCCTTGTAGCCACCACTGGAGACAGATGCACTAGAACCTTGCTAGTAAGTCACAGCCACGTGTCAATACACAGATTAATAGAAATGGGTTAACCAAAGATATAAATGCTAGCTAGCAAATATGCTTAAGTGATTGACCGAGCAGTGATTTAAATAATATAGTTTCTGTGTGATTATTTCAGGAATCTGGGCAGCCAGGAAATGAACAAGCAGCTTCCCCCAACCTCTTTCCTCCATGGTCTCTGTTCTCAGTGACAGTACAGAACTTCCCCGCTATAGGCCACTAATTCTCATAATACCTTCTCCCATATCTCTATACTTCCTGTATCAACCACTGTTCTTTATGACACTTTAATCCCTTCTCCCATGGATCAATCTATTCTGTGGTGCCATCCACTCTAGGCCATTCTCCTCTATGATACCTCCTACCTTGGGCCACTCTTCACTAAATTGTGATACCTCTGTACCACGGGCACTCTTCTTTATGATATAATAATGCCTTCTCCTCCAGGCCAAACTTCTCTGTGATACCTTCCTTCATGGACCACTGTTGTCTGTGATGCTTCCCTCACTGAGGACCACTCTTCTTGATGATTTGTGAAACCTCATTTCAGACAGCACTTTTCTCTTGATAATGTTCCTCTTGTTTTGTCTCTTCCTTCAGAGCTATGTATACTATCCTTCCCAACTGAATCTTGTTTAACGTCTTCCCTTAAAACTTGCTCATGCAGGAGCATGACACAGTTGCCTATGTTCTCCACTGTCTTTTTTTTTTAATAGAACTTGACATCTGACACCATATCTTGCTTATTTTTCTATGTGTCTGCCTCCTAAAAGGCAGTTTTATAAGGATGGGTGGTTCATCTGTGTTTGTCACTGTTTCTCCAGTAGTCACTGGTGAGAAGTCAGCATTATAGAACTATAACATGGACTGATGGATGCATGGAGTGAGGGAATAGATTGATGCATGCATGAATGCATTGTTGGGTGGATAGATGGATGAATGAAAACATGGGCAAATAGATGTACACATGCATGCATGGGATGCGTGCTTGGATGGACTAAGGGATGGATGCATGCATGGATGGATGGATGGGTGGGTGGATGGATGGATGGATGGATGGATGGATGGATGGGTGGATGGATGGGTGGATAGCACACTTATGGACAACAGCTACCTCTACATGTGACTCTCTTGTCATCAAGTGAACTAATTTATAGCTTTTGACCCATCTGCACAGATCTTTCTGCTTTCCAGTCCTTACTCATGGTTCTTTATTCCTATCTTCCTCTCATTGCTCCTTAGCGACCTTCCCACATTTCTCTGAATTTTTAGGACTTGACAGTCAGTTTCATCCCTACTGAGTTCCACTTCCCTCTTAATAGGGGCAGAGATTTTCTTTGCTCGGGAGAAATGTTAAATGGCAGAGTCAGGTTACACTGGAATCTCAAATAACCCAATATAGGTTTCTGCTGCTGTGCTTAATCCATCTCCCTGTGTCCGACTCCACAGTCTTCTCCAGAGGCTTTTAATAAGCAACTGCAGAGGACCTAGCTTTCATTTTTGTTCTCGAATCAACTTACTTTAGCATGTAAGGTTTGGAATACCATGAGACCAGGGTTGACTGAGATTATATGTTCAATTTAGAAGCAAAGACTACATCTAGTTTAATCATTGAACTCCCACAAGTTTTGTGATAGAATTGTGCTTATTAAATCATGGTTAAGGTCAAAATTAGATCACTCCATTAATAGAACCATACTTGAAGAATTCTCGTGAACAAAAGTAATGACTTAAAGTTCATGCCCATCAGCAAGGCAGTCGGAGAAGCACTGTTTTGAAAGTACTTATTGACTAACTAACTCTTAGTACTAACTAAGAGAATGACAGTGACCTGGGTATCAAAAACAGCAGGGTCCACCAGCTTTCCCCCAAAATGAGAGCTCATAGCAGCTTAGAAACACTCATACCTGGGCTAGGGAGATGGTTCAGCCGGTAACATGCATGCATGCAAGCATGAGAGCATCAGTTCTATCCCCCAGAGCCCACATTTTTAAAGGCTGGATGTGGTCTGATGTGCTTGTCAACTCAGCACTGATGAGGTGGAGACAAGGAGATACCTGGGGCTCACCAGTCTGCTAGTCTCGCCTAATTCAGTGAATTCCAGACTAGCAAGAAGAAAAGCCCTGTCTCCAAAAACTAAGAGGAAATCATCCTCAGAAACTACACCCAAGGCTGACCTCTGTCCTTTATATGAACAAGCAAGCATGTATCCTACATACACACCTACGTACACAAATATGTAAACACATTTACACACACAAAATAATGGAAACATTAGTAATCACCCAGAGATTAAATTCCAATAAAACAAATAAATAAAATGTTAGTCCAAGAAGAATAGATACATGAGTAGACATATATACACCTGCACATTTTTTCTTTTAAGATTTATTTATGTATATGAGTGTTTTTGCTATGTACCACATGCATGCAGTGACCACAGAGGTCAGAAGAGAGCATGAGGGGCTTCTTTAGACCTAGAGTTACAGAGAGCTCTGAGCCTCCATGTGGCTGCTAGGAACTGAACCTGGGTGCCCCGCAAGAGTATCACATAATGGCTGAGCAATCTCTCCCATCCCTACACATATACTCTTACAAACAATACCCTTCTTCAAAAGCAAGAACACGAGCGAACTATTCAAAGGCAGTAATTCAAATCATATATTTTAACTGACCTCCAGGTGCAGGGACTGTGGAGTTACACCAGCTTGCCTTGGAACTGACTCCATCCCCCAGAAGCTGGAGAATTTAGGGAAGGAGATGCAGTTGGGCCACAAGTGGAACAGCGCACTGAGTGTCATTTGAGTCAAAAAACCAAATCAGGATCCTTATAATGTTCAATTAACCCGAGGTCTCTCCAACACTTCTCATCTGGGCAGAAATTCAATGGAAGGGATTTGCCGGCTCTTATAATCTTGAAGTGTGTAAATATCCCTAAGTGGGGGACTCTTCTTGGAGAGAAATGAGATGTTGAGATGCTCAGGCTCCAATTAATGGGAATCCAGTAATTCAGCCATAGTTCCTCTTCGGCTCAGTGTGTTAATTACAAAAGACTCAAACTTTTCCTTGCAGGACAAGGGTCTTCAGTCTAGGCACTGACATTTTAGGTCAGATGCCTCTCTCTCTCTCTCTGTCTCTCTCTCTGTCTCTCTGTCTCTCTCTCTCTCTCTCTCTCTCTCTGTCTCTCTCTCTGTATGGTGTGTAACCACAGAGGACAAACTTTGGCTTTATTCCTCATATTTTTTAAAGGTGTCTCCCACTGGCCTGAAAGTCACCAAGTAAGCTAGTTTGGCCAGTGAGCCCTGGGGACCTGCCTGACTCTGCCCTCCTAGCACTGGGATTATAAGTATGCAGCACTATGTCCAATTTTTTTGAATTATAAACTGCTTGGCCTATTAGCTCAGGTTTATTTCTTATACAGTTTTTTATTGTTTTTATTGAGCTATATATTTTTCTCTGCTCCCCTCCCATCCTCTCCACTCCCCTCCTACCCTCTCCCATGATCCCCACTCTCCCAATTTACTTAGGCGATCTTGTCTTTTTCTACTTCTCATGTAGATTAGACTGACTTTTTTTTAAAACTATGTTCTTGGGATCAGTCTCTCATGCTTAAAAGAAAAACATTTACCTACTGGGCATTCTTCCTAACTTCACGTTACTCTTCGACATTTTATTTATTTGTGTTTGCTTATTTATTTATTTATTTATTTATTTGCATGCTTGTTTTGAGATAGGGTATCATGTAGCCCAGAGTAGCCTCCAACTCTCTGTGTAGTCGAAGAGGACCTTGAATTTCTGATCCTCCTGTCTTCATCTCCTGAGCTGGGTTCACAGCTGTGCCATCATGCCCTGTTTACTTAGTAGAGGTTGAAGCCAGGGCTTTATGCAGTTAGTCAGGTTCTCCAAACTGAGCTAAAACCCCAGCCACAGACAGTTCTTTTTAATAAAAAGGTTGCATCCCCTTGCATGAGCCTGTTTAGCATCCATCCCCTTTAGCTCCTTGTCACTGCGCACTGTAACACATCAGTTTCTTGGTGGCCCGTGGAGACAACATGATCCTATCAAAATCACTGGTCTAGGAAAATTATCCAAGGTATTCAACCTGACCCCACAGCTATTCCTGAAGATGTGATTTCTCTTTCTTTTGCTCGTGGTACACATTCAATGTACCTGGAATCCTGAATAGGAAATTGTGCCTATTTCTTCACCTGCAACAGACTGATGAGAAGATATGAACAGACACGAACAGACTCCAAGCCATTTTGTACAGAGATGATTGTAGGAAGTCCCTTTGCTGGGGTCTAACTGGTTCCAGAAAATGCTATGCAAACTTCCAAGGAGGAAGCAATTAAACAGCCTTACCCAGCTGCAACACCTATGAACCAAGACAATTACCACCATGGCAAGACAGGCATAACGGTACAAGAGGTGGCACTCACGTGCCAGTGCAAGATTTAAGGCTGATTCAGCAAAAGAGAAATCAATGTCTGGTACTGGAACCCTAGCCAGTGTCCCAGGGCAAGTGACAGCTTGGACCTTAGAGATGAATCTCCTATGGTCTCTTTGCTAGACTGGCCATAGTGCCTTACTACATTCTAACTTCTATCCTTACACCCACAGGTAAATGTAGCTCCCACCCCATCATCAGAGAAGCCTCTCTCTGCAGCACATGGAGACCATCATGGAAAAACACAGCAGGACACAATACAGAAATCAACAGATCATAGGGAGTCCAACCGCAGTGGATACATTACACCACAGCTCGTGCAGACTCTTCGTGGAAAGGGCCTCTTACTGGTTGTCCAATGCATGGCAGTCAGTCCTAAAACTGTATGCACACAAATAACAAGCAACAAAAACATCACAGCAAGTTGTGTTTATATACTTAGGCATACACATACATACAGACACAAAAATAGGTGTGTAAAATGAGAATCAAAGAAAAGGGGGCACCAGCTTGAGAGGGGGCATAAGGAGAAAGAGAGGAGGGGAAGTGATACAATACTATTTCAACTAAAATAAGTATTTGAAGAAGCAGCCCATGTTGAAGAATGGATTTCATTTTTGTTATCTGCACACTTCCCTCTCTGAGCAGGACAATGTAATAAATCCAGACCTCAGCTGCAGTTATTTGCAAAGACATCCCAAGGTACAAAACCAAATAGCTTCAGAGTCACATCCCTCTGGTGGCTAGTCATCTTTCTCCCATCCCAAACCCTTTCCACTGTTGGGTGAGCAACACACATAAAAGTCAAGTGGCAGAGACTGGAAAAATGACTCAGTGGTTAAAAGCACTGACTGCTCTTCCAGAGGACCTGGGTTCAATTCCCAGAATCCACATGGCAGCTAACAACTGTCTGTACCTCCAAGATCCGACACCCTCACATAGACATACATGCAGGCAAAACACCAATATACATTAAGTAAGAATAAATAATTATCTTTAAAAAAAAAGCCAAGTGACTTAATCCAGCCTGGATACATTTATTTGCCCTTGTTTTGTGAAAATGGGAAAGGATCGCAATCCCAAAAAGGACAGGTGATAGAGAGGCTGGAATTTGTGTCCCCCAAAGTCCACAACGTATCCTCAAGGTTCAAAGCCAAACACACTGTTCACCTTCCCAGGACCTTGCCTAAGGAACTAGTCTTTTGTCCCAGTAAGAGTGGACTCAGAGCATCGGGACAAGACAGCAAAGTCTAGTAGCACCACCTGCGAGCTTTCAGTTCATCAGAAATGAGCGACTGCCTAGGGCTTGTTTCTCGGTGCTCAGGAAAGCACACCTTAGTGCCTGGAGTCCTTCTGAATCCCCAGTGGTACCCTCAAGACTCCCCTACCCCAGGATCAGCCAGGCTGATTTTTAAATCACAGGATTAAAAAGACGTTGCAAGCAGATGGCTTGATCTCATACATTTCTCTGCTGGAAAGTCAAGCCACTTATCTCTAATACATGCTGGGAATCGCATTCAAAATGTGATTAAACGCCACCAGCCAAGAATGGCTATTATGTTTAACAGACTGATTAGCAAGGGAGGGTGGCTGCAAACTGCACTCCGGGTAAATGGAATGTTTTAAATGATGCTGGCTACTCTATCTCCACTTCATTTTTAGGGCAATGGTTTGTTACACATATAACTAATAATGCCAAATAATGGAACGAGGAGCTTCAAATCTTAATGGACTCATTTAAATTAAATTTGTATTTATTGTCATTCTAATTATTTTCCCAGCATCTGGGCAAGACCCTTGGAAATACCATGGTGAATGGCCATCTCCCTACCACAGGGCTGGTTAGAACAGACACAGGTTCTTTGGGAAGTTAAAAACAGGGGTTATGGGGAACTCTGCACGACACTTTGAGTTACATTTTTTTTTCTAAGACCACATTGTGAAAATAGCTTAGACATTTCAAACCATTCACTTAGAATACATCTTATAGACTTGCTTGTTTAATATATTTTGCACTGTTCCGTCAGACTGTTTTCTTGCAAATAGGTATACTGTTCTTGTCACACAGACCCATACCTCCAAACCCTCCTCTTTTTCCTCCCTTCTCCTTACTTGATCCCCCTTGTTTCCCTAGGTGGTCTTGTTTCTACTTTATGTCACCAAGTCATATTTATTCAGGTCTCTATGTATTATGTATTTATATATCTATGAAGTCTGGTACCTAAAAATGAGAGAAAACAGTGATCAAGACTGGCCCAAATTGCTTAATACAACAACGTCCAATTGTTTCTTTTCCTGCAAGTGGCGTGACCTCACTCTTCCTATGGCTAAAAACCTGGCATCATGTAGATGAACCACCTTTTCTTTATACTGCTTTATACCCCAAATGAATATAGAATATATATTTTAATTATGAGCATAATAACCTGCAGCGGACCTCACTGATGGCTCCTCTTTCCGTGATTCTGTCCTGATTCACATAAATGTTGCCTGTGGTCTTGATGCGGCCAGGTCCCATAAATTATCCACTTACCACTGCAAGTCTGGTTGTTACAGGTAGCCGTCGGTGTGTGCATGCTGTTTCCTGACAACTGCTAAGCACAACAACTCTCTCGGCCAACTTAGCATAGATGTAGTTGTCTATAATCCCCTGAGACAAGAGGGAACAGCACCGTGGTTCACACAATCAGAGTGTTCCAAGGGCAGAGATGTGCCAACACGGGGTGGGAACAGAACATCACCTACAGAAAGCTAGCATGGGAAACTGAGCAAAAGCACCCCAGTCTTCCTGAGTTCAGAGATACAGGGAAGGGAGCTGGGAAATGTCTGGGGTTGGTTACATGCAGACACTGTTGAAAAGCGAATCTAGTGCAGAGGGAGTTGAGCCAGAGCCAGGCAGTGATGGACAGCTGGGACCCGTTTGTGGCTCTGGAACTAGATAATACACTCAGTTTTGTTTGGTTGGTTAATATTGCCTTTATTTCCTACAATCATTTTAAGACCTTTGAAATAGAAGGTGGAAGGTACAGACTCCCACGTGTGCCCTCCCCTCCCACCTTACACACACAGCACCGACTCTCCAGCAGCAACCAGAGCCATGGTAGTATACCTGTTACAGTCATTGAACCCTTACTAACACACCATTATCACACACACAATGCACAGCCTCCATAGGGACCTCTCTTAATGATGGAAGCCAAGGCTTTGCCGGACGTGTAAAGGCCGTGGTTATCACACCAATAATCATTGCTGTGGAAGACTTCTATTGCTATTCATTTTCTCTCCTTCCAACTGGTCCCTAGAAACCACTGATTCCATGGCCTTCATAGTTTTGTCCTCCCTGGAATGGTATATAACTGGGAACACAGTATGCCATTTTATTTTATATGTATGGGTGTTCAGCTTGCATGGATGGATATATGTACATATGTGTGCAGTACCCATTGAGGCCAAAAGAGAGCATTGGATCCCTCCAAGGTGAAGTTACAGGTGGTTGTGAATCACCATGTGAGTGCTGGGGATCAAACCCAGGTCTTCTGCAAAAGCATCCAGTAAGCACTTTTAACAGCTAAGCCATCTCTCTAGGCCCATTTAATTCTTTCCTTTTTTAGATGAGTGTTTCTGAGGCTGAGCTGGAACTCACTACGTAGCCCAGCTGGTCTTACACTCCTGATCTTCCTGTCCTGTCTCAGCCCCCTGAGTGGAATTACAGGTGTATGTTGCTGCACCCAGAGACTGTAAAACGGCTTCTTCCATCTTAAAATCTATGTATTCTGATGGATGCAGCAAGTCATTTGGATTTTGCCTGTTGATAAAATTTTTATTTGTGCTTACTGTTTAATTGCTTGCTCTGTTGTTGCCCTCGATGTGTGTGTTTGTGTTTGTTGCTTTGTAATTAGGACATTTAAGGGCCTGTGGAGATAGCTCAGTGGCTCAGAGCCCAGGCTGCTGTTGCAGAAGGCCCAGGTTAACTTCCCATGTGGTGGCTTGCAACCACCAGTAACTCCAGTTCCAGGAATTTGGGTGCCCTTTTCTGACCTTTGTGGGCACCAAGCACCCATATGGTGTATATACCACTGATTTGTAGACAAAACACACACATAAAAATGACACGAACAAGTGTAATGAAAGAAAGAATACTTAAGAAAATCCAAACAAGGCCAGGTGGTGGCGCTGCACGCCTTTAATCTTAGCACTCAGGAGGCAGAGGCAGGCGGAGTTCCAGGACAGGCTCCAAAGGTACACAGAGAAACCCTGTCGACAGAGAAAGAGGGGGGGGGGGCTGTGGAGACGGAGACGGATAAGGACGAGGAGAGGGAGGGAGGGAAGGAAAAAGGAAGGAAGGAAGGAAAGAAGGAAGGAAGGAAGGAAGGAAGGAAGGAAGGAAGGAAGGAAGGAAGGAAGGAAACAAAAAAAATATTACCACTCAACTCAGATGTACAGGAAGGAAGACCCTGTCGGTCCACTGTGCTTTCCACGTGCCTCCAAAATACCTCTAGTACACCATTCTTCCTTGCTCTTCTCAGAGAGTAGGCCAAAGGTCAAGAAAGAAAACAGAAGTACATGTTGCTTCTTGTGTCTCAGACTTTGCAAGGACAACATTGTTAACGCTTGCCTCACTCTGTTAGACAAAGCGTGAGGCAAGGCTGAACCCGAAGCCAGAGGTCTTGGCTGTGTCCCTCTCTTTCAGCAGGAAGAGCTGAAGAGACAAATGACACCCGTCAGCAGATCTGTCACCTGCAGTTTATTAGCCAAATAGCCACATAGACTGGACACCAAGTTGATATTCAATAACTATGAAGCTTGGATGGAACTGCGATTGTTAGACTAAAGCCATGCTGAGCACAGGGCTCCGAGTCTGGTCCACAATAAACAATTAACACATCCTCATCGTTCAGTAGCATCCATCCAATCAACACTGGCCATCTTTAGAGAAATGTAGAATGTCTACTATGTAATCTTTCTTGGACATAATAAGAATTATGAAGAAATTTTCTAACATAGGGGCAAGTATAGATACAACTGTCTACTGGGGTGTGCTAAGCTCTGTAGCATCCACAGGTCCTGTGTAGATATTTAAATGCAATAATTAAACAAAATAAGACAAAAATTAAGCTCAGATTGCAATTCAGTTGGCCATCAGTCACAGGTGATTCTCGTGATCTGTCCCTGGCATCACAGTTGATAGGGACCGGCTTCTCTCTCATTATCTTCATGCACCTGATGGGGTAAATGTTATCGTGAAACTCAGTGCTGCCTCCTAGGCCAACAGATTGACTTGAGTTGCTAAGATAACACTGCAATCTATTCCACATCTTGTAATTAGCTTGTAGTGTGTTTCAGCTAATACTTAGGGGCACTGGAGAAGATTCATGGTGAAGTATTTGTTGCGAAAATGTGAGGCCTGAGTTTAGATTCCCCGGAACCCACAAAAAAAGCAAAGTGTGGTGGCCCTCTGATCTCATGAGACAAGACAGAGGGCAAACCCCCAGGAAAACCCCAGCAGCTCTCAGGACAGCCAGCCTGGTGTGCGCACTGGTAACCAACAAAGAGACCTGCCTTAAACAAGATGGAAGATGGGGCCCAATCTGATGCTGTCTTCTGACATCCACATGCACACTGTAACATGTGAGCACACACACATATGCAGAGAGAAAGAGGAGAGAGGAATGCACATGCACACAACTAGAAATTAAAATCAGTCTTTCAAAAAAGAAAGTATTGGGGGAAGAATAATGGTCATAAAAAGCAGACTAAACAAATGCAATGTATATTGTAAAGAAATGAAAGAAATAGAAATAACATGTAAAATAGAAACAAAATACCTTATATGGCAGAAGTCTGGAAACACACCAGAACATACCCACCTCCAAGGAATGTATGAAACTTGACTTTCTCATGCCTGTCATTCTGTGGGAAAGATTCTGGCAATCTTCTCTAATGCCATATCACATAGGGATTTGGTCAAAACGGGAAGACATAATTTGTGTGGAGCATCATAAAACCAATCTTTCTTATCACACACATATCCATTTGTGGGTGGATGGGAGCTTGCTGTGCAGAGAGGATGAAGGGTGTTTGAGAGAAGACTGCACACTTAAGATCAGACCTTGGGAACATGGCTCTGGTTCTGATTTAATGCCAGCTCCGTCAGAAGCAAGCTTGCATCTACACTGCACGAATGATAATGTATGTCTTAATGGCCTGAGCATTTTACCTCCCTGTGTTTTTTTAAATCAAATTTAACTCCATGTCTGGCTTTTTTAGAATACTATAGATTTTCGTTTCACTTACAGGCAGCTGCATGAATTAGAAAAAGCCTCAAACTCAAAAGCAATCCTATCTTAATTTTTAAATTTTATTAGGAAAAAAAATGAGCTGCCCAGCTGCAAAGTGGTGCCGTTATTCTGCTGTGCAGTGCGCACTCTGTCTCATTTAGCCCGCCCTCCTGCCTCGCAAAAAAGAGAGAAGTCAGCTGAATTCCCCAAAGGAGATCATTTCTCCTCACCTTTCTCTCTCTGTGTGAAGCATTTAATTTGGGGGTGTTAATTATACTTCTCATTGAAATTAATTTTTATTTTACTTAAGTTCTTTTGGATCTTGTTAATATTAATCAGCTACAGGGCCATTTGGTAAAATATAATTAACTGGTTTTTAGGACTTTAATTTGCTTCTCTTTGATGTGGATATGGTGGGTTTGCTCTTGTGTGGTACGTGGTTGGTAGGTCTGAACATCTGAACTATATATCATGGCAAGTATAAAAAACAGAGTACATACTGGAAACATGAAGAATTCAGTTATGAAATCCACAGTGATCATAATAATGACTACGGTGGTTAATATAAGTGATCAACTTGACAGGTTCTACATCACCTAGGAGACAAGTCTCCAGGCATGCCTGTGAAGAGTTCATTGACTTGGGAAGACTCCCTCTAGCTGTGAGTTGTACCATTCCCTGAACTTGGATTCTCGACTGCATAAGAAAGGGGAAACTTGGGGGCTGGAGAAAGGATTCAGTGGTTAAGAGCACTTTCTGTTCTTGCAGAAGACTAGAGTTTGGTTCCCAGCACCAATGTTAGTGGCTCACAAAGGTCACTAGCTCTAGGGAATCTGACTCCCCCTTCTGGTCTCCATGGGCACTGCACACACATGTGTGCATATACACATATAACACATAAATAAAAATAAAATAAATGGTTTTTGCAAGACCAAAGTGGGAGAAAGCTAGCTGAGGGGAAAGTTTGTCATTTTCTTTTTCATGACTACAGATGCAATTTGATCAGCTGCCTCGTCCTCCAGCCATCTTGACTTCTCCACCATGATGGGCTATAAACCTGAATTTGAACCAAAATAAACCCTTCAATTTCGAAGCTGCTTCTTCTCAGGGCATTTTAGCACAATGACAGGAAAAATAACTAAGATAACGTTCAAAGTAAGCCTAGCTTTGGAGACTTGAGAGGAAGGAATTCATGGAGATCATAGAACATCTAATGACGGCTTCTCCTTGGTCCATTATGGGTAAAATAAACACAACATCTAGGGAAGATATTGTCTAAGCTCCTAAAATGGTAAGTTCTTTCTCAGCTATAAGGAAAACTCAAATCCAGCCATGGTAAGGACAGCGAAGCCAAATCATGTGAGAAAGTTACAAACAGTTGAAAATTAAGCAAATTAATTTTATTTATTAATTTATTAATTAATGCAGCCTTATTTTTTTTTAAGAAAGCATCCACTTGGTTCCTTGGGTTTGGGTTCCTGTAGTATCCCTTCCTTATATGTCTCTCCCTGCCTACCTCCCACCACAGAACTGCAGGATGTCTCTCTCTCTGACATACCCACTATGCTGTGATTTGGCCCTTTAAGATGCAGCAATGACAGTGAGGTCCCACAAGAGCTGCTTTGTAAGCTTTGTCAGCTTCTTGCATTGTTCCTGCAGAGGTCACTTCATAGCACTGTCTTCTGGAAACAACATGACCATTACATTCATGAACTCACAGCAAATGCCATCACCATCTCAAGACCCACACGCGCTCAAGCTAAGCAAACTTCTGGCATGGATTGGGAAAGAAACCCACCTCTGACCTAGGAGCTATTGACAACTGATGGCTTCCGAGGGAAGGAGGATCATTCTCCCTTGGGAGTATAGACACTGGCAGGTTTCCCACACTCCTACAGATGAGCCCATACCCATGCACCCATGGGCAACACTACGTGGACTTGGTAGATTGTTGAACAAGAACAATAGCGTCAGCAACAAGAGGAGGAGATGACGATGAAGTGGGGAGATGAACATGGGAGAAGATGTGGGGAAACTAGAGGGGTGTGAGGGGTGGGTACTATCATAGTTCTTTGTCTCCACAAATGAAATTCTCAAAGAATTAATTTTTAAAGCCCTTCCTGCTTTTTGAGGAAGGGAAGACTCATTTCCTGTCCGGAAAAAGGTGTGTAGTTGTAAACCCTCAGTCTTGACTCACGCCTTTGGGAAGAAGCCTGGGGATACTAGAGAAATGTGGTGGGTGTGGCAGAGTTTGTGCCCCAATGTTGCTCCTCAGTTGCTATCGAACGAGGCACTGAGTATGTCTGGAAGGTTCTATAATATTGGTGCACACCTGAGGAGCCCCTGCTGTTCCATTACAGAGGTGGGACCAATAGGCCAGAAAGCATCCAAAGGACAGAACTGTATAACTGACCATCCACTCTGAGATGACAGGTGATGTCTGACTGTGGCTGGGTATGAGCAAATATCTGAAGAAAGTATGAATGTTCCTTTTTTCAATATTGGTGTTATTTATATAAATATATCATTTATCAAGACTAATTGAACTGAACACCAAATATAAATGGATTTTTCCGCATGTAATTTTTTTGTTTTGTTTCTTTGTTTTTTGCTCATTTGAGTCAGAGTTTCTCTATATATCCCTGCCTAGCCTGGAGCTCGCTATGTAGACCAGGCCGGCATGGAATTCACGAGATCTGCCTGCCTCTGCCTTCCAAGTGCTGGGATTAAAAGCGTGTATCATGACGCCCAACTCCTGGATGTACTTTGTTGAACAAGCCTTGTATTTTGCTTATATATAATGGACAAAATTTGAGGAAATATGCAATCAACTCGGTGCTTCTGAGATATTTAGTGAGACTTTAAGGTATCCAAAATACTCTTTTAAAGGGAGAGGGAGTTCTTGTTCCTGTTTGTGCAGGCTGAGTACCTCACAGCTGGGCAGCAACAACAGGGAACCAATTAGCTACATAGCAATGGATTTGTGCCTTCTATGGATGTGAAGCATGCAGCCAGCATGGCTGTAGCTGGTGATCCTGTATAGAGTCCTTTACTGGAAGGAAAAAGAAGAGAAACAATATTTCTAAGCCATCCTGCTAGGTTGAAGACCCAGTTGACCTTTGCTCGACAGGAAGTATCTATCTGAGTTCCATCCAAAGAAGGCTTGAAGGCTCATGGGGTTACATTGTGGCTCAAGGTAACTTTTCCAAGCAGGACTCAGCATCAATTTAAAATGCAATACAAAACAAATAGGACCCACTTGAGATTGCATCTCCTGTATGGAACCAGTGCTCCCTTGAACCTATGACTGCTTCTCTTCTTTTTCCCTTTCTGGCACAATACTTGGAAGATTGAGAGACCCAGTTCCATTCTTTGTGCTTCAATTGTGCTATCAATAAAAATAAAGAGGGCAGAATAAATGTGGCTCCTTGGAGCCCAGCTTGTCCTTGGAGGCCGAAGATTGAAGACTCTGCAGTGAGACTTATGAGCCACAGCCCAGCATCCTAGCATCTACCCAAGTCAGCTGTGAACCAGACACTGCCGACTGCCCACAGCCAATCAGGGACAGAGTGAAGAAACAGCCATGGAGTTGAAAGAAGGGGAGGGGGTCTTCTCTAGAGTCCTCAGATGCCCATTGCACATTTAACTGCAAAGGTCACCAAGAATAGATGCCGCTTGTGACATCTGAGAGATTACCCAGCCACAAGGTTAATGATGTGACTCTGCCTACAAGCTACTCCTGACAGGAAGTGTCTAATGTGCCCAATAGAAGGCATGAAAGGTTACGTGGGTACTCTCTGGGTCAGGTACCTTCTCCAATAGGTACCCAAAATCAAATATAAAATGAAATACAAAACAAATGGAAGACATTTGCTCATTTGATGACAGCTACTTGGAGAATTTCTCGCTCCAGTGGGCAGAGGAAGTGGAAAACTCCAGGGACAGTGTTTTAAGAAGCAGAAAAATTAATAAATAAGGGTAACAGTAATGTTATCTTCACACCTTCCATCAAGATAAGCCTCATTAATATACACTGTCACTACGAAAGGACTGTGGTTCCCCAGACTGGCTAAGGCTTAGATAACATCTTATCACCTGCCTAGTAGAAAGATGCCCCAACAATTCACACGCACGCACGCACGCGCACACACACACACACACACACACACATCCTGCTGACTCCATTTAATGTCTGTCACCCCCGTGTGTGTGCATGTGTGTGTATACCCTACTAACTCCATATGATGTTGCTCATGTGCACCTGTGTGTGGTGTGCACCTGTGTGTGCACCTGTGTGGCTGACCACTGTGAATGACTGAATAATCCATCAAAGAGCTCAGCCCTAGGAAACTGATTCTTCCTCTAAACCATAAACAGTCAACAGAGAGAAGAAGCAAGTATGAGTCCACTAGGCTACCCACTGCCACTCTTGTGATTGGCAGGTCAGTGGCTATCAGCTTTTCTTTACAACTCCTTCTCACTATCTCTTGCCCCAAGTCTTCACTAAGATCTGAAGATGCCATACATGAAGGACCCTGGCACAGTAGCTCTCATCCGGAGGCTAGAGGAGAAACAAAGGTATTTATTTGCATTTTATATCTGTTTATGCAGCACATTCCCCCAGAGTCTAACTCCTCCATGGGGGCATGCTCACCATTTAACTTAAGCATGCCCTCCACAGATGGTGGCAGAGAGAGAAATAAGAGGATGTTTCAACACTGGGGGACTTGCAAAATCATCCCTGTTTGGGTTACTAAACACTGCTAGGAAATGCTTCCCAGAATATTTTTGGTTTCATCAACTGAACAAAGATCTTAAGGGACCTGTGGATGAAAGCTCACAGCTGTACTGAGTGGTGAATGATACCGAGTCGCTCAGAACAGCACAGGAGCACGCAATTCCCTGACAGAATTAAAAGAAAAGATAACGTGCCTTCTACTTCTGCACAAGCTCCCCAAATTTTAGACAGCTGTTTTATTAATCAGGAAGTGTTAAAAGGGTGCCATGAAAAGATGAATTGAATTAAAACCAAAAATAAAAAAAAATCATGATTTGGAAGTGCAAGTGTAATGGGGAGAAAAATAAGTCCTGCTGTACTGCTATAATTCTGTCTCTAATTTTTGTGACTTTGTGCAAGACGTTACGTTCCTCCCTGGCTTCATATGTGAAATCCTGTCGCTCTGGCAAGTGGAATCGAAGCTCTCTAAGAGGGGGAAGGAAGGCCCAGGATTCTGTTACAGAAAGAAGAGTATAATTTAGAGATAAATGACCTTCCTCCTCACGCTTTGAGGCTGTGTAAGTCTATAAATCCAAGTGTGACATGTAAGGACACTAAGAAAGCAGACTCCACCACACACAGTTTTAACCAGATTGCCATTTACCTTTTTCAAATACTCTACTCAATGTTTAATGCATCTGCCATTTTGCAGAAGCCCCTTCCTCCACAGGGCAGTGTGCCACATGGCTTAGCATGAATAGGGATAGGGTACCTGACTTTGAAGCCCCCTCCCAAAACACAGCAGAAGCCAGGAACCAGGGCTCCAAACAGACATAACTGCATTTCTACTTGAAGTGGTTCAATCAGACAATTCTTAAACCAAAAATCTTACTCGGAATTAATTATTTTGAAGGCTGGGTCCCCTGTGGATTGGTTATTCTGTGATTCAGGGATGGGAAAGAAAGTTAATAGCTTTCTAATTATATCAAGTTTCCATTTTAAAACTCTGGTTCTCATTTATGAGTCTGTCAGGGGATTATCAAGCTACTTGGTCTTGGCTCTTAATTCGTAGAGCAAGAATAAATTAATGCAGAGAATAAGGTCTTACTCTCTTAAATTACTACCTTGTAAGTTGAAGCAATTAAACTCATTTACTTTTATTGAAATTGTTAATAAACCCATTTAACAGAAATCTGACTATCTATGAAGGATTCCATAGTTTTCATGCAATAACCTAGTGAAGATTGGACCCCTAACTTACTGTATCAGCTACACTGAGATTAAAAACAAAAATACATTCAACTCAAAGTATTCCAAGTTTAAGTTCATGGCCAATTTTGTTTTTTAATTCACCAAATCTACATTTTTAAAGATTTATTTCTTTTTATTTTATGTGTATAAATGTTTTGTTTTCCTGTATGTGTATCATGTGTGCACAGGGCTCACATAAGTCACAAGAGGGCATCAGATCCTCTAAAACAGTAGTTACAGAAAGTTGTGAGCCACCATGTGTTGATGAGAACTGAACAGGTCCTCAGAAAGAGCTGTCAATGCTCCTAACCACCAAGCAGTCTCTTCAACTCCAAATCTTTATTTTTGATATATTTAAAGTGTCAACCAATCATCACTCTGTGGATAAATGTTATGAGCTCTTTTCTTTTCTCTGCAGTCCCCAATCATCATTACTTGGATGTCCAAAGTGAAGTTGGGCATATTATGCTATGTTGAGTAGAGGGATTTCCCATGGCATGAGAGATGAGTGGTAGTCCCTCAAACCCTAGCCCAACTGTATCTATAGCTATTAGATAGGGGTTAAAGTTAGCCTCAACTGGAATGGGGAAAGGAGATGAATACCTGTCTATATGCATGTACCTGTGTAAATATTTGATAGTCTCCTCATTGCTATGACAAAACGCCTGGCAGAAGCAGCTTTTGAAAGGAAAGTTTTGGTTCTGACTCATGATTTAAGAAGGCATACTGTCCTTCACTGAGGGAGGAAAGACAATGGCAGCTTGAAGCAGCTCATTACACTATACCCTCAGCCAGAAAGTAGAGCGATTACCACTAGCAGCCTTCTGGATTCTTCCTTTTTTCCTCTTTTTTATTCAAACCAGGACCCCAGACCATGAAATGGTGCCATGCATATTCAAGTTAAATCTTCCCTCACAAGTTAATCCTCTCTGGGGGAAAGCCTCATAGACATGCACAGACATGTGGCTCCTTGATGATTCTAATCCATCCAAGCTGACGGTGAAGTTGAGCATTCATAGCACACATGATTGTGTTGTACGTACCTTCAACTGTACACAACTGAACAGAGAGACTACAAAGATGGAGATGGAAAGGAAAAAACGTGGCTGTTGCTGCTCTACTTCTGCAGCTGTGATAAACTACCCCAACAAAAAGCAATTTAGGAGGGAAATTGTTTTAGCTTAGAATTCCAGGTTATATCCCATCCTTGTGGGGAAGCCAAGATAGAAATATTAAATAGCTACTCACATCACAGCCACAATCACGAGAAGAGAGAAAAGAATCCAAGCATGCTCATACGCTCACTTGTACGGAGTCTAACTTTTCCAGTCTTCTCCAGTTTAGGGTCCTCTCTGCGTAGGGAATGGTGCTACTCACAGTGGACTGGATCTTCCCACACCAGCTAATGTAATTACCACAGTCCCCCAAAGACATCCCCTCAGGCCAACCCAAGGCAGCCAACCCCTCATAAACACTCTTCCCAGTGATTCTAAGTTGGGAAAAATCAGCAATTAAAGCTAACCATATAGCTGCATATCCAAAGAATCCTGAGGTGGGATTTTGGGGGGTTTTATTTTTATTTTTTATCTGTTTGCTTGTTTGGTTGGTTGTTTTCAAGCCAAACATAAACCTTACCTGAGAAATATCAGTCTCAAAATTTGCTCTGATTTATTTTTCCCCTCTCTGGCTCTTCCACATAGTCACTTCAATATTGACACGATGAAACATGAGTGGACGTCGTGACATGTCTCACACATTCAACAAATATTTACTGAGACCTGACTCTGCCCAAGCACTGTTGTAGATTTGGGAAACAGCAATGAATCAAACAGCTCTGCTGTCATCGGACACTGCTCTATCACAGACTGGACCTCGGCCCGCACAATAAACAGATGGGTGTGTGTTAGGCCTGGAAGTAGTACATGCTAAGAAGAAGGATTGCATTGTCAGCGGCTGAGCGTCTTTCTGAAGAGCAACTAGTATTGATGGGGTGGCACATTGGTCAGGGTTCTCTAAGGAGCAGAACAAATAAAATAAACATATATTGTAAAGGGGATTATAACATTATCTTACACTAGAAGGACTGAGCAACCCAACAGTGCATAAGAGAAGCTGAGAACCCATAAATCCATAAATCTGGACGACTCAGCCATCCCTATGTGGGTGCTGAAGGCTTGGAGGATTCCTGGAGAGCTGCTGGCCTTCACTCCACAACAGACACACTCACCAGAAGGGTGCAACGCCAAGCAAGCAGCGCAGGTTTCTCCTCTGACCTCATTCCTGGGCTGCTTCTAGACAGCGCCAGAAGGTCTTTCTCTGCGGAGAGGTCCTCCTTTCTGCAGTTCATCCATCCTGGAAATGCCATCACAGAGATGTCAAGAGGCCTGTGTCTCAGATGATTCCAGATCCAGTCAACCTGACAATATTCACCCCCACAGATAGTCAAACAAAAATGGGAGGAAAGGAGTGCGAGACTATTGCCCGGAGCAGTCAGTCTTGCCTGCATCTTGTCATTGACCCAGCAACAACCACTCAGTGAGACAGACTTGTCCTCTGCCCTTCCACAAGATTAGGGAAGGAGGAGAGACAGATTAGGAATTTGCAGGATTATAGTTTGGGGCTGTTCCTACCAGAGGGGCTCATGGGTCAAATATGTAAGCCAATGGGAAAATATTTTTTTTAAAGCACCACAGACAGTTCTTGAGTGTCAACCTTGCAGATAATGACGTCATGTCAGGATGTCAGAAGGTTGAACATGCCTGGTCGAGGCACCACAGCTCATCCATCCAAGGGCATCTTGGTTGCTACCAAGTATTGGCAGTTGTGGATGAAACTGAGATATATATCTTTCTCAGGGGGGAGGTCCTGCTTCCTGAATTAATTTATTCCAGCAATGCCTTCACAGAGATGTCAAGAGGCATGTATCTTAGCTGATTCCAGACAAACACACACACACACACACACACACATACACACACAGCAGGGGGTGCAGGTAAAGATATAGATAGAAATACATACATACATACATACATACATACATACATACATACATACATGGATACATACATACCTTCAGGTTTCTGTATGGATGTGAGTTTTCACCAATTGCTGGAATGTATAGTGAGTTTATAGCTAGTTTTCTGAGAAATCACTAAACTACCTTACAAAGTGACTGAACCTTTTCATTTCCATCCTCAACGAATGAGAATTATTGCTATTTTTCATTCTCCTCGGCATTTGAAAAATACCACAAAAAATTTAAGTACCATAAACTCTTTCATTATCGGATACATCTCTCAGTACAATTGTTTCTCTGTATGGTCTTCATCCTTCGTCTCGATACTGATTTTTTTTCTACACCAAAACAAATTTATAATATGACTTTCTATGAACAAGGAAAACAAGCCAATTTGGCTTACTGTACTGTGGCTTGTAGAAATTTGAGCATGTTGGTGTTTGCTTTGGGCGCTGTTGTTAATCTAGATTGGATCCGTCTCCAAAACCCATTATTTGAACTACCAGAGGATTACTGTCAAATCAAGGCAAAGCACTCTCGAGTCAATTCAAGTTTTTCCAATAGATATGAAAGATGAGGAAGAATTTTTCTACATTCTGCTGCTAGCTGCATTCATGGCCTGTCTCACATACTGTTCTCACTACCTTATTGCCGAAGTGGGGAGGTTGGATTAAGGCTGAAGCATCCAGGAAAACAGAACATCTTAGCTCAGAGCAAGGAAATAAACCCCGTGTGAACATTGAACGCTATGATTTTACTGACTTTAGAAGAAATAAATTTTGCCTCTCAGTGGCACATTAAGAGGTCTATTGCCTCTGTGTGAAGTGTCCCTCTTCCCAGCCACCTCCTTCTTATTAAAATTTCTTCCCATGCCTGGAGCAGTAATCCTTATACCTTCCTTACAATAGCCACTCCCAAGTATTTCTTAATTGAATTACATGTTTTCATCGGCCTGATAAAATCACAGCTAGCCTGAGATGTCCCCAGTACGTCTGTTTTTGTCTATCTTTATTTTTTTCATGTATACACAATATGCGTATTTTCATGTATGTCTGTGTGTTTGTGGGTACAACCTTGTGTGCACTTTCCTCAGTGAGCAAACGGCTTTTCTGATAGAACATAGGCTGGTATTGCGATGACCTTGTCCTGGTCACATAATTAACTAGGCCAGAGCCACTACACAAAAATATGACATTCGATCATTACTGTATTGGGTTCATGGAGTTCTGTTGTATAACATCAACATGTGGGTTCTTATTGTTTAATAAAAACTTAAATGTGGATCATGTATACACAGAGAAAGACCAAAAATGCCTCCCCCACCACGCCATTGAATCTTACACCCAGGGGGAAAAAATTAACATTGAGAATTTTCTGTAGCGCGGATGTTTTTCCTCCACAGGAAGAGTGGGAATTTTCCTTTCCCACAAATGACGCGAGCAATTTAGAAAATGATTTAAAAGAAAGGGGGCATCTTACACTATTGCCAATAACAGTTAGCAAGTCTCATTAATGAGATACACTGATGGGGAAATCACTACAATTCTACTTCGCAGCAAAATACTGTAATTAAGCCATTGTGTGTCTGTGTTATTTAGCAAATGAATAATTGTACCGTGCCCCTGAGACTTACTGCTGCTTTGGAGCATCAGCCTAATATGGTTGCCGTCTTGTCTACAGCTCACTTAATGAGCAATAGATTCTGAGTCATGTCCAAGGCACTTGACTGCTTTCTACAGGCGAATAGCCCAGCAACAGAAAAGACCCAGTGTGCTGAAAGTTACAGAACACTGATAAAGATTTAAATTACGTTTGACTCTTTAAATGGTGTTATTAGTTTGGAAAGGGTCAGTGGACATCTTGTATCTGCCAGGATTCATGCTGAGTGGTAAGGATCTAAATACCACAGCCCTGAGCCTGGGAAAGTATTTACAAAGAAATCATGAAATCAACTAGGACAAATGGCGGTATCATTGTCTGACAATGTCTGGCCATTGTCCATAACTTCTGCTCTTTCCACATTCCAAAATGACTTTATTAGGGACACACCTGACATGCTGGGCTTCCATCTAAAAAATGGAGGAAGCAAGTACCTAGTACTTGGGAAGCTCAAGCAGGAGGATAGAAAATTCAGGGCCAACTAGGAGGGTGCAGAGATGGCTCAGCAGGCAAAGGCATTTGCCACCAAGCTAACAACCTGAGCTCTAGTTCTGACCCACAAGAGGGAAGGAGAGACCTGGTTCCCCAAAGTTATCCTCTATGTATCATGGCATGCATCGGCTTGCAGGCTCACACACTGTAAATAAAAAATGAATGTCTTTTCAAAACATACTCATCTCATTGCTTTTAATTATGTGTAGGTATGTGTGTCTGCCTGTTGGTATATGTGTATGAATGCAGGTATCCATAGGGGCCAGAGGCATTAACAAAAAGAAAGGAAAAGAAAGAGAGAAAGCAGGGAGGGAGGGAGGGAAGAATGAAAGAAAGAAAGAAAGAAAGAAAGAAAGAAAGAAAGAAAGAAAGAAAAGAAAGAAAGAAAGAAAGAAAGAAAGAAAGAAAGAAAGAAAGAAAGAGGGAGGGAGGGAGGGAGGGAGGGAGGGAGGAAGGAAGGAAGGAAGGAAGGAAGGAAGGAAGGAAGGAAGGAAGGAAGAAAGAAAGAAAGAAAGAAAGAAAGAAAGAAAGAAAGAAGCCAGGCAGCAGTGAATTACAGGCTAGCATGGGCTATACACTGAGACCCAAGACAGAAAGTGAGAGAGGAACTAGGGTGGAATGTCTTTGCAGCTACCCATGGCTCTTTTTCCTTTGTGCTTACCTGAAAGATCCTGAGGTCAGCAGGACAAATAGCTTCAGGTTCCTCTTTGCCAGTGGAGGGATGGTGGTCTGACCTTCTAATAAGGTCAAGGTTGGATTTCACTGAAGTCACCTTCCAACTCTTTACTGAACTACCTAAGGCTGAGCATCAGGTTACTTGGCCTGGAAAGAACGAGTTTCCCTCAAAGCCCATGCATGGTAACATGGGCCCCTAGGGGGATCATCTCAGGCTCCTTCTATTGACTCCAGACTCTCATACAGAGGAGCCAAAATGTAGAAAGGGTTGTGCAGAATTTTCTGGGCATGAGTTGTGTTAGGAAAGGATGAGTCATTAAGGAATAAAAAAGAACCACATATTGGTCTGTTTAGTAGGTCCCCTCCTGTGGGTCAGAGCTAGCACAGCAACCTTAGCAAGCACATGCTAAGAGGTGTTTGAACCGCTGCCTTTTGTCTGTAGCTATTGGGACCCAGAGCAGAGTTCTTATCTTAGAACAGGAGGCCTGCACAGGGACCACAGTCACCTACATCAGGTACCCAAGACTGAAGGATACCCTTTCCTTACATTGCTTCTTCACTACGTAATTACATCTAAAATGAGGAGTGAAGCATAGAGCCCTGTAAAGTTTAGCTACCCTCATGCAGGCCCAGGACTAACACAGAGGCATGGCATGCATAGGCAGGCATGCAGTCAAGGGGTGCGACCGCTCACAACAAGGGGCACTTATAGCTGGGCAGCGGTGAGGCACAGATTTAATCCCAGCACTTGGGAGGCAAAAGCGGGAAGATTTCTATGAGTTCAGTGCCAGCCGGGTCTAAAGTGTGAGTTCCAAGACAGTCAGAACTGCTATATACAGAAACCCTGTCTAGAAAAAAAAATCAACAAGAGAGCCTTATAAAACTTGTGTTCTTTGACTCGGACTCCTCTAGTGAGTTTGAGGCCCGAGAGCAGTGGCCAAGTGAAATCTGTAACACTGGCTTGAGGGGGCTTTTGACAAGCTTTTACAGGATCTTGCCTGCAGAGTTTTGGTGCACAGAGCTCTGGGTTGCATGACAGCATCCAGAAGCTGTGCTGCAAGGGTCTTGACCCCAAAAATTAAGAAATCCAGAGAGGCTCCTGGAAGAGATGAGGTCTACCCATGACATGTCCCTGTCATCCAGAGAGTCTCAAAGTGCTAAGGCCATTGGGGTGTTTCATGGCTAGAGTTAGACTTATGTATAACAAGCAGATAGTGAGCCTGGTTTTAAAGGGTGTTCAAAGCAGAAGGTGATACAAAGACGAAATCTGTTTATTTTGAGTTTATATTTAACATTTGCATTGGAAATTAGACTTAGACTCAGCTTACTATAAATTAAGCCATCGAGGGTTAATAGACACCTTCCTTGGGTAGGTGTCCCTACAATGGGTCTTTGTAATTATCCACTTGACACAATCTGGAATCACCTTGAAGGGCCTCTCAATGAGGGGCTGTCTAGATGAGACTGGCTATGGGCACGTATGGAGGAGGTTGTTTTGACTGCGTTCACTGAGGTTGGGAGACTTGCCCACTGTGAGCAGTGTCAGCCCCTAGCACAGAAAATGAGCTGGACATTTCTGTGCAGTCGTTCGTCCCTCTCTCAGCTTGACAGCGGACGTCATGTGACGAGTCCTCTCAAGCTCCTGCTGCTCTGATTCCTCTGCTAGGATGAATTATAACCTGGAATTGTGAGCAGAAAGAAACCTTTCATTTTTCCTTACATTGCTTTGGTCAGAGTCTTTCATCCTAGCACCAGTGAATGAAACTAAACTGCGTGTTCGTGAATCCTCTTTGTCTCGTCTCTTCTGTTCGAGGTCAGAGCAGCAATGGGGAGTGTGATAGAAAACCATCCGACAACACAGACAGCCGGGTTTGTTCTCCTGTCCCAGCTCCTGCTGCCATGTCCACCCTGCCTTGATGGCCTCATCCCTGGGGAACTTAAAGCCGGACTAAACTCTTTTCCTATAAGTCACCTTGGTCCTGGTGCTTTATCACAGCGACAGAAAGTAACTAATATAGTGCATCATGGGAAGCCTACAACTCCATGCATGAAATATCTTCACTTCCTAATCCTTAAAAGCAGGCTCTATATTCCTACAAGGTCTCCCCAAAAAGCTCAGAGTAGAATTGAATCTTGAGGAAGAGTTTTCCTGCCACCCACAAGTGTGCGTAAGACAACAATAAAGCAGCCTACTTCTAAATCTACCTTTGAATATACCTTAAGCCAGGTATAAACTGCCTAATGCACACAAAGGATAATGCCTCCTTGTCCAAAGGAAAGAGTAAGTAGTTAGCTTGTTTACAAAACTCACTGTGTGCTAAGCAAAGAGAATCTAAAAGCCCAGCTGTAGGTAAGGGATATTGATTCTCACCTGCCTCCAGCTGCAGAGACAAGGAGTTTAAGACACAGAAGGAGACTTTGACATCATATAAGAACTAGTGTTGATGTCCCCAATGGTGACTTACAGTTTGCCACCTCAAATGACAGGGGTAAATTTTACGCACTCAGAGTCTTGTATCCCAACTAAAGAAAAAAAGGCTTCATGCTTTCCTATTGCCCTCAGAGACCGGGAAGATACCTTTTTAAAAACATAATTGTAGGTTGAAAGGTATATCACCCACCAGGAAGACAGCATAGGCTGTGACACACTGATACAGAAGACAGGGGATGCCAGATTGTTAACACCCTCAGGGACTCTCAGGGTCAAAAGACGCTAAAGAGGTGGTTCAGTGGTTAAAGACCTCACTACACAAGCATGGGGTCTAAAGTTCAGACCCCCAGAAACTGTAAATATAAGGGGTGCATCTCGGCCTGCTTGTACTTCCAGCCTCAGAAGATGGAGACATTATTCCCAGAACAAGCTGGCTAGAGTTTATTGGCAAGCTCTTGGTTTGAGAAACCCCGCCTGGAAGAGAGATCAAGGAGATTCCCAGCATCAACACGTGCACAAAGGGAGAGAGATGTGGTCTGTGTTTCTGCATATAGGGATTTCTCTGTGCTCTTGAGCTCTATATCACCCCACCCTTCGGTTCCCAAAGCAATCGAAGGGAATAAAATAAAAGGGCAAAGAGCTTCGTTTTGTTTTTAATTAGTGTATATTCATTGGGCATGATTTTGGATTTCATATGGATATTTTCATATACATATGTTTATATTTGACCATACTTTCCCAAACCCCATCTCCCCCTTTTATTTCACCTAGTATAATAATCTCCAGCAGCATCTATTTCCTTGCAGATGACATAATTTTACTGTCCTTTTCAACTGAATAAAATTCTGTGATAACCACATTTTTTTAAAATCAGGTCATCTATTGATGGACACTGAGGTTGAGTCTTTGTTTGTTTGTTTGTCTGGTTGGTTTTTATTGAACTATACATTTTTCTCCACCCCCCTCCCTTTCTCCCATCTCCCTTTCTATCCTCCCACATAACCCACATGCTCCCAATTTATTCAGGAGATCTTGTCTTTTTCTTCTTCCTATGTATATCCATGCATGTCTCTCTTAGGGCTATCTTTGTTGCCTAGGTTCTCTGGGGCCATGGACTGTAGGTTTGCTTTTCTTTGCTTCTTATCTAAAAGCCACTTATGAGTGAATACATTTTATATTTGTCTTTCTGGGTCTGAGTTACCTCACTCAATATAGTTTTTTTTCTAGATCTAGGTTGAGTCTTTTGTTTGACTTTTGAGAGTTTTGCTGCAATAAATATAAACTTGGTAGTATTTCCAGTGTGCAGAACTGGGGTCCTTAAAGTAAATTCCAAGGAGAGGGATAGCTGGATCATGTGGTCTACTTCTCGTTTTCTGAGGAACCTCCAAGCTGGTTTCCATAATGTCTAGGACATTCTCATTCTAGTCCTCAGTACAGAGCTGGCTCTAGCAGGCTGTGGGTTTTGCACTGGGTGGCTTCTCTCGGCTTCTGACTCTTGGAGCCCACGAGTCTTAAGTTCTACTTTTTGCACAGTTAGATACATAGACAGCTCCAGATGTATAAATGCTTCACATGAGACTGAAGTAAACATCCGTCCAGGCCCGCAATAACCCTAGGGGTTCTGGTTTCCTTTCTGCTTAGAGACAAACATCAGGACCAAAACAACTTTGGGGAAGAAAGGATTTCTTTAGCTTACACTTTCAGGTCATGGTCATCATTGAGGCAAGTCAGGGCAAGAACCCAAATAGGAACATGAAGCAGAAACCATAGGGGAAAGCTGCTTGCTGATTTGGTCAAATGCTAGTACTTACCTAGTGTCCTAGTTAGGGTTTTATTGCTGTGAAGAGACACCATGACCATGGCAATTCTTATAAAGGAAAACATTTAATTAGGGCTGGCTTATAGTTCAGGGCTTTAGACCATTATCATAACGGCCTGATATGGTGGTATGCAGGCTGATGTGGTACTGGAGAAGAAGCTGAGAGTTCTACATCTTTTTTTTTTTTTATTGATAAAAGGAGGATAAAGAAAAGAAAAAAAAAACAAATTTCCACCTCCTCCCACCAGCCTCCCATTTCCCTCCCCCTCCTCCCACTCTTCTCCCCCTCCTCCCACCCCTCTCCCCTTCCCCCCACTCCTCTCCCCCTCCCTTTCCAGTCCAAAGAGCTGTCAGGGTTCCCTGCCCTGTGGTACGTCCTAGGGATATGGATGGAGAGTTCTACATCTTGATCCTCAGGCAGTAGAAGGATTCTGTAACACGAATCATGGCTTAAGAGCATATGTGAGACCTCAAAGCCTGCCTCCACAGTGACAGGCTTCCTCCAACAAGGCCACACCTACTCTAACAAAACCACAACCCCTAATAGTGCTGCTTTCTATGGCCAAGCATTCAAACAGATGAGTCTTTGGGAGCATACCTATTCAAACTACCACACCTAACTTTCTGATTCACCCAAGACAACCTGCCTCAGGAATGGTGCTTCCCACAGTGGGTTGGCTCTTCTCACATCAATTAACAACCAAGACAGTCCCCCACAGACATACCCACTGGTCTGTGTATGTAGATAATTCCTCAATTGAGGCTCTCCTCTCAGAGGATCTAGGCTGTGTCAAGCTGACATCAGGTGCATTTTAATTCCCGTCATGAGCTTTCAGCTTCCAAATAACACTTTCAAATCTGACCTTCTCAGTGGCTCTGGATGTATATGCCCGCCTGTCTTCCTAGCATGTCTATCCAGATGTCATGACAGCCTCCCAAGCTAATAATGATCTTTAATGGACTTCTGGCTTTCCTTCCCAGAACAAGATTATTTTTTTCCTCTACAAATGAACTTCCTTCCCCTTCTTCCCCTCATACTGATCAAGTCCATGGAGCCCTTTCCTCTTCCACCCTTTGTGGCTACTGAGCTGTTCCTGGCACTCTCTGCATGGCGTCCGTCATACTCTGACCGCAACCCTCCACCTAAACCACTGGTGCGCTCTTCCAGGTGGGCAGTTTGGGAGAAAGGAAGTTTGAAACTGATAGTGTGAGCAGAGCTTTGGACAAACAGACTCCAGTTCCCTCTGCTTGGTGCTATTTCCTGTGTCAGAAGTGAAATCAGCATACTGCAGGAAAGGGCGTGTTTGCGTTGAGATTGCACTAGATGTCTGGAAGAGAAAGTAAATTGCCTAAGCCTTTGTTTCAGTAACAACTCAGGATAACATTTGAGACTGAAATTGGCATTTCGCTGTTTAGCGCTGAGCCTCCAGGGACTGTGGGATGCAATCTGGAAAACCTGAGGGACAGTCAGAAACAGCCAAGGAGTAGACCTTAAATGGGCTTGTTTGGCAGCATCCACTTCTCTTTGGGAAGAAATGAAGGTGCGAGGAGAAGTGTCAAGAAGAAACAAGCAGGAAATGTATAATATTTACCATGTGTCTTCTACACAGCAGGAGCGATTCTGGAGCTGGGAAGTCAAGTTCAAATACAGACTTAGCTGTCTGTGCTTCTCTGAGCCTCTACCTTTTCCTCTGTAGCTAAAGCTGATGTCGTTGGCTTCACTTGTGTGTCTGTGTTTGTTTGGTTTTGTTTTGCATGGCTTTGAGAATAATCAAACATGAGAGCAGCTGGAAAGCTATCCCTGATGGGCCAGACCTGTCTGTCACCTGTTTGGGTAATAACAGGTGGCTGGCCTGGTTGTGCTTGTTAATATTCTTCTTGCCTCGGTGCACACTTGCTTACCCTGGACTTGCAGAGTTGCAACAGACACAGAATGGCTATCGAAGCTTGCCATATATACATTTTAGACTCTCAAATGGGAACTCTTGTGCTGTAGGAAATCCTATAGCCAGTAGCCTTTAAGTTACCTGCCCACTTGGGCGTGGCCGCTTATACTATAAATGATGATGTAAAGCATGTTCCCTCTCTGTTCCCGCTGCAGTATCCCATTGCTGTTCCCCGTTCCAGTAGAGGACTATGGTCTGTGAGTCTACCCCTAAATAAATAACCCTCTATTATACTCAAATCTGAGCTAGCTTGGGATTTCTTTTTAGTGTCTGTCTTCACTCTCTCAACTTCTCTTGTCTAGCATAGGACCTGTTGCCCACAAAGAGATAAACGACTGAGCTGGGATCTGAAGGATGATGAACAGTTTATCTTTGGGCTCTGTGGGCACTATAGGCACACACATGCAAAACACACACACTTAAAAAAATTTCAAAAATAAAAGAAGAATGGGTCAAGGTGAACCCAGGGGTAACATCCAGGGAGAGTACATAAAGAATGATATTCACTGAGGTTCCTAAAAACCGACCTTTAAATGTCAACATTTATAAAACATTCCTGTGACAATGACAGTAAGAAAGGGAATTGGTCGTAAGTAGGCATCATGTTGCATACTTTTGTGACTCAAGACTATTAAGGAATAGTCTAACAACAAGACAGACCAGCAACTGCCAAGGAAGCTGGGGACAAGGACACAGAGAGGAAGGCAGCATCACAGCGTATGGCTGTTCCCAGGAGAGAATGGGGCAGGTCAGGAATAACAGGCTAAGCAGATTGGCTACGCACCATTCCACACTCATCTACTTCACAGTCTCCCTAGCTTAACAGAAAATAAAAACTTGCCTTGATTCCTTGACAAACAGCAAAGAAATCAAAGTGTGGAAAGCGTAGACAATCTTAATGAGATTTTTTTTTAAAGGGTTAAAGACTCAAAGATGCTAAAATCCCGCGAGACACGAAATAAATGTAAATAATGAGAGACTCTGCCACCTCAGGTTTCACCCATGTAATTATGTCTGTCCCGGTGTCTTAGTTTCACTAATGCTGCTTTTTTGTATAGATGCGAAATCTCATCAAAAATTTAATAAAAGCAAATAATGAGAGATTCAGTCTGTTTAGTTATCGTCTATGCAATTATGTCTGTCTCGGAATCTTACTTTCACTAGACATTTTTTCTGTATGGTGTTGAAATTTTAATTGCATAAGAAGTGATGTGTCTCAAATCAATCAAGGACATAATCACAACCTCCCCTCAATTGCTTAGGATCTCTCCTGGATTAATTAATTCATGTAAATAGAAGCTCCCAAGAGGCTGGGCTCAGATTTCTGAATGCAACAGCACCCCCAAACAGAACTTGGTTATCTTAATTGCATCTTGAGGAGGGATGTGGGCAAGAGGAAGTCTGTGGCTCCTTGAGGAGTCTATATTAAGGTTTTGATATTCTTCTACACTATAAAAAAATATACAAGCTTTTCTCTGTTGCTCTCCACTATGCTTTTCTTTCGGTCTCTGCTCCCTTTTCTGGGACAAGGCTGGCTCTGCATGATGGATTTGGGCCCCATCAGGAGATATGATTTGTTTTCTCGAGATAATGGTTTCCAGGGACACAGACAAAATCACTGAGGGAACAAGAGCCATCCGCGAGGTCCAGCTATCTCCCAGGTGGCTGTGCTTCCTCTGGCCCTGGGGCGCCTGGCAGGGCCCTGTCAACCTTGCTAGGAGACTCTGCTCCTCTCTCTTCTTGTCACACAACTCTACTGCACAGCTTAGACCTCAGTCATCTCTATTGTCCCAGGATGACAATTCTTCCAAATATTCAAAATTAAGAGATATTTCCTGTCTTTTTACAGAACCCATTGAGTCCTTCCTTGGTATTTTTGTAACTAGGAAACTATTCCCCCCCCCTTTTTTTTTAATTTGGATGATTTTATTTGCTTTTTTATTTTTCCTTATTTTTTTTATTATCTATTTTATTTTTTGAGATAATATCATTTCCTTTCTCCCTCCAAATCCTCTTATATACCCTCCTTGTTCTCTTTCAAACTTTTTTTTTCTTTTTTTGGATTTTTCAAGACAGGATTTCTCCATAGCTTTTGGTTCCTGTCCTGGAACTAGCTCTTGTAGTCCAGGCTGGCCTCGAACTCACAGAGATCTGCCTGCCTCTGCCTCCCGAGTGCTGAGATTAAAGGTGTGCGCCACCACCGCTCGGCTTGCTCTCTTTCAAACTTGCGACCTCCTTTTCACCATTGTTAGATACAAATATATCTAAATATATAAATACAACATACTTAGTCCATGTAATGTTACTTGTGTGTATATTTACAGCTATCTCACATATGAACCATAACAATGATCAACATGGCAAGAGAACCCTAAGGGCACAGTAGTGGCCCACATAACTTGTTGGCATCCAACAGCTCTCTAGTTGGACTTAAGACCTATTCAAAAGGGAGGAAATCATGTTTGTTACTTGATCCATAACCAAGTGTCCAGGGTTAGTGAAATCATGGATCTTGCTGGAGAACTTAACAACTACCGCTTTAATTTTCTGTTTACAGGTGTTTTGCCTGAGTGTATATCTGTGTGGTGTGTCTGATATCCCCAGAGGCCAGAAAGGAAGATCAAATCCTTGCAACAGAGTTACAGGCTTTTATCAGCCATCATATGAGTTCTAGAAACTGAACCAGGAGTCCTCTGCCCTCCTAACCACTGAGTCATCTCTCTAGTCCCCAAATAGCTATTTAGGAAAAAATAAAAATTGACCTGTCTTGTAACATGCCAACAGGGTACTCCTACCCTCTCTTTAGAGGATGAAGCCCTCACAAGATGATAGATCTTGCCAGCATCTTCTTCCAAAACTTCCCATTTTCCAGAATTATGGAAAAACAAAAAGCCTCTTATTTGCAAATTACTCAACCTGAGTTTTTGTGAGCATCACAGACTGAACTAAGACCATCCCTAATAGGCTTATAATGTTTCTAAAATAGTTAACCAGAGAGAAGTCCTGCCTCTGTGTATTCCCAAGGAAAGACGCCCAAAAGTAATACAGGTCACACATATAAAGACACAGGTATAAGGGATGCTCAACAGAGATCCCAGTCTACAAGGGAACCACTTCCTTGTTCAGTTTCTCCCTCTGAAATAAAACTTTAAGTAGAAACAGAAATTCTGAGGAGCTTTTTGCTCTGGCCTCTCAAGAGGGCTGGATTCCCTGAAAACGAAAAGTGGAAAAGGAAATCTCCTGACTTGCTGTGCAATCTCTAGTTTATTTACTCATTCATCCATTCATGCATGCATGCATGGAAGGTTCATTAGGTATCTACTTTGTTTCCAACTGTGAAACTCCCCAAAATTGTACAGTCTAGAGAAGAAAGAAAAGAGAGCAAATAAATCATCTGGTGATTCATCAGGCTCCAAACAGCATCCACCATGAGTGAGCAGGGGTTGGGAGCTGGAAAGGATGGCGCTGGGGCAGTCAGCTGGACTGAGCACTACAGCAGTGTCCAGAAGTCACGTCCTCAGAGGCGACAACGATGACAAAACAGTCCTGCTTCTCCACCGAGGCTATTGACTTGTTCTGCCTGGTAGATGTTCTGATGCAATGATGTCAAGTTCTTCTACTTTCCCATGAGTTCAAGTCCACAAACTCCAGGCATAACCTTCAAGACAGCAGAGAAAGGATGCCAGTCAACCACGCAAAGCTTGACTGGCTCATCCTTAGAAGTCCTGAGATAGGTCAGTCTCAGCACAGAACAGTCTAGCCCAGTTGTAACCATCTGCAAAATGAGCCGATTTAAGCACAAAGGACCAAGCATCCAACAGCCAGCCCTATGCTGGGTTTTTTGCTTGTTGCTGTTGGCTTGTTTTGTTTTTGTTTTTTGGAACAAAATGCACATCTTCTGCTTTCTTTTTCATTCTGGTCCTTAACTCTGTGCTCCAGAAGATAATCACAACAATACATTAAATATATTATTGTCTGGACTTCTCTGTGACAAACGCGAATGAGGATCACTTTGGTCACCTTAAATCTAATTAGGTCATTAGTGAATGAGAGGCTCAGGCAGCCAGCGGTGCCTCTCTGGGATGGAGCCATTCCAAAGCCTTTCAAGCTGAGCTCTGACGATGAGATAAAGAAACACGCATCACCAAGAAAACTGAGAAGCAGCGCTTTAGAAATGTATAAGAGCTCATTATTCCCCTGTTAGGGCTGTGGGCAACCCTGTGGCCTCAAAGATTCCAGCGGTCCCATTTTTGTTTTGAGAAAAAAGGGAGGTGATGGTCCCTATGGAGGAGTGTGGCATTGTCTAAAACCAGCTAATTGCTGCTTCCCCAGGCACTTCCCGTGGTTCTTTGCTGACTGTACGGCCATTGTCTTACACATGCCACAGTCTCCACTGCATGGATTGGAAGCTGCCTCCGTGAAACCATTTGGTTCCAAACAAGCAGCAGAATACAGAAGGCAAACTGGTACCCAGTGAAAAGTGGCCTTGATGTCTGCCCTTCCTCTCGAAGTAAGGAGCTGTGCAGTGGGCAGCTAGTGACTTTGCCTATGAAAACTAAGCTTGCCTTGGGTTCTGAAGCACCCTGGCTAAGATGGCCCAGCATATTGTTGTTTGGAGAAGTCTTCACCTGGGAAGACACATGCAATTTCTGCCCCTCCTTATTAGATCCCAAAGATAAACCAAAGTATGATTCCATCACAGTTCAGCCCAGGGAACAAATAAGTTTATTGCACTTACCTACGAGAGTAAATATAAGGGGGTACCAGTGGGAGTGTCAGTGACCCCAAAACAGCCACACTAGAAAGCTTCACCTAGCATGGATGATGAATGGCATCCCTTCTGTTTGCCTTCCTCAGCCTGTATATTCCTCACACCTATATAGTGGCACCTAGGCCCTGTGAAGTTAGGGCAGAATTGCATACAAATTCTGAAAGTATTGGCTTGAGTATCAGGTGAAGATCCAATGGCCCTACCAATTCCCTCCTATGAGGGATTGTCAACAGTCAACAAGTCAATGAGAAGGTTCCTGTAGATTGTTATGAGCAGGCAACAGCTGATCCGATGAAGATGGTGCCTGTTTTTCTCAGAGGATCTCATCCTATAACTTTGGAAATAGATTGCTAGATGGTAGATAGATAGGTAGATGATAGATAGATAGATAGATAGATAGATAGATAGATAGATAGATAGATAGATAGATAGATATTTTTAATCCATGTACCTTACTCACTTTCTACTGCTGAACCTGGTGTGATGTAATAAGACAGACAGATCTTGAAGAACTTAAAGTCTTCCAAGGTCCTCCTTGCCTTGGGCATGGAAGGGTCCCCACAAGGTAGAAGACTACTATAGGGAGCCAAAGGACTGGGCAAGCTCGGGAATCTCTCTATCCAGGAAGCCTCTGGGCAAGCTCAGGAATCTCTCTATCCAGGAAGCCTCTGCAGTGACTACGCTTAAGAAAAATGATGAAGGCACCTGGTGCTGGGGTGTTTGCAAAAGCAAGCATGAGTATAGGGTGATGAGGCAGGGACTGCCTGGGACACCTGCACCACTCTGGTCTCTCAATCAAAGACCAAGATCTGGTGTTCCACCTTGACAAAAAGCAAGAAATACAGGACTACTCCCCAGGCTGATTTGGCTCCCTGTTTTCAAACTGATCCTAATCAGAATGTCTCCTGAGTGACAGGAAGGATGCCTCTAGCCACCTTCTCCAAGATAAGCCCTAGACTTTCCTCCATGCGGCAAACAGGTTTGGAGACGATTGGTATGTAGCCATGGCCATGGAATGCCCTCTGTTTGGTAAGCCTTAACCTGAGATGCCAAGGACAACACAGCCACTCTTGAGAAGTTATGAAACAGACTAATTTCTCCTTGGTGACCTAGAAGGCCTCTCCCTTCACATCTTCACCCGCAATTGTGTTGCTGAGGGTTACGCCCTTGGTTCTTTGGTCCTGAGCACATCCTGGAATCTTGAACTTGACTGTTGATAAGGAGAATGCAGAGCAGTCTTAGAAATTCCTAGTGGAAATGGGTGTGGGCATCACCCTGGCTGACGTCAGTGGCTGGATCCTCTGGATGTGACAAGAAAATGTGAGGGTACCAGCCGAGTTTCTACCCAGCTCCCAGATGAGGATATGTGTAGAAGCAAATGTTGACCCTGGTCCCACCCATCATTCCCAACCATGTCAAGTTCCATCGGTACTGAGCAACACTGTCGGTCTTGAATGTAAGAGCGTTCATCAGTCACAGTAGAAAAGGCATGGCAGAGTCTGTGGCAGTGGGATCAAATGGCAGAGGCTGTTCACATCATATCAATACTGGCTGAGGAATTGCCTCCATCAGATTAGCCTGAAGATATGTCTGTGGGGCATTTTCTTAAATATTCACACAGCGTGTGGTGCCGCCGCTGGGCAGGTAGTTTGGAGCTGATCAAGCCGTGGAGAACAAGCCAGTAAATAGTGTCCCTCCTCAGTCTTTGCTTAAGTTCCTGCCTCCAGGTTCAGGCCCTGGCCTCACTTGATGATGTAACCTGTGCGCCAAAGAAAGTCTTTTTACCCCAAACTGGTTTGGATCAATGTTTTATCCCAGCCACAAAAAGCGAAGTAAGGCAGCCTGTCTCTGTTGATCGACTTCCTTCACCCAGGCTCCACCTCCTAAAGACTCAGCACAGTCTCCTAAAGAAGCATCATTCACCAGGGAATATGCATGAGAGACACAAGCCTGGGGGACATTCCTAATTCAAAAAAATCCTTAGATCAAAACCAAAGTCATTTTACACGTGTTGGTCTCTGACTCTGCTCATTCCCGTGGCTCATCTTCCAGCAAGTGACAGCAAAGCCACACAAACTCGGGCTATTAAACACATATTCTGCCTTGTTCTGCAGGTTTCCCACTTGCTTTCCCATTTAGTTCTCGCAGATCTGGTGACACAGATGGTATTATCACTCGTAGCCTCCAGATGAAGAAACTCATGTGAAATGTCACCCTACAAACAGAGCAGACAACGATGATGAAAAGAGGTTGGAACTCCTGCACAGGACTTGTATTAGTCCCTGTTCTGTTGCTGTGACAAAACGCATGACCCGGAGAAACTTAAAGAAGACTTTACTTGGGCTTATGGTTCCAGAGAAAGAAGAGGCCATCATAGTGAGGAGAAATGGCAGCAAGCTGCAGCATAGATGTAGGAGCAGAAAGCCAAGGGTTCACATCTTAAACTGTAAGCATGAAGAACAGAGAGAAAACTGGGAGTGGAGTAAGACTGTTAGCTCTCAAAGCCCACCCACAGTGATGTAATTCCTCCAGCCAGGCCACACTTCAGATACCCTCCCAAACAGCATCATAACTGGGTATCAGTGTTCAAATGCATGAGACTATGGGGGAAATTCCTCATTCAAATCACTGCAGTACTGTAATACTTTATGAACTTATTATTAGATGTATTGTCTGAATAGCAATAGGTATTTTTGAATATGTGTTTGCGGAAATATGCAGATGGGTTAGTCAAAATGTTCCACTTTATCCCACACACTCAACCTTCAAACCTAATAAATTTCTTTACCCTTGTGAATTACTTTCAAGAAAAAATAATAATGGGAAGGACCAGTGACATTACTGATATACACCACTAAAAGTAAAATACGCACAGCCACTTGAAACAACAGCAATGCTGCCCCGACTCTCAGGTTTGCATACTGAGAATCTCACATTCTATTTTTCCCTCTGGAAGATCTCCATTACCCAAGGATTTTCTCGTCTGATCCCTCGAGCCGCCAGGCTCCCTAAGATGAAAAAGTCAGTTCAAGAAATACCCATTTTGCTCTGACCAATAGTAAATTAGTCCTGGGAGAAAGAGAGTCACTTAAAGGCCTTCAATGTCTTCATAGGGCAGGCTCCATCTAGCCGTCAGCCTCAAGCAGGGCCGATCTATCGCAACACACACCTTGTACATCATGTGGGATCTGATAAGGTCAGGAAAAGGATATTGGAAAACCCCTGAGAAGCTGTTGCAATGAGACCCAGCAGGATTCCGTCCATTATACAACACACCTACATGAACAGTTAGCCAAGCAGAGAACAAAGAGATCAGCAAAAGTGACTGCTGGGCATGAAACCTTCATTGGAATGTCAGGACATATTGTCTCATCCCACCCACTACCCCCAGCCCCCATTGTAGCTCCTCATAGCATGGGAGACCAAAGTGCACCAGGGCATTTCAGTGTGGGTGGACCTAGGCTTCTATGTTGCTGAGGAAAAGACACCCCATCCACAGTGTACCTTCACCTTGTTCAACTAGTTCCTCCTTGACTTTTTCTGTATCCTATTTTTTTTCTTTTGAAAATGATTGCTTCACTCTCTCTGCTCAAATTCTTCTCCCTCATCAGTAAATGCTCAGTTCTAGGCCTGCTCCCAGAAAGAAGGCTTCTTCGTGCACATAGAGTTTAGAGCGCCCTCTCTTTTATGCCCCACCATAGCAAATGACAATTAGATAACTAGTGATTTCGTTGTTGCTTCAATACTCACTTCCCTCCAAGGCTATGCTTTCTGTAGCAACCAGAACCGCATTGGCCCAGATCATTGCTGTGTGTGTCTCCTTATTTCTCGTGTAGAATTCGACAGTAGAAAGAGGCCAGCTTGAGCAGTATGGACCAAATCCTGAAGGAGGGTGAGTACCACTCAAAACTGAATCCTAACACCTCAAGGCTTTCTCTGCGGCTACTCCAGAAGCTGGTGTGACATACATTCTGTTAATACATTGCCATTTGTTGTTTAAGCTCAATGTAAAGCTGGCTCTTACAGTGGGGTTTCCCTCCGTCCCACTTGAGATCCAAATATATTTGTTCTGAAGTGTTTTCTGAGATCACTTATCTGGGGATGGATCGGTCCCCAGCTCTGTCACAGGGAGGGAAGAAAACAGCAAATGGACCAACAGTAAAATGGCTGTGCCTTTGAGAACAGTTAGAAGGTGGACTATTTCCAACAGAGGTCACTAGTGTTGATGCCACCATATATACGTGTCTACAGTGGTAAAGGGCAGCTGGAAGTTCAGGGGAGCTCAGCAATGAAGAGAAAGCTCAATGGAGAGCTCCAACTGGTAAACCCATCTTCCCACCAGTTTCTGTTAGATTTTGTAAGCCTCCTTCTCCCAATACCACCTCCAATTTGAGGACCCCATCTTTCTCCATTGCTTTTTGTTCTTTGACTTGGAAGTCTCACAGAGGGGACATCTGCTCTGCCTGAGACTCTCTATTGAGGACTCAAGTAGGTTTCCTTAAAGAGACTTCTTCAGTTTGTTTCTGTTGAGTGTTTTGAGCATCTGATTTGATAATGCTCTATGCCTCTCACTTATTATGTAATAAACTCACCCATTCAGATCCAAAGTTATGCCTATCCTATACCATTCTCCACACAGAACAGTGAGATATGTAGATGCTCCTTTTCCAGGCACTTGACTGTGAGGTCCTGAAATTGCTTTGTTCTCTGATGTGGGAGTGTCATATCAATCTGTTGATTTCATTGGTTAAGCAATAAAGAAACTGCTTGGCTCATTGGTTAGGAGATAGGTGGGAGGAGCAAACAGAACAAAACGCTGGGAGGAAGAGGAAGTGAGGTCAGACTCGACAGCTCTGCTCTCCGGAGCAGACGCAGGAGAGACGCCATGCTACCCGCTCCCAGGCAGACACACGCCATGCCCCAGCTCCGACCCAGGATGAACTTAGGCTAGAATCTTCCCGGTAAGCGCACCTAGGGGCGCTACATAGATTATTAGAAATGGGCCAGAGCAGTGTTTAAAAGAATACAGTGTCCGTGTAATTATTTGGGGCATAAGCTAGTGATGTGGGAGTGTCATATCAATCTGTTGATTTCATTGGTTAAGCAATAAAGAAACTGCTTGGCTCATTGGTTAGGAGATAGGTGGGAGGAGCAAACAGAACAAAACGCTGGGAGGAAGAGGAAGTGAGGTCAGACTCGACAGCTCTCCTCTCAGGAGCAGACGCAAGAGAGACGCCATGCTACCTGCTCCAGGGAAGATGCACACCATGCCCCAGCTCCGACCCAGGATGGACTTAGGCTAGAATCTTCCCAGTAAGCGCACCTAGGGGCGCTACACAGATGATTAGAAATGGGCTAAATTAATATGTGAGAATTAGCCAGTAAGGGCTAGAGCTAAGGGCCAAAGCAGTGTTTAAATGAATACAGTGTCCGTGTAATTATTTCAGGGCATAAGCTAGCCGAGCCGGGCAGGCGGCTGGGGTTTTGGGGACGCAACCCTGCCGCCGCCCCTTATTACTACAAATGGCGCCCAACGTGGGGCTAACTAAACCCACTTAAAAAACCTGAGAAGGCTTAAAAATAAGGGAGAGAGAGTTTAACACAGATTTTTGCTGTTTGTTGGTGGCGTGCTGTAGAGAGATTTCCTGATTCAGCGACAGCAGCAGAAAAAAAGCTGCGTTATTTTAAAGCGCGGCTTCCTGGGGCTTTGCCGCCAGTGCAAACTCTGGCTTTATGTTTGTGTTCCCACTTGGGATCGGAAGGAGAGTGCTCTGAGACCGTGCGATGACTCAGAGCTCCCCGCCTGCTCCTGGGAAGAAGGCAGAATCAGGCTTAGGCAGGCGGAAGAGCATGGCGGATTCCTGCTGCCATACAGAGATGTGTTTTCAGACTGCGTAGTGCTCTGCGTGTCAGATTTGGATGTAACTTGGATGAAAAGAATTTCTGTGCTGCACGCTCAGTCTCAGAATTAAAGAGCTGAGTGCCGCTCCTACCTGGTAGCCCCAAGAGGCTTCCTGACTCAGCTTTAGCTGCAAAACCCTGTGGCTCATTAAGAGGTCCTGCCACAAAACACTTAAACAGTGTTGGTGAAAAGCTGAACACATGCTTTTCGGTTTTCAGCCGTAGCAGGAAAAAAAGCTGTGCCGTTTAAAAATGCCGGCTTTCTGGGCCATCCTGCCAGGGCAAACTCTGACTGTTTGAGGCAGGAGGGCCGGCTACAGAGAGAGGACTTGAGTGTTGTCTGTTGTAGCTTGCTGGTTGGCAGGGACCTTGAAATGCTATAAACATGGCTACAGCCAGTACCTCAGCCATGAGGCTGAAAAGCTAAGGAATGGGCTACATCTAGCCGTCAAAGCCACGCCTTTAGTCCTACTGAGTGAGATTGCTTGGTAAACTAAAGACTCATGTGGTCAAAAAACAGAGAGATATACAGTAAAGAGAGATTCAGAGACAAAGAAAATTTCTGAATGGTTTACTGTGTGTTAAAAATATATGCAGACTAAAAGTTAAAATTCTTAAAGTAAACCTCTGTGACTTCAAGGTGTGGTGGCACACGCCTTTAATCCCAGTGCCTAGAAGGCAGAGACAAACAGATCTCTGTGAGTTCAAGGTGTAGTTGCAAACACCTTTAATCCCAATGCCTGGGAGGCAGAGACAGGTGGATCTCTGAGAGTTCAAAGACAGCCTGGTCAAAGATGTACGCTCAAAAAGCAAAAAGTTAACCTAGAAATGTCACAGCTTAGATTCTTAAGCGCCTAGTGATTTAAAGGTGTAGATCAAAAGTGCTCCTGGATAGTAAAAAATTGCAGATTCACAATAGGACAGATTCAGACCACTAAACGAGTCACACTGTTGGATGAATGTACGTAGGCTTGGGAGAGAGAAGAAAAAGAATATAGAGAATAAAGTTAATGGTTTAAAAAAAAAAGGTAAAGTCTTTAAAGAGACAGAATAAAGTAAAGTGATAGAGTAAAAATAAGCCACGTAAAAATGAAAAATTCACAGAGAGTCTGGATTATGTACATTGTGTTTTCTTTAAAATTTTTGACTGTGAAGGAGCTAAGTACAGAGAGACATTTCATTACATGGGCTGCCAAGCTAAACCAGAATGGATATAAGGGTATTACGATTTCAGAATTTGGGTCTAAGGATATGATGCTTTGGAGAGAGTCTTCTTTTGTTTTCACAGAGGATGAGACTCTATGGATTTCTTCTATTCCGATTTGGTATGATGGACCACGTCCTCCTGAAGGGTTGCTGTGAACATCTTCAGAAAATTGCTTTGCTCAACTGCCAACTGAGATGAAACTAGCACACAGGTTATACCATGAAAGACCTAATTAACGACGCCCCCATTCAGCAGGAAGCAGTTTGGAGAGAAAAAACTGCGCCCATGTTCCCAAATATGGTTTATAAATGTTCTTTTACATTTAAAGGGGGATGTGATATAGATATGAATAATTTGCATTAGTATAGATTTTGCTTTATTGATAGAGATTTACAGTCAATTTTGTTATATGTATAAATGTTTCTGATGTAACTTTTACTTGATAACTGTTTTGTTATATGTAATTTTGCTATGTTAGGTTAAAGCCTTTCTTTTTTGTTTAAACAGAAAAAGGGGAAGTGATGTGGGAGTGTCATATCAATCTGTTGATTTCATTGGTTAAGCAATAAAGAAACTGCTTGGCTCATTGGTTAGGAGATAGGTGGGAGGAGCAAACAGAACAAAACGCTGGGAGGAAGAGGAAGTGAGGTCAGACTCGACAGCTCTCCTCTCAGGAGCAGACGCAAGAGAGACGCCATGCTACCTGCTCCAGGGAAGATGCACACCATGCCCCAGCTCCGACCCAGGATGGACTTAGGCTAGAATCTTCCCAGTAAGCGCACCTAGGGGCGCTACACAGATGATTAGAAATGGGCTAAATTAATATGTGAGAATTAGCCAGTAAGGGCTAGAGCTAAGGGCCAAAGCAGTGTTTAAATGAATACAGTGTCCGTGTAATTATTTCAGGGCATAAGCTAGCCGAGCCGGGCAGGCGGCTGGGGTTTTGGGGACGCAACCCTGCCGCCGCCCCTTATTACTACAGTTCTCCATATAAACACAAGGGCTATCATGAGTGTCATTCCCTCCCATACCATTTCTACTCAAAGGTGGCCACACTTCTGAGGACAGCAGAGGCCTAGGCATCCGAGAGAAGATTTTGAATCTGGGTCTCAGTGTCTTCAGGTGTATTTTTTCTTGTTTTTGTTTTTTCTTTTTTTTTTTTTTGGTTTTTCAAGACAGGGTTTCTCTGTGGCTTTGGAGCCTGTCCTGGAACTAGCTCTTGTAGACCAGGCTGGCCTCGAACTCACAGAGATCCGCCTGCCTCTGCCTCCCGAGTGCTGGGATTAAAGGTGTGCGCCACCACCACCCGGCCCAGGTGTATTTTTTTTAATTGCTGCCAGCAGCCATTTCTCCTGATATCTTTCTGAGAGAAACAATAACTCACTATTCATTTAAGGTGATGGTGTTTTCTGTTCTTTGCAGTCACAGCACTTTAACATATAAGCAGAGCATGTCGGGTAGACTCAGGGTCCCCATTCCTTCATCTGTGAAACTGAAAAACAATCAGGCATCACTCACATCCCAGGACACCAAAGTGGATGCTAAGGCAATTTACACACTAGAAACTGTTAGCTTGAAGAGAGAGGAGGAAGAGGAGGAGGAGGAAGAGGAAGAGGAGGAGGAGGAAGAGGAGGAGGAGGAGGAGGAGGAGGAGGAGGAGGGTGAAGAGAAAAAGAGATTACACACAGTGGCACGTAGGGCACTAGAGTTTGTGTGCTGGTTTCATCAGAAACAAGCCTACCTACCACTCTCTTGCCCTCCATCTACATCACTGAACACTTCTGCAACAAGGAAAACCCGATGAGGTACCACAGGGTGTGGTCCAAGCTTCTTACGCAGTGCAGACAACTGCCAGCTCTTCCAACCCTGATATTAATTATGTACCTCGCTGAGTCCTGAGCTTCTGATTTCAATGTCAATTCATTTTCTTTAGACTCTTTTATTACAAAGCAAAGTACATTCCTTTATTCTATGAGAACATATAATTAGCTCCCAAAATATCTTTTACCCATATACAAGGCTTTTTATAGTCTTTGGGGATGTCAGTGGTGAAATGAAACATACCTTGGCACGGGGGTTCTAAAAGTTGCTAATAAAACAGGACATAGCTGTCAGTTCTTTACTGAAACTCATTCCCACTTACTTCCCGAGCTCAGAGTATCTGCTCCATTTTCCAGACAAGATCAACCTCTGGCTGACAGATCTTATTTGGGTTCTGAAGCCAAGGTCTTATAGATACCAAGGATCCACACTTGTACACAGGACAACCCTTGTTTATATTATAAGCCAAACATTGTGGTGGCTTATGCAATAACTATAATCAGCTTCCTAACATGGTACCCATTACATGTGAAGTTCACATACCAATGACAGACACGCAGAACCTCACTTCTGCATTGTCCTCTGTAATTCTTATGGTCCATAAATCCAACCAGCAGTTTTACCAACTTGCTCAGTGGAGGCAGGTAAACACGGGGAGAGTTATCAACCTACAACCCCAGTGGCAGTCACATATGTTACATAAATAAGAATATAAAGCTCACTGATGAGGAGGTGCTAGCTTAGATCCCATGGAATTACCTTCAAGACAAAGAGCAAAATATATGTAGGAGGAGACATGCCTGGTGACATTGAGAACCCACAGAAGATCAGTGATGCTGGGACACAGAAGCAAGGGGGATTACAAGGGGCTATTACAACAAGGGGAGATTACAACAATGGGGGATTACAACAGGGGAGAATTACAACAAGTAGGATTACAACAAGGGGGAGTTGTAACAAGGGGAATTACAACAAGAGAGATTACAACAAGCGGTCACAACAGAAATAGTGCCACAGAGACACTCTGTGGAATGTGGCCTGGTATTTTCTTGGTGTTTTACTGTTTTACAGTTTCAAACAGGAGACCTCAAAACCCAGCCCACAGTGCATACTTCCTCAAACAAGGCCACACCTACTCCAACAAAGCCACACCTCCTAAGAATTCCACTCCCCACACCTGCCATGACTTCTGAACTCACAATCAAGTCTTCCTCAGATGAGTAAAGAGAAAACTCAATGTCTTTCTTATTTATATCAAATCAAAGCTCCAAATAACAATAGTGTTGGGAAATCATTACCAGGGATGACTTTGTTGGATCTTAATGTAGGATCTGTTTCTTGTTTACTGAGAAACAACCATGGCTGTTTCCTAAAATAGCCATAGTAATTCATTTCCCCACCTACATAGTGAAGACAGTGTAGACACGATGTCAGTTTCCCTGTTGGTATCGACAGCAACACTTGGTGCCTTTCCTGTTTTAGTTATCAGAAATAAGGAGTCTGGGAGCTGACAGAGATTAATTTGGCTTGTTACATCTTCCTACTGTCTAACTGTGATAGATAAACATATCCAATTGTGATTCTCTGTCTAAATCTTTAAGGCTAAGAGTCTCAGACTCTACAGAAAGGGCTAGTCAGAAAACTAAATCTTTATGATTTAAAAAATGGATATTTAGTTATTCCAGATGACTCAGCTTTTTTTCTTCCAGACTAGTGGCTCCTGACATTGTTGCTGATGTCCTAAGCCAAGGACAAAGGAAGAGTTCCTTCAGCCAAAGCCAGGGCAGTATAAACACTCAATAAAGATTGCAATGTCTACTTAAAGGGGAAACTCCAATACAGTGTTTTTATTTTAATGGAATTTTTTCCCTACAATATATTCTGATCTCTGTCTCTGTCTCCTTTCATCGCTTGCTGAAGGTTAATATTCAGGAGGATGCCTATATGTTTTTCTTTGGGTTCTCCTTATTTAGCTTCTCTAGGATCACTAATTATAAGCTCAATGTCCTTGGTTTATGGCTAGAAACCAAATATGAGTGAGTACATCCCATGTTCCTCTTTTTGGGTCTGGCTTACCTCACTGTCGATTGCCTCGGCGGGCCACTTAGTCTAGGGTTAGTAGCCCGCCTGGCATGTCAGTTATTCCAGGGTCACGGAGAGGCACTACCTGGAAGATATGGGCTAGGAGACAGGAAGAAGGCCATGCAAAGTTTGTCAGAGCCTCCGTTTATTAGGGAAGAGATACAACCTTTTATAGGGTAAGGAGTTGGGGGGATGGGCACAGGGTTCTGGGCTCTTGCCGCGTGGTTCACGTTGGTCACATGGTCCTCGTTGGTCACGTAGGCAGGAGGTTATCTTCGGTCAAGTCACAGTAGGCCTGGAAGTTACAACTAGGAGATGACACACCTAGTTCTTTAGATAGTTTGGAATGGGGGGTGGGTTCCGCTAACAGATAGCTCTCATTAACAACCAATTTGGGTGTGGGGTAGGCTCTGTCAATAGAACCATTCTTAACACAATTAGGGGTGTGGGGTTCTCTGCAGACTCCCCAGGGTGATGGTTCCTGTAATGATTTTAGGAGGAAATTGGCTCCTGACAGATCCCCCTTTCTTTTATAAAGACAGGCCGCTATTAAGTGAAGGGCATCAGGTCAGAGTCCAACCAAGGTGTCAGATCTAAAGGAGAAGGAACTGGGACAAAGAAAGACCCTCCTCTCGAATGGTGAAGCAATTTACCTCTCCTGGGAGCAGAGGGGTGCCTTATGATTCTTAGGTCTAGTGGGGACCAGGTCTTTATCCCCCTTACCCGTCTTAGGATTCCCAGTATCCTGTCTTAGGTTGGGGGATTTCCTGCCACAAGTCACCCGTCCTTGGAGCTCCTCAAATGAAAGGTATCTAGCGAGATTTAAAGTAAACAGATCACAGGGAGTCCTGTCTTAGGCTATGTGGAGGGCATTCCTCGTACCTGGCACCATGCCATTGTTGAGCCGGTTTCTACAACCTCTGTATGGTGTGCTGTTCAGGCGAGGATCCACACTAACTCCCGTCATTGGGCCCCTGTGTCTATCATTAATGAAAAGACTGTGAGTAGCTCCTCAAACAAAATATAATGATATAATTTTGGGCACCAATAACTCCATCTTCCAGACAAGAAGAAAGGGTGTTTTCCAAACCCAGTATTCACCTTTTTATCTGGCCTTAGGTATCCTCCTTCCTAAATGCCTACTCCACAATAAGATTATGAGTGCTGCCTGCCAACAATTAGGGCAGTGTAAAAGGGATCAAAATCTAAAATTTTTTAACATATGCATTAAATCCAAACATTTTACAGCGTGTGTCAAACTTTTCCCAACATCTATAAGCAGTTATAAGTATCAGGTCAATTGTAGTAAGGGCACAATGACATACATTGTTGTCATCAAATACCACCAGTTCCAGTCTCTGAACAACAGTGACAGGAACCCTAATCTTTCCCCTTTCTTAAGTGAAAAGGCATTAATATTTTAATTAAAATGAGTTTTGTGTCCCAAAGATTAAAACTGTCTGATGTTTAGTCCGCATCAGAGGATTCCTGAGTGAGGTGAGCTGGAGTCAGCTATCTGAAGCAGCACATCCTGGCACTTATCTCAGGCCAGTCTCTCTGGACTCTCTAGGGGCAGAATTGACACCCTGCAGAGTGGTGTAGCAGGTTCTGTTATCAGGCACTCCTCTCCTTGGGGGCAGGAAAGGCCGGACCAAGGACCTCTCCCCAGTCTCCTCTGGAACTCCTCTGTGGGATGTCCGCAGCCTCGACAGCATCAGATCTAGCTTTTCTTTTCTTTCTGTGAAAAAAGCATAAACATATCCTCGACCCCAAATATAAATAGGTCGGGTTTTTTTCATAATGCATTGCAAGGGCTTTTCCACCTTGCCTTAGCAAAGGTTAGCTTGGTGTTATCACACCAGATCCATTTGCATCAAGATCTGCTTGCAACTTTTTATGAGTTGCTTTGAAGGAGCCTTGTTACGCTCCACAATTTCTTTTTTATTAGCCATATATGCAGCTCTTCCATTGGAAAAGCCATTTATAAAATTTAGCATAAAATCCTTTAAGGGATTTTTTGCTATAACATTAGCAAAATACAGTTGTGTGAATTGTAGCAATGATCTTGGAAAATATTATTGTTTTTGCCTTTGAATTGAGCAAAGACAATTGTCTAGGAATCAATCTTAAAATTATCCATGAATCTATTATTTAGTATAAGAAACATTGATCATAGTCAATATTTTGTAAAGCCATTTTCCAGCTTTTATTTTGCCCTTTTTTATCAGACAGGCTATTGTTTTAAATTAAGAGTTTAATATCTTAACTGGCAAAGCTGAGAAGGTTTAGCCATAAACAGCATTTTTTATAAAACTTGTAGAATAAGTTTTACATTTAATATACACATTTGTCATAGGTGAATTATAATTAATATACTGTATCTGTTGATTATTGTATACTTTACCTGTTGATTTATATTTTTTACCTGCTTGAGTACCTGTTAAGCAGCTCTGATAAGCTCTCTCTTGGAAACTTTTTTTGTAAGAATTTTACCTAGCGGCTCAAGGTCTTCCATAAGAATATTATAACTAGGGCTTTAACCATTGGACCTCCAACCAAAAGTTTGTAAGCTATCCTCCTCTTAAGTTTTAAGTCTGACTTGTAGATAGGAAAATGGAAAAATGAAGCATTTTTTAACTAATAATGTTGGCCTCATTAGACACCAACATGTAGAAGAATGAAAATAAATCTACATCCATCTCCATGTACAAAACTTAAGTTTAAATGAGCCAAAGGCCTCAGCATATAAAAATTATGTTGAACCTCATAGAGAAAAATTTTTTGAAGCACATTTTGCCACATCTCAAACACAGCCTCAGTGGCATAAACATTTGGAGAAACCATAAATCTCCTGAACTGAGAAACTTTTGCATAACAAGGCTATATAGTGGGAAAAGATCTTTACTTATCATAAACCCGTTTTAAAAATATATGAAGAACTCAGGAAATTAGTTATTAAAAATTTTAATCCAATAAATATGTTATAGACCTAAACTGAAAACTCTCAACAGACGAACTTAAAAATGACTGAGACACTTAAAAATGCTCAAACATAACAACCTTTAGCCCTCAGAGAAATGCAAACCAAAACTCTGAGATTTTACCTTATCCTTGTAGAAATGACCAAGATTAAAAATTATTGTTAACAATTTATGCTTAAGAAAATGTGGGTAAAGAAAAAACTTTATTGCTGGAAGTGCAAACTGGTGCTGGAAGTGCATACTGGCACAGCCATCCCTAGATCATACCTAGTATTGAAAATCCTGGATAAACCAGACTCTCCCAGCAGGAAGAGAAGAATCAAAAATCCAGGGCCAGCCGCTTCAGCGACCCTGCACCAGGAATCAGCTGAAGACAAAGCCTTGACCTCGGAAAAACAGGTTTTTCAGCTGCAACTATCACAGTACTGTTTTAGGAACTAGGGGATTACAACCTTGGGAGTGGTCCCGAGGCAGGAGAGCTGTCCTCCTGCAACCACCACAGGATTTTTGGAATTTATGACCCTCCCGGACCACTGGGGTGTGACCCCTTTCCTCAAAAAATTCTTTCTCCTGGTCACTGGGGGTCGAACTCCTCCCCCACCAACCAAGGCCTTTTGTGCGACCTCAGCAAGGATGGTCTCCGGCGAGCTATGGGGCAGCTGCGCCATCCCAAGACCTGAGTGAGAGTCTCCCCAGCATTGAGGGACCCTCATTTTGTCTATTTTTTAAAATTAGGCAAATATCTACCTCAAAACTTAGCACTACCCCTTTTGGGCCTAAATACAAAGATGTTTGACCAAACCACAAGGACACGTGTTTAGCCATGCCCATAGCAGAACCATTTTATCATAGCCTAGAATCTGAAAATAACCCAGATGTACCTTTTTTACATCTAGGATAAATGAGACATCATCCTTTTTAATATTCATGAATACCACAAAATATCTTGGAGTAACTCCAAGCAAGAAGGACAGAAGTTTTGGGTCCCATCATCTCTGCCTGTGAAGGCGGAAATGTTTTTTATTTTTAACCATTATCATTTGTTAGAGTATAACTCTGGCCCTTGATAAATTTAATTAAGAGGCCTGAGTCTCAGCAGACCACCTTGAAGCCACACCTGGCAGCAGGAAAGGACCTCAAGCTGAAACGATACAACTCCCACCCAAGAGCGGGCCGTACAAATGGAAAAACTTGTAGGATAAGAACTTTAAATCTTGAAAGATCCCCTACTTTTTACAGATTTAGTGTAAATGTCCATTAAAAATTATAGCAACATTCCTCACAGAACTCACAGATTTAATGTAAATGTTCATTAAAATTATAGCAAAACTTTCACAGAACTCAAAAGAACAATATAGAACTCAAAAGAACAATCTCCAACCTTATACAAAAGAAATAAAAACTCAGGATAGCCTAAACAATTCTAAAAATCCTCTGAATATATCACAATCTTTGATTTTAAAACTTTTCTACAGAAACAAAGTACTGAAATTAATCTACCTTAGATATAAACTTATATACCTACAAACTAAAGATTTTTGACCAAGAAGCAAGATTTTTAAAATGGAAAAGAAGCATATTTACTGTCCTAAATGAAGCTGTAGCTTTTTGAATCTAGATTCCTGTATAGCAAACCTGCCTGTCAGCTTTCGCTCCATATGGCAGGGGGTTAAAGACATAGGCTCTCTAGCCCTAGCAGCCAGCCTGCTTGGCAGGCGTAGCTGTGTGGATTGTACCCTAACTTCTCGCATCTCGAGGGACTCCCTTTTGGGTCCGCAAGCAAACACATAAAGCAAACACATGAAGCAAACACATGAATCTCTGTTTTTGACTCTTACTCCTCTCTCCCTGAGTGATTGATTAAATTTCTATATGAATTTCTCTTCCCTTGAAAGTCCCATATCTTTTTGGACGACGGTGAGCCTGCGCCTACCTTATCCTGCAGATCTGTCCGAGTTCTACAGCCGCAGAACCTTCTCTTTTCTTCTTGTTGTCCCGGGACTGCGCGTTGTCGTCCGATAGTTGACCGTGCTCCGAGTCGCTGGTTCGGGCGCCACTGTGGATTGCCTTGGCGGGCCACTTAGTCTAGGGTTAGTAGCCCGCCTGGCAGGTCAGTTATTCCAGGGTCACGGAGAGGCACTACCTGGAAGATATGGGCTAGGAGACAGGAAGAAGGCCATGCAAAGTTTGTCAGAGCCTCCGTTTATTAGGGACGAGATACAACCTTTTATAGGGTAAGGAGTTGGGGGGATGGGCACAGGGTTCTGGGCTCTTGCCGCGTGGTTCACGTTGGTCACATGGTCCTCGTTGGTCACGTAGGCAGGAGGTTATCTTCGGTCAAGTCACAGTAGGCCTGGAAGTTACAACTAGGAGATGACACACCTAGTTCTCGAGATAGTTTGGAATGGGGGGTGGGTTCCGCTAACAGATAGCTCTCATTAACAGCCAATTTGGGTGTGGGGTAGGCTCTGTCAATAGAACCATTCTTAACACAATTAGGGGTGTGGGGTTCTCTGCAGACTCCCCAGGGTGATGGTTCCTGTAATGATTTTAGGAGGAAATTGGCTCCTGACACCTCACTCAGGATAGTGTTTTCTATTTCCATCCATTTGTATGCAAAATTCATGAAGTCCTTGTTTTTTATTGCTGAGTAGTACTCTAATATGTATAAATTCCATACTTTCTTCATCCATTCTTCCTTTGAAGGAGACAGAGACAGAGACCCAAATTGGAGCACAGGACTGAAATCTCAAGGTCCAAATCAGGAGCAGAAAGAGAGAGAGCACGAGCATGGAACTCAGGACCGTGAGGGGTGCACCCACACATTGAGACAATGGGGATGTTCTATTGGGAACTCACCAAGGCCAGCTGGCCTGGGTCTGGAAAAGCCTGGGATAAAACCGGACTCTCTGAACATAGCGGACAATGAGGACTACTGAGAACTCAAGAACAATGGCAATGGGTTTCTGATCCTACTGCACGCACTGGCTTTGTGGGAGCTTAGGCAGTTTGGATGCTCAACTTACTAGACCTGGATGGAGGTGGGGGTTCCTTGGACTTCCCACAGGACAGGGAACCCTGATTGCTTTTCGGGCTGGGGGGAGACTTAATTGGGGGAGGGGGAGGGAAATGGGAGGCGGTGGCGGGGAAGAGACAGAAATCTTTAATAAATAAATAAATTAATAAAAAAAATTAAAAAAAATAAAAAATATATATATATATTCTGATCATGCTTTTCCTTCCCCGACTCTTCCCAGAAATTCTCCACCCAGCCAACTCCATGCCCATTCTCTTTTTCCCTTTAAAAAGGCAAACAAAAGCTGGGCAGTGGTGGCGCACGCCTTTAATTCCAGCACTCGGGGGCAGAGGCAAGTGAATCTCTGTGAGCTCAAGGCCAGCCTGGTCTACAAGGGTTAGTTCCAGAACAGGCTCCAAACCTACAGAGAAACCCTGTCTCAAAAAATTTAAAAAAAAAACAAACCAAGAAACATACATATACACATGCAAAATCACACACACAAAAAAAAGCCTAAACAAAGTAAAATGAGACAAAAAGTCTACAAAAATACTATTAAGTTTGTGTTGTATTGGTCAGCTATGGCTGGGCATGGAGTCTACCCTGAAGTGTAGTTAACATATCCAATAAGACTCTATTAGATAGTTTTTCCTTTGCCAGCAGGTAGCAGTGACAGATAGCTTCTTGGTTAGGGGTGGGAACCCGTGCCTACCCCACCTCTCCATACTGGGTCCATGTCTGGCTTGAGCCTGTGCTACCAGAGGAGAAAGGCAACCCAGCTACAAACTCCGTGACTGATACGTTTAGTAATGGGAAGCGAGTGTCCTTCCATAGTGAGGACAGAAATCTCAACTCAGAATCCTGAGCTCGGTGGAAAAGTTTTAACACAGTATTTCAAATTTAATTCAATTCAACTACTATTTAATGAAGCCTAACAAGCTGTCAGCCCTGTGCAGGGGAGGCAGGGACAGCCATTTGCTGACTGTCTTTGGAAGGCTGGTAATCAAAGTGACAGATAGTGCTTTGAGTTAAGTGTGAAGAGAGAGAGAAGATGAGGTACAAGTAGTTATCTGAAAGAGAGAGCTCTGCAAATTGGGGTTGGTTCAGAAAAATGTGATTTTATGTAATTAAAAGTACACAATTTCCTAATTATGGGCCACAAATTACGACAGGGCATGAGCTCATTTTGCTTATTCTCCTCAAGTAGACTTGGATGTCTTCTGTCTGAATGACAGCGAGCTTCAGGGAACCCCAAACACTGCATAAATAGATTTTTCATGGAATTAATCAAAGGAAAGGGTGTACTCCATTGACAGAAGAAATCTGAGGGAAGTGTCACTAAGCCAACCCCACAACCCCCACCCCCACACCCCCCCACCCCCCCACCCCGCATGAGGGTAAAAAGGCTGTAGGGACCCTGTGGGATCTAGCTCAGTGAGGAAGGCCTGGGGAAGAGCTGATGCTGCATTCGAGCACTAATCAGCTCTGACTTCAAAAAGTGAAAGAGGCGATTCCAGCAGATATCTGTAAATGGAGAAAATGAAAGATCCACTAGGCAGACTTTAACAACAGTGAGGTCTTCTAAAATGACTGACACTTCCACTAACTCCTCCTCTCCCATTCCCAGCACAATGTAAGACTCAATAACATGTCTTCCCTGACCAGAGAAGTCTGCTTGTCCTGTACTTCCTGGAAATCCGTGGAGGAAGCTGACCAGTTCCCTCAGATCCTCAGAAAGTAAACATGTCTACTTCACGCCTCCACCCTGCTCCAAGACCCTGGAATTGAGAGAGTCACTTCTGCCTGTACACAGTGTAACCAATTAAGTAAAATGCTGCAGATCCCCAAGTGGATGCAGTACCAGAAGCGCTGCAGGTTCCCAAGTAGCAGCAGGCAATGGACAGCAGGTCCAGAGAGCTGCCAGTGCCTGACAGGGATGGCGGCACAGTTTCCCAAGTGGCTGCAGTGAGTATAGCATGAGACCACACCGCAGGTCTTGTCTCCGAAGGAGGCTGGTCCTGGGCAGGATGCCATGCAGGGGCGAGAGACAGAGGGATAGATATGCCATGCAGAGTGAGGTTGGATATTTATTTAGTGGGTCATGGAGGGGAAAGGGAAGAAGAGGAGAAGAGCAGAGAGAGAGAGAGAGAGAGAGAGAGAGAGAGAGAGAGAGAGAGAGAGAGAGAGAGAGAAGGGGGAGAAGGTGAGAAGTGAGGAGAGACAGAAGCTGCCTCTTCGAGAAGGAGACAAAAAAAAGGAAGAGACTGAAACTGCAAGCAGGAAGGAAGATCAGCTTGCCTCAGGGGCAGGGGGAGGGAGAGGGTGGGGCTTGTCTCATAAAGGGACAGAACAGATTGTTACAATCCCATCTCTTTTTTATAATAAAAAGGCAGAAGGTTAGGCACCACAGGATAAAGGAATTGGGGCAGCAGATTCTCAAGACTGTTTCCTGCTTATTTGTGGTCATTATCTTTGGGGGGAAATTGGAGAAGGCTGGGTGCTGGTCAAATCCTAGGATAGCTGGTCTCTTTGTTCTTGTCTGGTGTTTGTGGTATGGAAATGTCTAGTGTCTCTTACACCTGTTTAAGGTATTGGCAGAACAGATGACAAAGTTAAGTTAAGGAAAAAAATTTAGGACCAAGGGATTCAGAGGGGGGTATCTGACCTGTTTAAGGTGGAGCCTTCAATTCAGCTCCCTGGAACTCACAAGAATTTTTGGGGGTTATGAATAAATAAGTTTTATACAGCAGCAGAATGACTGTGACAGATATTTTTGCACAATGAAAAGTATTTTTAAGACTATGGAAGGCAGCATGAGAGAAAAAATTTATAACTTGTATTTGTCCTCACACCTTTATAACTTGCAGGTCTTGTATTTGTATTTTACTGAAATTTGTTTGGTGAGGTTGCCATTTTAAGCTGGCAAAACCTCTCAGCTGTCAAACTGCATCAGAGATCTTTGAGAAGGATAAAATTTTACTCATTATTGATTAAAAATGACAGAGGATATACTTGATTGGCACCTATAGCTAAGCTCAGGTCCTCAGGGTTCTCCATAGTCACTGAAGGTCATATTTGACTTTTGCTGTTTAGTGCAGGGTTTGCCAGGCTCCATAAGATCCTGTGGGCTAAGAAATCTGTAGAAAGACAAGCCTACTTTGACCTGAGCAGCTATGCTGTCAATTCCAAAGATTCTTTCCACTGTCTGGTAATCTTCAGTTTAGATGAAAGGCAGTTATTCCCAGTGGTCAGTGCTTGGCAAATTGTGGATGGATGTTGTTTTGTGCCCATTTTTCTTCTGTCTTCTTTGGAGGAAGTAGAGTGCTGCTGCTAGAAGCCAACCTGTCTTTTTTTTGTTACAAATGTTTTTTAATAATTAAATATTTAAATGCCATATTCCCCACATCTCTGAGCAGTTGAGGGCTGTTTTGCAGGTGTAACTACAGTATAGAATCTGCCTGGAGAGCTGGATCTGAATTTGACTGTACTGGCTTTTAACTTAGAAGATAAGATTTACACTTGTAAAAAGGCAGAAAGAAGAAGATACTATTTGCAATAGAAGGTTAATGGAAAAACTTACAATAGTAGAGAACATCTTAATATATTTTAAATGGGTTGGATTAACTATAAAGTATTTTGTAAGAGACTTAAAAGGACATACCAACTTATAAAATGAAACTTATTGTTTTGTAGTCTGAAACAAGATGCAATGAACAGACAATTATAATATTTAACAGTAAACATAGGTGCATTTAAGTTACATGTATGAACACACACACAGAGTAAACAGGAATTGGTTGAAGTGGATGCCTTTGGAGGGCCCTACCAAAGGCATACCACAGCACAAAACACACATGCAACAGAGTCAGCAAGAGAAATTTAGAGATAAAAACATAAATAAACCTGGGAACCAGGCAGGGTATACTTCAGTAAAGGTGGCAGAACTTGGTCACCTGACCTGGCTCTTAGTTAAAATGGTGGTAAAGTCACCTGACCTCAGTTAAGATGGTGGTAAGGTCACCTGGCCTCAGTCAAAATGGTGGTAAGGTCACCTATGTAACAGAGTTAACACCAGGGAAACAGGCAGGGAATACCTCAGTGAAGATGGCAGAACTTGGTCACCTGACCTGGCTCTCAGTTAAGATGGTGGTAAAGTCACCTGACCTCAGTCAAAATGGCAGCAGTCATATGTTGTATGGAAAAGCTACAATTTTTGAGCTGTAGGGATTTTAAGTTTAATAATAAGAGAAACCTAGAGGCATAATCTGCCCTGTCACTGAGCCATGCCACAAGCCACAGTGGGGAGCAAAAGGCTGGAATTGAAAACAGCCACCTCATGGATCCGACCAATCTTGTTGGCAGCAGTAGCAGTGGCAGGAAGCGTTTGAGGAAACACCTTCCATTTGCATGTGCACTAACAGTAGTAGTTAGTGCTCCCATAAGTGGATCCAGCAGGATACCAGAGGAGTAAGGATAAGAGCTGAAGGACTAGGGCATTAAAGTCTGGGGTTTTAGGGCCTCTAAAAGGCATCCATCCCAGGGGGCGATGGACATGGATATCTTGCTACCCATAGTTGAAAGTGTGAAAACCTGTAAAATGGCAATACCACAAGGCCTACAGTGAGACATCTCTTCCTCTATAGGTGGAGTATAAATCAGTGACAAATACAACGGGACCTGTGGGAGAGCATCCTCTTCCTATAGGTGAGGTGCTACAGCCTGACTGGATCCAGTCGGGGCAACTCAGAAGCCAGAGGGGTCAGAGACCACTCTGAGGGGCCTTTCACAGCAGGGGGTGGGGGAGAATAGAAAAGAAAAAGAAAAAAAAAGAGAAAGAAGAACCTGAGGGACTCTGGGCCCCCAGTCACAGGAGAACTGGACCTGGGCCATCCAAATACAATTTTAGCTAAGGGAAGCAATCCAGAGATGAATGTCTGTAAAGGGTGCAACCATACCTGTAAAGACCATGGTTTCTAGGAACACCAGAAGACTTCCAGGAGCTCAACGGTCAATTCCTCGGGTTCAGAGAAATGGTTAAGCTGATCATAATGGGGGAAACTCACCAATTGAAGCTGATGGTGTACATAGAAATCATGTTGTAGAAATCACACCCAGGCATATGGAACATGTGGTTGTTGCAGAGAAAATACTCAGTTCCAGATCCCGACCCTGAGAGAGGGACTTGGGGTGGGAGAGCCTCAGAGTCTCATGGTGGCAATGTGAAGGATTAAGTAAAAATGCTGCAGATCTCCAAGTGGCTGCAGTGGGCATGCCATGAGACCACACCGCAGGTCTCTGAAAGTAGCTGGCTGGTCTTGGGCAGGGAGCCACAAGGGTGCGAGAGACAGAGACAGAGTGAGGTTGGATTGGTGTAGGAGATTCTTCTGTTTATATGTTGTTTTCATTGGTTAATGAATAAAAATACTGCTTTGGGCCTGATAAGGCAGAACTTAGGTAGGCAGAGAAGACAGAACTGAATGCTGGGAAGAAGGGCAGAGTGAGAGAAACCATGGGTCTTCTGCCTGAGACGGACACTGGTTTGAATCTTACTGGTAAGCCACAATCATGTGGTGATACACAGATGAATAAAAATGGGTTAGATTAAGATGTAAGAATTAGCCAATAAGAAACTAGAGCCAATGGGCAAGCAGTGTTTTAATGAATACAGTTTCTGTGTGGTTATTTCAGGTGCTAAGCTAGCTGGGTGGCCAGGAAGAACAAAGGGACCCTCCTTGTAACATTAGATATTTATTTAGTGGGTTATGGAGAGGAAATGGGAGAAGGGAAGAAGAGCAGAGAGAGAAAAAGAGAGAGGGAGAGAGAGAGACAGACAGAGAAGTGGGGAAAGAGGAGAAGTGGAGGGAAACAGAGCTGCCTTGTCAAGAGGGAGATGTAAAAAGGAAGAGACTGAGGCTGCAAGCAGGAAGGAAGATCTGCCTCCCTCAGTGGATAGGGGAGGGAGTGGGTGGGACTTGTCTCTTAAAGAGACAGGGCAGATCATTACACATAGGGTTGGGATGCTACCAGCCTTTCTGAACAAGGGAAACTCTGACCTACATTTTAAGTATTTCTTGGATTGTAGGTTGCTTTCTCTAGTTTTTCCAAAAGAGTGAGCATAAGTCCTTCATGGTTCCTGTCTCTGCTCCTGCTTGAGTTCTTGCCCTGACTTCCCTCAATGATCAACTTTGATCATTATGTATAAGATAAATAAATCCTTTCTTCTTCCAAACTACTTTCTGGCATGGTGTTTAAGAGAGCAACAGACAACAAATTGGGCAGAGGGACCATCCCCAAGCCTGACTCTCTCTCTCTCCCATCCTTCTCCTACCAAGGACCTTTTTGCCTACATTTTGTCTTCTGACCAGCTAGCTGACCACCTAAGCCCTGCTAAGCCTCCTCCTTGAGTATCCAGGGCTTCCTGTCATTAGGTATTAATTGGCTGTGTGGATTCATTCACAACGGTGCTCACATCCTGAGTCTCCCAGCAGTTGATAGATCTTGAAAAGAGGATGTCGCCAGCTGGTCCACAGGGGTCACTCCTGTGTAACCACATACAGAATCAAACCTTGCTCAGAGTACATTGCTGGTCACTTACCAATATGCTGCTGCCCTTGAACTATCCCATGCTGCAGACAAGGAAGCGGAGGCTATGAACAGTCAGCTGACTCATGAATAACTATCCTCAAATTAAAATAGATTAACAGACAGAACCTCCCTCTTCAGCATACGTGATGAGGTTACAGCACACATCAGAAGCTTGTACCCATCTCTCTAACAATTTCATGAAGGATGACTACTTTTCTCAGGTCCTGGAGAAATTGCTCTATGTAAATTCACAATATCTGCACCAAATTTGCATTTTCATCTTCCACTACCCAAGGCTCATTGTCCAGAATTCCAGAGAATCCTTATCAATAGGCTGTGCTGCCTCCTCCCTCATACCCATATAGATGTTGAAGCTCAGAGAACTACTAGTGGTTTGTGGGGACCTTGTCACCTGTAAAAGAAGAGCTAAAATATACCTGCTCTGGGGCAAGCAAGATGGCTCAGTACATAGAGTCACCCACTGCTGTGCCTGATGACCTGGGATTGATCTTTGAGATGTTCATGGATCAAGGACAGAACTATCCCTGTAAGTTGTCCTCTGACTTCGACACTCAGTCCATGCCATACATGTACCTATGTATACATGCCCAAAATAAATAATAAATGAATAATCTTATTTATCTTTTTTAAAAAAGAAATTTACTTACTATGTTGGTCGTAGTCTTCCAGTACAGGATCCAGCGACCTCAAATATCCACCCCAGCACTAATTATTCACCTTTCTTGGCATCCTAATAAATTTGGATGGCAGGCATCATCCCCATCTCTTAATTCTCTGAGAGCCATAGATGTGTCGTGTTGTACAGCAAAAGAAACTTGGCAGCTAGGATAGATAAGGAGGGATCCCTTGTATTCTCTCAACAGATATCGGCACAGAAAACCCTCAAGGAGAAGAGGAAGGACAGAGGGTAGGACAGGGTGATGGAGTGCTTAATAGACAAGATGCAAAAAAGACAGGAAATACAGTGGACACTCTGTTCATCGCTGTTGGCTTTAAGAGGGAAGAGGGGCTGGCAAGATGGCTCCCTGGGTTGAGCACTTGGTGAGTTTTGATACCTAGAACCCACACAAGGACAGACACGGTCATACATATCTGTAATCTCCGTTCTCTGAAGGTAGAAGGGAGACAGAAAATTTCAAAAAGCATACGGACCAGGTACACATGGGAACAAGCAAGAAGAGACCCAGCCCAGACAAGGCAGAAGATGAGGTCTGACATGAACTTGTCCTTTGACCTTCATATGTGTGCAGTGAGCACTCATACTCACATACATGTGTACATGCATGCATATGCACAAAAGGTTAATCAATTTTTTAAAAAAGAAGATACCAGAAGGGCAGAAGAGGTGACTTAATCAGTGAAGAACTTGTTTCATGAGTGAATCAATCTGAGCCCAATCCCAGATTTTAAAAATGTTTTAAAATATCAGGCATGGTCTTGCACGCTTGTGAGCCTAGCCCTGGGGTGGGAGAAACAGTAAGATCCTGAGAGTTTGCTCACCAGCCAGTCGAACTTTACCTAGTGAGCTCCAGGTAGTGAGAGAGCTTGTCTCAAAGAAAACAGTGACATTCCTGAAAATAATGCCTGAGGTTGTCTTCTTGCCTCTACATGCATGTACACACATGTCCATCCCCACATACAGTAACACACATACCCAATAGGAAAAGAAAGAGGAAGGAGAGCCTGAGAGCCAGACTATGGGCATCCTCTAGAATACAGGTGTGATGTGGGAATTCCTCCTGTATATTTGTTGCTTTTATTGGTTAATGAATAAAGAATTTGCATTGACCAGTGATAGGGTAGAATAGAGCTAGACAGGAAAAACTAAACTTGATGTGGGAGTGTCATATATCAATCTGTTGATTTCATTGGTTAAGTAATAAAGAAACTGCTTGGGCTCATAGCTTAGAACATAGGTGGGTGGAGTAAACAGAACAGAATGCTGGGAGGAAGAGGAAGTGAGCTCAGACTTGACAGCTCTCATCTCGGGAGCAGACACCTCAGAGAGGCCATGCTCCCGGCTCCTGGGCAGACACACGCGATGAAGCTCCGACCCAGGATGGACATAGGCTAGAATCTTCCCTGTAAGCGCACCTAGCTGTGCTACATAGAATATTAGAAATGGGCTAGTCCAGGTGCGAGAGTTAGCCTAGAAGAGGCTAGATAGAAATGGGCCAAGCAGTGATTAAAAGAATACAGTGTCCGTGTAATTATTTCGGGGCATAAGCTAGCTAGGCGGCCGGGGTGCTGGGAATGCAGCCCCGCTGCTCTTATTACTACATAAACTGAATACTGGGAGAAAGAAGGCGAAGTCAGTGAGAAGCCATGTAGCCCCAACAGAGACAGACACCAGATAAAACTTCATCCTGTAAGCCACAGCCTCATAGCAAAACACAGATTAATGGAGATGGGTTAATTTAAGACATGAGTTAGCCAGAAATACGCTTAAGTTATTGGCCAAACAGTAGTGCAAATAATATGGTTTCTGTATGATTATTTCGGGGCTGAGCAGTCGGGAACAAACAAGTGGCTTCCTACAACATAGGTGTGGCCTCAATGACCACAAGCAAACTTCGACCTGAGCCTAGAAGCCAATTCTCCCGGGTAGCCTCTAGAAAGGAACACAGCCAGGCTGACATCTGGATTTAGCCTAGTAAGATTCATAGTGGTCATAAAACTGTGAAGCAATAAATGTGTGCTTCCAGGCTCTGTGTTTATGGAAATCTATTACACAGGGATAGAAAGGTAATTCTGATTAGACAGAAAATAATGTTTTGCCCAAATGACAGCCCTTGTCAGTTTTAGAGGTGTCTGATGAGTGGCTAAGTTTATATCTGTGACGAGCCCCCAGGGAGGGCAGCAGGTGTCTTCATCAATCAGACACAACTTGATTGGCAGGAGCATTAAAAATAGACAAGGCCCAGGCTTCTGCATCATCTTAGCTCACGGCAACAGATGTGATTGTCCACCTTGGAGAAATAGCTGGGCATAAGTCCATGTGTAGGTGACACTGAATCTAACAAAACCACTGGAAGAACTTGAGCAGGAGCCTTCTACTTCTCCCTGAGAATCTGGATGCCCTGAGGCAGAGGAGAAAGGCTGAGGTCACCTCTGAAGAATGAGGAACAGCTTGAAGATCCAACCTAATGCCTAGTACCCCCACCCTCATTTATAGAAACCCCCTTATTTTTGTCCTAAGAAACTGCCTTGATTCAAGTCAGCCTATGTGGTTTGAGAGATTATGACCGCATGGCTGTGCTCAGCCAACCAGAATGACTCTGTTTCATCTGTTGATCCAGGAATGAGCAGCACTCTTAGGAAGCACCATATGTCACCTGCATGGCTTTACTCTGCCGGGACATGCAAGGGCTGGATCCTGCTGGAGACTACCTGCAGAACCCACCGTAAGTCCTTCTCTAGACTCTCTCGTTATGAGAAACGTCTGCACCATGTATGTCTCGCTCACTGGGGCATCTTTGTGACCTGTGACAGCTGTCCCTTCAAGAGCATCCTCCTGCATCAGCTCTGGCCTTCTAAGCCTTTTCCGTCATGAGCAGAAATATGAGAGACATATAAAGAACCGATAGGTTTTCTATATGCCAATTTCAAAGCAGCTCACCTCCCTCTACCCACTTCAGTAAGACTCTCCTAAAAGCTGTTTTCTGCATTCAATGACCTAAGACCATGTGCAGTAGCCCTGATAGTATTTACATTATTGTTTTTCATAACCAAGACTTTGTAAATAGTTACTTCTGGATCATCATTCTTGAGCATTTTTAGATAAATGATACAAAGATGCAGACAATGCCGACTGTGTGTGCACACATAATCTGTGTGTATAGACTTAATTATGACTGTCCTATAAATGGGCAGCATCTTGAAGCAGCTGAGCAGGTAGCATAATAGTACTTGAAGTTTCTATTTTCTATAAGCAGAGTATGCAGAGTATCGAAATAATGCAAAACACACTTGTAAAGACTGTTGCTGTTTAGTAGAAGCCTTCCCAGGGTGTTTTGGGCAACTCTTTGTTACCTAGAAAATATGACATCTCATCATGTCTAAGTATCTCTAGGCACAGGAGTGTATGCAGGTAGCCATTCCTGGTTACAACTTGACTGTTAGGGGGACACTAAACATTCAAACACATCACTGAGGCTAGTGAGATGGCTGAGCAGGTAGATGAAGGTGCTTGCAGCCAAACTCAACAGAACCCACGCAGTAGAAAACTTCCTCCCTCAAGCTGTTGACCCCCACAGGTGCACTGTAACAGACACACACTTATACACACATATATGCACAAACACATGTGCACACAAAATCAGTAAATAAATGTAAAAAAAATTAATTGGCTTTTGGTGGTTTTAATGAAGATACTTGGTAGTTTTGAGTTTAAAAGAAGAGGGAGGAGAGAGGAGGAGGAAATAAAGGAAGAGGGAAAGAGAGGAGAAGAAGGAGGATGAGGGACATAGAGAGGAAGGAGAGAAGAAGGAGGAGGTGGAGAGAGAAAAAGAGAGCTATTCTAAAGTCAGCTTTGTAGCCATGGCAGCCCCATAATGACTTTAGCAAGGATAAGGGACAGAGGTAGCTTTTGTGCTCTGAGACCACATTGTCAGCTGCTCCCTGATGCCTAGCTCAGCCCCCTACCCTCCGCCCTCCTGGTTCCTGCTTGAAGCACAAGCCTTGACTGTATGGATCAGTTCACTCCCTTCCATGCTGGGCTCAAGATCATAAAACCACCCGCTTATGGTCCAAATTGGCATAATAAGGTTCAGACTTCCTTACAAATGGAATTAATTCATCTTACAGAGATATTCCTTTTATCTAATTTGAACACCATGTACAGTAAGAGCTAACCCACGGGTGGCCTTTCTTTTGAGATGGTTTTACATGTGTTAATTCACTATATCTTCCAGGCACCCCCCGGGAGGTTCCAATTTTTCTAACATTAAGGGAATTTAACCATCAAGATGCTAATTTTTCATAAAACAGTAACTGGGACAGACAATTTGAAGTCTGAGACCTTGGCTGCAGAGTCCATCTTTCAAACTGCAGACCTCAACTTCTCTGCAGCCCTTCTCGGAGACACAGCTTCTGATCTGAACTCATGCCAGGATGTTCCTTTTTGGTAAACTCTCCTTTCTGACAACCGTGTACGGTCACTTCCTTCCAGCGGGATCACAAAGACCTTGCTGATGTGGAGTGGAAACACACACACACATACACACACATGGGTCTTATTGTGAAGGAATGAATTAACATCAAGTGTGTCATGAAGAATAGTGCCTCCTCCAGTGATACCCACATGCTAGTCTCCAGAGCCAATGAGTAACATTGTGCTCATAATCCAAGGATAGACTGAGGAAGTGGTAAGTGCTGGACCCATTTAACAAAAGACCTCAATTCAAAACAGTACTCCAAGTGCTGTTACAAATTCTATGTCACAGATCTTAAAGCCAAGGAAGGCCCAGAGAGGTCTAGTTACTCCCCCAAGACTACACAGCTAGAACCTAGCTCTACTTCTTTTGAGAAAGAGGCAAGTTCTGCTCTTCTCTATGACCTCGCTAAAACAGAATTTTACACACCATAGGCATTTTCACGTTTACCACATGTTTTTAGTGTATTTTCCCATCCAGACATCACAGTTAAGCCAATAGCAGTGGAGTGAGCAGAATTTGAAGCCAGCGGAGCCCTTGACATCTGATTGAACTCCTGGTCCCAGAGGACATCCATACTCTCAAAATCAGACCATCACTGTGACAAAAGGTGGTGCCAGCAGCAATCCCTGCTCCCCATGACCCACCTGTGGGCTGATATGTAACAGTTTCCCATCAGCACAAACTCAGCCCTGTCTTTCAGCTGCCGGATCAATATTGGGAAGTGGAGCTATGGAGCTGCGACTCGGAACTGTATCAATTTAATGAGGTGAATCAATTATGCTTTATTGGTGCCATTATATATGGGACCCATTGAGTTTGGCTGTCTCACAATAAAAGGAAGAGCAGCTCTGATATCAGTGTCGAAGTCATTGTAAATACAACTTTCAACCTCGAAACCTTATATCCAATCACAGGGAATTGATCTTGTTCACATATACGGTTACCAGAACCCACAAATGTGACCTGGATCCCAGAGGAACTGGAGCTTCCAGCAGAGGTGAGGTCTGTGGTGACCTTGGACCTTGCTTCTGAGATCTGCCAGCTCAAAATCCAGCTCCTATTCCAAAGGGATAATAATAAGAGATAGTCTGCTCTGAGCTGAACGTGAGTGAGCCTGGACCAGAAGATGCCACGTGCTGGCAAGGAGCTGTACAGCTGCCAAAGAAGGGATTTTAATAAAGGGTTAAGCCCAAGGAGTAAGAGAATGCCGTGTGCTCAGAAGAAAGCAAGACATACCCAGGGCTGCAGGTGTGGGAAGGTCATGATTAATTGCCGCATTATTAGCCACTTTGGGTGGCTCTTAAATGACATCTCACAAAACTACTCAGCAGGGGGAACAGGTTCCCAAAAGCCAGCCAGGGACAGGTCCTGATCCCACTGCTAGGACTCCCACAAACTGACCAGAGGGCCCGTCTTGAGGCAGGGCAGAGGAGCATGGCCCTGCCTTAACTTGTAGACCATGCTTTGTCAAGGCCTGCTCCTTTCTGAACAGAGGAGTGGATGAGGGGTCAGTTAGGGGTAGGGGAGGGGATGGAAAAAGAGGAGGGAGGGGAAACTGTAGTTGGTATATAAAATAAATGAAAAAAATAAAGAAAAAGAAAAAGGCTACTCAGAACTGCACCCACCCCAAAAAACAATGGATGAAATTATAATCTCACAAAGTCCAGCCTGGAGCCACTAGGGCTACATGGGAGGCTTAGCACATGTGTTTCCCCTGTGAGGAGGGTTTCTGGTGGCGTTTCTAGAAAATTACAGTTTTATAACTAGGAAGGGAGGAAGGCCTTGGGCAGTTGTTAATTGTGCTGGAGTTCTCAATTCTCTGCTGCCAGCAGGCTTCAACTGGATTTCTAGATAAGGCGCCCCAGTCTCATCTTGTGTCCCTAAAACTATCCCTACTCACTTCTGTTTTTGCTGTGAAGAGACACCATGACAAGAGCAACTGTTACAAAACAAAGGATCTAATTGGAGGCTGGCTTACAGTTTCAGCCCGTTAGTCCATGATAGCATGGCAGAAACAGATTGGCATGGTGCTGTAGCTGTAGCTGAGAGCTTTACATCCTGATCCACAGGCAGCAGGCAGAGAGAGAGAGAGAAAGAGAGAGAGAGAGAGAGAGAGAGAGAGAGAGAGAGAGAGAGAGAGAGAAAGAGAGAGAGAGAGAGAGAGAGAGAGAGAGAGAGAGAGAGAGAGAGAGACTGGGCTTTACAAACTGCAATTCCCCACCCCAGAGTCACACCTCCTCCAATAAGGCCACACCCCCTAATCATCCCCAAGCAATCCATCAACTGGAGACTAAGCATTCAAATGTAAGCGCCTATAGGAGCCATTCTCATCAAGACCACCACACTGCCTTTCTGTCCTGCCTCACCCATGCCATCCTCACCAGAGCCACCACTGGGCAAGTGACCACATTTCACCACAAGCCTGTACACCTGGAACTCAGAACGTTCACTGGATGACCCAAGCCCCAAATTCTAAATTAACATTCAGTAGCTGCTATCATCACGGCTGTCATAGTGACAGCCAAGGGAGCTCCACAGTCTCTGTTGTGTCAACCCGAGAGTTATTCATTTTCTGTCCCCATTTACTCAGACTCTTAGGCTTTGATGCCTCTTCTCATCCATAGCCCTGGACCATCCCTATCCGTTTCTCCTGACCATCCCCAGTCCCATCCACTTCCTGTACCTTTCCCAGGCCCGAACTATCCCCATCCCAGACCATCCCCAGTACTGGACCATCCTCTTCCCTGTACCAGCTCCATTCCTGTACCATCATTATCCTTGAGCCATTCTTAATCTAGGATGATACTCATCCCCAGACCATAATAAACCCCAGACCATCCCAGTACCTGCTCTCCATCCCTCATGATGTGTGGCTGCTATGAACATGGGTCTGAGTCTCTCAGGGGTACCAGGTGAAGTTTCCAAGCTCTAGTGTCTTGGGCCAAGAAATTAGACCTGAGACACGTGGATAAAAATATGAGTAGAGACAGCCTATGTGGGGGGGGGGGGGTGTCAGGAGGCTCATGGCCCTTTACATAATATTGGCCTTTCTGTTGTTTATGTGTTAGTCCCATAAATGTGAGGAGAGAGATCACTAGCCTGAACCATCATGATCGAATTAATTAAAGCAAGCTTTTTCATTCATGTACACGGGTTGCCTCTCCCTAAAGGTGAGGTTCAAGGGGTTCAGCATTGGACATGGGAAAGATCAGGAAGTTTATAGTTCATGGGTAAGGAGTTTTCATATGGGAAAATTGGCAGGAAAATAAGCAGGGTTACCCAAAAAGCAGCACATAAACATAACAAGTTGCTCTTAACAACCTCCTGTAACAAAGGCATGGTTGCTTTTTCCTGGAACAGGCAGTGCAGAACCATTTGTACTTAAGGTTACGGGATTATAGCCTGATCCTGGAGAAACATAAACAGGAATGAATTAATTTGCCTGTACTGTAAGACGGCTTTCAAGCTCAAAACGAAAAAGGCTGGCTCCTGCTGTGCAGCGTAGGGTTTTCTCATTGTAAGAAGCCCAGATGGGAAGAGCTTTCAGTTGTCCTCTGCTGCCTGGCTCATTCCTCTTGTCAACCTCGCTGTCACTGTCTCTCCAGCCCTCCTTCTTCATGTGTCTGCACACCCTTCCCATCATGTTCTTTTGGTCCAAAGGCTCCAGAGTCACTTTCTGTTGCTTGGAACCAGTGCTATCAAATTTGCACCAGCTAGGGAGAAATAGACAAGGGAGGCTGCCCTCCAGCCTTTTGCAACAGGGAAGGAAGACCTAACTTAGCTCAACTCTACTGTAACAAGGGCTGAAGAAGTCTTTAAAGCCAAGACTGGGTTGTGGAGTGGGGATATCTTTGCTCATTGGTGTTAGGAATATTTTCTAACTCGAGCTCTCTGCTGACACAAAAATCCTGATCAAGCCAAATCAAAACAAACCAAATTAAAAGATATCCAGGTTTAATTGGACTCCTGCTCTCTCGGGTGGCCCTGAGGGGAACTGGAAAGCTGCAACACAACCACTGGGGTGAAAGAGGGAAAACTCTGTGTTTATTTTTGGGGGAGTAGTTTAAATAGCCTGGGGGAGTGGTTTTGACCTTTTCAGGGGATGGGAGGGGTCAAGGTTTGGCAAGCTACCTTGACCTTTCTCCGGAGGGGACCTCCAAAGATGGAGGCCAGAGACCAGGATTTACATTCCAGACTGTTTGTATAAGGTGGTGACAGGAAGCTGAGGTGATATTTATGACCAACATTTAGGCTCTCTTTGGAAAAAGGGGCATTGACTCAAGTCTGGCTACTTTCTGCAGGCAGGGGATGACTTGGGGAAGGGGAGAGCTGGGTGTTGGTGTGTCCATGCTCAGTGAGAGGTGTGGCTGGAAAGGCATCCTGTTTACTGTCATCCTGAAGACGCCAGACATCTGTTTCTTGGGGGAGGTGAAAAGGCAGGTGTCTAGGAGAAAAAAAAATATTATTACCCATCTTGTTTGTACCACCAAAGATGAGTGTGCCATGATGAGGAGCAGGTAGGCCCTTCATTGTGGCATCTTGGAAAACCGGAGAGTGGAAGGTCCTAACTGCTGGACAGACCAAGTGTCCTGAGTAGGTGCCTGCTTGAGCCTGGAAGATGGTACCAGCATGGGTGTCCCAGGAGCTTGACAGCTGAGGGGGTGTGAGGATTACCGTGTGAAGTCCTGTCCATGGAGCTTCAAGGGACCTGAGTTCAACGGAGAGCTTGATTAGCTGTTGTTTGATGAGTCCATTAGTCCTCTCCACCTTTCCCCGGAAACGCTTCTATCCGTCCTGTAAAAGTGTCCTCAGGTGTTAAGAGATAACAGAGTCTTTTATGAATAGGCATATGGGTGAAATCAACCTGCCAATCTTCTGGTTGGTGTCCACAAAGCTGGTGTAGAGACTGACTTATGTGGAGAGCCTCCTGTGGGTTGGCCTGGAAAACCACCTGTTTGTTTTTGGGGGAGCAGTTTAAATAGCCTGGGGGGAGTGGTCTTGACCTTTTCTGGAGAGGGGTCAAGGTGCAAGGGGCACAGAGGCGGGGCCTTCAAAGATGGAGGCCAGAGACCAAGATTTACTATTGGCCTTGTTTGATTTTGGTTAACATACAAAAAAAAATTAAAAAAAGGTTCATTGTGATATTTGCAATCATACCATTAAACTTCATTTTGTTTGCCACTCCCAGCCCTCCCCTCTTCCAGATCTTTTTCCTTCCCCAGATACCCTCCCCTGCTGCTTTCAGGACATATTTCTGTTGATCTGCCCCGTGTCTCTATTTGTTTCTCCTTTCATGTGTGTGTGCACGCATGTGCAGGGGTGGGGGTGGGGAATCTAGACTCTGCATGTGTGAGAAAGCATACAGTATTTATATTTCTGAATCTGGCTTATTGCTCTTAGCATTTTAACCTAATTATGTTCAATTCTGTCCATTTATCTGATCATAATTTTGATCTTTAGAGCCACAGGTGCTTTCAGGGCAGCTGTCTCCAGTCCTGTGATTCACAGAAAGGCCTCTGTACCCATGGGGGTCGCCTTTATTCCCCACTGGGACTGGAATGGGCTTTACTTTCTTAGAGGGGTCTCTCTGGGCAGGAAGGCTCCAGGTCCTTAAGCAGAATGTTAGGTTGTAAAAGGGGAAAGAGGCTTTTAGCGGTATATTTACATCTCAAAGGCACAGAGGAGGTTAACAAAGACTAGCTTCCAAGAGTAAAAGCTGCTGGTTAAATGCTCTAAAGCCCTAAGGCCAGGATGAGAAGTGTGGAGGTGTGGTTACCGCTTTCTTAGCTTTGTTAGAGTGAAGGGAAGGGGCTGAAAGTGGAGAAGTGGCTGCAGACCCTGTAGCCCCGTCAATCTGCCCTGGCTTCCATTCTCCACCCTCCCTTAGTCAGCTTTGCACTGCTGTAGGAAACAGCTGAGGGAAGTAAACTGAGTTCACAAATGTCTTCAGCTGTTGTCTTGTTTCTGGTGTGGTGAAGCAGATCAGAGTTAGGGCAAAGCAGCCAACTGTTCCATGCAGCCAGCAAGGCAAGAGAGGCAGGGGTGAGGGTGAGGAAAAGGACAGAAACAGGGTAGAACCCCAAGCATCCACTTCCTTCAGCACGGCCCGACCTCCTTTCTCTAGCCTATCAAATTATACATAAATCCTAGTCAGAGCCTTTATGATCCAATCACATCCCCAAACCTCACCTTTGAATGCTACTGTGACTGAGATCAAGCCTATAACACATTAGCTTTTGTCAGGGGTATTTCAGATCCAAACTGTGACACCCTCTATAACAATAGTTCTGAACCTTCCTAATGCTGTGACCCTTTAACACAGTTCCTCATGTTGTGGTGACCCCCAACCATAAAATTATTTCATTGCTACCTCATAACTGTAATTCTGCTACTGTTATTAATCATAATGTAACCATCTGATATGCAGGGTATCTGATATGTGATGAGCCCCAAAGAGGTCACGAATCACAGGTTGAGAACCGCTAATCTATGACATGATGTTAAAACCATGGGCACTTCAGCGCTTCATTGGCTATATGTTATTGATGATGTTTTACCTCCTGAAATCTCATCTTATTACAGTACATCTCCAACTGATTGCAGAATGTCCCAGCAGGAGATGTGGCTCCTAAGGTGTATCTTTTAAAGCAAATAGCTATTTGTGGATGTTCCCCTCAGTTGTTAGATCTTTCAAACACATAAAACCTTACTGTCTGTACTGGTTTGTTTTATATCGAGTTGACACAAGCTAGAGTCAACTGGGAAGAGGGAGCCTCAATTGAGAAGTGTAGTAATAAGGGTGGCGGGTCGTTCCAGCACCCCAGCCGCCTGCTCGGCTAGCTTATGCCCCGAAATAATTACATGGACACTGTATTCTTTTAATCACTGCTTGGCCCTTTAGCTCTAGCCCTTACTGGCTAATTCTGATATCCCGATCAACCCATCTCTAATAATCTGTGGGCACCGGTCTTACCGGGAAGATTCTAGCCTATGTCCATCCTGGGTCGGAGCTTCAGAGCTTCATCGCGTGTGTCTGCCCAGGAGCCGGGAGCATGGCGTCTCTCTCTCTGAGGCGTCTGCTCCCAAGAGGAGAGCTGTCGAGTCTGAGCTCACTTCCTCTTCCTCCCAGCATTCTGTTCTGTTTACTCCACCTACCTATGCTCTAACCAATAAAATGGGCCAAGGCAGTTCCTTTATTAGCCAATGACCTTCCTCCATCATTTCCCCTTTTTCTGTTTAAACAAAAAAAAAAGGCTTTAACTTTAACATAGCAAAATTACATATAACAAAACAGTTACCAAGTAAAAATTACAATAATCTTTATCATAACTAAGGAAAACTATAACTAACTATTCTTAACTCCATCAAAGACTCCAGAAAGATACAATACTACCTAAGCAAACAAGAAAAAAGCAACTTTTAAACTCTAGAAATGACAGAGACATCTCATTGCCTGGACAGTCACCCAAAGTTCCTCTGTACCGTTGGTGCATCCATCTTCAGCCTTCAGACCCATGGTATCCAGCAGACATTTCCATAAAGCAGGAAAATTCAAAGTCAGTTCAGTCACTATCTGTAGTGTCCTGCAGAATGTCTCGCAGACTCTTTCATGAATCAGGAACCCCGAAAGATCATCTCACCTTAGGCAAGTTCAGTAGTCCTCTCTCTGTGGGTTCTCTGTGTCCAGTTTATGCAATAGTCCAAGCAAGAGCAGTTTCTTGCCCAAATGGCTATCAAACTCCATAATGAGCCTCTTCGATGCCCATCTTCCTCTTGAAGTAGATTGGTGCTGCCAGGAGCAGAGTGTCTCATTGTCATGAAAAGTCCTCAGTTATTAAAACACTAAATGTCCTATTCTATAATCTTTGAAAGACATGAAGAATGTCTATCTAAAATATATCTACACACATCTAGAAATATTAACTAACATGACTATAAGCTCTACTATTATCGATGATTATCCATTAACAACCTATATTTCTTAATTACACAGTACATATTTAAATGAACTACACAATCACAATACCTTAATCAAAATCAGAAACACTTATACATATAACAAAATTGACCTTAAATCTCTATCAATAAAGCAAAATCTATACTAATGCAAATTATTCATATCTATATCATATCCCCCTTTAAATGTAAAAGAACGTTTATTAACCATATTTGGGAACATGGGCACAGTTTTTTCTCTCCAAACTGCTTCCTGCTGAATGGGGGCGTCGTTAATTAGGTCTTTCATGGTATAACCTGTATGCTAGTTTCATCTCAGTTGGCAGTTGAGCGAAGCAATTTTCTGAAGGTGTTCACACCAACCCTTCAGGAGGGCGTGGTCTATCATACCATATCGGGATAAATGCAATCCACAAGGTCTGATCCTCTGTGAAAACAAAAGAAGAATCTCTTTTCCAAAGTATCATATCCTTAGATCCAAATTCTGAAATCATACCCTCATGATATCCGTTCTGGTTCCACTTGGCAGCCCATATAATGAAATGTCTCTTTGTACTTAGCTCCTTCACAGTCAAAAATTTTAAAGAAAACACAATGTACATAATCCAGTCTCTCTGTGAATTTTCCATTTTTACGTGGCTTATTTTTCTTTATTTCTTTTAATCTCTTAACTATCTGTACTCTGTCTCTTTAAAGACTTTACCTTTTTTTATTAAACCATTAACTTTATTCTCTATATTCTTTTTCTTCTCTCTCCCAAGCCTACGTACATTCATCCAACAGTGTGACTCATTTAGTGGTCTGAATTTGTCCTATTGTGAATCTGCAATTTTTTACTATCCAGGAGCACTTTTGATTTGCGCCTTTAAATCACTAGGCGCTTAAGAATCTAAGCTGTGACATTCCTAGGTAAACTTTTTGCTTTTTGAGCATATATCTTTGACCTGGAATAACTCTGTAGACCATGCTGTCTTTGAACTCTCAGAGATCCGCCTGTCTCTGCCTACCAGGCATTGGGATTAAAGGTGTTTGCTACTACACCTTGAACTCACAGAGATCTGTTTGTCTCTGCCTTTTAGGCACTGGGATTAAAGGCATGTGCTACCACACCTTGAAGTCACAGAGGTCTATCTCCCTCTGCCTCCCAAGTGTTGGGATTAAAGGTATGTACTACCACACATAACAACTCTCTTGCTTTTTTTGTTTTGTTTTTTACTTTAAGAACTTCAACTTTTAGTCTGCATATATTTTTAACACGCTGTAAATCATTTAAAAATTTTCTTTGTCTTTGAATCTCTCTTTTTACTGCATCTCTCTCTCTTTTTCTGACCACATGAGTCTTTAATGTACCAAGCAATCTCAGTAGGACTAAAGCCGTGGCTTTGCCAGCTAGATCCAGTCCATTCCTTAGCTTTCCAGCCTCATGGCTGAGGTACTGGCTGTAGCCATGTTTACTGCCACAACTATATGGCATTTCAAGGTCCCTGCCAGCAAGCGAGCTACGACAGACAACACTCAAATCCTCTCTCGGTAGCCGGCCCTCCTGCCTTAAACAGTCAGAGTTTGCCCTGGCAGGATGGCCCAGAAAGCTGGCATTTTTAAACGGCACAGCTTTTTTCCTGCTATGGCTGAAATCCAAAAAACATGCGTTCAGCTTTTTGTCAACACCGTTTAAGTATTTCGTGGCAGGACCTCTTAATGAGCTGCAGGGTTTTGCAGCTAAAGCTGAGTCAGGAAGCCTCTCTTAGATGAGAGCGCTTGCTTGCCTCTAGCAAGCAGAGTAGACCCGAGAGAGTGCTGCTACCAAGAAACCATGCACAAAGCTGTCATTTGGTTCTAGAATTACTTCCCAAGCTGTCTCAGGCTTTATGTGGAAGCAGTTGTCCACGTAGGCGCCATTTGTAGTAATAAGGGCTGCGGGTCATTCCCAGCACCCCAGCCGCCTGCTCGGCTAGCTTATGCCCCGAAATAATTACACGGACACTGTATTCTTTTAATCACTGCTTGGCCCTTTAGCTCTAGCCCTTACTGGCTAATTCTGATATCCCGATCAACCCATCTCTAATAATCTGTGGGCACCGGTCTTACCGGGAAGATTCTAGCCTATGTCCATCCTGGGTCGGAGCTTCAGAGCTTCATCGCGTGTGTCTGCCCAGGAGCCGGGAGCATGGCGTCTCTCTCTCTGAGGCGTCTGCTCCCAAGAGGAGAGCTGTCGAGTCTGAGCTCACTTCCTCTTCCTCCCAGCATTCTGTTCTGTTTACTCCACCTACCTATGCTCTAACCAATAAAATGGGCCAAGGCAGTTCCTTTATTAGCCAGTGACCTTCCTCCATCAGAGAAGAGGCCAAATTGGCCTGGGGGGGGGCATTTTCTTGATTAATGATTGATGTGGGCAGATCTAGCTTACTGCGGATGGTACTACCCCAAGAAATCGGGCTATATAAGCCATGAGGAGCAAGCCCATAAGTAGCATTACCCCCATAACCTCTGCTTCAGTTCTTGCTTCCAGGTTCCTGCCTTGGCTTCTGCTAATGATGGACAGCAAGCTGTATGCCGAAATAAACCCTTCCTTCCTCCAAGTTGTTTTTGGTCATAATGTTTGATCATAGCAACAGAAACCCTAGCTAAGACACTGTATGCACTCAACATGCAAACTTCAAACACATTTAGAAGAGCCAACACCCCTGAACACAAAGAAATATCAGACACTCTGAAGTACAGCTAGTACTGAAAAAAAAAAGAATGAATGGGGTGTAAGATAAGGCCTGAGAGAGATCTTAGTGGGTCCCATGGTGGGTGAGGAATGCAGGCAGGAAACAGAATAGCAATGCAGAGAGACTTTGGATAGTATGGAGTTTATTGGGAGGGTGGGGAGAAGAGAGGAGAAGAGAAGAGAAGAGAAGAGAAGAGAAGAGAAGAGAAGAGAAGAGAAGAGAAGAGAGGAAAGGAGGGGAGGGGAGGGGAGGGGAAGGAAGGGGAGGGGAGGGAGCCAAGATGAGCTTGTCTTGGTGAAAAGAGAGAGATTGGGAGTGGACAGAGTTTGTCTCTTAAAGGGACAGGGAATTGCTGGGGTCATCTTTCCAGGTGACAGGGAAGGCGAGCATAATCCTAACATTCCAATATTTCTTTTTACCATAAAAAGGTAGAGGAAGTTAAAGAGGATGGGGTGCCAGGTTCTCAAGACCGCTTTCTGCTGATTTGTGGGAGTTGAAATCTTGGGAGACCTGAGAAACCCGGGAGCTGGCCACATCCTGGGTTATCTGGTTGCTTCACTTCTGCCCAGGCTCTGTGGAACTGTCTTGGACCTGGCAAGAGGTTGGCAGAGCAGAAGACAAGGTTAAGTTTAGGAAGAAAAAAAAATTTCTCCAGGTCCTGGTGACTGGGGAGGAGGGTGTCAGGACCAGGGAAGAGGGTTGGGGGAAGACTTGGGTTCTTAGTGCCTGGTAACTGAGGGAGGGGTGCATCTGGCCTGTTTAAGGTGAATCCTCCAAGTTGGCTCCCTGGAACTTCCAAGAATTCTTTGAGTTTGTGAAAATATAAGTTTTAGACATATACATGGTATAAATGGCAGTATATTTATGCCAGAAATGACTATGGCAGGTGTTTCTGCACAATGAAGAGTATCTTTCAGGTAGAAAGTGATCAAAGAGAATTTAAAATCTTGATCTTGCAGTTATGGTAGTGATAGTACTCCTCCAGAACTAGATTAATAGCTTATCAGGATTTTATTGATTAATGTTAAGACTATGAACATCAGCATAATGAGAGAAAAATCTGATAACCTGTACACCTTAAAACATTTTCTTATACTCAGAAATGTTTTTATCCTCAGCCCTTAATAACTTGCATTAATTCACCTTAAGTCACTTTTTTGTATCCTGAAACATTTTTATTCTCAGACCTTTATGACTTGAAGGTACATACTTTAATAACTCACATTTGTATATTGTTGTTCTTAATTCCTGGCTGGCTGCGGGTTAGAGGGTAAAGACGTTTCGCGGGGAAGAAGACACAGACACGCGGGGGTCCCACGTGGGTGCACTTTAATGGGGGAGGGGTAACAGGCAGGTAAGGGACGTGCGGACACGGTAGGAAAGGCGGGGGAAGAGAAGAGAGCAAACTCGTGGCAGCCTTTGCTTTTAACGGGGAATGCAAAGGCTTCTGGGAAATGTGTTCCGCGCTTGTGTGTGCTGGAGTCCAGCGGAATGCTGGGAGCTGTAGTCTTGCAAAGGAACAAAATATATCTTAAAACACCTTCTTGGACCCTAAAACATTGTTAGATCCTCACATGTAGAGTTTTGCATCTTAAAACACCTTTTATTTAAACATGGTATGAAGTTATGCTGAAATCCATTTTGTGATGTGGTCTCTTTTAAACTGGCAAACCTCCCAGTCATCAAACTACATCAGAGTTTTTGAGAAGGGTAAAATTTACCTGAGTTACTGATTTAAGAATGACAGAGAATTTACTTGATTGGCTACCTAGACATTTATATATTTAGTATTGTGTATAATATATATATATATATATAATATTACATTATTGTGTGTAATATATAACATAATATAATGCAATACATTGCACATAGCATTGTATATTATATATACTGTAATATATTATATATAGTATTTTGAAATGTTATGTATAAGATATATATATGTATGTGTGTATGTATATATATACATATATATAAATTGGAGGTTGTCAACCATTGCAGACAATCCCTCATGGAGACTTCCTTCCCAGGTGATTGCTTGTATCAAGTTGACACAGGTAACTCCTCAGGGTCCTCCATGGTCGTTGAGGGCAGGGGCTTCAGGGCAACATTTGCCTTCGGTGCTGGCAGACTTCAGAACATGCTATGGTTTAGGAGTCTGTAGGAATATCAGCCTGCCTTGCCCTAAGAAACCAGGCAGTCAGTTCCAGTGTCCTCTTGTCCACTGTCTGGAAATCTTCAGCAGTTTAGATGAAAAGTAGTTTTCCCCAGTGGCTAGCACTTAGTGTTGATTAAGTAAGATGTGGGTGGGCATTCTTTTGCACCCTTTCATCCTCTTTGGAGGAAATGGGCTTGCTGCCAGGAGCCAACCTGTCTCTCTGTTACAAAAACCCTTTTAATAATTATACATTTAAATGCCATATTCCCCAGATCTCTGATCACTTGAGGGTTATCTATTGGGTATTTATGTTATGACTACAGTATGGGATCTGCCTGGAGAGCAGGATCCAAGCTGAGAGGTTGTGGAGGAATGTTTTACCAGTCTGGAAGGAGATACAGTGAATAGAGATACATTAGGATCAAGAAACCATTGTAGCTGTTTAAAGTACACATGCAAGTTGAATTTAACTTACACATGAAGTTAAATGAAAAGTTAGTGAGAGAAAGCTGGCCGGGGACCTGCTGCCTTCAGAGACCTGCAGCATGGTCTCATGGTGTGCCCACTGTAGCCACTTGGGAAACTGTTCCTGCCTGGGACTGGCTGCTCTCAGGACCCTCTGTCTGCTGCCTGCTATCAGCAGGGGACCTGCAGTGTTTCTGCTGCTGCAGCCACTCAGGAACCTGCAGCATTTTTACTTAATCCATTACATAGAGACCTTAGTGGGTCTCATGGTGAATAAAGAAGGTGGGCAGGAAACAGAATATGCCATGCAGAGTGAGTTTGGGCAGTATGGAGTTTATTGGGAGGGTAGGGTGGAGAGAGAGATAGACAGAGAGAAAGGGGGGTAAAAAGGAGAGGGGAGAAAAGAGGGCCAAGATGAGCTTGCCTGTGTGGAAAGAGAGAGATTGGAAGTGGACTTGTCTCTTAAAGGGACAGGGAACTCATCTTTCCAGGTGACAGGGAAGGCCAGCATAATCCTAACATTGGGGTACTGAGAGGACTCTGTAAGCTTGAGAACCTGAGTTCAAATCCCCAACACCCATGTAAAAAGCAGATAAGGCTACACATGCCTGTAACCCCAGCATCGTGAAGCTGAATCAGGAAAATACCAAGAGCTCACTAGTCTCCTAGCCTAGCCAAAGATCAAGCTCTGGTTCAGTAAAAGGCACCATCTCAGAAGCAGTAATGCAGAGTTCTGGGGGACGACATCTGACATGCTGCTTAGTCCTGTGCAAGCACATGCATGCAATATGCATGCACACACACACACACACACACACACACACACACACACACACACACACACACATACCATGACACCAATTGACCTGGAAATGATACCCAGTGGCTCTCAGCTTTACGTTTCTGAGTGGAAAAAGGATAAAAGAAAACCCATTTTTACACTTTCTGGACAATTTGGAGATGCAAACACTCTAGCTGATTTCCTGATGGTTCCCTCTGTTGTTCCTTTTGGAGACTACAGTTCCCAGCATTCCCCTGGACTACGGATATCAGTGCGATGAGAAGCCGATCATGCACAGGACATTTCTCCCAGATGCCCCTGCGTTCCCCGTTAAAAACGAGGGTCGCCTCAAGCCCCTCTCTCTCCTCCTCTCTTCCCTTCCGTCTCTTCACACCCATCACTTACTTGTTGTTACCCCCCTCCCATTAAAGTGCACCCACGTGGGACCGCCGCGTGTCCGTGTCTCCTTCCTAACCCCGCACCGCTGTGTGTCTCGTGTTTCCTCTCTACCCTCCAACCCCGCAAAAAGAATAACACTCTCTTTATATTCAATGTGACTGTGTGGCTATTGTTATATAGTTATCTCCAGGTCTCAACACCACTGCTGTTCAGTCCTTTACAAAGAAGTCACAGACATCAATATCTCTCCCAGGAGACAGAGCCTCATGTAGGAGCCCCATGGTCTAGGAGCCAAACTCTCAATCTCATGAATGGACCTTGTGTGGCTGAGCAGCCACCCACAACACTACATTTCAACTCCGTGAGGTCTTGGCGTATGTTCTAACAGCCAAACCAAACCTCCAGCTCTATCTCAACCCAGCTTTTCCTGCTCACACATTGCTTCTTTGCTTGGAAACCATTTTCATGTTACCACAGTGGTCAGTAGAGAAAGAGAGGCAGAGAACCACTGAGTCCCGACTTCTTTCCCAACACTCTCCCTCCTTTGGCTCTTCTCCAGCAAACCTTACAGCAGCTCGTTTGCATGAGAATGGCCCTGGCTGGACCGCCAACTATAAACACACCTGGCTTCCTACACTCCTGCAGGTGGGACAGGATGCTAAATTCTGGCATGTTTATAGTGAGGTCTTCCCTTCTCAGTTCCTGATGCCCCTATCGGTTTCTGATCATTCTCCTCACTCAGCCCTGCACTCCCTGTGCCAGGTGTCAATGACAGTGAGCTCAAGGGACCTCAGCATCAGGCACCATTCAGAGTCCTTCTGGCCTCTGCTTCCACTTCTCCAAGCCAACTCCCAATTTCTTAGTTTTTCTATGGCAGTGACACCCCACTGGTGCTAAGTTATTATTATTATTTTTAATTGCTTCTCAATAATCCTCCTAAAGCAGATGAAACTCTAATTACACCATGCCATCATTTGGGGACACCTATGGTGTTTGTCGGTGGCTTGGGGTCTTCAGTGGACTGGCTGTGCAGAGCTGAAGTCATCTGAGTTTTACCAGCAGGTGCGCGCTCTCACCCACCTGCACTGGAAAGAACAAGCTGCCATGTTCTTAGCGACTCTGTGAAGGATTCTGCACCTGTCACAAAGAAATGAGATCTGCGGCCACAGCAGGGGTGGGGGGAGCTCTGCCAACAGTTCAGACCTGGTTGCGAGCAGGGCTGGGAGTGATGCCTGGAAGATGTGTTGGTTTGGGCATCTGTTGCCTGAGGTTCTACAATGCATAAAAAACTAACAAAAGAAATATGTAATGATGGAAAAACATCACCAAGAGGCAACTAGGTCTTCAGGCAGGTGTCCCCCTGGCGTCTGCAGAGCTTGCCCCTTCCTCCATACTGGCCAGGAATGTGCTTTGCTCCTATGTTGTAGGAAGGCGTGGAGTGTAAAGGCAGCTTTTCCTAAGGTACCATCACCAAGACTTTTGGGAGGAAACAGATGCCTGCACAGATTAGGCAATTAGAAGACAGTTAAAGAAAGGAGCCTTTTACAAAGCAGGGATAATATTTAATATGGCCAATATGGAGAGAGGGGGAGAAGGGAGGGGAGGGGAGAGGAGAAGAGGGGAGGATAGAAAGGACCAGGGAGCATGCCTCAATAGTACAACACAAGCTTAGTGTACACATAATCTAAAATCATAATATTCAAACACACACAGAGAAAAGAGGTAACTCTTAATTTTATTTGAAGTTACAGCCTCGGAGTATTTAACGTGGACTCTAACAGCTGCCATGGCTATTTCCATTGTGGTAAAAATGCTTAGAAAATGATATTCAAAATGTTGAACTTGACTCTCAAGAAAGAGTCAACAGTGTCTTCTGAAGAAGAAGAAAGGATATGCATGCATTTTAGAGGATCTTATTCTTAAAAAAAACTTCCCCACCCCACCCCTGCCCCATCCTGCTTAGTGATCAGTGTCTCAATGGTCCACGTGAATCAGTTGTCTGGGTAGTGGAGTGAGACCTTAGGCATCTCTTGAGCACTGAGAAGAAAGGCAGAACCAGACATGGTGGCTCTATGCAGCAGGTGTATCCCAGAAGCTGTGACCTCTGGTGGGAAATACCATTTCCAGTGAGCCGAAGACAGGAAACTGAGGATTGTAGCACCCAGTCCCAAGTTTCCCATCGCCCTATATCTCAGCTGTGCCTCTTCTGGGCACAAACCAAACAGGAACCCAGAGGGCAGGACTCCAGAGGACAGGAACCCAGAGGGCAGGAACCCAGAGGGCAGGACCGGGAACTAGCACCTCATACACGGTGATCAGTCACTCAGTACACAGAGAGCATGGAAAACTGATCTAAAGGGTGAGGGGGAGATACCCAGTCCTCCCTCTAAGTGGAGACTCTACTGCCCACACAAGAGATAAACACAGTGGCTGGAAAAGTAGACACAACTCTAGCTGGATCCTTAGCAGTAGGACAGTATCAGAGGATGTGCAGACCTCTGCATATGACCAGCTATCTTAAGAGCTCCTCCCACTCACGACTGTGGCTTCTCCCCGTGAACACAGGCCATGTCTGTCCTCTGCCCCACACAGATGAGAAGAGGACAGAGCCCTGGAAGACAGAGCTGCAACTACGGATCCCTTATCCTAATTTCCCTGTCAGATAAATCCCTTTATAAGGTCAGGGGAGGATAGAGAAGCCACTAACTTCTGAGGGTAGATGGGGTAGGTGTCCATTTCAGAAAATAAAACAAAATATCAAGATCAAGACTTACTTTGAAAATTGTATTTGTTTCTTTTCGAGGCAAGGCTTCCCTGGCTGTCCTGGAAGTCACTTTGTAGATCAGGCTGGTTTCAAACTCACAAGAGATCTGCCTGCCTCTGCCTTCCATGTGCTGGAATTAAAGGTGTGCACCACCACTCACTTCCCAGTCCCAGCAAATTACACTTGTTTCTGTTCTTGTGAGGGAATGTACTTGTTACTGTAATCAGCCCACACCACAGGACACCTTCAGGAATTCAGATCCTTGGGGAGAGCACTGACAGTCCGGGCAGCTCCTCTGTTCACACTCTGGACCAGTGGGGCAGGTGATGGAATTGCACCCCCCCTCCCCCCCCACACACATTTCTCAGTTGAAAAAAATAAAGTTAAATTTAATAAGTTACAAATCATGTCATAAACCATAGAGAACGAAATAATTCTATTTTCGAAATAGACATCCTTTAAAACGGTCACAAAAATAACAATAAAATCCAAAGAAATGGGGCAGTGAGAGAACACGTTTTCTTTTTCTTCTTTTAGGTAGCACAATAAAACATTTTTAAATTTTTTTTTTGTCATGTGTACTTGTGGGTGTCCATGTGTATTTGAGTCCAGATGCCTGCAGAGGTTGGAGCAGACCCATCCTCCTGGAACTTGAGTTACAGGCAGTTATGATCCACCAGGAGGGGAAAGATGCTGGGAACTGAACCCAAGTCCTCTGGAAGAGCCGTCAATGCTTTCAACTGCTGAGGCATCTCTCCAGCCCTGAGACTAAATTTTTTTGACAATGACTATATCTTGATTTTACAACTTAAAGCAAACATTCAAACAACACCCAGACAGTTCTCACTTCATTTTTGACTGTTTACCGTGGAGCAATCTTGACGTAGTGTCTGCCAACTCCAGATCTGACATGCAGGTTCTCCCCAAATCCCAGGGGCACACCTTCTAAACCCCTGAATTCCAAGAGGGTTTTGAAAAGGACAACGCTCTTTATTGCTAATGTCGTGATTTGGCCATGCTTCCTCCCCCAACCAAGAGAAATCTCAAACTGTTTTGACAAACTCCCCCAAACATTCTATGGTTTGCAAAGATGCTAAGAATCCAGCCCACATACACCATGTTTTGAGTAATTACACTTGTTAATGCAGGATAACAACCTCAGCCAGGCGCGACCTTAACTGCTAAGCGTTCTATCACTCCAATCAAGATAATTATTCTCCCACTCAATAAAAGGCTCAAATTATGCAAACACATTAGAAGTGGGATGTAGAAGTGGAGATGGGGAAGAGCCACTCACCATCTCCTTACCAACATGTTCTTTCTGTTAGGGCCCCTTGTGCTGGAGCCAAAGACCGTAACATTTCTTGAGAGACTGTCCAGTTTTATGTTTTACTTTCAGTCTAGGTTTATTTATTTCAATTTTAGGTGTATGAGTGCTTTGCCTGCGTGGATGTATGTACATCACATGTATGCAGTTCCTTCTGAGGCCATGAGACAGCATCAAGTCCCCTGGAACTGGAGGAGTTATAGGTGGCTGTGTGCTCTCCAGCTCCTGGTTTTGTGTTATGTTACCGAGTCATGGAAAGGACTTAGGATATTGCTATCAGCATTCTAAAAATGAAATGGGCTTCTTATTTTCACTCTGACATATAAATAAGCTGCTAATCTTAAATCTGTACTACCATACATGGGGATGTTGTTCTAAATCTCAGAACGTTACACACTTCCATGGCTCAGATGCAGGGTCAGGATCCTCCCTGGTTCATTTTGTTTTCAAAAGAAATTATCACTCCATCAACTCAGTGTTCCTCTCTTGTATTCATTCTACTTGACTGTGAGAAATGTGTGGCATACAGTGTTCAGCTAGAAATACTCAAATACTATGGATATTGTTTTACCTGGACAGGGCTGGGATTCTGTGTAATATAACAACTCATTCCTCCGGTCAATCTGCTTGGAGAATTAATAAACATGGTGAAAGTTATTTACAGCCCACTGGAGGTAATCTTTCTTTAAATGTTAGCTCTCCTGGTCTAAGGCCATGGACCGTCAACATTGAGCCCAATGCCTGCTCTTAACATAGAGTTGATGGGGATTTAAAAGCTGAGTTGTGCAAGCATGAGAAATAAAAAGCCAAAATGTTAGGTTTGCTTTACAGATTAGGAAGGAAGTGGCATTTCCTATGCCTATGGAAACCAGAGGGGCTTAGCAAATGGAGCCCCCGGGCTGGAGAATGTGTCTGTGTCAGAAGTTGCTCTTTGCATTCATAACAATCCTGGTCCTGAGAGCATTCTCTTTTCTTGGAAAGGGGGATGTCAGGAAAAACGGGCTGGGCAGAAAGTTTAGAGAGTTGTACACGACAGCACAGAAGCACAGACAATGCACAGGATCGTCTCCAAGGGACTTCCTCCACATCTATGTCCCCCCCCTCCCAACTCCCTCCTGACCTCTTCCTCCTTTACTTCCTGCTTTCTTCCTCCTCTACATCCTGCTCTTCTCCTATACTTTCTGATTTCTTTCTCCTCTACTTCCTGCCCTCCTCCTGTATTCCCTGTCCTCTTTATCTACTACCTGTTCTTCTCCTTTATTTCCTGCCTTCTTTTTCCTTTACTTCCTGCCTTCTTTTTCCTTTACTTCCTATCTTCTTCCTATACTTCCTGTCCTCCTCATCTACTCTTGTCCTCCTCTCTTACTTTCTGCCCTCCTCTTAATTCTTGACTTCCTCTTTTACATCCCATTCTCTTCCTTCAATTCCCACCCCACTACTTCCTGTCTTCTTCGTCTTCCTCTTCTGCTTCCTACCCTCTTTGTTGTAAATTTGGCACCCAGCCATCCTTCCTTACGGTGACTTGGTGGCAGCAGCGGTGGTAGCAGCACACCAGGCTGCACATTTCCACTGTCACTACCAGTTGCATGGCATTGTGTAGTGACATGCACCCCTTTAAAGGTCCAGGCCAACCCAGATCGCTGTCTAGTTCCTTCTCTCTGTCTCCAAGTCTCTCTGTCTGTCTGTCTTGATCTCTCCCTCTTAAGTCCACACTATGAGATAGCCTTTCCCTCTCAACCCTTCCCTCAATAAATCTCTTGCATTATATCTGTTGTGTGGCATGATCTCTTTAGTGACACATCCTGACCAGGCCACCAAAGCTACCTTTTTGCCGCTTTATCCTAACACTCTTACTCTGCAGAACCTCAGTCCATGTGGCTTACTCCTGAATTTTGCTCAAGCATTATCTTACATACCTTCCATAAACCATAAGTGACAAACACCAGCAGGTTGTGTGAACAGCCCTTGTAGAAGCCAAGAACTGTGCTAGTGAACTAGGTCCTGCGTTCGCAGGATTTGAGATGAGATTTCTTCATTTGAAAATGGAATTGGGTAGAATGATGAGCAAGATGACTTCCAACATGGGAAGGCCCTGACCCTAACGTTCACACTTGAGGTTTGGGTCGAGGTAACCAGACTTTAGATACAGTGTAAAGTATGAATAAACATCATTTGTTGTATCTTTCAGATGCACAGAAAAGATTGTCTGGAACCAAATTTTAAATATTAAGTTGTCCCATCTCGATGTAGGAAACTATCTCAAGTTGCTCAGAGTCTTATCTTTACATGTAGGAAAGGGGCTATATAAGTATTTTAGTCAGTGTTCTGTTGCTGTGAAGAGACTCCATGACCAAGGCAGCCCTTATAAAAGAAAGCATTTATTTGGACACTTGTTTACAATTTTTGAGGTTTAGTCCATTATCACTATGGCAGGGAGTAGGTGGTCACACATGACATTGGACCAATAGCTGAGAGATACATCCGTGTGTGTGTGTGTGTGTGTGTGTGTGTGTGTGTGTGTGCGTGCAGAGAAAGAGAGAGACTGACTTGATCTGGCATGGACTTTTGGAATCTCAAAGCCTACTCTCAGTCCACACTTTCTCCATTACAAGACTATTCCTCCTAATCCTTTTAATCCTTTCAAAGAGTTCCACTCCCTGGTGACTAAGCATTCAAATGTACAAGCCTATAAGAGCCATTCTTATTCAAACCACCACAGTAGGGCTATACAAAAAGGAAGTCATATGGGCTGGCCACTTGAGAACTGGGTAATATAAAACTTACTCTAAACTTCAAAAAAGGAAGTAACTTTATGGTGAGATATCTCATGTGCTATTCTCAATATGCTAGACACATAGCCTTGTTTATCTGAAATTCAAATTGAACTGGTGGCCCACATTTTACTGTCAACCCTGTTCAAAAGTGAACGGAAGGAAGTTGCAGAGATGCTGCACTCTGTAAACGCTGCTTTTACTTTCAGTCTTTTGATTTCCCTTTCAGAGCAACCCAGCAGTTTCATTTCTCAGTCCACATGGCATATGACAGCATAAAGCACACTGCCAATGCTCTACCAAAGCATTTATAGGGGCTGGGAAGATGACTCAATGGGTAGTAGTGCTTACTGCCACACCAGACAACCCAAGTTCACCATGGAAGGAGAGAAGTGACCCAGACTGTAATTTTCTGACTCCCACACAGACACTGTGGCACACACACATCCCACCCCATCACAAATAAATCACCATAGTTGAAAATAGTAGCAAGAGAAAAATCTCTCTTTTGCATCATTCATACATGAGAAATGATTTTAAAGCAGTCTTCTAGGGAAATGATTTAAATATAGTGGATGCAAATATAAGATGCCAACAGATAAATAAATAAATGCACACACATCTATAGTGTACATGAAAGTGCCTCTGGATTAGAAATAATAGTCCACTGGTATTAAAACTTCAAATTTACATAGCTAAAGAATGTGATGGCTAAAAAAAAGTAGTGGAGCATGGTAAGAGTCAGAGAGACCACCCATATGTTAGCAAATTGTTGGCTCCATATAGTTATCATTATAAAAATAAATGTCCATGCAGTAATTTATAGCATGTTGGCGACTAAAAGGCAAGGTGCATATAAAATAGGTGGCATTAACATGAATTCTCATCCTACATGCACAGGAAAAGTTTTATCAAGCAACAAATTTTATATATCCCACACATATCCAATTCCCTCTCAGGGAATGAGATAAGCTACAGGCATGGGTTGCATCTAGAGAAAATGATACTTCAGTAAAACTTAGTAGAGATCAGTGGATGAAAATAATTCTAAGATCCCAAGTTAATGAGAACATGTGCTTGAGGGTGGGGAGATGGAAGGAAATAAGATACTGCCACTACAGGCTCACAGGTAGGAACATGTGGCCCCCAGCAAGTGGCGCTGTTTGAGGAATTTATGGAACCTTTAAGAGGAGGAGCCTTGCTGGAAGAAGCACATCACTGGGGGCGGGCTCTAAGGGATTGCCACGCCTCACTTCCTGTTCTCTTTCTTCTTCCTGTGTAAGGGTGAAAATGTGATCAGCTAAGCCTCCTGCTTCTGCCACCATGCTGTGCCCTCCCCACCAGGAAGTAAACCCTTTCTTCCTTAAGTTGCCTTTGCTCAGCATTACATTTCATCACAGCAGCAGAAAGCGACTAATACTCATGCAGAAACAAAAAGCAAAAATGTTTCATTAGCAATTAGTATAGACCAAATAAGGAAGAAAACAGAAGCAATTTTGTAAAAGTCAGCTTATCAAAGAAATTATTAGAATTTCTATTAGTGTCTGAAGCAGGAAAACACTGCGGAGGTAAGAAATAAATAAAACACGTAAAGAAAACAGAACAAGCTCTACATAAAAACTTCTGGTATTTGTGTTTTTGCTGTTTGTGCTGAGAAAAATACCAGAATGGGAGATTATGTCTGTTCTTTACTTCGATGTTTTTGTTTGTATTTATTTGGTCGCCTGAAGGTAACAACACTATTAGCCTCCTGGGACTCACTATTTCTACCTCACACTGAAGGTGAGAAGTGACTGCTTGCTTTAAAATTGGAATTTCAGTTGCATGGATCTATAAGATTTTTTTATTTTAATTTTTCTCTTAATTAGTGGGGAGATGACTTACATGTCATGACATGAGTGTAGAGGTCAGGGGACAACTTGTAGGATCAAGTTCTGGTCATCAGACTTGGCGGCAAGTTCCAGTGAGCCATGTCACCAGACACAAAAGTTGTAAAGCAAGTTGCTTTTAGAAAAACGTTGACAGCCATGGCTCAGCTTAACAAGGCGGATGCTGACAGTATTGGATCAGGCAGATTGATGAGAAGCAAGAGGTAAACATTATGGTAGTAACGGGTATAACGTTGAGGTGTATTTCTCATTCCAGCCTTGTATATCCCCCTCTCCTTTCATCCCTCTGTCCCCCCCCACACACACACACTTCTTTCTCTCCTTCCATCCTCACAGCAACCTTGGCCTCTAGGGATGTGCTTTACTCGGAAACTGCCATTTAATCTCAAAGCCCAGCCGTAGCATTTCCAGGCGTGCTTCTGAAATGTCTAACAAAAGCTGATGAAAAGATCCCTCCTCCGCCTCCCGCAAAAGTGGGTTTTGCAAGATGTTTCTTGCCTCAGTTCTGACATTTGCCCTTGAACTGGTTTCTTTCTTTCTTTAATCCCTGTCACTTAGGAACAGACAACAATTAGCTCAAAGACTCAGGCTCTGGCAAGCTCCAGCTAGCCAAGGAGTCACCCTGAATGGGATTCTCCATGTGTGATGCCCCCTCCCCCTCTGCTATCACCTTGGGGCAATTCCCACCCACTGTTTCCAAGATGACAGAATTCTTGGCTCATTTTGAGACATGCTCTAGATTCTCTCCTCTCTACCCTCCTTCTGATCCCTCTCCCATCCCTCTCCCCCTTTCCCCATTCCTTTCTTCTCCTCTCCCAACCCCCCTCTGATCTCTCTCACTGTTGGTAACCTCATAGTGAAACTGAATGCTCTCTATAGGGTGGCTGAAAAGTAGAGCGTGAGTAACCAGGCAGATCACAACCCTATAGCCCTGGAGCGAATGGGGCTGCGGTCACCATCCTAGGACAGCAGAAAGTCCATCCCCAGGAGATCCTCTGAGTTACCTGTTCCTCTCTGCTCTGCAGGACTGACTTTGGGGTCATCCAGACCCAGTGCCACCTCTTCCAGGAAGACTTCCTGCCCTGGTTAGCCTGGGTCCAGTCACTTCCTGTCTTCAACTTGCCTCACCTTTCCTTTCTTACTTAATGACTTCAGCTACAGACACTCAACTGAAAATAACTTACACAGAAAGAAATAAGAACACGGTATTAGTGAGTTGCATGTCTGAAAAGCATAGCATGTGGGTCTGGGGTTGTGCTTGATCAAGGTCTCACTGGGGGACTCAAGGTCCTGTTTCTAGGTTCTTGTTCTTGTACCTGAAAGAACAGACTCCAGACTCAGTAGCTCAGTAGGGAATTCAAAGATGATTGTTTGGAGTTGCAAAAATAAAACAGGAGTTGGGGAGGTGGCTCCGTGGGTAAAACTCCTGCCATGCAGAACCATGAGGGCCTGAGTCCAGATCCCCAGAGCCCATGCAAAGTCAGACTCAATAGCACACACATATAATCCTGGTTCTTTTAAGTGACACAGGAGGTGGGGACAGGAACATCTCCAGAATCTCACTGAGCACTTAGCCAGGCATTGGGGTGGGGGAAGAAAGGAAAAGAGATCCTGTCTCAAAGTAGAAGGTAAGGACTGACAGCCACCAGAGGTCTACATATACCATGGTCTGCATGCATCTGTACCCACTCATGGGAACAGGATTACAGATGATCACACACACACACACACACACACACACACACATATGATTAAAGAGAAAAAATACAGAACAAGAAGGTGGAAAGGACAGAGCTGGAAGGAGGAAGGAGAGAGATCATCAGGCTTTTTGAGTCAGAACTCACGAAGGTGAACAAGGCTCAGCCCTGTGGGTCTGTCAACAGCGGCTTGAGGGGGGGCCATCTTAGTACTTAAGTACATTCCTCATTATGGGATAATTAATCCTCGCATCTTCTTCTCCTGTCTCTGGTATCAGTCCTTCCCTCCCTCCAGTAAGCCTTGGGGAAGAACGCTAACTACAGGAACAGAGTGCAGAGGGACCACTGCTGGTCAGTAAAGGCAAGCGGCAGAAATTAGCTTCCCATCCTGACCCTCTGCTGGCAATGAGGGGCCATCTGATACAAAGGCGGCAGGCGTAATTGGCCTTGTCTGAGTCTGGATTCTTTGTATATTTGACTACTGTTTTTGACAACATCGGTGCACCTGACTAAGGAACACGGCTGTCATTAGACTGTTTGTTTGTTTGTTTGTTTGCTGCCAGTAAATGAACAACGGAATAAATTGTTCTTACTAAGCAGAATATTCTCCTCGTAACTCTGCTCATTTTCTTTGCAGGGAAAGAAGAAACCGAGGAAGCACTGCAAATCTAGCAGGCAGTGAGATGAATCCCCTCCTGTCATCAGAATCACTGATGAGAATGTCTGACTATCTTCGCACCTTTTCTGTTGTCTATATGGCAGAGTGTGAGTTGTGGAATCTGAATCTAAGCAGCCCTGGGTGGTTGTGTGTGTTTGTGTGCATGTTTGTGAGCTTGCGTGTGTGGTACAAGAATGTGTGTGTAAGTAAGTGTGCATATGTGTGACTGTATGTGCATGTGTATGAGTAAGGCATACAGTGTGTGTATGTGTGTGTTCCTCTTTATTTTTGTAACTTCATCTTCTCTGTCTATATGCAACACCCCCTCCCACAAAGCAGCTGCAAGTGTCAAAGGCAATGTTCTGGTTATTTGGGAATCATTAGAAAATGATCATTATCGCTCTGGCTTATTTTAATTTCCTGAAACCTACTGAGCCATGTGTACTCCAGATTTCAACGTCACATTCAGGTCATTTGCATACAACCTCCAGCAACCCACAGCTGTCTTTCTGGGGGGAGGAAGAGCCTGTGAGACCCAAATCCTGCAGTCAGCTTCCATGCAGAAATACAAGCCTCTGCTACACTCAACATCTCCTGTCTGCTGCATATACTAAAGACTGACATGGTTTCTAGCCTCACCATGGTTCTATTCTTAATGTCAGTGACAGGTTCTTGCAGGGCTATGAATGTCTTTGCGATTGTCCTTCCTGCTTGAAATGATATCTCCCATCCCTTCTCATCCTCTGAGGTTCCGGTTAAAAACTGTCTTTTATGGAGAAGCTGCATGGACATGCCTGGGAATCTTTGTTTGAATGTAAAAGAAATTCAGACAGAACTTATTCAGCCAAGGAGACAGCTTATGGGCTCATTAAACCTTGTCAGGGAAGGACCAGCTGGAGCCAGAGCTTAGTGGGGCCTGGCCTGGGGCACTACTGATTCGTAATCTCTCCTCCATGATCCTGTTGGACCAAACCCTTCCATCTTGGGCTTACTCCTCCCAGCACCATAAAGTGTAGCTGCAAGTGTAGACACCCTCTCTGCCCTCTGTCAGATTTCGTGCACAAAATAGGGTTCTGTTTCCACTACTCTGGCCAACACCCAGAAAACAGAGAGGAAGTGGACAACAGGTTCTCATGAAGGTAAGGAACCAGTTTGTGTCAAAGAGAGAACACCACAACGGTAATTATGCCAAATCTGCCAGCTGAGCAAGTCAATTATCTCAAACTCATAGCTTGAGCAGGTAAAGTTAGTCAAATGTGAAGAAATAAATAAAAATGAAATGTTTTGTGCTCCTGTTAGATGGAAACAATTGGTTGATTAACTCATTTGTCATTCTCTCCCCAGTTTACGATCAATCATGAAAACGCATTTGTACAGTGTTTTGTCTTTGTGAAGAACTTTTACACAGACTCATGAAGTTTTCATATCCACCATTAAGCAGGGGAGCAGCTTCTGCGTTCTTCTGGCTATGGCGTGGCAATAGGCTTGGAGAGACAGGCCTGGGTGTGAGGAGTGCCCTGGCCACACCATGTCAAGCACCATGGGAAGTTTTTGAGCTCCAGGTCGTCAATGTGTTGACTGCTGATCAGTGGAGGCAGCTGTAGTAGTTTCCACTCCAGATGTGTGAAGGACTCTGATACAGATAGAGCAGCAGGCCTGGGGTTTCACACAAGACTCACGATCCCTGAAGAATAACAAGGAGGTTTCAGACAGCAAAGCTGGCCTTACGGTCCTCAGTTCAGACATCCGTCTCACTGAAGAAGATCCCCAGTATCTGCAGGATGGTGTTCTCTCCTGCTATGCCTGCCCTGCCATCATGGGCTCCATCTCCACAAAACATGAGCCTTCACTGACATCACAACTAACTCTTTTGGGTTTCCCATACTGACAGAATCCCAGCAGCTCTCTGGGAATCCCCCAGGCCTTCAGCATCCTACTGGGACGGCTGAGACATTCAGCCTGTGGGCTGGACCTGCTACTAGACATCTCCAGCATGACAGCATTGTTGGAACACCCAGACTGTATCCCACAAGCCAATCCAACAAATTCCTTCTTAATGCATATATCCACTCATTGACTCTGTTCCTTTAGGGAAATCTGACAGACACAGATTTACCATTTGGTTTCAGTAGTGTAAGAGGTCTGAGCTCAGTTTGGTAGAGACACAACCCCATTTAATCAAATCGCGGAAGTCTACATTGACATCACTTTTGTTTTTTTCTTGATCCCTCCCTCCCTTTTCTTCCCCAACATGTCTCATGCATGCATGACCCTGGAGACAAGTGCTGGGAGGCAGTGTCTCTTTGTTTTATAGCCTTGTTTTCCTTGGTTGGCGTCACACCATTAAACCAAACGTACATTTTGCCCTTTCCAAACTTTATTTCAGCCTGCGCTCCAAACACCTGTGCAGATGGATGGAGGTGCGAGGAGTCAAGAAGATGGCTTCAAATGAGATCCTCTGCCTATCAGCCCAGGGAAGACAAATGGCATCAGTCAATGGCCACCAGTCAACAGGGTCATTAGCATTTCCCTTATTTAAGAAATAGGGCAGGTGCTCCCTTCAAGGCATTGCCTGTGTGACATTGCTTCAAGTTCTTGCTCAGCTGTCTGGAACCAGTGCAGGGAGGGACCCGTGAGAGACTGCCATTGCAAAGGGCACAGTGGCCCTGTTAGACGAAACGCTTCATTTGGCATTAAGAGTCCCTCTGATGCTATGCCTCAGATTTTATCCTGACTGAAATGTTCTAAGAATTTATATGATTGGGGTTCCTGTCTCTTGCTAAAAGTCAAATTACTTGGGACTCAGACTTAGCTGTGAAAAGTATGTCTCAAACTATCCTCTATGGAGTAGTTGCTTTAGTACTCTAGTCTTCCATGTATCCATCCATCAATATGTGCAGACAATCACCATAGCAGCAGGCCCCACCCACACTCCTGGGCTTGCCCCTGCTCTGGTGGACACCGAGATGCTGACTCCAAAAGACTCACGCATCAAACACGTGTCATTCACGTGGTTCATTCCATTCTCCCAGAGACACGGACAGAGAGCTTAGGGAGGGCGTCCGTTACTTTTCTTATTGTTGTAACCAAACAAATACCTGACGAGAGTGACTTAAAGATTTATAGAGACTCAGGGCTTGAAGGTGTAGTCCATGATGGAAGGAAGGCAACGTGGCAGGAGGGGCTTGGCCCAATGGCAGTAGGAGCAGGAGACGGTTGCTCGTATGTTTATAGCCAGGAAGCAGAGAGTGAGAAATGCCAGTTTGCTATAGTTTGCTATCTGTTGACCAAAGCGAACTGGGCAGTAAAGGGTTATCATCAAATGAAGCCAACGAAGGAATTCAGGGCAAGAACTTGAAGCAGAGACTATGGGGAAACACCACTTACTGGCTTGCTCAGCCTGGTTCCTTAAACAGCCTGAGTTCACCTGCCTTAGAGACAACACCGTGACCCACCCTAGGCTGCGCTCTCCCACGTTAGTCGTTAATCAAGAGAACGCCCCACAGGTATGTCCACAGGCCAGTCTGATGGAGGCAGTTCCTCAGTTCAGATTCCCTCTTCCCAGGTGACTCTGTTTGTGTCAAGTTGACAGAAGTTCGCTATGACACCAGTGCCTGACCCACTCCCCTTTTCCTTCTTTCTTTAGTCTGTGGTTGGCCCATGGGATGGTACCACTCACATTCCTGGTGGATTTTCCTCCTCGGTTAAGCTCCTCCCAGAAGCCTTTGCTGCAGCAGATCCCATTCATATCTCTTAGCTTCCCATTTGCTTCTCTGGGTCATGATGAGATGCTGTACCCAAAGCGCTCACAAACACAATCTGTCACAAACATAGTTACACGTAGAAAGTAAGTGCAAAGTCACAGGAACATGGATAGAGTGTGGGTAGAGGACACAACCTTAGTTCAAGAGAGCTGTGGAAGGCTCTTCCATAGGAAGTGATATTGAAACTCCCTGCAGAAAGATAGGTGAGAACAGTCAAGGGGGGAGGGGGATGTCATCACTAAGGATACATCCCCAAGTGATGGGAAAACGCCATCACTAAGGCTAACCTGTAAAAGACAAAGAATGCTTGGAATGTGGTAAGGGGCCTGTAGATGGAACCCAAGACTTACAGATGGATGAAGAATGGCTGGGGTGATGCTTTCAGAAGTCAACCAGTTCATGGCCCTGGCCCCGATTAGTCAAATGCACCTGGCGCTAAGCAGTCGTCATGTACATGGTGCGTAAGGAGGCCAAGGATGGGATGTGGCGAACAAGCATGAGGATCTGCTATGGACAGGACAGTGGCCCACCACTCCTTGCTGTTCCTCACATCCCGCTAAATGGGAGCAGCAGTAAAGGGCCATTGAGAAAAACATCCTGGTCAAGAGAACAGAATCTCCTGCTGGGTGGAAACCTGACACTCTAGCTACAGCAGGTCGGTCATTTGGCCAAAAGATACACACACACACACACACACACACACACACACACACACACACACACACCCCGGGAAGGCAGGCTCACCTTAAGCCATGTTGGAGAGATAGGTGGAATAATTAATCTTTTAATGAGACACACTACTTTTCTTTCCCAGAATCCCCCACCTCTAGCACACTGGCAGACCAGGTTGCAGCAAGTAGAGCCACAAGTCAGAAAGCTGCAATTTCTCCTCTCCCCTCCCTATCTCTTCCCCAGACATTTCCTTAACACTCTGGGCTTTCCTCAAATTCTGAACTTCCTTCCTTCTTCTCTAAGCTCCCCTCCCCATATGTGGCTTTGCCTGCCATGTGTCTGACCTCCACACCAGCTTAAACCTCATGGCTTTCTTTCCTTCTCCTCTCCATCCACCCTCCCCGCCTAGACAGTGGCTGAGGTTACAGCGTGCCTGCCCTGGAATTTTTATTTTAACCATATAATAAAATTGTCCTTTCGCTTCCATCTGGTTACACAATTCCCTAAATCTAATGTATGCCCCCCCATCACCCATTCTCCCCTCAGCAATCTTTAATTGCCTGTTCGGTTGCACACTCTGAGGTACATCCTGGAAACACCAGGATGAGCAGAACGCCATCAGTTTTCTCTGTAGATGTAGTCAGTTATAGAGAAAATGTATCACATACCAATTCTAATGGGATACTGTGTGATCACAGATGGAGGAGTCACGTCTGTGAAGCTATGATGCTCCAAGTAGACGGAACCTAGGATAACTAGTCTCGGTTGTCAACTTGACTGCATCTGAAATGAACTAAAAACCCAATTCCCGGGCACACCTGTGAGGGATTTTTTTACTTAATTGGATCATTTGAGGTGGGAAGACTCACCCTAAATCTGGGCCACAGCTTCTGGTGGCAGCCTATCTAAATGACAAGAAAGAAGGAAGTTTTTGCTCTTTGCCTTCTTGCTATCATTCTTACTAGCAAGTCCATTTCTTCACTGGTATTGGAGCCTATATACGTCTTTGAGAATTCAATGTATATTGAAGACTAGCTGAGACATTCAGCCTTGTGGACTGAACTGATTTTTTTGTAGACTTCCCATTGGAAGACAGTCATGGTCACAGCCTGTTAGACACTCTAATAAATCATATATATATGCTCTTATTAGAGAGAGAGTCTTAGAGTTTCTATTGCTGTGAAGAGACACCATGACCACAGCAACTCTTATAAAAGAAAACATTTAATTGGGTGGCTTACAGTTCAGAGGTTCAGTCCATTGTCATCATGGTGGGACATGGTGGTGTCATGCAGGCAGACACGGTGCTGGAGAAGGAGTTGAAAGTTCTACATCTTGATCCTTGGGCAACAGAAACTGAACTGTCACACTGGGTGTGGTCTGAGCATGTGTGAGACCTCAAAGCCCACCTTCACAGTGACATACTTCCTCTAACAAGGCCACATCTATTCCAACAAAGCCACACCTCCTAATAGTGCCACTCCCTAAGGGCGCCATTTTCTTTCAAACCACTGCCACACACACAAACACACATCTATATCCCCATTCTGTCACTCCTGTATCTAATATCACTTCTGCGCCTCTAGAGAACCCCCTGACTAACACACAGCTTGTCACATATCATGCTGGGTGGTTAGGCGGGAAATTCTTAGGTCAATGATCAAAAGTGCTCCCAGAAAACAAGGTATTTATTAGTATTTCTTTCATTGCTTTTATTATTATTTATTATATCTTTTTAGTTTATCAGTATTTATTGGTATTTAGTTATTAGTAAGGAGGATATAAGGTGAGATAGAAAAGCATTCCAGACCCTCTCAGGACCTCAGAAATCCTCACAGGCCAGGAGCCACTGAGAGTCCCTGTATCCCTGCCTGTATTCACCAATCATTCTGCGCTCTCTTCTTTGCCGAGATTTACAACTCTGGCTTGTCCAGCCACAGTGAGTTTTATGGACAAAGCCTGGCTCGTCCACACTCTATCCTCTCTAAGTGGCAAAACCACAGGCTCCGTGGATCTGCTGATGAATTAAGACCAATGACACGGTCCTGCAAATAAGTGTGAACCGCAGGGAGCGGTTCAGCGAAGCCCTCGCTCTGGGCTCTCGTCCGTCTGATTGCACACTGTCATGGTCAGAGCCATGCACATGGTGGCTGAGAAGAGCCCTAGACACAATCTGTTGATTGGCTCGATATACCAGAGAGGTGGAAATCACTCCTCAAATGGAAAGAGGAGAGTTTCAGAATGTCTCCCTAGTTCTGAAGTTAGCAAATGTTTTCTATAAAAAGTCTAGTAATATTCCGAGTGTTGGTGGCACACGCCTTTGATCCCAGCACTGGGGAGGCAGAGGCAGGCGGATCTCTGTGAGTTCAAGGCTAGCCTGGACTACAGAGAGAGTTCCAGGACAGGCTCCAAAGCTACAGAGAAACCCTGTCTCGAAAAATCAAAATAAATAAATAAATAAATATTCAGTAATAAACAATGCACTTCCTCCCCCCTGGTAGACAGTGAAAGGTTTAGGGTTTGGGGTTCAAGGGAGACACTTAGGTATCCTTTGGGGTAAGAGATTTATTGAAAGAATTATTAATGCCATATAAGAGTGTCAGCAGCATGAAAGGGTACGAAGTGAGAAGGCAGGTTTGCTGGAGTGTTCCCTTCCTACAGGTCCAGAGGAGGTGAGTGTGTGTGTGTGCGTGTGCGTGTGTGTGTGTGTGTGTGTGTGTGCGCGCACGCGCGTGTGCGTGTGGTCCCGTTTTACATATCTCAGAGGAAGGGGGACGTTTTCCTGCACCCTGTGGTTGATGGTGGGTCACAGCACCCTGTAGCCAGGTTATCCCAGATTTCCGGGTGTCAGGGAGAGTAGAAGAGCCTCCCATTTCCCTCCCCCTCCCCCGATCAAGTCACCCTCCCTAATCTGCTTGAAGAGCAATCAGGGTTCCCTGACCTGTGGGAAGCCCAAGGACCGCCCACCTCTATCCAGGTCTCCTAAGGTGAGCATCCAAACTGCCTAGGCTCCCCCAAAGCCAGTATGTGCAGTAGGATCAAAAACCCTCTGCGATTGTTCTTGAGTTCTCAGTATTCCTCATTGTCCTCTATGTTCAGCCAGTCCGGATTTATCCCATGCTTTTTCAGACCCAGGCCAGCTGGCCTTGGTGAGTTCCCGATAGAACATCCCCATTGTCTCAGTGTGTGGGTGCACCCCTCGCGGTCCTGAGTTCCTTGCTCGTGCTCCGTCTCCTTCTGCTCCTGATTTGGACCTTGAGGTTTCTGTCCCGTGCTCCTCTGTCTCTGTCTCCTTTCATCGCCTGATGAGGCGGTTGCGGGGAGGAGGCAGAAATCCTTAATAAAAAAAAAAAAAAACTTCCAGAAAAGGCTAAGACCCCGAGGCTATCAGGGTGGAGCTGCACATTTGGTCAAGCCAATTATATGGATGTGGGATGTGCCGCCATCACTAAACCTCAAATATCCTGGAAGACGGTGAGCTGCGGTCTGTAAACTTTTGGGGGGATTTAAGGATGGTATCTATCCTCTTCCTAGACTCCAAGCACCTGAGGAATGTTAGAGGCTCTAGTAGATTTACAGGAAGCTTGTGAAACAAAGCAGAACAAATGAATACCTCCAAAGGGAGACCAAAACAGGAAAACAGACCTTGCAGCTTAGAGTTCTGTTTGCAGCTAAGACTGTTTAAAAGACGTTCCTGTTTGCCCTGTGTTAAATCCTAGTTAAAGAAAACGTTCTTGTTTGTCTTGTGTTAAGCCCTTGCTAAATAAGGTTTCTATTGGTAATTAAGAGTAGTTTCCTGTTTCTTAGGTCTGGTGTAAATGGCGTGTGACCCCGTTCTTGCTTTTGTCCCTCCCTTCTTATTGTATCCTTTTAACAATGTCTGATCCCACATCTCTCCACCCAGGAAACAGCTTTTATCTCTCCTATAAGTTGGACTTCTAGAGGTCAGCAGGGACTGCTCTCTCCAGTGAGGAGTGAGGCAGTCAACTGGCCAGTTGCCTGTGCACCCCAAAATACAGCTTTCTTTAACTGGACCATTGGAGACTTAGTCTTTTCTCCTCTAATATCAGGTGTAACAGGTTTTCCGTAGGGGTATTGTCAGAAGCTGGGAGTCCAGGAAGGGCTGGGGGTGAAGAGCTGCTGCAGGGGGCGGGGCCTGTAGCTGAAAACAATGTTTGGTTCTAATCAACCTTTATTTATGGACTCTGACATTTCAATCTCATATCCCTTCCAAATGCCACTCAGTGATATCTTCCTTTGATTTCGTTTTCATTCTTCAGGCTGTAAAACTCGTTTTTAATTCTGAGTCATACTGAGCCCGACGTGAGATTGGACTCCACGTTCAGACCTCACATGCTGCCGAGAGAGCTGTGGAGAGTCTTAGTTTCCAGAGCTCAGCTGTGGAGTAGCGCTAGAGTTAGGGATCAGACCTGGGCCCTCCTGTCTACTCCTGAACAAAGGAAGTTGGGCACCATCTCTTCAGTAGTCCAATTCAAATCAAGCGAACAGAGGAAAGAAGAAAAAAAGTATTATTCAAGGTGGCCACCCTGGGAAGAATGATGACATATTGTGACCTCCAAGTCCTTCGCAGGGGTTCTGACATGAGGTTTAGGTTTAAATAAAAGATCATGATTGGGGAAACCACAGAGACAGCTGACCCGAGCTAGGAGCTTAAGGACTCTGGACTGACAGCTGGGGATCCTGCATGGGACCAAACTAAGCCCTCTGAATGTGGGTGACAGTTATGTGGCTTGATCTGTTGCAAGGGGGGGTGGCTGGGAGTGGGACCAGGACTTATCCTGTGTACATGAACTGACTTTCTGAAGCCCATTCCTTGTTCAGCCTTGATACAGAAAGGAGGGTTTGGTTCTGCCTCAGCTTGGCATCCCAGACTGCTGACTCCCCAGTGGACGATCTACTCCTCTGAGGAGTGGATGATGGGAGTGGGATGGGGAGAGGTGGAGTGGGAGAAGGGGAGGGAGGGGGAACTGGGGCTAGTATATAAAAGGAAAAAGATGAAAATTTTTAAAAATACAAGAAGTGTGTGCATAGTCAGAGTTTGTTCTGCCCCATCTTGTCCACACTCCATTCCCTCCTACAAGGTGATCAGACAAGTTGTCAGAACAGGGTGAACTTTTATTCCAGGAGACGAGCTCCACCTCCCAACCGCCCCCCCCCCCAGCCCTGCTACTGTCCCCTCCCCTGCTGTGACTGGTCCCAGGATTCAGCCCCCTCCTTCTTCCAACGTGAGACTGAAGTGCCTCTGGCTGCTTGAGCATGGTGCCTATGGCTCTGGCCAGTCTTGCCCTTCTCTCTTATTCCCTCTGCCTTGCTAAAAACTCTTAGATTGCATTCCTAATGCCAGCCACCAAGGGTCTATTCCCTTATTTGGCCACTTCCTCTTCCTGAGGCTGGCTACCAAGGTGCAGCTATCAATGTATCGAAATCTGGAAATCAGAAGCCCTCTTTGGTTTACATAATTAACATACCCAATTAAAATTAAAGAGCTCATCCTAACGTGGGTAAACCTTTATAAACTGCCGTTTTCCTGTGTGCCACCTTTCTCCTCTCTACCCAGAGCCAGTTCTTTGTTCCTCTGGAGCAAATACGCCTTCTCCCTTTCCCTTGTTCCCTTCACCTTCTCCCTCATCCTCTATCTCCTGTCTTTGTCTCTTATCCCCTACTTTATGTCCCTATGAGGCAAAGGAATATCCTTTCCTTTGTGCTGAGAACTTGGTCTTGGGGTTCTGAGCTGATATCCATCTCCTACAAAGACTCTCTCCAGAAAATTCTAATCTTCTTCTTCTTCTTCTCTTCTTCTTCTTCTTCTTCTTCTTCTTCTTCTTCTTCTTCTTCTTCTTCTTCTTCTTCTTCTTCTTCTTCTTCTTCTTCTTCTTCTTCTTCTTCTTCTCTTCTTCTTCTTCTTCTTCTTCATCTTCTTCTCCTCCTCCTCCTCCTCCTCCTCCTTCCTTCTTCTTCTTCCTCCTCCTCCTCCTTCTCCGAGACAGGGTTTGCCTGTAGTTTTGGAGCCTGTCCTGGAACTATCTCTTATAAACCATGCTGGCCTCGAACTCACATTCACCTGCCTCTGCCTCCCAAGTGCTGGGATTAAAGGCGTGTGCCTCCACTGCCCAGCTGAAATTTTAACTTCTTGTAATTCGTTATTTCAGTAGTTTGATGGCTAAAGGGAGAGACACACATTTCTAGACTGTCCTCATTCCTGCCAGGCAGTTTCCAGAACGACGGTCTCCTGTTGCTGCTGACCTCTGTCCCCTTAGCAGGTGAACTGAAGCGGTGATCTGCAGTGGTGATCTGCTTCACAGTGCCTTGGAAGGTGCTCCTGCTAAATTCCCAGTGGCTCCTCCAGGGAGCGATGCTCTTATAGACACTCCACTAAATACCTCAAATCCTTTCCATTGTTATTTACCATTCACACAGGGAGGTTGGGTTTCCATAATCCAGCTGTCCTTCCTGAAAGACAATGGGCTCTGTCGCACAACCACACAGTCAAAATGAAGAAGGAGCAAGGTACACAGATGAAGCACCGCTCCACTCTCGCAAAGACCAGGGAGCCAATGAACAGCTAGCAGTCCTGAGAAGCTATCAAGGCATTTTAGTCAGCAGATTTCAAAGCTACTCTGAAGCATTCTCTCAAACTGCAGCTGGGAAAGGTTGGCCTTGAGCTGCTTTGGCAGAACACCTTCTGTCTTTGCAGGCCCCAGAACACAACCATCACAGAACATTCCTTCTCCTCATTATAGCATCATAGCCCTGAGAGCAGGGAGGTACCTGTTGCTAGGGCAACCTGCTGGTTCTCGCATCTCTTTGGACACAAAAAGACTAAAACCCAGAGGTCATTCTTCTCCCCCTTTCCAGAGCATGTGGCTTAGAAACAGGCCATAGGTAAGTTTCTTCTCTGCTTTTAGGATGTAGCCTAAAAAGCTTCTTTTCGGCTTTGCCACCTCCGACTATGCTTCCCAAGTCCTCCACTCAGCTGAATCCTAAAGATGATAACCTTCCTGCCTTCAGATACCTTGGGTAAAACAGTGGCCCCTGCAGGAAAGGTCTGAGAAAATTTATTTTCCCCTGGGGCAAAGTCAAAGTGATGGTCTGTGACTGTGATCCTTTCTGCTTTTTAACGACTTTCTCATTGTGTGCAGCAGGTTTTTTTTTTTTTAAACCACCAACCAGCTCTCAAATCATGACATAGAGACTTCTTATTAGTTATGATGCTCTGCCTTAGCTTAGCTCTTGTTTTAGTCTGTTTCCCTTCATCTACATTTTGCCTCAGTGGTTTTTTTTTTTCTTTCACCTTTCTGTATGTCCTACTTTGTGCCTATCTATCTGGCAGCTGCCTGGAAGCCTTGAACATCTCCCTTTCTTTCTCCCTTATTCTTTCTTCCTCCTTTTCACTTCTCTCGGGCCTAGCTTTCCCCTCCTACTTATTCTCTTTTTCGGCCAGCCCCGCCTATCCTCTTCACCATTTCTATTGGCCATTCAGCTTTTGGTTAGACCAATCAGGTACCTTAGGCAGACAACGGGAAACAACAACACATTTTTACATAAACACACATCCTTACTTTGTTAAACAAATGTAACATAAACAAAAGTAACACACCTTTACATAATTAAATAAATACAGCATAAGCAATCTAACACATCTTTGCCTAGTTAAAGTAATATTTCACAATACTTGCGTTTCAGAAGAACTGAGATTAAATCAAGTCCTGACCTTTCTCCTATCACATTAGCCTAGAGTCAAGTCTTTCTTGACTTTAATTTTAAGGCAGTAGAAATTTTGCTTTGACTCTGGCAAAATTCCCACATTCAGAACAATTATGAGCGGCAATCCAGTTGCACCTATGCCACAGTCTACTTTTAGATCGAGGAAGATCACATCTTTTGGGCTCAGAAATCACTGAGGGCTCCTGAAAACACTGTCATGCCAGAGACCACCTTCACCAGAAGATTCAATCCCCAGGCCAAGCATGGTTGCCCACATACTTAATCCCAGCATTCCAGGCAGAAGCAGGTGATCTCCGTGAATTTGAAGTCAGCTTGGTCTACAGAGTGAGTTCAATGCCTGACTGGACAACATAGTAAGACTATCTCATAAATAAGCAAACGAAAAAAAAAATGGAGATCCTTTGTCTATGTGACGTAATCATCCTCCTGAGTGCTCATAACTCTCGTCTATTTCACATCAGTCACTGTCTTGAAAATTGTTGACAATGGTGGTCAAAGAATTGTGAAACATTTCCAATTGGCCATCAGGATGCTCTTCTCAGAAACGATGGCGAACCGACACTTTGGGAGCAATCGTGTAGATCACCACAAGGGGGCAGATGTCTAAGATGAAATCAACCCCTTCCCACTTGAGTTGTTTGGTTTTGGTCCTGGTGTTTCATTGTAGCGAACACAACCCTAACTAAGACACACCCCCCGGGGGTGCAAGGCTATCCTTGGAGGATTTACATCCATCCTGTTTGTGAAATGCTCCTGTTTGGCCTGTGCTCAGGTGGCTGGTTAGTCATAAGCTCATAGGGCAAGAGCAGAGCTATGTGCTATTTGCCATCAGTGGCAGAGGGCTCCCCCCACGCCTCCTGCTTGTATTTCTGGCTTGCCCCTGGAATACTTAAGCTGGGTCGATAGCCCCTTGGTGTGTTTTTTCCATTCAGCCTTTTTGTACTTTTTCACTTTCAAAGACAGACAATCAATCAGACAGGAGTGGTCGCTGCAGCCCGTATCGACCATTTGTTTTTTAAGCATTAACAGTTTGGAGAGATCTGCACAGAGTTTCTTAGTCATGTGTTGAAAATTACTTCAGTTTTCAAAGTCCTTCTCCTCCTTTCGGCTCAAGCCGCGTGTGACTCGACTCTGAATTTGTTAAGGCTTTGTAAGAAATAGGAGTGAGAAACAAAACAGCTACGTAATTCATTTTTTAAATTTGTATTTGTTAGAGCTGGAGAGATGGCTCTGTGGTTGAGAGCACTGGCTGCTCTTCTAGAGGACCTGAGTTGGGCTCCTAGTACTATGATGAATGACTCACAGCCTTTGTAATTGCAGTTCCAGAGGGTATGACGCCCTCTTCTGGCCTCTTCAGGCACTACACTTACACATAAGCACATGTACACACATATACATAATTAAACACAAACAAAATAAAACCTGTGTTTGTATTAAGAGGGCATGAGCTGCCCATAACAAAGTGAAGAATCTGCCAGTCCATCCTCAGCCCTTTCTTGGCGGACTATTCTAAGTTTACAAACAGAGAACCAGGGACGCTAAAGGCTGAGGACCAATGTCCAGAATGTGCCAAGAAAATATTTCAGGTTTCAAAAAGAAACAGAAGTTCTTTTGTTCATTTGCTTTTGAAATCATCTTATTTTTTTGTTATTGATTCTTAGTCTGTCTTGATGGCTCTTCCCTCATCCCCAAAGGGTTCTAGAGCCTATATGCCTATTTAAGTAAGATAATTAAAATGACACAGGACATAGCCATGAGAATTAGCCAAGGGATATATATAAAATTAAATGTTTCTTCACAGTAAAAGAAATCACAGGCCACTCAATAGGAGGGGAGCATATTTGTCAACTCTGGGCTAGAGCTTAATATCTGGACTCTATAAGGAGCTGAGAAATGTAGATGCCAAACCAAGGCATTCCATTCAATAAATGGGCTAACTACATAGCAGGGGAAACACCAAGGGCCAACAAATACTTTTTGGAAGCATTCTACATCCTTAGCAGTTAGGAAACCACAGGTTAACAGCACTTTGGGATTCCATCTCACTCCAGTCAGAATGGCTCCCATTGAGAAAACAAATGGCTATAATTGTGGTGAGACTGTGGGGGAAGGGGAGCCTCCTGTTCACTGTTGGCAGACATGTAAACAGTGCAGCCACTGTGGAAATCAGTGTGGGGGTTTCTAAAGAAAAGCTGAACCAGAAATACTGTGAAATCTGGAGTGTCCACTCTTAGGCATTTATGTGCAAGACTTGAAGTCCTACCTCAGGGGGATTTGCACATCCATGTTTCCTATTGCTCTATTCACAGTAGTGAGAAAATGGAACAAGCCTAGATGCCCAGAAATAGGAAAAAGAATGAAGAAAACGTGGCACATGTACACAAGTTTTGCTCAACCGTAAAGAAGAATAAAATTTGTAGGAATTTGGATGGAATTGGAAACTACTGTTCCATGACTGAGGCTCACAGAGAGAAATTCAGCCTGCTCTGCCTTCTATGTAGACCCCAGGTTTTCATTTGTATCTATGCGTGTGCACTTATAAGAACATGGGGGTGTGGGTCATGTGACCAGAAATGGCACCAAAAAAAAAAAGAGGCCTTAAGAAAGAGAGGAAAGAACGTAACAGAATATATGTGACATGAAAGTATAAGGAGGATTCTAGGAAGGAAATAAAACCAAAAGAAAAAGAGTATGGGATGGACACGGGGTATGGGGAAGGATCAACATGAATGGGATATGTTGATGAAAACGTTACTTCATGTATTCTTTTTAATTAAGTCAGCACATTGAAATTAAATATAACTAAAACTTCAGTTTCCCAGATAACCTAAGTTCTTCATAGCTCTATGTGTGGTTAACAGTTCATCACATCAGAAAATATGGATAATAAAATATTTCATCTTGGAGAGTTACTTTGGGCACCTGTGAACCAAAGTCAAAACTCTACCTGACCACTCTTTGTTAGACTCAATAGTCCATAGTAGGTGCACATTTGAGCATACAATCTGGGAGAGCTCTCTGGGGGAAAAGTGTCCCTGTCTAGCAGGACCACAGGGCAAAGTGGCTAAGGCTTAGAATGCCCACTACACCATATGAAATACACAAACAGTGAGCATCAAGTCTGCAGTCCCTCCTCATTCTGAAAGATAAAAATCTCTGAAGGTTAAAGCAACTCTGATTTTGTTGTTGTTGTTGTTGTTTTGTTTGTATAAACCAAACCTTGTTGGGCAATAACACCCAATGTAAATTATCAGGAGGCTGTTTGTTCATTTGTTCTGCTTACTTATGACATGGAATGTAAATTCCATGTCTCACTGCACCACAATTAATGTGTTTGATTGTGAAGTCCTACCCCAGACCTCAATGGGATATGTTAAATAAGACACGGTAGATAAACGTGTTACCAGTGTGTAAACTCCAAGCAATGTTTACATTCTGAAACACATCTGGACCCACGGGGCTGGGAAAACAGATTGCAAATCTGTATTAATCAGCAGCTGAGAAGGAATAAATCAGATCTACGTTTATATGCATGGATAATAAAATGGTTGGAAGAAGAAATAAGTCATAATAAAATAGCATGACATTGGTTCTGTAAATTAAAGATTTTTCTCCCCAAAGTATCCCTGTTTTGGTTTATTTCATTTATTTTTTGGTTTGTTTGTTTAGTTGGCTGGTTGGTTGGGTTTTGGACACGGGTGTATGATACCGATAGGTGTGGGTAGGGCACCTGGGTAGTACCTAGTGGGCAACTATAGCATGAGGTGTGGGTATAGGACTCCAGATGGAGAGGGGACAAGACAGAAAACTTCCTCAAGAGCAGACTGGGTGTGAAGCTGTGACAAGGGTCACCCATGTATGGAGGGTTCTGTTGAGGACACCAGTCCATTTCTATACACGTGTGTGCAAAAGCCAGCACACAAATAAACAATACAAAATGAGTCACAAAATCCTAGTTTGGGAAGGGGAAATGGACAACACTAGGTCCCTAAGCTCTTTGCAACTGCTACCTTCTGGAAAAGGGAAAACCAGTTTTCGCCAATGGAGTGTCAGTGGGTATCTCAATCGTTCTCCAGGGCAGGCTCCACGCACACAAGTAGTTGGACAAGATGAATTCAATGTTTCTTTATGCATTTTGATTTTTGTATTGTCTTAGTAGCTTTGGTCTTATTGGTTTGGGTTTTTAGTTTTGTTTTTTGTTTTTTTTTTTTTGTTTTGTTAGTGAGAGAGAGAGAAAGAACATGAAGTTGGGTGAGTGGGAAGGTAGAAAGGTGTAAGCGGAAGCTGTTCATTCATTTTCCGGCTGCCCAGACCTGAAATAATCACACAGAAACTGTATTAATTAAAACAATGCTGGGCCTATTAGCATATGTATATTTCTAGCTAGCTCTTACATCTTAAATTAACCCATCTCTATTAATTTGTTCATCACCACAAGGTCGTGGCCTATTGGCAAAGTTCCTCCAGGCTCTGGTGGGCATCTTTCTCCTTCAGCAGCTACATGGCTTCTCTTTGACTCCACTACTCTCTCTATATATCTCTGCTTGGATTTTCTGCCTGGATCTACTCTGTTAAACTACTGGTCAAAGCGGTTTCTTTATTAACCAATGGCAATAAAACATATTAACAGCATACAGAGGGGAATTCCACATCAGGGATGATGTGGGGCGGGGGAGTTAGGAAGGAGAAAGAATACGATCAAAATATATTGTATGAAAAGTTTTATAAAACAGTTTAAAATTTGTCATTTCTTATGAGAGAACCATTCACTGCAAACTAGAAAGACCACCAACATGGCCAGTTTCCACCTAGCCAAAGATGATGTGGGAGTGTCATATCAATCTGTTGATTTCTTTGGCTAAGCAATAAAGAAACTGCTAGGCCCATTTGATAGGCCCACCCTTAGGTGGGTGGAGTAAACAGAACAGAACGCTGGGAGGAAGAGGAAGTGAGGTCAGACCCGACAGCTCTCCTCTGGGGAGCAGATGCCTTCAGGAGAGACGCCATGCTACCTGCTCCAGGGAAGACGCACGCTATGAAGCTCTGACCCAGGATGGACTTAGGCTAGAATCTTCCCGGTAAGACCGGTGCTACACAGATGATAAGAAATGGGCTAGTCCAGGAGCGAGAGTTAGCCTAGAAGAGGCTAGGTAGAAATGGGCCAGAGCAGTGTTTAAATGAATACAGTTTGTGTGTAATTATTTCGGGGCATAAGCTAGCCGGGCAGGCGGCTGGGGTGTTTGGGGACGCAGCCCCGCCGCCGCCCCATATTACTACACAAAGAAGTCATTCACTGAATCCTAAATTTCAGTATTGGATTAGAGACATCTCTTGAAGCCCCAGTAATCTCTCTACCCCATTGGAAGGCATTGTCCACTCATTTTCCCCTTTGGTGGACAGTGAGCTTCTATTGCCTCTGCAGAGTTCTCTAAATCTGAGGGTATATGAGAAACGGCAAACCGTGTTCTGCCCACCTCCATGTTCATGCCCCATGAAGACAGATCCCATTCACCAGATCTGGACAGGTCCCTGAACAACAGGGAAGTGGTGATAGATGGGGGTGGGAGGTTTGAGCTTCCCATATTTGCCAGGTGGAGGTACTGATAATTTCTAGAAACATCCTTCACCACCTATGGCAGAGTCACCCCTGGGCCAGAAACCTCTTGTCGGTGACACCAGTCCATTTCTGTGCATGTGTTGTGGACTTGTTGAGCACAACTTCTCAGAAACTGGAATGCATCCCAGAAAGCTTTGCTCTCAAAAGGAGAGCTTTGATGCTGAGGACTGCTGGCTATTTTGTCCAAATCAGCAATTAAAGGAACATAAAGTTGAATGGGCTCTGAAGTTAAGCTACTACAGACAAATCTAAAGATAGCAACCATGAGCTATCTTTAGAGTTTTAAGGGCACTTTAGAGTTTTAAGGGCTATGAAGTCCACCTCCAGAGGGATCTCATTCTGGTTTTGCCTATGAGGGGTGGATTTGTATGTTGATTAGATTAAAATGACTGCTGTCATCATAGAGAATGATCCCAGATAAGAAGAAATATGACTGGCAAGAAAGGAGAAAAGAAAGGGGAACTAAGGACATATTATACAGTGGCTAATAACAGCCCTAAAACCCAAGAGAGCCAAGCAACCACTTCCCAAAGCCATTTCTTGGAGTATGCTTGGCTTGATGGCACTGTCCCTAGAGCGTCAAAGAATTTCTAATTAAATGGGTCCTAAACATAAGCCCCAGATCTCTCTCAGATCTTCCTGTTCATTGTAAGTTTGAGAGCTGTGGTGGTTAAAATCATTTGTCAACTTGACAGGGTCTAGAATCAAACTATGAGTGTTCTGGGCACACATATGTGGAATTACCTACAACAGTCTTTGTGAACATCTGTGAAGAACTATCTCAATTAAGTTCAGTTAAGTGAGAAATCGTATGCTGAATGTGGGCAGCACCATTCTCTAGGCTGGGGTCCTGGACTGAATAGAAAGGAGAAAGTGAGCTGAGCACCAGCATCCGTCTCTCTCTGCTTCCTGACTGTGGACACAACATGATCAGCCTCCTCATGCTCCTGCTGCCGTGCCTTCCCCACCATGATGGGATGTGCTCTTTCAAAGTGTGAGCCAAAATGAACCCTTACTTCCTTCAGTTGCTTTTTTTATGGTATTTTATCACAGGAAAAGAATCTAACACAGGAGGAGATTAGACTGCATACAATACTCACTGCCTTCTTTTCTCTCCCACTTGTACCCCAGCCCATTCTAGAGGCACCACACACACACACACACACACACACACACACACACACACACACACTCGCTCACAAAAGCCCTTATCTGTGGGAAAGTCTTAAGTGTGAGGAACTTCATCACCAAATAGCAATTATTTTTTGGTCACTCACCTCCCGTCAGGGGCCAAATTGTTTTTGTAGTTTCTCATTAGGCAGGAGCTGATTAAAGATACAATTAGTAATCATTTTAATTACAGACAGCTCTCCCAGAAAGGACTTAAAACACAGGTACAAAGGAGGCAACCAGATAAAGAGAGACCAGGAAAGCTTAAACTAACTCAGGAAAGACTCGAAAGTCACAAAAGGATGGTTAAATGACAGACATTTAAGGAGAAAGAGGGCATTTCTGCACATTCAAGAAACTGATGCTTCCTTTAAAATGTTATGCTGGGGGCTGAAGAGATGACTCAGAGGTTAAGAGCATGAGTTGCTCTCGCAGAGGACATAGGTTCACAAATGCCTGTAATCCAAATTCAGAGGATCTAATGTTCTCTGTGGTCTCCCCAGCTATCTGTGTGCATGCACAACACAAACACACACAGAGACACACAAACACAATCTTTTAAAATGATTAAAATTCAATGCTGACTTTAAAAATCAACAAATCATTATACTCTTGTACAAAATGGAGTAATTTATGTATGACAGTTAAGATGTGTATGGTAAGCCATATGCAGAGTGAAAAAGCACATTTTGACTCAGAGACGAATTTTCTAAGCCTAATATCAGAATGGCCTTGCTATCCACCCAGAATTCCACTCATCTAAACTTTGTGCAATAAATATGATTTGAGAATTGTGCAAAAAATTATAATAAGCTATGGAATCTGACATTTGCATATAAATAGAAAAGAACTCCGAGCCTGTCTACAAAGAGAAAAATGATTTCAGCATTCTTACATAATTTCTAGTACATTCGCTTTTATAAATGTCCTTGTCATGTTGTTCTAAAAAACAGGGCTTAATTCAGCAACTTCTTTTAAAATAAAAAAGGAGCGAGTTACTTCCAAGAAATATTTACAAGATGCAGTTGAACGAGGGGAGATTCTTTTTTGTCCTCCAATCCAGACAATTAAAGAAAAAAATCACTAACGATTATCTCCCCTCTCCCAACTTCATGGGCTTTAGCAGAGTCTATGAATTCCACGCAGAACACTGCTCATAGCTAGGTATCAAGCACACCTGGGGTGGTGCTGGTTCATTTTAAGTAACTTGGAAAAAAAACTAGAGTTATCTGGGAAGAGAGAATCAGCAGTTGAGGAATTGCCTACGTCAGATTGGCCTTTGGGCTTGTCTGTGGGGAATTCTCTTGATTAATGACTGACATGGGGAGAACCCAGTTCACCATGGGCAGGGTCACCCTTGGGCAGGAGGCCCTGGGTTGTGTAAGAAAACAAGCTAGGTCTGAAGAGATGGCTCAGTGGTTAAGAGCACTTATTGCTTTTGCAGAGGGTCCAGGGGTTCAGTTCCCAGAACTCACACTGTGGATCTCAACCATCTTTAATCCCTATTCCAGGGAACCCAAACCTTCTTCTGGCCTCTGTAGGAATAAGGCATGCATATAATATACTCATATGCATGCAGATAACACATTTACACATACAAAAAGTAAAACTTTTAAAAAGTAGCCAAGAAAACTATGGGGAACAAGCCAATAAAACAGTGCTCCTCCATGGTCTCTGCTTCAGTTTCTGCTTCCAGGTTCCTCCTCAAGCTCTTTGGTGTGATTAAGGAGGTCCATGAAAGCCCATAATAAAGGATAATTAATGTTTAATGAGGACACTCACAATAAGAAAGCTGCAATGTTCTTCTGCTCTCTAGACGCTGGGAGCTGCCAGAAAAAGGAAAAAGAGACAAGCACACCTCCTGCCTGTGCTTATAGTACCTCAGACCATGCTCTAATGGGCTGGTATCCAAAAGGCTATTGGCTGAATTCCCATAACACCTCCCTGCTTTGTCTAAATAAGACAGTTCTAAACCTGAAACAAAACTATATACAATAAAGAACAAATTTCAATTATTGCCCAGGAAAAAGAAAAGGCAAAAGCATACACAAAAATAGAACTATAACTAACACGAACAACATCAAGCAAGAAACACATGCTAAATGTCCAGTCTAAGGTAATTAACAGATAACAGAGATTATTTCAATAGGTGTCCTATCCTGAGAAGTCTAAGTCTTAAACTAACATGTCTTAGCTAAGTTACAAGAGGAAAATAGCTATGATTATCTAGTCTTCAATCCCATCAAAGATCTGAGAAGGAAAATAATATATCCTGAGTAACAGGAAGTGCAAGCAAGTGACTTTCAAAAGGTGCAAGAAATGACAGAGACAGCTTAGGCAATCACTCAGACTCTCATTTGCAATGTTGGAGCAACCACCTTTGCTAAGGCCTAGAGTATCTGACAGACCATTTTCAGAGGCAGGAAAATCCTACCCTGTCTTGGCAAGGTTTGTCAGTTATTTTTGCTTGTATCCTGTTTGTCCAGTTTGGACGGTGTGTATTTCGTCAGTAGTTCTTTGTCCAAAGGCCAGTTTTGTCAAGAAGAGAAGAAGCTCTAAGTGGAGTGTCTTTGGTACCCAATATTCTCTCAGAATGGATTGGTGCTGCCAGGATCAATCATTTTTCATGTCAACAGAATCCTGAGTTATATAAATGCCATATTCTACAGTTCTTTGAAGTATTTGAAGATTACCTATGTATGTGGAGTACAATCTCTGTGCATCTAGAGAACCTGACTAGCCTAACTATAAGTGTGACAAACATGGGTGAATATTGACTTGTAATTCTTAATACCTATATAGTTTAAGACTAAGACTTTACATTATAACTTAAACAATCTTTAAATAATGTGCAACAAATGAGGATAATGACCCCAAAATGTAAATAACCTATGTAATTATCTTGATCAGAGGTAGATATATGGGGCAATATGATAAATATATCCTAAAATTATATCAATACACAAACTATCTTAAGCAGAGGTACAAACATGCAAGGAAACATTATGACAAAATGACTTTGCAAAGGTGCACAAATATTGTAAACAGATAGGAACATATTCAATATAACAAATATATTTCTAATTTGTATCAATATACAAATTATCTTAGAAATACAAGGATAGCTTTACAAATGTATCAATATACAAGAACCTATACCAATGTAAATTATAACTAACAGTTCACAAGTAGATACTCTAATCTACCTATTATATTATCCCATCCCAACCATTTCTAGATACACAGAGATATATTTCAACTAGATAGACAATCTTCAACAAAGCTCCTGCTTTGGCTTCCCCCAGTGATGGACTAAAACCAGTAAGCAAAATGGACCCTTCCACCTCAGGTTGTTTTAGTGCTGTGACAGACAGCATACTCCAGCACTGCCTGCTCCTCCCTCCCATAAAACAACTATACCTGCTTCCTTAGCATCGTTCACCAGGTCTGGCCTCCGTGCCAGCATATACATGCAAATAACTTCGAGTTCAAGAACTATTTCCTCAGTTACAACTGTCAGTTTAGCAGACTCAAGGCAGGGTGGGAAGACAGAGAAAGGTTAAGGAGACATGGGAAAGAAATAGAGTCCCTCACCCTCACTCTTGTGCCCATGCCCTGACTTGAATCTATTGCTGACTCTGTGTAGAGTTTTGACATAACTATCTGGGAATTTCCTTATGCCAAAACTATACCCGGAAGGAATACTATTTTCCTGCAAATTCCACCAAATAGACCTTTAAGACAGCTGTAAACCATGTCCAGGGCAAAAACCATGTTTTAGAAAAACCTTGTTCTGTAGCCTGTGCATGGTTAAATTACTTTGGCTTTTAACTTTTCTGGTTTTATCTTTATTGCATTTCTTCCTCACATATAAAATTGACCAGAACCCTATCATCTCACTATTAAAAAAATTTCCCTACCCTTTCGTTAGGAATATTTCCTAACTGAGCCTCTCGGCAGGCACAAAGAACTCCAATCAACCCAAATTAGACTGAATAAAAAATGCCCATGTTTAATAAATGCCGTGCTCTTGGGTGGTCAGGAGCATGACAGGGGGAAGACAGAGAGAGAGAGAGAGCATACGCAAAACCCAAAATCACGTGTTCCTTTTTCCGACAGGAAATAGCCTGTGGGAGTGGTTCTGACCCTCCCTGGGGAGGGGTCAGCGCTTGGCAGGCTAGAAGTTGGAGTCCAAGTGCTTGGCAGGCAGGGAATTGAAGTCCAAGTGCTTGGTAATTTCCAGGCCAGTACTGGGGTGACACTTCCAACTCAATATTACATTCCATACTCTTTAGATGCAGGGGTGTTAGAGGGCTAGGGTCTCACTTTTGATCAAACATCCCAGAGTCCTTGGATATAGGGGTGTTGGCTCAAGTATGGCTACTTCCTGCGAGCATGATCTGAGAGAAGGGAGAGCTGGGAGTTGGTGCGCTCACACTCAGTGCGAGGTATGGCTGGAGGGAGATGAGAAGGCAGGTAACTAGAAGAAAAAATTATCATGGATGAAGTAATAAGTTAATAGTGCCTTAAGTTGTCAAATGCCATCAGACAGATCTGGGAAAGAAAATGCCATACCCTGAGATTTGTAAAGGCACTTGAGAACTAGGTACCACTACCTGTTATTTAAACTGGGCATATAAGCTAAATTTAGGAACGTATTTCATCCAATAAGTTACAGTTTACCAATGCTAGTAAATGTAAGAAGATCAAAAGGAATATTTTTTCTTTTTTAATTGGATTTTTTATTTAAAAATATACCAATCCAAATTCCCACTCCTTCCTCCCATTTCCTCCACAAACCCTCCCATCCCACCCACCTCTAGAGAGGGTAAGACACATTGCTTTGTGGAAAGCCCAAGACCTTCCCTACTACATCTAGGTTGAGGAAGGTATATATCCAAAGAGAAGAGGATCGCAAAAAGCCAGTACATGCAGTAGAGATAAATCCCACTGCCACTGCCAGTAGCCCCTCAGTCTGCCCCCACCATACAACTGTCAGTCACATTCAGAGGGACAAGTTTGGTCCTATGCTTGTTCCTTCCCTGTCCATCTGAAATTGGTGAGCTACCATTAGCTCAGGTAAACTGTGTCAGTGGATGAACCATTCATGGTCTTGACCTCTTCGCTCATATTATTATTCCTTCTACTGGACCTTGGGAGCTCAGTCCAGTGCTCTGATGTGGGTCTCTTCCTCTGTTTCCATCTGTTGTTAGACGAAGGTTCTATGGTGATATTTAAGATAATCATCAGTCTGACTACAGGGTAAGGCCAGTTCGGGCACCCTCTCCTCTATTGCTTAGGGTCTTAGCTGGGGCCATCCTTCTGGATTCCTGGGAATTTTTCTAGAGCCAGGTTTCTTGCTAACCCCATAATGGCTCCCTCAATTAAGATATCTCTTTCCTTGCTCTCATATATGTCCTTCCTCCATCTTGACTATCGCATTCCCTCAAGTTCTTCTCAACTCTTCCCTTCTCCCTTCCTCTTCTCCTTCTTCTCTTCTCTTTCCCTTCCCCTCTTCCTTCTACTTCCACCCCTATGCTCCCAATTTTATCAGGAGATCTTGTCAGTTTCCAATTTCCAGGTGGGTCTGTATATGTTTTTCGTTGGGTTCACCTTATTACTTAGCTTCTCAAGGATCAAAGAATTCAATGTCCTTTGTTTACAGCTAATATCCACTTATGAGTGAGTAGATACCATATTCATTTTTGGGGGTGTGGGTTACCTCACTCAGGTTAGTGTTTTCTAATTCCATCCATTTGCATGAAAAATTCAAGATGTCATTGTTTTTTACTGCTGAGTAGTATTCTAATGTATAAATGTGCCATACTTTTTTTATCCATTCTTCAGTTGAGGGGCATCTAAGTTGTTTCCAGGTTCTGGCTATTATAAATAAGCTGCTATGAACATAGTTGAACAGGTGCTTTTGTAGTATGATTGAGTATCTTTTAGGTATATTCCCAAGAGTTGTGTTATGGATCCTGAGGTAGACTGAGTCCCAATTTTCTGAGAAACCACCATACTGATTTCCAAAGTGGTTGTACAAGTTTGCATTCCCACCAGCAATGGAAGAGTGTTCCCTTTACTCCACATCTTTTCCAGCATAAGCTGTCATTAGTATTTTTGTTCTTAGCCATTCTGACAGGTGTAAGATGGTATCTCAGAGTTGTTTTGATTTGCATTTCCCTGATGGCTAAGGAAGTTGAGTCTTTCCTTAAGTATCTTTTGGCCATTTGAAATTCTTATGTTGAGAATTCTTTGTTTAGTTCAGTACTCCATTTTTTAATTGGGTTATTTAGAACTTTAATGTCTTATTTCTTGAGTTCTTTATATATTTTGGAGATCGGTCCTTTGTCTGATGTGGGGTTGGTGAAGAGCTTTTCCCATTCAGTAGGCTGCCTTTTTGTCTTATTGATTGTGTTTTTTGCTTTACAGAAGCTTCTCAGTTTCAGGAGGTCCCATTTATTTATTGTTGCTCTTTGTGTCTCGCTACTGGGGTTATATTTAGGAAGTGGTCTCTTCTTACTTTCTCTTCTACCAGGTTCATTGTGTTCAGATTTATATTGAGGTCTTTAATCCATTTGGACTTGAGATTTGTACATGGTGATAGTAAGGATCTATTTTTGTTCTTCTACATGTTGATATCCAGTTATGCCAGCACCATTTGTTGAAGATGCTTTCTGTTTGCCATTGTATAATTTTAGCTTCTTTGTAAAAAAATAAGGTGTTCATAGGTGTGTGGATTAATATCGCAGTCTTCAATTCAATTCCATTGGTCAACATCTCTGTTTTTATGCCAATACCAATCTGTTTTCATTATTGTAGCTCTGTAATAGAGCTTGATGTCAGGGGTGGTAATGCCTCCGGAATTTCCTTTATTGTATAGGATTGTTTTGGCTATGCTGGGTTTTTTGTTTTTCCATATGAAGTTGAGTATTGTTCTTTCAAGGTCTGTGAAGAATTGTGTTGAAATTTTGGTGGGGATTGCAGTGAATCTATAGATTGCTTTTGGTAGGATTGCCAGTTTTACCATGTTGATCCTTCCTATCCAAGAGCATTGGAAATATTTCCATTTTCTGGTATCTTCTTCAATTTCTTTCTTATAGGTCTATTTAATTTGCTCACCTAGTCTTTATTTAATTTTGGTATATGGTATATACGTAAAAAATTGTTCATTTCTTTTACATTTTCCAATTTTGTGGAATGCACATTTTTGTAGTAAGACCTAATGATTCTCTGAATTTCCTCAGTGTCTTTTTTTTATGTTCCACTTTTCATTTCTGATTTTGTTAATTTGGATGTTCTCTCTCTGCCTTTTGATTAGTTTGGATAAGGGTTTGTCAATCTTGTTGATTTTCTCAAAGGACAATGTCCCAACCATCAGGACATGAATAGAACTGGATCTGCTCTGGAGGGGAGGAATGAAGGGACAAGAGACACAAGAAATGGACAGCAAGTCTGTATTCTGATCAAGCTGCCAACTTTATTTTTTCTCAGGAGCCTTATATAGCAAACAGGCAGTGGGGAGGGTAGGATGCTGGAATGTCAGATCTGGAGGCACCTCTAGCTAATAGAAAGAGATTAAGGAGATACTGAAGGTCTGGGACTAACAAAGAGAATGTTAAATACTTCTGAAGCCCGGGGCCTGCAGGTCTCACAAAGAGATAAGACACTGGGTTATTTTCCTAGTCCTGGAACTTACCCTACAGAGGCTTCTGAATAACTTACTTAACTTGTTAACTTAAGATGGCTATAACCAAAATACAGGTCTTTGCTCCTGGCAGAACTTGTTTCATTGGTTCTTTGTATTGTTTTGTTTCTATTTTGTTGATTTCAGACCTCAATTTGATTATTTCCTGTCCTCTCCTCCTCCTGGGTAAGTCTGCTTCTTCTTGTTCTAGAGCTTTCAGGAGTGCTGTTAAATCACTAATATGAACTTTCTCCATTTTCTTTATGTGGGCACTTAGTGCTATGAACTTTCCTCTTAGCACTGCTTTCACAGTGTCCCATAGGTTTGGATACATTGTGCCTTCATTTTTGTTGAATTCAAGAAAGACTTTAATTTCTTTCTTTTTTTCTTCCTTGACCCAGGGTTGGTTCAGTAGTTGACTGTTCAATTTCCATGAGTTTGTAGGCTTTCTGAGAGAAGTATTGCTGTTAAATTCTAACTTTAATTCCTGGTAATCTGATAAGACACTGGGGGTTACTCTAATGTTTTGTATCTATGGAGGTTTTCTTTGTTACCGAGTATGTGATCAGTTTAAGAGAAGATTCCATGAGGTTCTGGGAAAAAGGTATATTTTCTGTTTGGGTGGAATGTTCTATAGATGTCTATTAAGTCCATTTGATTCATTACATATGTTAGTTCTCTTATTTCTCTGTTAAGTTTCTGTCTGGTTGACCTGTCCATTGGTGAGAGTCCATTGGTTGAAGTCTCCTACTATTAGTGTGTGGGGTTTGGTGTGTGGTTTAAGTTTTAGTAATGTTCTGTTTTTTTTTAAATATGTGGGTGCTCTTGTATCAGGGGCATAGATGTTCAGGATTGAGACTTCATCTTGATGAATTGTTCCTGCTATGAGTATAAAGTGTCCTTCTCCATCTCTTCTGATTGATTTTAGTTTGAAATCAATTTTGTTAGATATTAGGATAGCTATACCTGCTTGTTTCTTAGGTCCATTTGATTGAAAAACATTTTCCCAACTCTTTACTCTGAGTAGATGTCTGTCTTTGAGGTTGAAGTGTGTTTCTTGTAAACAGCAGAATGTTGGATCCTGTTTTCATATCCATTCTCTTAACCTGTGCCTTTTTATAGGTGAATTGAGTCCATTGATATTAAGTGATATTAATGACCAGTGGTTGCCAACTCCGGTTATTTTTTCTGGTAGTAGTGTTTGTGTGTTTCCCTTCTTTGAGTTGTGCTGGTGGAGGGTTGTTAGATGCTTGTGTTATTATGGGTGTTGTTGGTTTCCTTGGTTTGTGGTTTTCCTTCTAGTATTATCTGTAAGGCTGGGTTTGTGGCTAAGTATTGTTTAAATCTGTTTTTGTCCTGGAATATCTTGTTTTCTCCATCGATGGTGAAAGCGAGCTTTGCTGGGTATAGTAATCTGGGCTTGCATCCATGGTCTCTTAGTGTCTGCAGCACATCTATCTGAGACCTTCTGGCTTTCGTGGTTTCCATTGAGAAGTCAGGTGTAATTTTGATATGTTTCCCTTTATATGTTACTTGACCTTTTTCCTTTGTAGCTCTTAATATTCTTTCTTTATTCTGTATGTTTTGAGTTTTGATTATTATATGATGAGGGGATTTTTTTTTGATCCAGTCTATTTGATGTTCTGTAAGCTTCTTGTACCTTCATAGAGATATCCTTCTTCAGGTTGGGAAATTTTTCTTCTATAATTTTATTGAATATATTTTCTATGCCTTTTAGCTGGAGTTCTTCTCCTTCTTCTGCCCGTATAATTCTTAGGTTTGATCTTTTCATGGTGTCCCAGATTTCCTGAATGTTTTGTGTTAAGAATTTGTTGGATTTAATGTTTTCTTTGACCAATGATTCTATTTCCTCTGTAGTATCTTCAGAGCCTGAGATTTTTCTTCTATCTCTTGTATGCTGTTATTTATTCTTGTATCTGTAGTTTCTGTTTATTTACCCAGATCTTCCATATCCAGAATTCCCTCAGTTTGTGTTTTCTTTATTACCTCTATTTCAGTCTTCAAGTCTTAAACTCTTTCCTTCACCTGTCTGATTTTTTTTCTTGGTTTTCTTTGAGGGGTTTATTAATTTCTTCCAATTTTTTGTTTGCCCTCTCTTTCATTTCTTTAAGGGAGTTTTTTCACTTCCTATTTAAAGGTCTCCATCATTTTCATAAAGTTAATTGTAAAGTCATTTTCTTCTACTTCTGGGTTAGGCTGATCAAGTCTTCCTGTTGTGTGTCAGCTGCGTTCTAGTATTACCATGTTCCTTTTTAGGTTGTTGGAAGATTTCTTGCATTGGTGCCTACCCATCTCTTCCTTCAAATGAGGCCAGCAGTGTCTTTGCATTTTGGTCCAATCCTTGCTGTGGCTGTCTGAGTATTTGGGAGTTTTTCTTGGTCTGCTCTGTACTGTCAATGTCTGTCTCAGAAAGTCTCTGAGGCCTCTATACACCTGTTCTCTTGGCATGCTCTCCTGGTTTGCTCTCTTGGTGCTCTCTCTTAATCCCCTCAGTGTTGTAGCATGTTCTTGGTCCCCTCAGTATTCAGCAAGCTCTCAGCTCTTAGGCAGGTTGTGGTTAGTAGCTTGAGGGTCCAATGGATGGGTTTGGGTTTTTGGGAAGCCCAGCTGCCAGAAACTCACTGCTGGCTGGTTAGAAAACCTGAAGGAGTTGGGGAAGGGCCCCTGAGTTTTATTCCACTGAGGACGTCCTAGAGAGTGGGGTGTCTGGCCGTGTGGCTGTTCACTCATCTCTTAGGTCCCCTCAGTATTGGAGCAAGCTGTGTTTCCAAAGGAATATTTTAATAAGTTAAAGAATCTTAAAATGAGCACACATGCACACATAAACATTTATAAAGTTACACAGACATACCATGGCCACATTATTTTAACTGAGCACTTTTGGAAACCTGTGTAGGCAGGTGGCAAAAGCCAGAAAAGCATAAAGGTGAATCCCATTAAGGACCAGACTAGCAGATAGAAACATGAGGACAAAACATCCATACAGTATAGGCAGCAGAAGCCAGGAAAATTGGAAGGACAGGAAGAAAACAGATTTCTTTTTAAATCCCAGAGTGAGAGAAACAGTAAAAAGCTGGGGGTGGGGTGGGCCAGAGTGATCCCAGCGTAGGAAGCAGAAGCCAGTGAAGCCCAGCAAACAGCTGATGGGAGAGCACCGTTCTGAAGGGACAGGTGATGGCCTTTGTTGTCCTTGCCAGATGGAAAGGGTTAGATTTAGATCCCCAAATCTGGAATGGGATAGGATGGGAAATGGTGGGAGATGGTCACTCCTCCAGGCAGGGTGTCGTAGCCCCGTGGGCTATGGAGAGGTGGAAGTGGGGGCGGAAAAAGCACAGGCTATGAATCAGCAGAGGAGAGGCGGAAGGAGGGCAGGCGCACGCATCCAGAAATGGTGGGTTACAGAGCCTTAGATAGCCCCGTTTTAAAAGGATTTTTGTAAAAGGCTGCTCAAAGGCGTTTGAGTAATTGACTTGGAATTGTAAGAACCCATTTTAAAAGTCTATGCCCAATGGGACTCAAGTCGGTTGTGATGTGTCCACTGAACAGAGCCCTTCAGTCAAAATGGGGGTGAATGAGAAATAAGTGGGGGACGTCTCCCCATGTCCAAGTCCCATCTCAATGAAAGCCTGGCTTTTGCTTCATGGATCAGGCTTCCTGCACAGTCTGTGGCTTCAACCAAAGCCCAAAATGTGAATGGGTTCCCCGGGGGGACCCTCCCAGCATAGAGCAAAAGAAAGGGAACTCACCAAGTCCAAAGCCGAGTCTGTGGAGAGCACAGGGATGGATGTTTTCCAGCAAATCAGCACTGCGCTCATGGGAAAAAAAACAGCCCCATTTTGGTGGGACCTCCAAGACATTAGGAATATTTTCTAACCAAGCCTCTCCTCCAAGCAAGAACTCTGATCAAACCAGATTAGATCAAATAAAAAAAATGCCCACATTTAATGAATGCCATACTCTTGGGTGGCGGGAGCATGGCAGGGGTAAGACAGAGGGAGAATACGTGCAAAACCTTAAATAATGTGTTCCTTTTTCCAGGGTGAGCCTAAATACCCTGTGGGAGTGACTCTGACCCTCCCCAGGGAGGGGTCAGCACTTGTTAGGCTGGGAGTTGTAGTCCAAGCACTTGGCAGGTTGGGAATTGAAGTCCAAGCGCTTGGCAGGCTGGGAATTGGAGTCCAAGTGCTTGGCAATTTCCAGGCCAGGGGCTGGGGTGATACTTTCAACTCAATACTACATTCCAGACTCTTTGGATATAGGGGTGTTAGAGGGCTGGGGTCTCACTTTCAACAAAACAGGAAGTGCTAGCTCAAGACAGGGCAGCTGATACGCAAACTACCACCTTTGAGAAGAAGATGCAAACTTGAGCATATATTTTGGTTTAGATAAAAAGAATTTAAGTTTAAATCTCTGCCAAGTAGTTTAATTAGAATTTCTTCAGAACGGAGTTTTGTCTTATTTAACACTTTGCTAGAAAAGACAGGCCATTTTGTTTACATTTCCCACTGTGGGAAACCCTCCAGCCATAGTACTCACTCCACCCGGATTTAAAAGAAACCTTTGTTCTAAGCTTTATTACAGTGAAGCCATTTGAAAGGTTTGGAGAGGAAAGAAAGGTTGCTGCTAATTCCATCTGGGGACTCCCTGAGAATCAGGCCTGAGGAGATCATGACTCCCAGGGTACTGAGAGGGGAGTAACTTTGCCTAATTGCTTTGTGTTGGCAGGCAAAGCAGAGGAGAGGTCTTGCAGGAGTCTCACTAAGCAAGCTGCTAGTAGTGATAAGCAAGCTGCTTAGTTAGTTCTCCGGCTAATCTCTCAGGAGCAGGCATTTTCTGGAACAAGACTCTAAATTACTTGTGTTTGGTCCAGGGATTACTTAACACAGGGAAGAAGAATTAGGATGATTTAGGTGCATTCTTTCCCTTTTCTATTTCATTCTCTAAGTGAACTTTATCTTTCTCTTTTAAACTAACACAGGACTTTATTTTAAAAAAAAAAGAAAGAAAGGAAAAGGAAAAATACATCATGCATAAGACGTAACCATGTTTTAAAAATGTCTTTATGTTATCTATTCAGAGCTTGCTTCATCCAACCAGAAAAATGGAAAATGAAATCTGGTAATTTTCAGGGGAGCGTCATGGGAATTTTAGGAGCCTTGATACTCTTTCTGTGCAGAAATGAGGAAATTCACTGGTCTCCTCTGGGACTTCCAGGTACTTCCAGGGTAGCATTCACTCAGAGACATTAGCTCCATCCTGTAGGCATCAGAGAGATGCTGTCCTAGCATGGTGGGTTCCCACCTGCCTTTCCTTGTACTTTCACTGCCCAGGATACAGTCCTTAGCTTGTTGGCCTCACCAACCATCCAATCTTGCTCAAGACTCTATTGATTTTGTCTTGGGCAACACATAAAGTTCGTTTTTGTAATAGAAATCAATGGGTTCACATCTCAGTGGGTGCTAAGCCAAAACAAACACTGCTCAGAGGTAGGAGAATGGAGAAAGATTGATCACCTACAGCAGACAATGAGATCTGAGGAGCCATTGGCAAGGCAATGTCCTCCCTGACTGAAGAAAGCCCAGAGTCTTTATTTGGGGGAGCCTATACCCATTTGCTGAGTATACCCAGTGATTCCTGAACATGGTTGGTGTGAGGTCACAGAACATATGTTGAAAAAGTTAAAATGACAGATGAGAACATGTCCATCCATGCCCAGGCTGCAGCACAAGGGTGTCAGACAAGCATACCTCTGGGCAGTTTTGGTTTCATCATGAAGTTTTAGTTGAAAAAAAAAAATGAAAGCACACACGAAAACTGCATTAATGTAAGACTTTCCTCCAAACAAAACACTTAGCAACTAGCAATTACCCAAACCTAGTTTGTCTATTGTTTTCCAAACAGGGTCACTTGCCTTGAAGATTCCTTCTGACTTCTCTCTTGCTTTATACAAAACCATAACACCCATCATGGGGGAAAAAAAATCAGGCTTTTGAAAGTAGAGTTTTCTTCCTTATTCCTTGAGGTAACAAAAAATAGACTTCTACAACAGAAAATGACAGTATAAATTCATATCTTTTCTTTTTCTGTTTTTAAAATATTTATTATATATTTATTTAGGTGTGCAAGGTAACACGTGTGTATGACCTTGTGTGTGTGTGTGTGTGTGTGTGTGTGTGTGTGTGTGTGTATTTGTGAGTTCGTATGAGAACACAGGGCCCATGGAGGCCAGAAGAGGGCAGCAGATCCCCTGGAGCTTGAGTAACAAGCTGCTCAATATGGATGCTAGAAACTAAACTCATCATCTTCAACAGCATTAAGTATTTTCAGCTGCTAAACCATCTCTCCAGCCCCTAGGCTTATTTCCGGGGAGTAGACTCAGACTACATCTGTTTTCTCTTTCAGGATCAACCTCCTACCCATAAAATAAAGGTGGCTGTTTTTTCTCAGTGGAGACATTCTAGTGCACAGGAATTCCCCTTTGTAAACACTTCTCAACTCTGAGTAGATGGGAGGGTTTTCTGGGGACTGGAAAGATTCCTCCATGCCTGGACCACACTCTTAAGTAAACATGATATGAATTTATAAGGTGTTTACTGGCATCAAGGAAGTAAAATTCCTTCATGTTTTGGGAGATGGGAAAGAGAAGTTGTTTTGATTTCAGTTGTGTTTGTAAGAAATTCAAGAAGTAGATATATGACCTTTTCTGCAAGTTATGGCTTTCAAAAATCACACCTACTGGGGGATAGAGAGATGATCATCTGGATGCTCTTTCAGAGGACCCAGATTCAATTCCCAGCACCTACATGGCATCTCACAACTGTCTGTAACTCTAGTTCCGTGGGATCTGAAACACTCATACAGACATACATGCGGGCAAAACATTGGTAAAATAAATAAAATACCATAAAATAAAATAAATTATTTTTTAAATCACATATTTTTTAAAAAGTCCTACCTGCAAGCCACTACAGCTCATGTAAAACACCTGAGGACTCTCTATGCTGAGATTCACTAACATTGAAATTTCAATTTTATTGTATTTTCTTTATATTAACATCCAGTTTAAAATCCCCAATGATTCTGACCTCTACAAGCATTAAGTAGGAAATCCAAGTGTTTCATGGACTAGGCAGACAAACACCATAATCTCAGAATTCAAGAACTAGAGGCAATCCTCTTCCACCCTCTGCTCTAATGACTTCATTAAGCTCATATAATAAAAAAAAATATTATTCTTAATTTCTAATCCTCTTTAAAATTTATCTTGGGAGGTAATATTTCTTCACTACAGAACTTTACAAAAACAAACAAGCAAACCATATTTGTCTATGTCAGCCGACGGCAGCACACAGGAGTGTGTATCCTGAGGCATCTAATCATAAATAGACTCAAACTGCTTTTGAATGACTGCCTACCGTCAGCTCCATCTCTAATGTGACGTTTCTACATTAGTTTGACATATTTACAAGTGTCTGGAAAGATTTCTAGATAACAAGCATTTCTGTCATGCCAGAAGATATTGAGGTGGCCTAAATGCTACATGTAACCTTTTCTCTATTTCCTGTGAATGGAAAAATACGGGAGTCATTGAAGAATTGCTGAGTGTGGGGATTAGAAGAAGCGAGGGCATCTTTGCTCACTGTTTAATTCTAACTAAACAGTTTAAAGAGTTGGAACAAAATGTGTGATATGAAATAAAACCATCTGGATGACATTCAAGACTATGTGTTATTTTACAGCCAGAGTGTAGGTGAATCAGAATATTAATAAGGTTGCCTTAATCCAGATTGGTTCAAATGCAGGCTAGTGTGAGCTCAGAGTCTTGAATCCAACACTCCTTAGCCAGACACCCTCGAGGATGGGGAAGCTGGGGTTCATGTGAAACTGGGGTTCATGATGGTTAACTCTCATTGTCTAGCTCGATCAGATCTACAGTAACCTAGAAGATGAAGGGACGCACATGGGATGTGTTTGTGAGAGTCTTTTCAGACCATACTGACATGTGGAGCAGTAATGGAGGGAGAAAAACCCACCCTGAGTGTGGTAGCACCATCCAACAGGACGGTAAAACATCAGGACAAAGAAGTAGTCAATGTATGTGTGCATGCCCCTCTTTGCCCCTTGGGGCCACCTACTGATGCTTTTGTGACCTCCAGATCAGGTACTATTCAGCTTCTTCAATCTGTCAGTGTGGACTCAATGTCAACAACTCTCCGGGGAGCTTCTGGTTCCCCACCCTTGCAGTAGGCCTGCATCTTTGGTCCTCATTGGCCCCTCCTTGTTCTGAGGCTTTTCATTTCTTGCACTGAACAGGTTCTGGGTTCTTGACTATTCAGCATGCTGGTGCCCCTGTAGAGTGACACCCAGTCGAGGCCAGCCTAATAAACCCCTTTGCATCAGTTTTATTCCTCTAGAGAACCCTGACAACCAATCTCCAGGAAAATAAGACACTTCTGGCTAAATGTCCTTTTCAAGGACTAGGCACTAGTAAATGGTGGGTCAGCCCGGCTTTTGTCTGATTCAGCTTCGGCTGGTGCTGTCATACACACTTGTAGGATAAAACCAGCTTGCTCCCAAACACAGGTTAAGGCAGAGCTTTGCACAACCAGTTTCTCAGCCTCTGACTCACAGTGTACTCTTCTCAGAGTTAATGGGCTCCACACCACAGTCGCATTGCTATGTTTAGAGACGTTTACAGAGAATTCACTTGCCCACTCAGCACGCTATAGAAGGTGGACATCTACTCCACAGGACAGTCAACGTCACCCTCGCTCACTCTCTGCGCAGTCCATGCTCGGTACCATGACAACATCAGAAGTTTGATTAGCATCCCAACAGCTGACGACCCGAAGTTGCCTGCGGCTGACAGATGGCTGACCCGAGGGAGGATCTGGGTCCACATATAATCAGAACTGGCATGGGAACAGTGCTGGTGATGTTCTCTGTCCTCATTTCGGTGGTGCATTATGAAACACAGAGCCACAACGTAAACGCTAGATGGAGGGGCAGTGAGACGGGGCAAACGGTTTGTCAAGTTTCTTCTGTTATAAGTGGTAAAAGTTCAACTCAACCTAATCCTTCCCTAAGCAGGAAGGCCATCAACCTTTTGACACAGCAGCAGTGTGCAGGCATAGTGTTCCTTTCAGGTCTGGCTTGATCCAGGGGTCTTCATGGCCTTTGGCCATTGCTTGGCTCATTGGTTTGTAACTTAAAGTTTGCTTTGCTTCCTGAAAACTTTCTTTATAATACTTATCTTAGGGTTTATATTGCTCTGATGAAACACCATGGCCAAATGCAACTTGGGGAGAGAAGGGTTTATTTGGCTTACACTTCCATATCACTGTTCATCTTCAAAAGAAAACAGGACAGGAATTTAAACAGGGGAGGAGCCTGGATGCAGAGGCCATGGAAGGGTGCTTCATACAGACTTACTCCTCATGGCTTGCGAACCCTGCTTTTCTATAAAACCCAGAACCACCAACCCAGAGATAGCCATACCCACGATAGTCTGGGCCCTCCCGCATCAATCACTGATTACGAAAACACCTTACAGGGCTGTCTACAATCCAGTCTCATGGAGCCATTTTCTTAACTGAGGTGCCCTCCTCTCAGATGACTTTAGTTTGTGTCCAGTTGGCATAAAAACTATCAAGTACCATGTGTTTTCATCTAACCCCAAGCCTCCCCACTTCTCCAATTTCTCCCTATAGCCTCCACTTTTCTCTTCCAACCTCATGTACTTTGCTTTTAAGCCCACTGAGCTCATTTAGCGCTGCCTGCATGGATGCGGAGGCAGGACCATCTGCGGGCATATGTGGAGTCTCTCCAAAGTCGCGTTCCTGAAGAAAACTGACCCCCACTCTGCCAGCAACCATCAACCATCAATTATCTTAATTCACTTGTTTTCCAAGTTGGTTTGATCCACAGAGAAATCTTCATGACTGCAATGGCCTGACTTTGTATGGCAGAATCCTGGGAAAGGGATGGGGGGTCTTACATTCTACAGGTCCACAAGAACCTTCTCTTGCTCTGATATCAAGAAAAACATGTATCCATTCATAAGCCAGATACTGAGCTCAAGGCATTTGATTTCCTAGTTTCCCAATTCAAGTTCTCCTATCACCAAGAATCTTCCCCAGAGTCCATCCAGGCTTCAGAATCCTTGCTTGGCTTCTCCCCATGTTCCGGAACCCCTCCCACCACTTCTACTGTGGACACCTCAAAGGAGAGCAGAGCACACACACGACCACTGCCCTGGGTGACAGCTTTGATGTCTGTTGCAGAAATCACCAAGTGACTGATCTAAAATCCATGGAAAACAGAACATAATCTACAAACAGGGAGTGAATAAGAGCTTGCTGAGTTCATCTGGTACTTTAAGCCACTCAGCAATTGTCCTCTTTCCAGCTAAAAGGAGTCTCTTCTCTGGGAGGAGCAAGCTCTGCTCCTGCTCAGTGGATGTGGTCAGAGGGCAGGAGAGCCTTTCCTGCTGCCTCCCCACACTCTAACACTGGCCAGGGGCATTAGAGCACAGCACAGCGGGATCTCATAGTGAGGACTCAGAGTCATGTGATTGCACAAGAGGGTGCACAAGGACATAGCTCATTCTAGGAGAAACCCCCTGCCACTGGCTTTTGAAAAGATGTCTGAAAGATGAGCATTTGTGATTGCCCAAGTGGGTGAGGGTTGGGAGCGCTGAGGGGTGGGAAGAAGGCAGGAATATGCACAGGAAACTGATTCTACATAGTGAGAGGACCAGGCACAGGGCAGGTGAGAATGTGGGGGAGGGGCTGTGCAGGAGGCTGGGCACATGACTCTGTGTGTGAATTACATGGGAACACACACTGTCACAGGTTAAAGTACAACACATGTGCAGAGTGGACCAGGGTTATCAGGGAGGTGCTGCTCCAAATAGTTATTCATAATTCAAAACAGCAATGGCTATTATACTCTACATACGCAATGCACAAAGAGTATTTGAATACACACACACACACACACACATACTTTGTATATTCTTTGAAGTCATGATCTTTATAGTATCTAAATGTGCGTACCACGGGGAAAGTATCTGTAAAACAATAATTAAAAAGGCAAACATAAAACCATTCCTACAGGACTCTGTTGAGAGCAGGTAAAGTAGGTAAAATGAAAATCCACATGGCAGGAACTAAGTTAAATTATCCATGCGCTAATATTCAATGAGAGGCCCTTCAGAATAAGTAAATAGATGGGCAGGTGAAGAAGAAATGTTACCGTTGGTAGCAAGCACGTGCCTTCTTGCCCAACTTCCTCACATGTGCGCGCACACACACACACAAACACACATACACACACACACACATTGCACAAGGGCTATGTTCTAAGTTGTAAATGATTTTCCTGAGATGATGTGGTGGGAATATGAAATGGTTTTGCTTCCTAATTTTTTTATTTATTCCCAGTGCTATTAAGATAAGTAAGTACTAGAAAATTACAACCATTTGGAAGTTTCAATTTTTTAAATAAAATTTGAATCTTGAAAGGAAATATACAACGGAGTGCTTTTACAAGCTTAATTTTAACTTGCCACCACACGGAGCTCAATCTTCTTCGTTTTCTACAACCTGTGTGCAAAGCCCACAGGACACACAGGGCTGTGGCTTAGGTGGCAGGAAGGTGTGCGTGTATGTCCCTGATTCCAGACACGAGGCCACTGCCAAGACCACAATGCAAGAGCCAGGCACCCAGCTCCTTCCCGGAAGCCTCTGAGTAGAATTAAGGAGAGTGTCTGCTTATTGTGTTCACAGCCTCAGTTGCCCAAATATGACCTGTGGAATTTTCTGGAACTGGAGGCTGCTCATGCTTCCTCTCTAGCTGTGTCACTTGCTCTCTGAACATTCCAGAACTTGGCTCCCTGACTGAGCACAAGTGGAAGCAGGCACTTCTTGCTCACTCACTGTATTCTCTGATTGTTGGGAGAACAAGTGCAAAAAGAGCCACGTGAACTGTGAAGAGCTGTCTGTGCAAAGGAGAAGCCTTGCTTGCCGTAAGAAGGATTTTCACCTAATTTAAAGGGGAAGCAATGGAGCTTCCAAGGGTGAGGCTGAGATAATCACACTTCATTTAGTAAAAGAGGGTGAAGTGAGGATCTCCCTCCCTCTCCCTCTTCAGAAGATCTCCCAGACAGTGCAATGCACCCTATAAATGTTTGACATCACTAGACAAGGTCCCAAAGCCCACAAGTAGTTGTACTGCAAACCCTGAGCTTCAGAACTGACAGAGGGGTCTCCACAAAGATCCACAAGAGACAAACATGGGAGCAGACCATCTTCTCCTCAGTGAAGATGAGCCAAGTTTCCCTTTAACATTACAAATTTGTGCAGTCCCATTTACTCGGTGCTGAGGGGTCACTTCCGGGGTGAATGCTCTGGCTTCCCAGCTCCCATCCAGATGACTGAGCTGTAGAAGATGAAGCTTTTACACGTTTAGTTTCTTAAGTAAGCTTTAATGAATCACTTTAGCTTTAGCAGAAAATTTATTTAAATGTATTTGCTCGAAGTAAATATTTAAATATCATATTCATCAGGGAAGGAAGAAGCTTATTTAATTATGCCTGGCTGATTTACTTTAAGCGGCTTTGGTTCCCTCCCTTTAGGTTGATTAATCATCTCTTACAGTGCGCTGTCTCCTGTCCTGGTGGGGCCACATCAAAGTTAACCATGCCAAAAGAATTGACTAGTGCAGGCCAGTTTTAAAAAAAAAAAAAGCATTCCTCAGTGCGGGGATTTCATAGTTGGGTACTAACACACTAGAAAGCACCTTGCTGTTCAGAAAAGGAAATTATTGCAATCATGAGACCCTGTGCCTATTAAACCACAGATTTTAATTCACATTTAGACAATAAACAAGGAAAGTCCTATAAGTGTCATTTGAGTTCCTTAGAATAGATAAGGAGCCTCCATCTAGAGGCCAGAGTACATCTAGGAAGAACACCCGTTTCGGTCCGTCATCCCCACCCTCTCATCTTGGCTCTAAGAGGTGATGTTGGGGTGACTGGTCCCTCAGATGGTTTGAGGGCTATGAATCAAAAGAAGCCCGAGTTCCTCTTTCTGAATAATTGACACCAAGTCCCTCGCACCACCTTGGAGTGAGGAGGCAGAGTGAAGTCAGTCTCACAGAAATTCTAGGTAGAGTCCTGTCTCACTGCTGGTGGGAGAGCCATGTTTAGATTTTCAGCTTATCCCACATGTTATGACATGTAACCTAGCCATGCTATTCATGGGTTCCAAGACATGGAGTTTTTTAGTGCTCCAACTGGGAAAACCTATGAACTAGAGACCTTTCAGTGTCTCTGATTAAGGCTGTCTACCTTTTCCCTGCAGTGTGGGAGAAAAATGTGGTAAATGTTAATAATGGGGGTTATTTACTGATTTATTTATTTGTGTTTGTGTGGGGTCAATACACCAGATACACATATCATCATCTATGCTTATGACAGCTAGAGGCATCTTCCTTTCCCATGAACTATCTTGTTATTGTTATTATTTTATAGACAATACCTTTCACTGAACTGGGAGCTCATTGATTGGATGGACTAGCAAGGCCCTGAGAGTCTCCTGTCTCCAGCCTGGCCCCAGAGCTGGAGTTACTGGAGCATGCTTCAATGACTGGCTTTTCTATAGGTTCTATGGATGGAGATTCAGGTTCTTATCCTTAAGCAACAAACACTTTATCCACTGAGTTTAAATCAACCATAAAGAAGAATACAATTACTTAGTGAGGAGGGAAATAAATGGAAGCTGTGGTCATTCTGTTAAGCAAAATAATGCAAACTCAGAAACACAAACAGTGCATGGCTTCCCTCCTATGTAGAATCTAAAGAGGCATAAAGAAAAAGAAAAGAGCATATAGATGCCCAGAAAAGATGCAAAAAGGAGTAACAAGTCACCCAGGGACGCCAGGGGAGTGGGAGCTGACTTGATGGGGCCAGTGGATGAAATGCACTATGGGAAATTAGCTCAGTGAAATGGCTGCAAAACTTGGGTCACTGCGTCATTAAAATGCCAACAGACCATGAGCAGTAAATAAGCCCAGCAGCAGAGAAGGAGTCAGGCCACCCTGTGCTCAAAGCTGCTAATAACTGTGCCTCTCGGAACTCAGTTGTGAGATTTTTAGTGAGCTCATCTCTGCCACAGCAGCCAGTGCACCATAAAGAACAAGCCCACCCAAGAAAGCAGAGAAGTGTAACTGTGAACTGGTCTTCAGGGTCTTTGCATCAAAGGATGTGGAGACAGGAAACACTAGAAATACCCTGGCCCACTGCCTTCTTAAGTGGTTAGTCTCATCTGAGCTTTTCACTTTACTTTTCTTGTATTCACGTTTATTATTTTATACTATTTATCTTTTTGAAAATGGTTTAAGAGATAAGGTAAAGAATAATCGCACATATTTGTGGTATTGGCATGGTGTTTTGAGATATACATACTTCCTAAATTTGGCTAGTTAACATCTATGCCCTACCTCACACACACACACACACACACACACACACACACACACACACACATATATATATATATATATATATATCATTAAGGATGGAGAAGAATACTTAAAATCTGCTCTCATCAACTTTTTTCTCTGAATATTTTTTAAGATTTATTTTTCTATTTTACATGGATGAGTGTTTGCCCATTTATAGTGTATGCATTTGAACCATGTGTATGTATACATACAGAGGCCAGAAGAGGATGTCCTGGAACTGGAGTTACCACATGGGTGGTAGAAACTGAACCCCAGTCTTCTGCAAGAGCAGTGAGTCCTCTTAACAGTTAAGCCACCTCCATAGCCCCCTTTGGAGATTTGTTTTATTTTTAAGTATGTTTATTACATGTCAGTGTGTATGTGCATGTGGGTGCAACGCCTACTGAAGCCACGAGAGGGCATCAGATGCCCTGAGAGCTGGAGTTACAGGTGTTTGTGAACCACTCCATGTGGTTGCTGGAAATGAGTTAGAGTCCTCTGCAAGAGCAGCCAGTGCTTTTAACCCTTAACCATTTCTCCAGCCTTCTTATCAACTTTCAAGAGCACCATGCATCACCATTGGCTATAGTCACCAGGACACATAACAGATCTACCGAATTTATTGCTGTCATCTAACTGAGACTTTGAGTCCATGGACAAGCCCTCCCCAACCCTTTGTGCCTCCTACCAGGGTAGTTTTTCTCCTTGGAGTTCACCTTGGACAACTGACTAGAGAAGGAAGAACTGTTTATTTTCGGGAGAAAATGCAGTTATTGGTTTCTGGGACTCTCAGTCAGAATATTGTCTTGTTTCATGTGTGTTCCTGTTTAAAATCATATAATTTACTATGCTTTGGATTGACTGACACCAAACTCATGGCCAACAAGTATGACAACCTGAACCCAAATGAGGCATCTTTCTTCTAGCTAGAGGGCACAGGTCTGTTTTCTTGTCCTGGACAGCATGCTAGACACACCCTACCTTTCAAACTATGTTAAAAAATAAAATAATCAACAAAAATATGAAATCCAGAGAAATTACACTAAGTACCTCGCAAAAAAAACTGTTATAACATGAGACCTGAAACAAAATAAATGAGGTCATTTCAAAAATATGAAATCCAGAGAAATTACACTAAGTACCTCGCAAAAAAAAACTGTTATAACATGAGACCTGAAACAAAATAAATGAGGTCATTTTGTTTACTTTAGTGGGAAGTGTGCATGGCAGAGGATACGGGATTTTTTTTATTGTTCTGTCCATGACACACACACAAACATCAAATCACCAGAAGCATCGGCTTTGAGAATCTCACTGGATGTTTGTCACAGTGACAAATCCCTGAGGACAATGATACAATGATATAAAAGGACAAAATATAGATTCGGTTCATAGTTTCAGAGATTTCAATTCCCGGTCTCTCGGCTCCATGGCAATGGGCCTGTGATAAGCATAGCATCCTAGTAGGGAGGACAAGACAGGGCAGCACATCACTTCATAGCAGCCAGTAAGCAGAGAGGGAAGGAGAAAGAGACCCAGGACTAGTTACAGCTCCTAGTAACCTGCCTCTTTCATGAGGCTCCACCCATGAAAGTTCCAACCACCTCTCGACGCTATCAAATTATGAATCCTCCTGTGGATGAATCTGTTGATTAGGTCAGAGTGGTCAGGACTCTGTAATCTCAGTGATGGATCCAGGAGCTCAGGATCACTACTGAGGGGGAGGACACTCCATATTCAACCCACAACAGGGCTACAAAGAGATTTTATCAAGTGGATGCATTCACAAATACAGAATCTAAATAATGAGACTCTTGGCCCCACAGGGTGGCTGCGTTTGCATCGCCCAATAATTCAGACCACATTTAAATAATTCATCATCCTGACTTACTCTCAATATTCGACTGAAAGGAACAAGTGATTAGGACAGGCACATCCAGGGAAGCGTGTGTGATAAATTTTAAACTAGTTGACAGAGAAGATTTTTAAACAGTTGCACCACAAGGAATGGTTGATCCTAGAGCTGCGAGGCACGCTTATTAAAGTTATTTGATCCTTGTGGAATCACGGTGCACACATGTAGCACATAAATATGTGTGATTATTGGCTGTCAATCAAAACAAAGCCTACCTTTGCAAAAGTTGTGCAATTGATTAAAAGAAAAATGAACAAAAGAAACAATGGATGAGTGTAGGAAACGCAGAAAGTCGACGTGAATGGAGAGAAAGAAGCAGTCTGTGGAGGAGGCACCTTTGCCTCTGCACCCCTCAGTATTGACCTCACTGCCCCATGTCAAACACTCTTCATGTGCTTCAACACACAAGTGAACCAAGAAGGTGTGGCTATGCGCAGCTGAAACCCCGCTGGAGAAGTGTTAGGAAGAGATCTGCCTGTCAGAGTGGTGCAGGAGCATAAATGAAAGCGAGGAAAAGGTATGGGAGGGCCTTCAGCTCTCATTCCTGCTTTTCCTTAGCACATGGATCCATGTGGTGGATTTTCCTGACTTTCGTGGCTAGAGATTGCTCCAGTAGCACAGTGTTTGCTTAGCATCTGTAAAATTTATCCTGCAGAGGAAGGAAAGAAGAGGAAGATAGGAAGAGAGGGAGGAGGGAAGGAGGAAGAAGAAAAATTTTATTTTGTGTGCATGAGTGTTTTGTCTGCATGTATATCTGTGCATCAAGTGCATGCCTACTGCTCATAGAAGACAGAAAAGGATGCCACAACCTGCGGAACTGGAGTTAGACCATGGTGAGCCTCCATGTGGGTACTTGGGATCAAACCTAGGCTATCTAGAAGAGCAGCAAGTGCTCTTAGTTGCTCAATCATCTCCAGTCCCCAAGATAAATCTTTACAAAGAGCTTTGTTTATTGTTATTGTATGCATGTGTTTGCCCACATGTATGTCAGAACACCACATGTCTCCAGTGCATGAGGAGGCTATAAGAGGGCACCAGATTCCCTGGAACTGGAATTAGAGACAGTTGTGAGCAGCCACGTGGGTGTTGAGAATTGAACCTCTGTTCTCTGTAAGAGCAACAAGTGCTCTGAACCACTGAGCCACCTCTCCAGGCCAGGAAGGGTTTTCTGATGCCCACTGTATCTACATTTTCTCACGTTTAGCATGGAGATTACAGGGCTATTCACAAGTTTTTATATCATTGGAGGTGAGATGCCACACAGTGTCCAGTGTACAATAAACATTGTTTCCATTTCCTCCTTACAACGATGCGTGGCTGCAACAGGGATCCAACTGTTAGGTGGCCCCTCTGAACCCACCTGTGCTGGGCTTTTGAAGACTATAACTCCCTAAGACATTTTTGGTTGATAAAGACACTGTTACTCATTTAAAGAATGTCACTTTGTAGAGCTGCAGAATAGAGAAAGGGAAGCTGTGAGAATCATGGCCTTGAAAGACTTTTTTTTTTTTGTACCAATTCAGACATTTTCAATACGCCTATGCTTTTGCCATCCTATTGTGGAAAAGAGTGACTTCTGACCTTCCTGTTGCATAGACACCTCTTGACCACAGCCCAGTAGTGAAAAGAACCTTTTTGTCATGGCCCTCAGCAACATAAACCAGACAGAACCATGGATGCTGGGATTTGTGCCTTTCCTTTTTCTCACCTGTAAAGAGGAACCAGCTTCACCCCAAACTGTGGAGCCTGAGTGCACCCCTCTGCCCACACCAGCCTGCTCTCTTCATCCATAGGTGAACATATCACAAGGCAGAATCCAAAGCCATGACAGTGCTCCAGATGGGCTCATATGTTTCAATTTCTGCTTTGCACTGACAAGAGCAAAGCAATCCAGCATTTCTTATGAGGAAAAAGAAGTTTGGAGGGACCATTTTGTATATTCATAGCAATGCTGCTGTGGCTCTTGGAGAATAGCAAGTAGCACTGAAGAGACAAAAATGGGACAGAAAGGAGGAGAGAGAAGAGGATGGAGGGAAGGCAGAGGAACAAAAGAAGATGGGAGAGAGGGAAGGGTAGACAGCAGGAAGAGGAGAGAGAAGGAGAAAAGGATAAAGAAATGTAACATGAGGGCCTGCTTGTTGGGATTTATGTCCTGCCCAGTTCCCACAGCCGGCAAGGTCCCAAAGAAAATCACATAGAGGTCTCCATAAGATTATAAACTGATTGGCCCATTAGCTCAGGATTCTTATTAGCTCTTATAACATATATTAACCCATTTTCCTTATCTATGTTAGCCACATGGCTCAGTACCTTTTTCAGCAGGGCAGGTCACATTCTGCTTCTTCGGTGGTCTGGGCAGGAATTGGGAAGAGCTTCCTTCTTCCCAGAATACTCCTGTTCTCATTGTTCCACCTCTATTTCCTGTCTGGTTTTCCCACCTATACCTCCTGCCTGGCCAATCAGCATTTATTTAAAACATGATTGACAAGTATACAGACAATACTCCTGCACCAAAGGAAGGGAAGGAAAAGGAGGAAAAATATCTGAAATAAAGAATTATGAAAGTTGCCAACAGCCTCCAGATGCCCCCATGAAGTCAATTAGCAAATGTGTTTGATTCTTTTTAGGTATGGGAAAACAAGCCTCCTATATAATCATTCACATAAAAGTGAGCTTTGTAGTAAGAAACCACTTGTTTGTTCCTGGCTACTCAGCCCCAAAATAATCATACAGAAATCTATATCAACTGCAATACTGTTTGGCCAGTAACTTAAGTGTATTTCTGGCTTACTTTTATATCTTAAACTAGCCCATCTCCATTAATCTGTGCTTTGTCATGTGGCTGTGTCACAAGGTTCTGGCTCATCTGTTCCCAGAGGTGGCTACATGGCATCTCCTGACTCTGTCTTCTTTCTCCCAGCATTCAGTTTAGTTTTCTCCACCTTGTTCTACTCTACCCTATCACAGGCCAAGACAGATTCTTTATTCATTTACCAATAAAAGCAACACATATACAGAAAGGACTTCCCATACCATTTTCCCTTTTATGTTTAAATAAAAAGAAGGTTTTAATTTTAACATAGCAAAATTACATATAACAAAATAGTTACCAAGCAAGAATTAAAGTTGTAATATTTATATCTAATTTATCTATTATCATAACTATAAAAACCTATAATTATAACTATTCTTCAACTCCATCAGAGACTCCAGAAGGATATAATATTACCTAAGTAAACAGGAAGTGCATTGTAAGCAAGTTCCAAAAATCTAGAATTGATAGAGGCATCTCACTGCCTGGACAGTCACCCAAAGTTCTTCTGTACCATCAGAGCATCCACCTTTAGCCTATAGGCCCATAGTATCTAGCAGATATTTCCACAAATCAGATAATTTCAAAGACAGTTTCACCTATATTGGCAGTTTGTCAGTCACTTTCTTCTGTATCCTGCAGAATGTCTGGCAGACTCTGTTATGAAGCAGGAACCCTCAAGACCATCTCACTTTTAAGCAAGTTGAGCGGTCATTTTCCTGTGGGTCCTGCATGTCCAGTTTACACAGCATAACATCAAGCAGTCCAGGCAAGAGCAGTTTCTTGCCCAAATGGCTAGCAAACTCCATGAGGAGCTTCTTCAATGCCTATCATCCTCTTGAAGTAGATTGGTACTGCCAGGAGCAGATGTGTCTCATTGTCATGAAAAGTTCTAAGTTCTTAAAATATTTTAAACAGTATATTCTGTTAGTCTTTGAAAGATTTGAAGAATACCTACCTAACTGAAATATATATATATATATGTATATATATATATCTAGAAAACCTAACAAACATGACTACAAGCTTGACTATTATAATGATTATCTATTAAACTATATTTCTTAATTATACATTATATTTTAAAATGAGCTGCACAAACACGATACCTTAATCAACAGCAGAAATATACATATAACAAATTTACCTAAAATTTATATCAATAGACCAATGCAAATCTCTATAACATACCCCCCTTTAAATGTAAACAAATATTTATAAGCAATATTTGGGAATATGGGCATAGTTCTCTCCAAACTGCTTCCTGATTTTTGTTGGGCAAAAGTATTTTGGGGAGTATTCATGGTGACATTCCAGCTGATCTTGATCCATCAAACCACATTAGTCTGGAATTAATCCTCCACAGTTTCTCATCCTCTGTGGAAACAAAAACAGAACCTCTTTTCCAAAGCAACAAATCCTTAGACCCAAATTTTGAAGACAAGATATCTTTAAAATATATATGTTGGTTACTTAGCTCTTTCACAGTCAAAAAATTCAAAGAAAACATGATAATATACATAATCCAGGCTCTCTGTGTATTTTCCATCTTTATGTGACTTATTTTTCTTACTCTATTACTTTTCTATAAGTTTAATGTTTATTTTATCATCTTTACTCCTTTAATCTAAGACTGTCTGTACTCTTTTATATTATATTTGCTGTCTCTTTACTCTTTTTATTCTTTCTTCCAAGCCCATGTACATTTTTTAAACACACTGCAACTTGTTTAGAGTTCTTTTATGTCTGAATCTGTCCTATTGTGTATCGGTAATCCTTTTCTGTCCTGAAGAGCTTTTTAAATGGTAATCAGCTTGGTCACAGCAGCCCTGGGTGCTGGCTCTGCCTTTCTCTGCTTTTCAAGATGGTAGAGGTCCCATTACTGCCAGCTCTGGGACAGAGAGGTGAGAAGGAGTGTGCAGCACTTAAACCCTTTTTATCTGAGTAATAGCTAACTATGCCATGCAGATCATTGAGCAGCCTGGAAATATCTCTGTGTATGGTGGCAGGAATCTGCCATTCTCTCCTGCCTGTGCACTCCTAGCAGACCTGATCCTGCCACCTGCCCAGGCATGGGATACTGAGCTGCAGGTATGGTCTCAGCTACTTTCCTTCTAACTCCAAGCAGGCATACAAGCACCAAGGCCCACAAACCTCATTCAAGTGCTCTGTAGCTGAACCCGCCAAAAGAATAAGAGCCATTTGTCCTGGTAAACCAGAAAGCTGCTGTTTTGAAACTGTACACCATTGAATCAAGAAAACCTCTCTTAAAGGAACTACTGCATACCACAAGCAAGCAGAGCCCATTAAAAAAAATGCAACTAAACTTTGTTTTTTAGTGTCTAGAATTTCTTTCAAAGCCCTCTCAGGTTTTATGTGGATTTAGCTAGCACAAGTTGGAGCACCAATTTGTTGGAGGAGGCAACTTGTTAGTTCCTGACTACTCAGCCCTGAAATAATAACACAGAAATCTGTATCAATTGCAATACTGTTTGGCCAATAACTTAAGTGTATTTCTGGCTTACTCTTATATCTTAAACTAGCCCATCTCCATTAATCTGTGTTTCGTCACGTGGCTGTGGCTTACTGGCAAGGTTCTGGCTCATCTGTTCCCAGAGGTGGCTACATGGCATCTCCTAACTCTGCCTTCTTTCTCCAAGCATTCAGTTTAGTTTTCCCCGCTTAGTTCTACTCTACCCTATCACAGGCCAAGATAGATTCTTTATTCATTAACCAATAAAAGCAACACATATACAGAAGGACTTCCCACACCAGGGCTTAAGGCACAGTAATGTGTGGTCAGTAAATGAAAATGTGGACTTTTGTCACATAACTTTTAAGAGAATGTACAAGTACTCTTTTAAAAAAGATTTATTTTTATTTTGCATGTATGTGTACTTACCTGCAAGTATGTCTATGTACAATATGTGCAATGTCATCACACGCCAGGGAAGAGCATTACATCCCCTGGAACTGGAGCTACAGAGGTTGTGAGGCACCCAAGGATAAACTGAAATGCTTCTCCTCCAACAGAAATAGAAATAAGGGAAGTAATGCTGCCAGACTTTAACAAGGTCTTTCGCTAAACAACCTAAAGTCAAAAATGAGTTGAAAATTCAGAAACAGGACCCCACTTCAAGTGGCTGAGTTGGGAGAGAACTCAAGGAACAAAGGATGCCAAACACGTGACCCTCCACAAAGGATCTGGAGGGAGAGGAAGCAGGTCTTCAGAGAGGAGAGAGCTTGTGGCTTTGGGTCAGCTGTCAGAGTGTGAAGATTTAGACAGAAGCTTATTTTCCATGAAGCTTGGGCTGTTAGTATGGAGCTGCCAGTCCCGGGGAAGGGGTCCTCACAGTGTTTCCATACTATCTTATGTGCTACAGTTTGAATGTGAAATGCCCCCACAGGCTCAGGTGTTGAACACTTGGTCCTCTGCTGTTAGTGCTATTGGAGGTGGCTATGGAAACATTGGGACCTGGCATGTAGCCAACAAACACATGGTCAGAGGGGAGACACGTGAGCTTCATGTCCTGGCTTCAGTTCTGACCCCCTGTGACTCCTGGTCCTCTGAGATGTAAGCAAGCCATACTACAAGCTCTTGGTTGCTATGAACAATGCCATCCCTGCCATGCTTTCCCATCCACACTATAGACTGTAGCCCCTAAGACTGTGCCAACATAAACTGCCTTCTCTTAATTTGCTTCTTGTCTAGTATTTAGTCATAGAGATGAGAACTATTGCAATGTCGAATGGCACATTTGCCACTTCAGCCCAATGGGCAAGACTTCTGTATCCCTTTTCTAATTTCTCTGTCTTATATCCCCAAGTAGGTGATGCTATAGGTGTACCAGGGACATGGCTACAGGTATGTGGTGTTAAGTGTGCATGAGAGGGTGTTAGAAGGACATGTAGGGTTGAACTCAATTTTCAGCAGAGTTACACTAGTCATCTTGGTATAGGAAGGATTTCCTGGGATATTCCTGCCCTACTATGTCAACTCACGTAAAGGCATAGGATCAGGGTGTTTCCTAATGTGTGCGTGTGTGTCCTACAGTTGAGTTCTATGAGCGTTTTGTAGAAGACATAAAAAAAATAGGCTTGGAATAAGTAGTGGAAAAAAAACTTGCATTTGAATATTTTCCAGCCATCAGAGATGAAAATATAAGTAGAAAAGTTGTCAAGATGGCTCAGCAAGTCAAAGCACTTGCTGCCAAGCCTGAGGTTGATCCCTGGGACATATATGGGGGAAGGACAGACTGAATACCACAGATTGTCCTCTGACCAACAGACAGACACATACACACAATAATAAGAATAATAAATAAATGTATATATATATTTATAAATGAATAAAATTTATGCCCTGGCAATGCTGAAGCATGCATGGGTGTGTGTAGCCCATATATGCCAGTTCTGTTGAACTAGCCCGTATATTGGGTTTCATGGCTATATATATATATATATATATATATATATATATATATATATATAGAGAGAGAGAGAGAGAGAGAGAGAGAGAGAGAGAGAGAGAGAGAGAGAAGGAAGTCCTTCTGTATATGTGTGCTTGTATTGGTTAATGAATAAAGCTTCTTTCGGCCAATGGCTTAACAGAGTAAAATCAGGCAGGAAATCCAAACAGAGATATATAGAGAGAGTAGGCAGAGTCAGGGAGAAGCCATTTTGCTGCAGCCGGAGACGCCAGACAGAACCTTACCAGTAGGCCACAACCACGTGACAATACACAGATAAATAGAAATGGGTTAATTTAAGATACAAGAGCCAGTTAGAAATACACTTAAGATATTGAACAAGCAGTGTTTTAAATAATATAGCTTCTGTGTAATTATTCAGGTCTGAGTGGCCGGGAACAAACAAGTGGCCTCCGACTACACACATTCTTAGCAGGCTCAAGGCCCTGGGTTCAGTCCCTAGCATTACACACATAGATGAATAAATAAATAATATAGATCAGAGGAAGATTTGGTTATTGCTGAATCACAATTAAAACAGAGTTTGCCATAACTCACTGTTATAAGCTGAGTGGATGTCTACATTTTCTCACTATCTGAATGTCATAGTGTGAATATATTTGGAGATGGATGCTCAGGGAAGTAACAAACAGACACACTGATAGAGAAGTAGAGAATCCAGTCATGTGTATATGTGCACACACATATGAAGTGTATTTTCACTGTCTTTGATAAGAATAGTAGGACTTTGCTAATGTTCACTTTATGAAACATGACAGCAACATATTCACCCTTAAACACTCAAATAATCTATATCATACTAAAGTATGACATTCTATACTTTTACTATGGAAACTTATGGTAAAACTAGACACTGTGATCCCAGAGGCAGGGAAGTGAGGAGAGAAGCAAACCTGCAGGTCTCTGACCAGCCAGTGTAACCTGATAGCCAGTGAGAGACCCTGCCTCAAAAGACAAGGTGGATTCAGGTTGGGGGAAGGGCAGAGCTAGGAATAAGACTGGAGCTTGGTTTCCTGCACTAACATGGCAGCTCACAACTGTCTTTAACTCTAGCTCCAGGGGATCTGACGCCCTCTTCTGGCCTCCCTGGTCACCTTCACTCATAAGCAAATATTCACTCAAGCACGTATAAATAATAAAATAAATTAATAAATCTTTTTAAGAAACCAGCAATGTAGCTGGGCGGTGGTGGCGCACGCCTTTAATCCCAGCACTCAGGAGGCAGAGGCAGGCGGATCTCTGTGAGTTCGAGACCAGCCTGGTCTACAAGAGCTAGTTCCAGGACAGGCTCCAAAACCACAGAGAAACCCTGTCTCGAAAAACCAAAAAAAAAAAAAAACCAAAAAAAAACCAACAACAACAGCAATAACAAAAAAAACCAGCAATGTGGATGTCTCCTGAGGCTACAGTCAAGATTAACTGTTTAGCCTTCACACATACACACACAAGCACATTTTTATACACACATTCACTTGCAGCACAGGTACGCACATTTTGCTCTCACACACACACATATAGGCATCAACAAAGCGGCATGTTTCTATTGGCTTCCCTTATGACTGCCCCCTAACTAGTCTAGTGACAGAGCAATCCCGACCACCAACACAGATACATCATGACCAAATGTGCTTTTCTCTATTGTAACTGCCACACATACCCTGGCATTTCATTTGCTAGGTAAGCAGGCTCCATTCTCATCAAACTGGATCTGAAAATTCAACACTAATCATACAACAGTGTTACCATGTGTACAAGCACAATTTAGGCTTTTGTCGAGCTTGGCTACATTTTCATAATAATAGTTTCATATCAAGGATTGGGTGTCTTCAGCAGCCGCCCCTTTCATGTTTGACTACACCAAGAGTCTTTAAGGCAATTCTTTAAAAACTTTTCTTTACTTCTGGGATTGTTTATGACTTTGTTTTAACAAAATCAAATATCCTACCCCATCTCACCCATGTTCATCTGTTTTCTTTTTCTTTCTTTTTTTGTTTTGTTTCTTGGCTTGTTTGTTTGTTTGCTTTTCAAGACTGGGTTTCTCTGTGTAGTCCTGGACGTCCTGGAACTTGCTCTGTAGACCAGGATGATCTTGAACTCATTGAGATCTCCTGCCTATGCCTCCCAAATGCTGGGATTGAAGGCATACACCACCACCGCCTGGCTCGTCTCTGTTTTCTGACCAGGCCACTTAATGATCAGAAGCATTGACAGCCCAGCTCCCTCTTTTTACACAGAGGCAGATACCTTGATAAAGCCAGCACAGCTCTGAAAAGCCTTCCACCTGGGCATTAATTGCTATTCAGAGCTAAATCCTTGGTTCCTGGAGAGTTTCCTCTTCCTGAAGTCTTTCCTGTCATCCTGACTGGATTAACTGACTATTCCACTGAGTTCTCTTCAGCACGCCTACCCTCTGAAGACACCACACTGGGAAACCTGAGAGATAAGAATGGCAGGGGGTTTTCGGTAAGTATAAATAGGCATGAGCAGATGGCAGTCTTCCTCCTGACAGACCAGCATGGCGGCCAGCTAATCTGCAAACGCTGCAATACCCCTCTTGGCTGGACACTGTGAGGATGTCAGCAAAGTGCCAGGAGCCTGGGGGAGAAGGGGTTTGAGAGGTAAGCTGTGTGGTTTATCTTTAGTTGGCTTTCTTTCTACTCTTTCTTTGCCTCTTTAAAGTCTTTTAAATTTGAAGATTTGTTTTATTTTCTTTTATGCGTAATAGTTCTCTGTGTGTGTTTGCACGTGCATGAGAGAGAGAGAGAGAGAGAGAGAGAGAGAGAGAGGGAGGGAGGGAGGGAGGGAGGGAGGGAGGGAGGGAGAGAGACTACATACACAGGTGCAGGGGCATTCAGAGGTCAGATTTTAAGCCACCTGATGTGGGAGCTGGGAATTGAACTCTGGTCCTCTGCAAGAGCAGCAAGGGCTCTTGACCACTAAGCCATCTCTCCGCCTCCTTATTTTGTTTCTATGATTTTTGTTTTGCTTTGCTTTGCTTTCTCAGTGAATGTTCATTATGACATTTACATACATAGTTCAGTCAATCCCCTAACCAATACCTGTCCCTCTCCCCCATCTCCCTAACTCTCTGCATGCCTCGTCCCCTTCCATCCCAGCATCCCCCTTTCCACTTTCACGTGACATGTGTTCTGTTCCTTCCAAACTCCTTCCTTAAAGCCTTCCCCCACTCCCAGTGTTCCAACTCTAGTTTCCTGGTCTCTCCTCTCACCCTCTCACACGTAAATGCACAAAATAAATATTAGAAGCTAGGAGCCACACATGAGCGAGTCTGTGTGAGAACACTGTTTCCTGCTTTGTCTCCAGCAAAGTCAGATTAGCAAAACCATGCATTATAAGCAGTCAGGATGGGAAGGGAAAGGACATTCAAGAGGGTTTGGGGAGACTGTGGTCTTTCTTTCTCTCTTTCCTACCTTTACACACTGTGAACTGATGTTTGATAGACTAAAATAGAACAAAGGCCAAAATAACCCCTGTGTTATTCTGAGTGCCTTGGCTCAGGTAGGTAGGATAAACACCCAACCAGCAGAGCCCTTCCAGCAATGGGGCATCAATCATTCCTTTGGCAGAGGCAGGCTTTGGAGGCTGGTGGTTCTGTGACATTCCTGATGCCTCATGGAATCAGCACATCCAGTCTTTCTTCCTCATCACTCCTATATTGACATTCCCTCCTCTTGGCTGTCATCCCCTGGTCACAAGTCAGCTGAACCAGCTCCAGGCATCACACCTGTGTGCTATGCAGGAAGAAAACAGATGACTAAGTGGCTTCCATCCTGAGGGCCCCCAGAAAATACCCACCTGTGGTACATGAAGGCCAAAAAAGGATTTAATCAGAATTAAATTAAATTAAACAGACTGCAGTCCAGTCAATTCCCCTCCCTCCTTCCATCCATCCTATCCTCACTTCCTTCCTTCTTCCCTCCCCCTTTCTTCTTTCTTTCTATCATTCCCTCCCTCATCCCCCTCTCCATCCCATTCTTCCTTCCCCCTCCTCCTCCCTCCCATCTCTCATGACCTTTATTTGTTTTCACTTGTTTGGTAGATTTCCTTCTAGAAACACAAAGGTTGGATAAACCAAGCAGTTCTTTCAAAGTGATACTGGCCTGTGTGGAGCCAAACCTCCCTACTTGAGCCAGGTCTGGAGGCACATGCCTGGAACCCAGCAGTTAGTATTGACAATGGGAAGATCCTGAGTTTGAGGACAGTACGAGCCATACCATATAGTGAGATACTGCCTCAAAATGAACTAGCTACTTAAAAACTCTATCTACTGATGACCGTGCTTTAGATTCTAGGTCTGTTCTGGTTGGTGACCTGCTCCTGATCTCCAGACAAGTGTTAGACTGGGGGCATAGACTCAAGAATTGCCAGTACACAGCAGTGGAAAACCAAGAGTGGGTATGTGAGCGGAGGAGGACAACCAGCTGAAATACTGAACATTAGCCGTCGGCAGTGGAGCAGGAACAAGAAGAGAGGAGACAGAGTCATGGGAGATCCTAGCATCTGAAGAATTGGTACTGCTGGTTGCAACACCAGGCCGGGGGGAGGGGGGAAATAATTCTGAAGGTGTACTGATGACATTTCTTGTTTTTCTATGATCAAATAGTGAATAAGTTCAACTTATGAGGAAGATGTCTTCAGGTGCAGGGATAAGAAGGGATGGGACCCATAGTGGCCAGGAGTCTCCATTGCATACCCCGTCAAGGAAATAGAGGTGAACGCTGGGGTGCTCTCATAGAACGGCACTGCCCGCATCCCTTCCACCTCAGTTAAACCTTTCTAGAAAGGAGATTCAAGGTGTGTCTCCCAAGTGATTCTAAATCCCATAAAGTTGACAAGATGATGCTGCCAAAAACAAAGACCAGTATCTAAATATCAAAAACCATAGTAATAGATTATTTGAATACATTTAATTTATGAAGGGTATTAGGCTAATATAATAGGGGACAAAATTTGATTCATAAGGGAGACTCAAATAGGTATTTAATTTGAATAAATATGTATTTGTGAGTGTTCGCATGCATGAGGAAATTTCTCTACTAATTATATGTCTTTGTGTGTTAGGAAATGAACATCAATCACATAATTTTTATGTATCCTTCTGTTATTTAGGGTCTATTCCATTAGTAGAAAAGAAAATCCATTTAAATGTCTTTTATTTTATCTAAAGAAATTTAATTAATTTTGGTACTCAATGCTCAACAGTTGAATATTTTTAAGCCTCTGTGCATATATAGATTAAACCATGCATAATCTACTGTGGATACTACTCCTGAAACCTTTGAAAAATACCCCTAATTCAAGCCACCATATGTCTGTGTGTGAAAATTAGAATTAATTATAAAGTTATTTCCCCCCCAGAGAGCCTGGATTAATAGAAACTCAGTTTGAGCTGAGTCGACCAGGAGTAGGGAATGCTGATTTGATCTGACAGTACACACGGACCAGGCTGGGCTCTGCGGAGCCAGCAACAGATTGAGCCCTGAGGCAGGAAGGGGAGGACTCAGCTCCAGGATAGAGTGTCGCTGGCCCGGAAGAAGGCAACCTGAAGTGTAGGCAGCATACGCCCAGTGAGTGTTTCGTGGGTATCTCAGAGAGCAGAGGAAAATGCAAGCTGCACCGAGAAAGATAAGTGAGAAGTGAGTCACCATGAGCCGGCCACACCGAACTTGCTCTTCAGGAAGAGAAGGCTCCCTGGCAGAGCGGCTACTGAGCGACTTGCAGCCGGTGTCTCAGCTGGGACCCCAGTGAAATCAGGGACAGCGATCATGTAAAAAGACCTAGCAGGGCCGTGTCACTCTCCTGTGTTCACGGTGATACTAAGATAGAAAACTGTGGGATCCTTTATCCCTGGGAACAGTAGTCACAAGAGTCGAAGGTCACAACCACAGGGCTCTTATCTCTTAAGTAGTGACATCTAGTAAAGTGTATTAACCCAAAGACTCACACCTCAATCAGCTGCGGTTCCTCACCCAAAACCAGATCATGAGCGGGCCACTTGTTCACCCAGTAAATTACCTTCAAAGCGAGCATCCCCGCCCCCGATATCTGCCATTTCACGGTAATGATTGTATTCCTGTTACTCCGCCTTCGCTAGTGCACAAATGAAGAACCACTGAGGCTGTAAAGCGCATGTGATTGGTCAGTGATACAAAAGACATCTTAATCCATCCATTTGGGGTTAAGAAGGCTGCCTATACATTTAATACTCACCCGTAGTTGATGTTACTTGATTCCCTGTGAGCGAGTCTCAAGCAACACAACTTATGACAAAAATAAAGTCTGTCTTCCCATCAGGTTTGATTTAATGAAATTTGCACACCCCTGCTTTGTTATAAAGATTGGTATAGTGGGTATTTTGTTTGTTTGCTTGTTTGTTTGTTTTGGTTTGGTTCAAAATACAAGGTGACAGACCCCTGCACAAACTTTCCAGATGCTCTGAGAACTCTGTAGTAGGCTCACCCAAGCAGAATGAAAGGGAGGCAGTTATGAAGGACGGCGAGAGGGTGAGAGGCAGGCATTTCTAAAGGAATCAAGGGTCAAACAGAGTGTTGCCAGCAAGACTGTGCACTGCGTGATGCCGCCGGATTCGGTTTTCACCACCCAAGATGGCGGGACTTTCCTTCCTTTTAAGAGGCCAAATCCGCAGGCGAGAAGCAAAGCTTCCACCAAGTGGAAGAGCCCAAAGTCATGGGTGGAGTGACTTCTGGCCCTACCTTGTGCTCCTGCTTTCTCGTCGCCCTCGTGATACCCCTGCTGGGCCCTGGGACCATTGGCACCGGGGATCGTTAGCCAGGGCTGAGCATCAGAGAACTCCAAAAACCCATGGGAATCAAATGATGAACAAAACAGAATCGAACATCCGCGCTCCTTTTACGGGGGTCTGCAAACTCCCACTCAGAGGGGCTGGAGGGGAAATTCAAACACAGGCTCCTGATTCTCACACACTTAAGCTGTGATCCACAGAACCCCAGCAGGTCATGCCCACCTGAGAACGGGCCTTTTACTTATTAGACACTAAAAGTCTACATTTTCTTGTGAAAATATCCAGCTTTTTCGTTTGTTTGTTTATTTGCTGTTTCCCACCCAGGCAAGGACAGATTAGAAAATTTACTCTGAACGGAGAAAATGAGAGACAAAAGGTTATATTTACAGTGAGTGTGAGGGGTAAGAAGTGTGTGTGGGGTAGCATAGTGTTCCTTGTTCTAGAACGTTCTGAGGTTTAACACAGGCCTTAGAGCTAAAGAAGGGCCCTGCCTGATATAATAAAACAAGGTGAGCAAGCCATGGGGAGCAAGCTGGTAAGCATGGTTCCTCCATGCCCTTGGCCTCCAGTTCCTGCTGCCGGTTCCTGTCTTGGCTTCCTTCCATGATGAACTGCAGCCATCAGTCAAATTAACCTCTTCTCCACCTGGTTTCGGTCATTGTTTTTCACTACAGCCGAGAAACAAATCAAGTTATCTGTCTGACACACAGTATCTTTCCTTCCTTAAAAAAAAAAATAAGTGTATGAGTGAGTGTTTTACCTGCATGTATGTACATATACCATAAGTGTGAAGTCCCCAGAGTGACCAGAAGAGGGCATCATAGCCCTTGAAACCAAAGTTATAGGTGGTTTGAGCCATCATGTGGGTGCTTGGAACCAAACCTGGGTCTTCTGGAAAAGCCAATAGTGCTCTTAATCCCAATGTCCTCATTTCTGCCCCACGACACACTTCTTTACGTGGACTTTCTGTTGCTTTTGTGCCCTGGTTTCTGTGTATGTGATAAACGTGTTATCATACACTTAATCTTTACGTTTAAATACAACCCCAGAAAGAAATGCTAAATGTTCCCATTTGGAAAGTAGCAGTTGTACCTCTGTGACGTGAGTGCAATCACACTCCTTGGTAAAAGCAGAAGGTCCTTGCAGAGTGTTCCTGAACACACACCTGGGCGTTCAGATACAGATCCGCCCAAGACACAAGTTTACAGTGTGGCTGTGGCATTTTTTTTGTATGATGGTGTGAAAGTTGAATAATGCCATGTTTATTGCATGCATTTCCGTGGCTTTTACACATTCCTGAACCCAGGGGAAGGCTGGCTAAGGGGTTTCTAATTTGGTGACATCCACCAGATAGCACCTTCTACCTAAAAACACAGAAGCATAAGCACACCCCGCATAATACACGTGCAAAAAATAATAATAAAGCAAAATAGAAGGTTATATTTCCCATAGAGCTTCAATCAGACCAACTGAGAAGTTGTCTGAGAGACCTGTCTCAGCAGCTACCAAGTTCCCTCAGTGACACTTGGCCCTGCACAAGTGAGCATCTCCGGGGCCACTTCAGGTACATTGTAATTTGCTCTCAGTTTTAAGCCCTTGCATGAGTTCTCTTTAGAGGCTAGCAGACGCCTATGAGCTGGATGACTTTTAGATCCACTTACCCCCACTTGCAAGCAGCCCCCACTCTTCATTAAAAGCAAAGCTGATTGGGAGCTTCAGAAACGCTGCCGTGGATGTCTGGGCTCTCTCGGGCCCTGGTGTTCACTACAGACCCGTGTAGTGTGGCACTTCGTATCTGATTACATAATTAAAAACCAGTTGAAAACTCATGTGGCTAAGGGGCCTGAAGCCCTTAGAAAAGTGAACTTTCAAACTTCATTTTCATCTGTGTAAATCTGTGTGTGCACTGGTGTCTTCAGAGCCAGAAGAGGGTGTCAGCGCCCCTGGAACAAGAGTTACAGGCAGGTGTGACCTACAGATGTAGATGCTGGGATCCAAACTCAAGAACTCTGGGAAAACAGCAAGGGAGAGGAGGAAGAGAAAACTGTGGTCAAGGTGTAATTTATGAGAGAAGAAGGAAAGAAAGAAGAGGAAGAGAAGGAGGAAGGCCTCATAGCTACTGATGTCTACCTGGACAGTAAGGTAAAGATGCTAAATTTCTTGTTTTATCTTTTATATATGTTACTTATTAGACTCTATTAAACGTTTCTTAATAAATGAAAAATACAAATTAAAGAAAAGAATTCTTAACTGCTGAGCCACCTCTCCAACCCTAGAAAACTAAACTTCTAACAAGAACTTTTTATTGTGAATTTTTTAATCAAATTTTTCTAAAAGGTCCCACAGGGAACAGAGGCCTTGAAAATATCACTCTTGCTGCTGATGGTAAGAATGAGTGTGGCTTGGCCCCTGGTAAGTTGCCCACGCCTGTTGGATGACCCCAGACCCAGGAACATATGGGCTGCTCAGTGGTTAATAAAACAAGACAGGAAGTTGGGAGGGAGGAATGTTGGGGAGACCCTGGGGAGCATTAGAAGGAATGGTGAGGGGAGGCCATGATCAAGGTCCAACGTCTGCACGTATGGTATGAACTTTTCAAAGAATAAATTAGAAGTGTTCTTTTCAGAAAGAGAATGAATGGGTGGGAACTCATCTCTTCTCAGCATGTACAGTACAAGAAGACACGCTCCATGCTCAGGGACACCACACACACACACACACACACACACACACACACACAGAGAGAGAGAGAGAGAGAGAGAGAGAGAGAGAGAGAGAGAGAGAGAGAGAGAGTTCCCTCCAGAACACAGGCTTACAGCAGCGTGACAAAGTCCATGGAGGTTTCAGAGCTTTAGAGAACAGATGGTCACAACTTGAACAACAGAAAAACTTGGAAAATCCTTAGTGTTTCTTAAGTACCATGTAAAGCAAGCATCAATACAAATTCATTTCTTACTTTTAATTTTCGAAGTCCAGTGGGAAAGGTGTGGACTGGAAATGTCGGAGATGAAAAATCCAGGGTTCTAAGGTGTTGCCCTGTCCACACTCCCATTAATGAAAGTGGGGATTAAACCGGAAACTCACAGTGAACACTGTCCTTTTGATCTTAGTGCTATGATGATGCATAGCCAGAGCTTGAGGACATCTGCGTCCCTTGGTCTTCACTAACCATCAGCTAGACTCTTTCAAAGTGACTGTGAGCTAGGGCCAACCCTGCCAGCCTATGGTTTGACTCCTTCCCAGGAAACTTTGGATTTAACTGGAATTTTAAATACGATGACCAGTGGACTAGGGAAAGAGTTCAGATCACCCAGGACCCAGACTACAATGCTGGCCAGAATGGTATGCACCGGTAATCCTCACTAGGAGAAGAGACAGGCAGAGCTTTAGGGCTGATCTCTGGGACCCTCTGGCAGCCACTCCTGCTGAAAAAAAAAACTGTATTCTAAGTTCAGAGAAAGGCTGCCTCAAAAAATAAGACGGAGAACTACAGAGGAAGGTATATAAAGTTGACCTCTGACCGCCACATACTCATTCCCCCACACACATGAATACACACACTCGTGATGAACAGTTCAGTTCATGTTTAGAACGACACTTGTCACTAAGCAAGCTTACACTTCCATGTGGCTCAGCTCTCATAGCCTTGGCTCCAAAAGGACAATGGGCTATGAACAGGAAGAACTGACTTTGTATTTCTATCGGAGTCTGGCCATATAGTCTTTATCCCCATTAGCACATCTTAATTCAGACCCAATATGTAGCGAGTATCTCGATGCCAGAAGCTGCAGAAGTGCATGCTGTACAAACACATGCATTTCCGTGTCCAGCTTGAGGTGGTGAGAAGTCAGTACTCATGGCTGAGATGAGAGTAAAAGAATCATGAATGAGAAAACCGCATACTCTAGACTCCGTCCCAGAGCAGTTGGTTAAAGTGTAGCCTGCATTTTCCAGACATTAAGCTTAGGGTATAGATTACATGCATATACATTGGACAACTCTTACAGGTGGGGTTTCCTACCACCGGGCAGACTTGTTTTCTGGGTCATTTCACTGTGACTTCATTTGTAGTCATTTCTGCAAACATTCCCAGGGCAGTTCTGCTAGATTTAGACAGCGAGAAATAATAAGCCTTTTTGGAAGCCTGTTTTTAATAGAAGCGGCTTTAACAATGACTTCCCTGAAGAGAAAATTATCTCTAGGTGCAGGCTGTCTGCACTACCTGGGGACAGTCACGGGTAACCCGAGAATGGAAGGGATAGCCACCAAGACAGCTCGCTCCTCACGCCTGCCTCTATTGAACAGACCCTGAAGATGATCCTCCAACCTATTTCGAAGTCTAAGAGTTTTAATAGGACACGAGCCTTAGTTCAGCCATGAGTTCTTGGTACCTTGCAGCACAGCGTCTGCATGCCGGCTCCTATGAAGACCAGCTGCCACGCATCAGGGAGGGACAGCCTGGAACCTAATCCACACAGGGTAGTCAGACTGAATAGCCAAAGACAGCGACACACCTGCTGCCCATGTCTGATCTCTACAGCTGTGGGAGCTGGCAGTGATTTTCCCTACTCACCCGTGTACACACTCTCCTGGGTAGCAGGCACCCCAGGGCCCTCAGGATGTTCACTTTCTCTCCGGTATCTTCAACCTTCCTCAAGAAAGGGACTTGAGAAAGAGGTGGTCTTATTCAGATTAAGGGGAGCAGGGAGTGCCTTCCTGAAGAGGAGGACATACTCATGACAGTTGGTTTGAGCATCGATTTGACAGAATTAAGGGATGCCCAGGTAGTTCATAATTCAGGAATCTTTCATGCTCAGCGGGATTGAGTGTGATTGTCTGCTGGAAGGGAAATACATGTGGTTTGGAATTTGATTAGAATGACTGAGCTGCCTCAGGGGAGCCTGGGGGTGTGTACTTGCGACTTATAGGAGAGATGTGTCCTCTATGAAGATGGACACTGACTATCCAGCTAGCTGGAGCAGGGTGGATACAACTATAAAGTAGAGGCAAGAGAATATTCCCTCCCTTCCGGAGTGCGCCCACCTTGTCCTCCTGCCTTTGACATCTGGACCCCTTTACTTTGGGACTCTGGAACTGTGTTCTAGTCTGTTTTTCCTACTGTGATAAAATACTATGGCTGAAAACAACATTGGGGGGGAAGGGTTTATTTGGCTGACTGCTTACATCCATTATTAAGGGAAGTCAGGGCGGGAATCAATGCAAAGGCCATAGAGGAATACTGCTTACTGGCTTGCTCCCCATGGCTTGCTCAGCTGCTTTCTTTCTTTTCTTTTCTTTTCTTTTTCTTTTTCTTTTTTTTTTTTTTTTGGATTTCGAGACAGGGTTTCTTCATAGCTTTTGGTTCCTGTCCTGGAACTAGCTCTTGTAGACCAGGCTGGCCTCGAACTCACAGAGATCCGCCTGCCTCTGCCTCCCAAGTGCTGGGATTAAAGGCGTGCGCCACCACTGCCCGGCTCAGCTGCTTTCTTATAGCACCCAGGACCACCTGCACAGGGATGATACCTACAATGGACTGAGCTTTCTCATAGTCATCTTTAATCCAGAAA